>NC_134366.1:84057755-84682755 GCF_035582795.1 Mycteria americana | reverse complement strand
TGCTTAGGGACATGGTTTAGTGGTAAACTTGGCTGTGTTAGGTTTATGGTTGGACTTATATTAAGGGTCTTTTCCAAACTAAATGATTCTATGAAATTACTGTGTACATAAGGCAGCAAAGATCACATAGGCGGTTTTCATAGTCTGCTAACAGCTGACAACTCATTAGTCTACAATCATTTGTGTATCTGTCAAATCTCCTAGTAAATGAGTCTGCTGACACATGAAGAATTATAAATATGTGCTTCAGGTGGTTTCGTGGGCTAACAGAATGAGTCAAGATTATTTATGAACATATATATGTATGTTTCCATATGCATAATATGAAACAGAATGCAAATTTACAAAGCACAGCGTTCATACAAATTATCTATTGTTCTTCCCCACACCCGTTCATCCTTCTCTGCCTGTGCCTTGTTCAAGCATGAATTTCAGTCTTCAGAGAGAGTATATGCTACGTCATCTGATTTGCTTGAGAGACAGATGCTGTGCAAAAAACCCACCAAGGCCGGCAAACAGTTCTCATTAAAATAAGCAGATGCATTGCCAAGTAGACCTGGAAGCTCTTGGCCTCAAGCAGTAATCCACAAGTGTTTGAGAAAGAAGCTGCTAAAAACATGCATTTTCAAAACTTGAAACTGAACTTTAAAATCTAAACAATAAATTGTGAAATGGTGTGGCAAATATTTGAGTCACCTACAAAGGACAGAAAATTCCACAAGCTCATCATACAGAAAAGGCCAGTGCCTTAATGCCAGTTGCATTCAGTTTTAGGAAAATCTTCTTTTGGAAATTAAAGTAAACTTACTGAATGTGAGTTTTGGGGTGGTTTTTTTGAAGTACAGCTGTCTAAGGTTCTGCAATTAAATCTCTGCATATCTAAATCAAAGTGGCTTCATTTCCACAGGCACTATGTGTAAATTTGTTTCACACGTGACACGAGAAAGCTCAGAGCTTCTAAAATTAGAGTATGTGATCCAGGTGCCCTGATAAATATTTAGATACTTAACTTTCCAGTATCTCTTTCAATATTCTGACCTAGATCATTAGACACAAAAAGAGAGAGCAAATCTAAGACATCTGAAAGATTTAACTGATGATGGTTTGCTCTACAACACCACGCAGCAAACTGCATCAGGTCAGCTCATAATTCAAAAGCTATTTGTGTCTATGAAGCAGAGGGACAGAAACTTCACAATACATCCCAAAATAAGCACTCCACACTCATCCATCTGAATCATAAGATGTCAACGTAGCCTATAACTTGCCTATTTCTTTTAACTGGTGTATGCTAATTTTCATCTCAGTCCTCTCTTGAGATCACAGGCTGGCTTGCTGAGGTCTTCATCCTGAACAGAATCACGCAGGCAGGTCTAAGCACCCACTGGGAGGTCCCATGAAGGCTGCAGACATCTGCGCTGGTGTCCCACGAGGATGTGGACAGAGCAGGATGAAGAACGCTGCGCAACATGTTTTTCACTAAAACACCTCACTGCAGGGATTAGATACGTGCACCTATCAGACTATAAACCCCTCCAAGTGCAGGTTCTCTACCAATACAGGGCTTACTCAAAGAAAGACCAAATTCAAGTAACACGTGGAACCCTAATTCTGGTACCTAAATCTTGACATTTGAAGTGCTGAGACTTAACCGTTTGCAAGGCTCAACTTTGAACAGTCTTTTGCACAAAGTTGTGCCAACTCTACTTTCATGCCACATGTGCCTAAGTTTCAATGGTAAATACCCATGAGAGTAGAGCACTACTCAGCAATCCACTCAGTTTTCAAATGAGAGTTTCTTTGCTTCCAGCTACCTCCATGGTCAAGGGCAACAAGTCTGCCAAGCTTGCAAAGGTGAGGCAGAAGCAGTGTACCTGAAAGATGCCAAAACAGTAGCTCTTTCCATCAGACCCAAGTGCTGGCTACCTCCCAAGCTAGAGGGAAAAACATCAATGTAAACAAATACTAGGGGACAACGATGACAGCTCTCCCTCTTCAGGCAGAAGATACCTCAAGTTACCTGTTACGGTCGTAACTCCTGTGATGAGGCGATATCCTTCCTCTGTCATAATCTGTTCGGTGCCGACTGCTTTCCTGCCTCCTCCTATCTGGACTCCGGCCTCGATCCCGACGATCCCCATGGTTAGCAGACCGATGCCTGTCACCATGGATGTGACCATGTTCACGATGTCGGTGCTCATCGTAGTGCTTGCTCCTCTCTGGAGACCGTCGATCACTTTGCGACTTCTCTCCCTGGTACTGACCCGCGTGCCGAAAATGGCTGCTGCTGCCACTGCTGTTGGTAGCGCTGCTCTGAAAGGAGCCAGAGTTGTGCTGATAGCTATTGAAGTTAAGTGGTGGGAACGATTGCTGTGAATACCCTGTGGAGTACACAGGCTGGTAGTTGACTTGCTGTGGTATGACTGGTGGAGGAGGAGGATGTGGTACGGTGGGAGGAGGCATCATGTAAGGAAAGGTGCTTTGCCCAGCAGGAGTTCCTGGCACAGGAGTGTTGCTAGGATTTGGCACAGGTGGAGGAGTAGGAGGGAAGCACGGAGGCACCGGGAAGCTCTGCCTCATCTGGTGGTTTGGAAATGGTGGCCTCATGGGACACTGGCTGATGGGATTTTGCGTGGAAGGGGGCACTGGAGGAGGATAGGGCACAAAGTCTGGCCTGAGAGGCATGTAACTGGTGGCTGGAGGGTTTGAATAGGTTGTTGGAGGGGCAGTTTGCTGGTCATATTGGTATTGTACGGAGGGCTGTTGAGGGTGAAGCTGCCGTAGGTTCTGAGGGCGGTAGGTCTGTGTTGAAGTTCTTGCTCCTGGTCCCCCCTGACCACGGGGACATCCTCGCCCAGAATGGAAAGACATGGCTCACCTTTAATGAGGAAAATAAAAGTCCAGTGTCACACAATTTTTGTAGGATATCCTTAATGCATTTGCAGGAACTGCTCCTGAAGTGCTGAAATTACAGTTTCTGCAATTTCCTTTAACAGAAGCAGTGAACACTGTCCACTGTCTTTCACTGGGAGCTTTGTGCTCCTCAGACCTCTAGTACAGGCCATTTACGCCCCTTTGATTCCTTTAAGCCTCTAATCCATGAAAGCACTCTACTTCTTTAATCCAGAACTCAAACTGGACCACACTCTCTGACTTAGGGCAACGTTAATTTCAACAAATGATTGATATAACGACTGGCCAAGGATACAAGCGTCTCTGCTAGTACTCACTAGATACTTTGATATAAAGCCTTCAGGTACCCCACACCAAAGAAACTACTCATTTTAACAACTCCAATTGTCATACAGAGTCCCATAACAAGGAGTCTTTTCTAGAACATGATTCCAAACTTCAGGCAGAATGACTTTACTAACACTTAATTGCAAGTTACCTGGTCCAACAAATCATGTAAATCTTAAATGAGACTGTAGCAATTTACATTCACAATTGAGTCCCCAATTTAGTAAAGGACTGAATTCAACAGATATTTCAAAGTATTTTAAGTTAGGTAGGTATATTTTTGTAGAATGAGAATCTTACAGGTTACAGAAAAAGTTTTATGTACCCTGTGCTGTTACTCCAATTTCATTGAAATAAATGGTTCCCCAAAAAATCCCTCAGCTGCCAGCTTGGCCCTGTTACGTTTCCAGCAATTGCAACTGCTTCAAGTAGGCTTAAGTCTTGCTCAAAACTATGCATTTATTCAATGCATTGTATTAATGTTTATAAATGAAAACCACTGTGCTTCATTAAAGTTAAAATTCATTCTTTAATTACAATGTTAAGTTTCAAAAACTGGAAAAAAGGAAAAAAAACCATTTAAAATAAAAAAATCATTCATGGTGTCTTGGCTAGAACGGAGGGAGAAAAAAAAAATTAGTTAAGCAGTCGCAGAACTCAAATCCTGTTTTCCATAAGGGGGAGGGAGAGAAAGAAACAAGACACACAGAGATAACTGGAAAGATCACCAGATAAAGAAAACAAAGCCTCCCTTTTACTGAGGCTTTGCTGATGCTGAAGTACACACACAGAATATTCTCCCACCTGCTACCATGCAACATGGCCAACCTGGACTGCTCAGAGCACTGCTTTCAGCTGCATTCTGGTGCCAGTGCTGCAAAAGATGTAGCTTGCTGAGAGACAGCAGACAACTTCTGGTGAACCAGAGGGAGAAAAGAAAAGAAATGAAGGAGGAAAGGACGGACATCAAGGAGGAGGAACCAAGAGGACCCTAAGTCTCTCCTTACACATGCAGGGCTTAGTGGAAGCCACTGGAAGTGGTGGCGGTGGCATTCATTCCCTCTCCAGAGCAACCGGACAAAGGCCAAAGTAAGTGAGAATCCTGCATCTCTAGGAGGTAGCGGCCATGATGGTAAAGCCACTTGTTCCTTCTAGTCAACCTGTGCCTGCTCAGTACTATCCAACCTTGTAAAGGCTCTCAAAAAGAAACAACGGCGGGAGGAGGGGAGGGGGGCCCATTTCCATTATTTTTTCTGGCAATAGCGCAACCTTTTGTCATTATTAATTCTAATCCACTAGATGCTGAATCAATTTTGCTTTACTTCTCTGGTTATGATCTTACACAGCTCAGGCTTGTAACAGAAAAGTGTTTTATACTTCGCTGACATTTACATACGCACTTTATTTAAACAGGCTGAGTTCTTATTACCTTAAACAAATTAAAGCAAAGGCCACTGTACTGCAGAGCCTTGCCTTGAAGCACATTTCTTTTTAACATGTCATGGGATTCAAACAAAAGGTCTTGTTTATCAACTCTCTCTTAAATAGAGCTCTGACTTCCCCAACGCCAGAGAACCGCTCTGGTTCTACCACCTTAATTTCACTGCTTCAGAACACACAGAATCACAGCTGCAAAAAAAATACAAAAACAATATACATGAAATTATTTTAAACGCCCAAATTATTTTAAAGCTCCCTCTGCTGCAGACTTTGGTCATATTCAATTTCCCTTCAAATTTAAATAAGTTCAAAAACACTGTAAAGAACAAACTCTCCTTTTCCTGTCACCTAGAAGGCGAAATTTATTGTGCTGGTAGAAGCCACCACACGCAAAAGTAACACCAGTTCCTTAAAAAATACCGAAAAAACTCTCCTCTCCCTGCAGACACAGCTGAGAGTAACAGGGCACCGAGACCAGGCCACATCCAACCACCGCCTCCCAACGGTCTGTAACGGCCTCCAACGGCCACCGAAGGGTCGGAGGAAACAAACCCGGCGACGAGACCGACCCCGGTCGGGCAGGCTCTGCCGCGCTGCCTTCCGGCCGCACGGCCCCGCTCCGCACACGCAGAGGCCTCCTCAGCCGAAGGCCGGCCGGGCGGCTGCCGCGGGAGGCGCTGCCGGCAGGGGCCGCCAGGGCCCCGCCACCCCGCCCCGCACTAGCACCGAGGAGCCGCCGCGCCCCCCCCGCCCCAGCGCCCCGGGGACCTGTCCCCGCCGCCCGCCCTAGCCCCAGACGCCCGCGGGGAACCGCGGCACCTCGAGCAGAGCAGAGAGGAGCGGCGCGGCCCAAGGGAAGACTCGGCCCGCCCCGCTGCCCCCCAGCAGGCAGCCAGGCCCGCTGAGCCCACCTGCCGCTCCGCCGCCGAGGCCAGCCCGCCCCACAGCGCGCCGGCTCCGGAAGAGGAAAGCGCTGGGAGGGCGCTGCGGGCGGAAGCACCGCCCGCCGGGAGGGAAGCTGGGCCGCGCTTCGCGCTGCCCGGCCTGTGGCCGCTGCGGCATGAGCGGCCCGGCAGCCGGCAGTGGGGACCGGTCGCGCAGGGGCTGCCTGCGGGCCTACCCGTTGCTGCCGGTGTGGGTGGTGGAGGACCACCAGGATGTGAGTGCCCGGCGCTGGGCGGTGGAATGGGGAGTCCCTCGGGTGGTGCATGGGGAGTAGCTTCGTTTGTTTCTTTCTTTCTTTCTCCGCGGCGCGGAGGCTTAGTCTGGTAGGTAGAAGCGAAAGGAGATGCCCGGTGGAGCCCCTGTGCAGCCGCCGCCGCCTCGCCGGCAGGATGCGCCCTCCCGCCATGTACCGGGGCTCTCCGCGCTGCAGGCGCTTCCCTGGGAATAGCCCCCACCTCCACAGGCACGCACAGACCTTAAACCCCCGTTCTCTTTCACTAAGGAAACATAAATGAAGTTCAGTGCCCAGGTGACCTGAATTTCCTTCCCGATTCAGTGATTAAGTTCATTAATGCCGTGCCAGATTTTGGCATCTTTTTAAGCAATTATTGCTGACTCCTCCTTCCCCCCCCCCCCCCCCCCCTTTGGGTCGTAGTTGCTATACTTAAAAGGAAGTAATACCTACATTATACTGCTCTTAGAATTAGCTAGGCATTAGTGCAGTACTTGGAAACTCCACCCTACACAGTATATGGCTTGTCAACAGCAAATTGGTAAATATAATCCCATCCTAACAAGCGGATTGACTACCGCTTGATGAGAAATGTTAAATTTGGAACTTTGCTTTTTTAGTTAAGTAATTAAACAAGGGGGTGAAGAAAGAGTTGCTTTTGAACTGCTATTTCAGTTTTCTCATATGGTTTATTTATAGTAGCATAAGCTGAGGTCTTAGGACTAAGTAAGCAGATTCTTTACCCAGTGGTGCAGAAGCCTGCTGATTTCAGTGAGGATTGCTGGGAGCATGAAGACCTCGTGGAGGAAAAAGTGAAAAATATTAACTCTGTCAGTGTTTGCAAACAGAAAATTTTAGTGTAATAAAGTTTATTAAAGAAAATGCTGTTCTGAACTTGTAAGTAAATAGTTTAACGCAGATCATTTTTGCTAAGACTCAGTGAAATGTATGATGCTGTGACAGCTGGTTTTCCGTGGTAACCAAGGACTCAGAGTGTCACTGTGATAGGAGTACTGAGATAATGACTATTAATGATTCGTCCTTGTTTTACTCTCTATACTTCTGTTTTCAATTAACAAAGTCTATTCATACTAAATATATATCATACTAAATATATATGCTGTTTTTTCAGTATATGTGTGTATATGCATTGGTCTGTCTTGCATAAAGCATATATGGCCTTTCATCCCAAAGTGTAAGAACTTCACAGAAACTTTATATGGTCCTTTGCTGACACTGATGTTCCTCTAGGGCAAGGTGTCACTGGATGCATCGTACTTTGATTAGTAATAATAGCTGGTATAAAGGAAATTTTGTTCTTAATCCAAAGTAGGAGAACTTTTTAACTTTAATTGCAAAGATTGTAGGTTTTTCAGGTAGGCCAGATTACTTCCTTTTTCCAAAGAAGTAAAAGTCATGGATCAGGCAACCTTTGTTATTTTTAACCTATTTTTTATCTACTATTACAGTAGTATACATATTACTGCATATGTAGTGGGTAAACTGAGGAATTTATTACTATACAGATTGAATACAGTCCAGATTTCAGCAGTCAGTCCTGTTTTATGGGTATGCCTGTGCAGTACACAGGATTTGTCCTCTTAATCAGTTTTATGCCAAAAAATCAGCTCAGTTTCTGTTGTAACGTAGAGAGCGTGTGTGATTTTTATTGCCCAGTCCTTTTACAGTCTTCACATTGCCTGTATAATAGGAGCGTGATTCACAGTCCTTGCTGGATTTGTTGTGGCAGCTAAGGCAGTTACTGTCCCGTAACTGTGGGAGGGACTCCGTGGGTTCAGTGTAAGAGGCATCATCACTCAGCCATCACTTTTCTCATTTTGCCACCCTACATTATTGCACTTCAGTGGTTCGCTACGCTATAAATTCATGAGTTGCCTCATCTCCTGTTTTTCCCACCTTTGAGTGAAGACCTTCAGCAGGGGATAAGGTTGGGCAGTTGAGAAAGGTAGTCGCGTTATTGCAGCCACTAAATCATGTAGGGATTAGGAATTAAGCCCTTTCTTCAAGGGGGATAGGTTAAAAGGTCAGCTAAAGTTTAAATGATGGTGGGGTCAGTTTTCACTCTCTATTAGTTAACTTGTAAAACACAAGTAATGAGATGTTTTTATCTCCACAGCACCCATGCATGGTGAGGAAGCTTTATAGCATGGAGAAGGCAATGCAGGGGCAATGTTCTGCAGAGGAGGAAAGGCATTCCTGGGGTTCAGTTGTAAATGAAGAAAACTAGGAATTGAGTTGAATGATTAGTGAGAAGAGCTTCTGCAAACAAGACTTCCTATAAAGAAGGAAAGAGGGAGTAAAGCTATCATTGTTCAGCAGCTTCTGATATGTGGAACTCTTGGGCTCATAATGATTACAGTTCATGAGCTGTCTTGCTGCTGGAGTTGTTTTTCCCCTTTGTATTGTTTTCCGTCTCCTCTTCCCTCTAACCCAAATTCTAAAGGAATAAGAGTGGGACTAGTGATTTTGCTGTTAAAGCTGTTGCATTTTTCAGCTTACTGGTTACAATGGAAGTTTTTTTTTTTTGTGGTGTTTTAGGTGCTGCCTTTCATCTATCGTGCCATTGGTTCAAAGCATCTTCCTGCCAGTAACATCAACTTTGTTCATCTTGATTCCCATCCAGACCTTCTTATTCCTGTGAATATGCCTGCAGACACTGTATTTGACAAAGAAGCTCTTTTTAGGTAAGTCCTGGGTACTGCATCAGAATACTTTAAGTCTGCTTCCTGCTGCCTTTGATTTACAGTGAATATTGGAATGACTATATACGACATATGAACAAAAGAGGTGTAAGTCAGCCTCAAGTTGTATCTTCTGTCTTTTCGCTTTTGCTGAAAACTTTATTTTTTTGGACGGAAGAAGTTATGTTTGTGTTTTTTGAATGTGGTCAAATATTTAAGTCACATATCAAGCAATTTAAGACTCACAAATTTACTTTGTCTGGTTGTTTAGTAGTGTATCATGTTATTAGGCCAATTAGTTCCTCTGAGTAACAGGACAGCACCCTGAGTGGATGCTTTATGTCTGAAGAGCTGTGGTTTTAAAACAGCCTTCCTCTCTTCATACTGAAAAATTGACTTTGACATTGAAATAACATCTCTTGTGGTGACACGGTGAATATGTGAAGTTGAACAAGAATTTCCTGTTAAGATCATTAAGACCAATATTTTCCCCCAACTTCTTAGGTAGGTAACAAGCCACAGAGTGATCTTTGCTATTGTCTTTCTGTTTTAAAATAAGTATCGATTGCTTCAGTGTTATGGTGATTTACAGAAATGACAACATGATGTAATTGGTATGTAAGTAATTGTATCATGCTACCTGTAGTCAATATTTTGTTTTCTTTGTTGGATGAATAAGAAGTTTTGTGGGCTATATCACACATCTAAAAAACCAGGATGTTGATAATCAGGAAAGTTGCTATTCTGTAGGTGCTGACTGACTTACTTTAATTACTGAGATTATGTTTAAAATCTACTTAGAGCAATTTACAATAAAATACTCCCTGAGGCCAGTTTGAAGTTATTTAGAACAGTGTTGATGATGCTCCTTGAACTTTCTTCTGTGTGATGTAGCAAGAGAAAAAGGGCAACAAATCCACATATTTTATAATCAAAGTGCCATACTACGAGTGAGGCTGATTGCACTCTGTAGTCCTAACTTTTTAAATTCTACCGTAGACATTTTTGGTCTGTCTTATGAATAAAGATTTCACTCTCTTTCTTTCTTTGATGATGTGAACCTTACACAGAGTACTAATTTCAGATGATTTGCATGGGGGCTTTCAAGATATGGAAGATGTTTGTTGTGTTCTGGACCGTGTTTTACTTACAGGGAAAGTAACAGTATTATCTCCAGCCTTTCTCCGTTCATTACAGTGAATTAAGTATTGAGAACTGGATTATGCCCGCTGTTTATGCTGGCCATATTTCTCAAGTAGTATGGCTTCACCCACCCTGGGCTCAGCAGATCTCGGAAGGAAAACACCATTTTTTAATTGGGAAAGACATATCAACAACCACAATCAGGTGAATTGTCTGCTGTCATATGCTAATAATATAAAGGCTATCTCTATAGATTTTCATGGGTGTTTTTTTTGTATTCTTGGATAAAGATGAAAATTTGATTTGTATTTGTGGGTTCCTTAGGACCTGATGTGATTGACTTATTTGTGTGAGTGGGTACAGTTAGATTGTGCCTTAAATTCTTTTTTTTATAGGTAATTCTAGCTATTCACATTTCATTTCAGCTACCCAAGTTTTAAATTAGTTCTTTTCATGAAAGTCAAAATCTCAGAAAGCAGTAATTTTTAACAGAGAATTTGGGTAACAGAGGGCAGCAATTAGACCCTCCTCAGTCCTCCCTTATCAGGACAAAACAAACCCAGTTCCCTCAGCTTCCCCATCATGTGCTCTAATCACCTTAGTGGCCATTCTTCAGTTTGTTGTCATCTCTCTTGTCCTGGAGGCCCAAACCTGGGCAGAATATGTCACATGTGACCTCACTGGTGCTAAATAAGGGGAGAAATCTCTTCCCTTCCCTTGATGATTCTATTTTTCTCGTGTGTGTTTTTTGGGGCTTTTTGGGTTTTGTTGTTTTTTTAAGTTAATATACTAGTTAAGCACTGAAACAGGTACACAGGCAGACAGTGAATTCTCCGTTCTTTGATAAAGTCAAAACTCAACTGGACAAGGCCCTGGGCAGCCTCATCTAGCTTTCAGGTTAGCTCTGCTTCAATCAGATGATTGACGAGAGACTTCCAGATGTCCTTTCCAATCTTAATCATTCTGTGATTCAAGTTCTGGTCAGAGCCCTTCATCATTCTGCAGTATGCAGTCAAGGACAGGTTTGCATTCACCATATTCGCTGCACTGTGATTTTGTACAGCTTGAATGGACGTTTACAAATCATGTGTCTTGCCAGCATATCAGAATAAATCTTTTGAAGCAAGTTTAACAGAAGGCAGCAGAGAAATGCTTTGTTTTACCATCTAAAATAAAACTCAAAAGCTCTACAATTCTGAATCTGAGGCCTAAAGTAAACCTAAATAATAAGACAAAAGCTGGTGCTTTCAGTTACATTTAACCATGAGAACTAGCACACATATAGAAATACTTCATGATGGCTGAATAGCTCTCCCACAGATCATCTGGTTGCCTTAGCAGCCTTGAAAGCAGCATTTCCAGCTGCCTTTTGAAGATGGTCAGGTACCTTTTTTTCAGGTTCTAGGCTTAGGAACATCGTGAAGGAAGAAAGGGAAAGAGTCCTCAGAAATATGAACTTCCTAAAAGTTTTGTTGACAACAGGTGGCTGGATAGGCAATAGATATCTTAGTGTCCCACTAAGGGAAGGGTGTAGCATGAGCTCATGTTGAACCCTGGAGAATTTCTGAGAAAAGGCTGTGCGAATGCCCCATCAACAAGATGAAGTTGTGATCCAGGCTCTCACCTTAGCAGGCCTAGGATAATTCAGCCACAACACATGGGGGAACTAAGCTTCAAATTTCTGCTGCTCATGACATTATTTGCCTCTGTGGTTGACTGATGATGATACCCTGTAATCAAATGAGGCCTTAACAGAAGTGAGCAGAAGTTCACACTTCTTCTTAAGCTTATTTTTTAATCTGAATTTATGATGCTTAATGTACTGAAATATGGCTTGAAAACAATATTCTTTAAATTTTCACTGTAAGCGGAGGTTTTAGCATTGTTGGTGTTTGTTTGTTTTTAATTAAGTGGATACCATTGATATGTAGCTATTCATCCTCGAGTTACCTCCTCTCCCCCATTTAGAATAGGGAATCTCTATTGGTGGTAAAGAAAAGTTAAATGCTGCCTATTAATTCATAAAATTTTACTTTTATTAAATCAATATCCATGGGTTTCAGGACACTTCTCAAACACAACTAACGGAATTTTCCTTAAAAAATAGGCAATCCAAGACAAAATATCCGTAGCGTTGCAGTCTTATATGCCATAATATTGGCAATATCTTGTTAAATTCTGGATGTTGTCTTTACAATCCAATTCAATGGTAAATTAACCTTAGTAGCACATAATGTAGAATCTTCTTCTTAGCCATTAAAAACCTTGTAGGGCTATCATTAAAAATACAGAGTGAATTTTAATATATTGATTCAGTAATAAAGAAGTACACAAAACTTCAATTTAAAAACCTGCGGATTAAAATAAATAATTTTTTGTATACAGTTTTACTGCTTTTGTTACCCATCAAACATCTATTCATTCTTCTCAGGATCCCTTAAGGGTACATGCTTTTTCCTAAGCTCTTTGCAAAGATGTATATTAACTGTGAGTTATTGTCAATTGTAGGGTTACAGGTACAGATCATTACTTTTTAAGTGATGGTCTTTATGTCCCTGCTGATCAGCTAGAAAACCAGAAGCCTTTAAATTTACACGTCATTCTCATCAATCCTACTGAAGCATCAAACAGCCAGGAAGAAAATGGCGAAGTAGCGTCTGCTAAGAGACTGAAGCTAAATACAGATGACACAGCAAGCACCGCTTCTGCCTCTTCATCAGTGGATCCTGGTGACCTTGATCACAGCACCCCAAGGCTGAATAAAAAGGAAGTACAAAATGCAAGTGCCCCGAACAAGGCAGAAACATTGTCAGAGTGCTCAGCTCCAAGCTCTCTCAGAAACAGTGAATGCCCAATAAGGGAAGTTGTTAAAGATGTCTGCCAAGTACTGCAGAAAGGGGATGCATATGTTTTAGACATTGACTTAGATTTTTTTTCAGTTAAAAATCCATTCAAAGAAATGTACACACAGGTAAGCATGACAATGGAGAGGCCTCTTACCATTCACAAAAGAGTACCAGTCCTAGCATTTATATCTATGGAGAAACTTTCATTTAAGCTAAATTTGCAAATCAGCTGATCATGATTAATGATTCATGGTAATATTTGAAGGAGAGACATTCTAAGGGATTGTATGCTCCAAAGAATTACAACAACCTAATAGGGGTAGATCCTTACATTTGAAATTGGTATTGAGTGCACATTCAAGCTCAGAGGTATATGGGTCGCTTCTGCTTGTTGCTTGGGACATAAAAGCTATGTTTGGGTTTCCAAAGGTAATGTTCCAAATACCCACAGCAAGATTCATCAGGGAGGGATGACAGATTGTATCATTTTTTATAATACTGGAAAGCCACAATGGTATCAGGAGACTCTGCCTTTCCAAAAGGCATGGTGGTGCTGGTTATCTGAAGAGTGGTAACTTGTCCTGATGAGAGGCTGTCGCTCTCATTTCCTTTGTCTGGACTGCTGAATATAAGGATGAGCATGCAGCTGTTGTCTCTGATGCCATGGCTTTGAGCTTAAGACTCTGCCTTGTATTCCACTTATAACTTGGCAGCACAGCAAAGGTAGCTCATCTGTATAGAGTCATAAATATGTAGAGCCTCAAAGGCGCAAAGCAGTTAGCACCTTTTCTTTACGTGAATAGGATTTTTAGGAACTAACTAATGTGCTCTGAAAATTGGATGTGGCATTTAGGTTTACAAATTCTTCTGCAATATCCTGACTGTTTTTAGCATTTAAATCTGTCTTTTTAACACTGTTTTAACTTCAGCCTATGCTGGAGAACATCTGACATCTTTTGAGTTTCAGCTAGACTACTGCTTCCTTGTTCACCATGAAGAAGTGAATATAGTGTCCCTGAACTCTGTTAGCTTCTGACATTCAGTATTTATGATCACAGTATCTTCAGACAATGTGCAATGCCAGTTGTTCTGAATCACAAAGAGAAGCATACAGCAAAGGGAAAGCACTGTGAGGGTCTTGCCATGTAAGAATAAAATTCAATACCCCTCTTAGAGCTTGAAATACATTCTGAGTAAAATAGTGGAGGAGGTGTGTGTGGGGGGGGTGGTTGGGTTTTCGGGGTAGTGGGGGGGGGTATTTTGTTTCTTGTGGTGTTTTTTTGTTTTGTGCTATGATAAGTTCTCAGTTCTAGCAACCACTTTTGGAAGTGGACTTGCACAGAGCTCCCAGTGTACCTTTTTTGATATAACAATTTCATTTGCAGTTAGTATTTCTTTACTATGTTCCCTCTATTGTAAATTTAAAAAATTCCATCAAAAAAATTTTCCCAAGTTAACACTTGAAATGTAAGGATCCAAGGAAAACCTAAAGAGCAAATACAGTTCACCAATCCCGAATAGTATTGCCTTCCCACCAAAAAACTCTAAAATCCAAAACACTGCCCTAAAGATGCTTTGTATTTCTGTAAAAATGTAATAGTCTACCCATCCTTTCTCCCTCTGCTCTGAAAAATTAATGAGCATTCACCTTTTTAATGCTGTTAAGTAAATAATGAGATCTGTTTATCCTTGATTAATTAAACCTCAATATTTTCAAGGAGTAGGGCTGACAAGTCCCCATAATAGTTTACTTGTGAACTTGTTGGCCAGCCAGCCTGAAGCCTTTAGCTGTCCCATTTTCCTTTACAATCATATTCTCCTCTTGGTTTTGTCTGCCTAAATCTGCCATCTCAGTTTTATTCAGTATCTCATTGGGACCTTAGTTCAGCAACATACATGTTTAATTTCAGAGACTCTTTAATTAACAGACTGTAAATACTTAGCTTTTAAAGCTATGTTCTTGAAGTCAAGTTTAAAGTTAAGCAATTCCAAAATGTTTGGCTGAGGCCATGAAGTATTGCTTTCTCAAGCCTCACAGCCTCTTCCTCACCTGCATTTATAGAGAGTTGTCTGCAATACTAGAGTAGAGGAAAGATTGTGGTGATCAAATTCTTGTTTTGAAGAAGGAAGGCTTTGAGGATTTTGTTTCCCCTTTGAAGAGTCTAATTGTTTGCCTCTTTTTTTCTTTTTCAAAGACAGAATATGAGCTTTTGCAAGAGTTGTACAATTTCAAGAAGCCTCATAGAAATGCAACAGAGGTATGGTATTTCCTCATGGGATATACAAGGGAACGATTCTTTTGAATTACCCAATAAAAATGAGTTACAACAAGGAAGGAACCTATGAAAGGTGCTTAATGAAGTGGTCTCCAATTAAGCTATGCAGCATGCTGAATGCTAATCAGCAGCATCTTAGGAATTCTTTCCTATTAAACATTTTGGTTAAACATGTGAATTGCATAAATATTTAGCATGCATGAGTGTGAAAATTAATTTCTGTAAACAACTGGTAATTGACAAGAAATGAAAACATAATAAGTCACCTGCCATCTCGTTCTTTTTATGGCTCAACAGGGCTTTGGTTTGAGGGGTTTTTTGGTTTGGTTTGGTTTTTTGTGGTTCTTTTTTTTTTTCCCCCTCCAGGCTCTTCCCTTCCTTGCCCTAGTTGCTCTTCCTTGATAGTCAGAACTGTGCTGAATGCCTAACTGGTATTTTACCTATTTATTTAGATGTGGAAAGGCCAGTATTAGACCACATAGTGTACTTTTTTCATTGTATGCGTTGTGTGCTTCTGAATCATGGAAATGTAAGCCTGCTGTAACTGCCAAAATAGTCATTCAGCCCTGAGCCCAAACCATGGAGACAGCCATATTAATGGTCATTACATCAAGTAATTTCTAAACAAGATATTGTCTTTGCTTTTGTAATCTCATCTGAACACTATTACAGAGAGATTCAACACATGTAATTATCACAGTTTAATGAATCCTAATTAATGTGTGTATAAAGAAATTGATATATGTGGAAGATTGTCAAATTGATTTTCATATTTCTTAGTCAATCAGCAATAAAAACAGGTACCTATTTAAAAGGTAGTTAAATGTAGAAGGGGTAAACGCTTGTGATTTAAGTGCCCATTATGATTTCAGGGCATGAGTTATTTACAAAACCCAACAATATAGGAGGCAACTGAAATGGTTAGCAGACAGTGAGTAATGGATAGGTGTAGAACTAAACAAGGCAAGACTAGATTCATGGATGTTTTTATAGTGAGACAGTCAATTTAAAGCGTTCGAAGGTAGAAAGCTAGTGAACTTTTGTGTTTTCTGAAGTTTCAGAAAATATCCTAGATGTCTACTTTCTTAAAATCTGTTTTTGTAGTTCCAGAGTATGGTTAGATGTACGTTTCTATCATACTACAAGATAATAGTGTGGTGCTTGGGGTTTTTTTTTTTGGTTTTGTTCTTTAAGTAGTATAGAGGGGGATCGGACATGTCTTTAAGGTTAGTTACTGGTGCTGCTTAGAAAAGTATCTTATGCATACCCCAGGACAGGATCATAAAGCTGTACTTTGTGAATGGTTGATACCCTCAGCTCCCCTTAAAAATTAGCCCAAAGTTGACATCATTGGCCAAAAGACGCAGCATCTGTTATATGATACAGCCAGCAGAATCTTAAGAGGGAATTGTTATGTTCTTAATTGTTACCCATCTATTCCAATGTGCTTTTTAATAATTTTCCTTCACACACCACTGCATTTTTAATACCAAATATGCCAAGCATTGCTTTTCATTTGATAAGTTATGTAGGATCTCTTTCTGTAAATGTTTGTATGTACAACTGTATTCACGTATGTAGCCTCGCACCAAGAAGATTGCCTCTTTATGTGTTCTGAACTTTTTAAGAAAGGGCATAAACCTTTGGAGGATCAGAGCAATAACTGACATTTTAAATTAATTCAATGCTTTTTCAGGCACACAGAGTTGAAACGACCTGAAAGCATCAAATAGCCCATTTTGGTTTTTTTTTTCTGAAAATACATTTGATTTAGTCATACTCTTTTTTTTTTAAAAAAAACTTAAAAAATTGAATTCTCCTTTCATTAGGAAAACATAAAGCTTGTACTCATCTGCGCATTTCAGTGCTATAGAAACAAATCCAACAATTAGTCCTATACAGTTCCATAGCTCTCCCTGGTATATTCTGCCAGAATGTGGCTTTTTTTTATTTGTTGTGGGAAAGACAGAGCAAAGAGAGGTGATTTATCCTGAAGATATAACAGCTTCTGCAGGCAGTCATTCTGATCCTCTTGAAAATATGTTCTGTAGTAATGAATCAGTTGTTTCTGATTCCCCACTTCCAGTAGATCAGTCATTTCAGAATTTAAATCACAGAGTAAGCCATGACATTCTTACCTCTATTTCCTAACATACTTTCCTATGTGCTTATTTAAAGGACAGCTTGCTGGATTGTGTTGAAAACCGTGTTCATCAGCTAGAAGATCTGGAAGCAGCATTTGCAGATTTGTGTGACAATGACGATGAAGAGACCCTACAGAAGTGGGCTTCATATCCTGGGTAGGAGATTTCTAAATGGCTTAAAATGCAAACGGTAGTTTGGGAACTGATTAGCCCAGCACTTTGCTAACAGAAAAGGAGAGAGGCTGGGTAGGATCTATGCAAGGCTACCATTTTTCCTTTAGTTCTAGAGGAGAAAGAGCCAGACAAAACAAAAGAAAAGGCAGTCTGCTCTCTTCAGTGCCATGGTAGGCCTTCCAAGATCAGCCTTGCACAGCTTCATGCAGATTCTGTTGTCTGTGGAGGGAGGCAGTTTGGTGAGTAAAAATCTAGTGATCTGTGTGAAGCAGAGCCCTCAAAAAAGCAACAAACAATGGAGGATACGGAGAAGGACTTCTTTGGTGCTCCCGAAGGTTCTGCTTTCAGTGGGAAAATGGAAGTGAAGGAAAAGCTGTACCTGAGCAACAGTGTCCACAAAACATCTCAGCAGCATCCACTATGCTTTTAAACTAAATGTTTTCAGCTGAAAAGAAACAGCAAAAGCCCAAGCTTTCCCTTGATAGGAAAACCACTCGTTTTCCCCGTCAAATGCAGCAGTTACTGCCAGACCTGTGTAACAGTGACCACAAGCATCTCCCATCACGTTCATATGACTTTGAGCTACAACAGCTTCGCTCCGGGTCTGCCCTAAAAGAAGTGCAAAGAGGACTTGCCAGAGGCAGGTATGAGTATAGGGGCTTTCTCAGAAAGACCTGGTGAAACAGTACAATAAGACTGATAATTTCCATTGTTCTTAGGTGCAAGATGACACGGAGGGGCACATTTCATTTTCAAATCCTAGGCCATGATAACTTCTACTTTCTTCTTTTCTCTCTTTTTTTTAATTATTTTTTTTTTTAACCACGTAAGGTAAATATATGTTTCCAACTGCTTATGTAACAAGTTTTGGTTTTGTTTTAACTCCAGAATGAAGCCACTTGTTCAACTAGTTCACAGTTTGAAAACCAGGATGGAAAGCCCAGACTATGAAATGGTAGGTGACCAGGTAAAAGAGCAGGAAGTAGACAGATTTCAAAAGCATAGCTTCAACAGGGAGGGAAAAGATCATGCTTCATTTCAGACTTGCTTCTTGATTCAGAACTTTGTGAGATTTTGGTAGTTTTCCTTTTTTTTTTAATGTCTTATTACTTAGGTCAGCTTTTCTTTTTAAAGCTTCTAAAATTCCACTCTGCTTGTCTATATTTAGGCAACATTAATGGGATCTTGCAGGACTGTGACGTCTCGGGCTGCTTCCTGTGAAGGAAGGTTTCATTTCACCAGGGTCTGTTGATACACTTTATAGAACTTGAGGTACCTATTTCTAAAAGATCAGACCTATCACCTTCAAGGGCTGCAGCATACTCTGAATTCATAGGAGAGGTACAGTGTAATGGAGATATTGAAACAACCCATACAACCTCCAGAATTTTATTCTTTTTGTTTAAAGAGCAAATTGGGGAAAAAACCCAACTCTTACTGCCTGAAGAGGTGTAAGTTACCTACTGGGCTAGGGATGATATCTTGGAGACTTTTTACACAGATAAGCTGTATCAATAATTCATCAACAGAAATTAAATCTCTTGTTTCATTTACACGTAGGTCCATCAGGCTGGTCTGACCTGTGATTATATGGAGCTTCCTCACCACGTCAGCACTGAAGAGGAGATCGAAGGCCTCATACAATCCATTAAAGTTCTACTAAAAGATATGCCTAAGCCCACACTTGTGACGGTTGCTCGGTAAGACTATGTAGATACTTTAAAACGCTCCGATTGTGCTTAGGAAGCTAAGTGATTCGATCAATATAGCACTGGTTGGTTGGCACTTCTTAAATTCTGTCTTAAAATGGAAGCCTTACAGTGTAGTGAAAACTGACATTTGAAAATGTTGATCATAAGGCAGTGACAGTATCTACACAGCTACGGGCAGGTTCTGCGCTGATGGCCAGTTTTACTGGGCTTCAGAGTATCTAGCACAGACTTCAAAAGCAGCGAAAACATGATGACTTAATGAGCTTCAGCACAGGCTATGTAAAGCCTGTGATGAGGCCTTGTGTGTGTTGAGATTGATAGCTGTCACTGGGGTTCATACATCCCCACTACTTTTATTACTCGTGCTAGTTAGAGCAAAGCTAGCTTGCACACGCCTGCATGGGCTGAAATCACACCTTCCTTACTCTTTTCCTGTTCTAGCATTCATGGTACTAGAGATAGGATTTCTGTTTTCAGTGAAACTTCCGATGGAAGTGGCTTTCATCTAGTAGGCTGAAAGGGATTTATACTCTAGAAAGCTCTAGTAAAGCTTTCTTTGGGGTAAAAGGTATGCTTCCAGGACTGTAAGGGAGAACAGGATGGAGTTTGAGGCCAGGGACTTGGGAGAACCAGGGATCTGTCTTGGGAAAACATAATTTGAAGACCACAGTGTATCTGTTGACAAACTGTTGTAATTTAATAACTTCAAAAATACTAAGTGTCCCCTTAAAGGGCAGGCAACAATAGCAGAAGCTGACATGAAATTGTTTTTGTCAACAAGAAATAGTATGGCTAATACCTACAATACAAGAAAGCTGTATCTCCTGTGCCAGCTGCAGGGTAATCACCCACTGTTGCAGAGAAAATACAGAATCATTTACGTGGATCTTGACAGATCTACGTAAATGATAAAATCCAAGAAGTGTCAGCTCTGCTTTTTTACTAGGATCTGTCTGCAGTTCATTAATAGATACTGTAAATGACGTTACATCCCAGGGACCGTGAAGATTTGTTTTTCAAGTTTTCCTACCTATTTTACTGGTAGCATTAGAATTTTTCAATCTTAACTTCCCACCAGTCCTTTAATTAGATCATTTGCTTGAACTTTGACTGCCAGCATGTTCTGTGTCAGAGTCAGGAAGAAAGCAGAACTGGAAGGATGAATAGGTCACATTCCTAATCTGCTCCAGACTTTCTATTCAACTTCAGGCAAACTGTTACCGTTGAAAGTAGTGAGGAGAAGCACAGCACTACGCTTTGAAGGGATACTGGCAGGCAGAACTCACCACGGTTTGAAAGTAGCTTCAGCCTAGACACAGAGCACTACAAGAATACAAAATGTGGTGAAGGTGGTGATATCTGTACTCTCTCACGCTTTTTTCAATTCCTTGTTACAGATCAAGTTTGGATGACTATTGCCCTTCAGAGCAGGTTGACATCATTCAAGAGAAGGTTCTCAATTTACTAGGTTCGGTGTATGGCACTCTGGATGTGCACTTAGATTACTCAAGCACCTCATCTTCTTTGTGACCTTTCTTCATGTATTGCCCTCTAACGCAGTGGATTAGTTTAAATGGCGTATTAGCGATGGTTGCAAGGGGAAAAATACTGTTAGTTCAGCAGGTGGCACTAGAACCCAAGCTGACTAAGAGCTAGTTTTGGGTTGCATTGCTTTCTCCAACTCAGCTGCATCTGAACTGTTACCTGTTTGGCTTTGTTCAGATTAGTTCTGTGATTATTAGTTTTACTGTCTTGCTGCTTAAAATTTTTTGTCCATAAAATGAATTTCTTTCACCTGATTTCTTTAAGTGTCTGTAAAAATAAAAAAAAATAATATATATAACTTCTTAAAATAAATGGATTTCTTTTATGTAATTAAACTTTTTTTGATGGAGTTTGGTGAGTAACAGACATGTTCTGGAGTTGCATTGTACCTTCTAAAAAATTATCTCATTAATGTCATTAAGGCATTAGGTTTACATAGTGATCTTTCTTAACTGCTCTGCTAGAGATGACCAGGCATACCCCTGTCATTTCTCTAGAGCAGCTTATGGTTTCTGCCCCATCCACAGAATATCATTTATATTTATACTCCGTTGCATTAATATTGTCTTATTTCGCCTTAGAGTTTTTCACTGGTGACTAAGATAATATCCCTACTGTACAGACATTGGCTTGGTATTTTAATTTTTACATACTTTTGAGGATAAAAAGTATGTGTGCATGTGCATGCTTTTATCTGTTCCATCCCCTAAGGAATTGATGTCTTCTTCAGAAACAAAGATTTAACTTCACTGAAGTCAGCAGCACAACCTTCTGAACCAGGTTTTCACTTATTTCAGTATTGCTATTTGGAAAACAACAGTTTTGGAACCACTTAATTTAGGAAGCAATCTGGTTCTAGAGAAAACTGCCACTCCCAGAGGAACAAACCCCCACAGGATTTATTTGGGAATGAAACTGAAATGGGAAAAATACCACCTACTCTATTGGTTTTTATTATGAATAAATTTTGCTTGTAATTTCTTCTGAAATAGTTAAGTTCATTTATTAACATTAGTATTTGCTCTGCAGAGCCTTTGTGCACTTTTACAGTTTTTTACTACTCCTGCTGTTGAGATAAATGACTATATTATAGATTGTAAATATGTAATTATTTTAAAATAATTCTTCCAGTAGAATAAATTCCACGACCACGGACCCATTTTCTTCGTGCTTATGCATTCTGTCACAGAGTCATGGCTAGCCTTGGATCCAAGATCCTCCCTATGTCATAAACAGCCATACATTGCATACAGAAACTAAGTGGAGTCAGATCACGTACTGCTTGTGTGAAGTTTTTTGGCTTTTTTAAAGTAAGAGCTGCTCTTTGCTGGCCTTTTGAACACAACTGGTTTTTCTAGAAAACAAAAAAAACCATTGGATCAAGGGTGCCGGGGTGCTCCTGCGCCGCGGAGAATTCCGTTAGCCCCAGGAAGAGAAGTGCGCAGGGTACGATAGCACAGTTCTGCCTGCCTAACTGATGCTCTGCTTCCGCGTCCCAAAACAGAGGAATTGCAGCACATCACTTTGTACCGGGTGCAGGTGCCCAGATGCTGGCAGCAGCAGCAGCGGCATCAGTGGGGTCTGGAGGGGCGGCCCCTGTGAGGAGCGGCCGGGGCTGCCCCGTGCCGGACACAGCCGGTTCCAGCCGGCTCCAAGGGCCCCAGCGCAGGGCCCAGCTGAGCCCCTCAGCCACGGGCGGGCGCCTCGGGGAAAGCCTGGGGAAGGAAGGGCAAAACGCTGCCCGGCAGCCGGGGCTGAGGGAAACGGGGTGAGAAACAGCCCTGCGAGCCCCGAGGGGAGAGCAGGAGGAGGGCAGGAGCTGCTCCAGGCGCCCCGGCAGAGAGGCCCCTGCGGCCCTGGCAGAGACCCCGGTGGGGCGGGTGTTTCCCTGCAGCCCGCGGGAGAGGACCATACCAGAGGAGGTGGAGATCTGTCTCCTGAAGGAACAGCAGCCCATGGAGCACCCCACATTGGAACAGGGGAGAAGTGTGAGGAGGAAGGAGGAGCAGGGAGGAGCTGTCACCTGTCCCGTCCCCAGTCCCCACCGTGGTCCTTGAAGCTGTCCTGAGCGTTTCCTGGGGCTCAGATATCCAGGGGCTGGCCCAGACAACACAGCCCCTTGGAGCCAGGGCTGTAACCAGGGTGACTTCTCCCCACCCTCCCTCGGGTCTGTCCTGCACTAGCTTTTCTCACTGCCGGCATGTGCCCAAGCACTCAAGTCAGCCCAGTCCCAGGGATGCAGCCCTGCCACTGACTCTCTAATGCTCCAGTTGTTTCCAAAGGGAGTAACGGTGGAAATGGGAAGGTCCTTGGCCATACAGGACAATGCAATGAGGCAGACAACCCTCACAGGATAGCTGGAGGGAAGGAACAGAGGGGAAAAGTTGGTGCTGCCGACCCGGTTGTCTGGCCCATGTTTCTGACTGCAAGAGGAAAGATACCTGTCAGTCCTCTAATGAGCTCCTCATTTATGAGTGTGGTGGGTTAACCCCACCATCCAGTCTAGATGGTCTAGAGTTAGACCTAGATATATAGACACGGACTTCATTTTCGACACTGAATCAAATCGGTTTCTTGGCTCAGAATTCCTGATCAGAATTGCTGATCGGTTTCTTGGCTCAGAATTCCAGCCCTGTGGCTTGACTGCTATCCCACGGGGCAGTTCTTGCAGAAATAGTACTGTCCCTCAAGAAGCTATCTCCTGATAGAAATGCTGCAGGACTGCTTAGCCCCTCCAAACACAGGCTGAGAAGGTAAAACTGCACGTAGATCAAGGGAATTCCTGTTTACCCAAGCTGTTTGGGGCGCTTTCTTTAAACGTTGGAGTAGTGTGGGGGGGAAACAGTTTTAAAGAAATCAGCCCTAATTACATTGTGAGGTTTGACAAGAGTGTGGGCCCGCTGCTTTTTACAGTGTGTAATTTACTTGTCCCAAGGGAAGATCCTTACGGAAAAATCACATGCCTTGCAAAATTTGCTGTCAAATCAGCCCCCCTCTCCTGTGCTTTTCTGCATGAAGGAAGAAGGATGGCTTGCCCTCTGTCTGGCACACCACCAGTGCTGTGTTTTCATTGCAGTATTTCAACAACATTTGATCTGCGCTTCAGAACAAACACAAAACCCCACTTCTGCCTTTCCTTTTTCCCTTTTGCCTTTCCTCTTCTTCCCTTCCCCAAGCCCCCCTTTCAAAATAAAACATCACTCAAAGCAACTTCACAGAAGGTGAATGTAATATGTCTGTAATATGTCTCTTCCTTAGTCTGTAATATGTCTCCTTCACCCAGTGTCAGGGCTCTGGGGTACTGACAGCCCTTGCTCACCTGGCTTGTTTCTGTGCTTTTGCCCAGTGATCACTGGACTGCTGATGAGACCTGCTGCTGTCACCATCTGCCCCTGCTCACCTGGCTCCAGTGCTGTGGCTCTGCCCTGTCAGTATGGCAGAGCCTGCCCCGTGCCAGGGCCGCCCTTGGTTCTCCGCTCCTGGTTTAGAGGGAGCAGCCACCCTTGCTGTGCCCTGACAGTCGGCTCAGGCCATCTTGGGTCCTGAGCGGGCTATTGCCAGGCACAGCCCTTGTGCTCTACCAGGGCCTGCCCCCATGACTCTCCCCAATCTGGGTGCCGAGGGGCCTGGCCATCAGGCTGCACAGTGTCAGTTCATGAAATTGGCTGCACAAGCTGGGTGGGAAGAGTGAGCCCTTAGGGCCCACTGTGGCTTAGGGCCAATGGAGGCCCCCACAGGTGAGATGGCCAGGGCTGACCTCTCTGCAGAACCTGGAACATCGCCTGCTGGACCTGGCTGCTGCTGTCAGAAGGTGCATCGAGCACACGGGGGAGAGCCTATCCACACCCTGTGGTGAGCCCTGCCACGTCTTCCTCCTTCTCCCTTACTATCCCCAGAGGAGAAGCCCATGGAGGCAGCTGCCATCCAACTGCCAGGAGTGGCCCTCACTGCTCCCTGACTCCACATGTGTGATTTTTGCCAACTTCAAGGCTTTTAAATGAAGCAGTTCCCATTTTGGCCATGGTCCACGGCCATTAGTACAGATTTTTGCAGCAGCCTCTGCTTCAGATTGCTGCCTCTGCATGCTTCTGTCGTGGTTTAGCCCCAGTTGGCAACAAAGCACCACCCAGCCGCTCGCTCACTCCCCCCCAGTGGGATGGGGGAGACAATCAGAAGAGTAAAAGTGAGAAAACTCATGGGTTGAGATAAAGACAGTTTAATAGGGAAAGCAAAAGCCGCGCACGCAAGCAAAGCAAAGCAAGGAATTCATTCACTACTTCCCATGGGCAGGCAGGTGTTCAGCCATCTCCAGGAAAGCAGGGCTCCATCACACGTAGTGGTTACTTGGGAAGACAAACGCCATCACTCCAAACATCCCCACCTTCCTTCTTCTTCCCCAGCTTTATATACTGAGCATGACGTCATATGGTATGGAATAGCCCTTTGGTCAGTTTGGGTCAACTATCCTGGCTGTGTCCCCTCCCAGCTTCCTCTGCACCTGGCAGAGCATGGGAAGCTGACAAGTCCTTGACTAGTGCAGCAACAACTAAAACATCTCTGTATTATCAACACTGTTTTCAGCACAAATCCAAAACATAGCCCCATACCAGCCACTATAAAGAAAATTAACTCTATCTCAGCTGAAACCAGGACAACTTCTCATTTAACTGGCCTTATATGTGAGTCTGGTCATCTGATTCACCATGGTCTGAAGGATGAGAGAGACTAAATACTACAGCAAAATGTCCAAGGTAATTTGGGAGCCAGGAAAATAAGTGCCACAATTAAACCAAGGCTTCCTCACTAAGCCATCTGTGAATAGAGGGGGCTGCAGTCCCTTTTCCAGGGGACTGTTTCTGCATCTTTCCTCTTCCAACACAGACCTGGAATAGCTGCTAACCCAAGATGGTATCTTGAAGTTCTTTGCAATAAGATCTTTTTCATGTTTTCTTTTGTATTTACTTGATATTTGGAAGGCCAATTTCTCTACATACCAGGTATGTATCTATGTTCATGAAGCAATGATAATTATGCAGTGACATATCACTGCTTCTCTTGAAGCTAAAATTTATGTTCTTATTGGAGTACTGTATGTATTAGAACCTCAGTAGCTTTCAGTCAATGATCACCATGGCTAGTAGTATTTAAACTCAACATAAGCCTGGATCCCCGAGTTGTTGGTGAACAGAAATCTGAAGACTGCACCCAGCGTAGTACTGCTGTTAGGACTTGACTGTCATAGGAGATGCAGGTCTTTATTAAACTCCTTCTTGACAGGTAACGCAGACAAGGGGACAAAACATGCTGCACTACGGCAGTACCAAGAAATGCTAGTTTTATTTAGTTACTTGGCAGAACAGGCAATTGGTGATGACAGATTTTGGAACAGTAATGAAAATGAAGTCTGATTTTAAGGCATAGCTCATATTTTAAGTTCTAATGAAACCCCATAGCACTATCCTCAAATGCTCACTGCATTAAGATATGCTGTTATGCTGTGATAATTAATGAAGGTTAGTTAGAAAGAACTAAGAGCATTGTGAAGTATTCAAAAGACTATATAAATAGCGTCTGTGAAAGTAAAAGGGGAAATACTGTGCCTGCAACTACTGCTTTCCACAGAGGCAGCTCTCTCTATTCACAGATGGCTTATTCCTAGCCTATGTTGTGGTAATCTCGGTGAGATTAACATGAGAAAAATGGACATTTATTCTTTGACTCAATCTTTAGGCTACAAAACAGCTGAATATGGTCCACGAGATATTTCCCTAAGAAAGGGCAATAACCTTACGGCTTTGTGTTGCGAGGGCATTGCCTGACTGGATGCTAGCATAACAGGTTCACGGAAGTGACTGGCAGTTTATTATCAGTGTGGAAAGATTTCAGACCCCTGATTTCTGTGGGTGCTGATATGTGATGATGCTAACTGTTTAGTGTATCAAGCCAAAATTTGCTTTGACTGATGTTTTATTTTGAAAGGGGGGCTCGGGGAAGGGAAAAAGGAAAGGCAGAAGTGGGGTTTTGTGTTTGTTCTGAAGCGCAGATCAAATGTTGTTGAAATACTGCAATGAAAACACAGCACTGGTGGTGTGCCAGACAGAGGGCAAGCCATCCTTCTTCCTTCATGCAGAAAAGCACAGGAGAGGGGGGCTGATTTGACAGCAAATTTTGCAAGGCATGTGATTTTTCCGTAAGGATCTTCCCTTGGGACAAGTAAATTACACACTGTAAAAAGCAGCGGGCCCACACTCTTGTCAAACCTCACAATGTAATTAGGGCTGATTTCTTTAAAACTGTTTCCCCCCCACACTACTCCAACGTTTAAAGAAAGCGCCCCAAACAGCTTGGGTAAACAGGAATTCCCTTGATCTACGTGCAGTTTTACCTTCTCAGCCTGTGTTTGGAGGGGCTAAGCAGTCCTGCAGCATTTCTATCAGGAGATAGCTTCTTGAGGGACAGTACTATTTCTGCAAGAACTGCCCCGTGGGATAGCAGTCAAGCCACAGGGCTGGAATTCTGAGCCAAGAAACCGATCAGCAATTCTGATCAGGAATTCTGAGCCAAGAAACCGATTTGATTCAGTGTCGAAAATGAAGTCCGTGTCTATATATCTAGGTCTAACTCTAGACCATCTAGACTGGATGGTGGGGTTAACCCACCACACTCATAAATGAGGAGCTCATTAGAGGACTGACAGGTATCTTTCCTCTTGCAGTCAGAAACATGGGCCAGACAACCGGGTCGGCAGCACCAACTTTTCCCCTCTGTTCCTTCCCTCCAGCTATCCTGTGAGGGTTGTCTGCCTCATTGCATTGTCCTGTATGGCCAAGGACCTTCCCATTTCCACCGTTACTCCCTTTGGAAACAACTGGAGCATTAGAGAGTCAGTGGCAGGGCTGCATCCCTGGGACTGGGCTGACTTGAGTGCTTGGGCACATGCCGGCAGTGAGAAAAGCTAGTGCAGGACAGACCCGAGGGAGGGTGGGGAGAAGTCACCCTGGTTACAGCCCTGGCTCCAAGGGGCTGTGTTGTCTGGGCCAGCCCCTGGATATCTGAGCCCCAGGAAACGCTCAGGACAGCTTCAAGGACCACGGTGGGGACTGGGGACGGGACAGGTGACAGCTCCTCCCTGCTCCTCCTTCCTCCTCACACTTCTCCCCTGTTCCAATGTGGGGTGCTCCATGGGCTGCTGTTCCTTCAGGAGACAGATCTCCACCTCCTCTGGTATGGTCCTCTCCCGCGGGCTGCAGGGAAACACCCGCCCCACCGGGGTCTCTGCCAGGGCCGCAGGGGCCTCTCTGCCGGGGCGCCTGGAGCAGCTCCTGCCCTCCTCCTGCTCTCCCCTCGGGGCTCGCAGGGCTGTTTCTCACCCCGTTTCCCTCAGCCCCGGCTGCCGGGCAGCGTTTTGCCCTTCCTTCCCCAGGCTTTCCCCGAGGCGCCCGCCCGTGGCTGAGGGGCTCAGCTGGGCCCTGCGCTGGGGCCCTTGGAGCCGGCTGGAACCGGCTGTGTCCGGCACGGGGCAGCCCCGGCCGCTCCTCACAGGGGCCGCCCCTCCAGACCCCACTGATGCCGCTGCTGCTGCTGCCAGCATCTGGGCACCTGCACCCGGTACAAAGTGATGTGCTGCAATTCCTCTGTTTTGGGACGCGGAAGCAGAGCATCAGTTAGGCAGGCAGAACTGTGCTATCGTACCCTGCGCACTTCTCTTCCTGGGGCTAACGGAATTCTCCGCGGCGCAGGAGCACCCCGGCACCCTTGATCCAATGGTTTTTTTTGTTTTCTAGAAAAACCAGTTGTGTTCAAAAGGCCAGCAAAGAGCAGCTCTTACTTTAAAAAAGCCAAAAAACTTCACACAAGCAGTACGTGATCTGACTCCACTTAGTTTCTGTATGCAATGTATGGCTGTTTATGACATAGGGAGGATCTTGGATCCAAGGCTAGCCATGACTCTGTGACAGAATGCATAAGCACGAAGAAAATGGGTCCGTGGTCGTGGAATTTATTCTACTGGAAGAATTATTTTAAAATAATTACATATTTACAATCTATAATATAGTCATTTATCTCAACAGCAGGAGTAGTAAAAAACTGTAAAAGTGCACAAAGGCTCTGCAGAGCAAATACTAATGTTAATAAATGAACTTAACTATTTCAGAAGAAATTACAAGCAAAATTTATTCATAATAAAAACCAATAGAGTAGGTGGTATTTTTCCCATTTCAGTTTCATTCCCAAATAAATCCTGTGGGGGTTTGTTCCTCTGGGAGTGGCAGTTTTCTCTAGAACCAGATTGCTTCCTAAATTAAGTGGTTCCAAAACTGTTGTTTTCCAAATAGCAATACTGAAATAAGTGAAAACCTGGTTCAGAAGGTTGTGCTGCTGACTTCAGTGAAGTTAAATCTTTGTTTCTGAAGAAGACATCAATTCCTTAGGGGATGGAACAGATAAAAGCATGCACATGCACACATACTTTTTATCCTCAAAAGCATGTAAAAATTAAAATACCAAGCCAATGTCTGTACAGTAGGGATATTATCTTAGTCACCAGTGAAAAACTCTAAGGCGAAATAAGACAATATTAATGCAACGGAGTATAAATATAAATGATATTCTGTGGATGGGGCAGAAACCATAAGCTGCTCTAGAGAAATGACAGGGGTATGCCTGGTCATCTCTAGCAGAGCAGTTAAGAAAGATCACTATGTAAACCTAATGCCTTAATGACATTAATGAGATAATTTTTTAGAAGGTACAATGCAACTCCAGAACATGTCTGTTACTCACCAAACTCCATCAAAAAAAGTTTAATTACATAAAAGAAATCCATTTATTTTAAGAAGTTATATATATTATTTTTTTTTATTTTTACAGACACTTAAAGAAATCAGGTGAAAGAAATTCATTTTATGGACAAAAAATTTTAAGCAGCAAGACAGTAAAACTAATAATCACAGAACTAATCTGAACAAAGCCAAACAGGTAACAGTTCAGATGCAGCTGAGTTGGAGAAAGCAATGCAACCCAAAACTAGCTCTTAGTCAGCTTGGGTTCTAGTGCCACCTGCTGAACTAACAGTATTTTTCCCCTTGCAACCATCGCTAATACGCCATTTAAACTAATCCACTGCGTTAGAGGGCAATACATGAAGAAAGGTCACAAAGAAGATGAGGTGCTTGAGTAATCTAAGTGCACATCCAGAGTGCCATACACCGAACCTAGTAAATTGAGAACCTTCTCTTGAATGATGTCAACCTGCTCTGAAGGGCAATAGTCATCCAAACTTGATCTGTAACAAGGAATTGAAAAAAGCGTGAGAGAGTACAGATATCACCACCTTCACCACATTTTGTATTCTTGTAGTGCTCTGTGTCTAGGCTGAAGCTACTTTCAAACCGTGGTGAGTTCTGCCTGCCAGTATCCCTTCAAAGCGTAGTGCTGTGCTTCTCCTCACTACTTTCAACGGTAACAGTTTGCCTGAAGTTGAATAGAAAGTCTGGAGCAGATTAGGAATGTGACCTATTCATCCTTCCAGTTCTGCTTTCTTCCTGACTCTGACACAGAACATGCTGGCAGTCAAAGTTCAAGCAAATGATCTAATTAAAGGACTGGTGGGAAGTTAAGATTGAAAAATTCTAATGCTACCAGTAAAATAGGTAGGAAAACTTGAAAAACAAATCTTCACGGTCCCTGGGATGTAACGTCATTTACAGTATCTATTAATGAACTGCAGACAGATCCTAGTAAAAAAGCAGAGCTGACACTTCTTGGATTTTATCATTTACGTAGATCTGTCAAGATCCACGTAAATGATTCTGTATTTTCTCTGCAACAGTGGGTGATTACCCTGCAGCTGGCACAGGAGATACAGCTTTCTTGTATTGTAGGTATTAGCCATACTATTTCTTGTTGACAAAAACAATTTCATGTCAGCTTCTGCTATTGTTGCCTGCCCTTTAAGGGGACACTTAGTATTTTTGAAGTTATTAAATTACAACAGTTTGTCAACAGATACACTGTGGTCTTCAAATTATGTTTTCCCAAGACAGATCCCTGGTTCTCCCAAGTCCCTGGCCTCAAACTCCATCCTGTTCTCCCTTACAGTCCTGGAAGCATACCTTTTACCCCAAAGAAAGCTTTACTAGAGCTTTCTAGAGTATAAATCCCTTTCAGCCTACTAGATGAAAGCCACTTCCATCGGAAGTTTCACTGAAAACAGAAATCCTATCTCTAGTACCATGAATGCTAGAACAGGAAAAGAGTAAGGAAGGTGTGATTTCAGCCCATGCAGGCGTGTGCAAGCTAGCTTTGCTCTAACTAGCACGAGTAATAAAAGTAGTGGGGATGTATGAACCCCAGTGACAGCTATCAATCTCAACACACACAAGGCCTCATCACAGGCTTTACATAGCCTGTGCTGAAGCTCATTAAGTCATCATGTTTTCGCTGCTTTTGAAGTCTGTGCTAGATACTCTGAAGCCCAGTAAAACTGGCCATCAGCGCAGAACCTGCCCGTAGCTGTGTAGATACTGTCACTGCCTTATGATCAACATTTTCAAATGTCAGTTTTCACTACACTGTAAGGCTTCCATTTTAAGACAGAATTTAAGAAGTGCCAACCAACCAGTGCTATATTGATCGAATCACTTAGCTTCCTAAGCACAATCGGAGCGTTTTAAAGTATCTACATAGTCTTACCGAGCAACCGTCACAAGTGTGGGCTTAGGCATATCTTTTAGTAGAACTTTAATGGATTGTATGAGGCCTTCGATCTCCTCTTCAGTGCTGACGTGGTGAGGAAGCTCCATATAATCACAGGTCAGACCAGCCTGATGGACCTACGTGTAAATGAAACAAGAGATTTAATTTCTGTTGATGAATTATTGATACAGCTTATCTGTGTAAAAAGTCTCCAAGATATCATCCCTAGCCCAGTAGGTAACTTACACCTCTTCAGGCAGTAAGAGTTGGGTTTTTTCCCCAATTTGCTCTTTAAACAAAAAGAATAAAATTCTGGAGGTTGTATGGGTTGTTTCAATATCTCCATTACACTGTACCTCTCCTATGAATTCAGAGTATGCTGCAGCCCTTGAAGGTGATAGGTCTGATCTTTTAGAAATAGGTACCTCAAGTTCTATAAAGTGTATCAACAGACCCTGGTGAAATGAAACCTTCCTTCACAGGAAGCAGCCCGAGACGTCACAGTCCTGCAAGATCCCATTAATGTTGCCTAAATATAGACAAGCAGAGTGGAATTTTAGAAGCTTTAAAAAGAAAAGCTGACCTAAGTAATAAGACATTAAAAAAAAAAGGAAAACTACCAAAATCTCACAAAGTTCTGAATCAAGAAGCAAGTCTGAAATGAAGCATGATCTTTTCCCTCCCTGTTGAAGCTATGCTTTTGAAATCTGTCTACTTCCTGCTCTTTTACCTGGTCACCTACCATTTCATAGTCTGGGCTTTCCATCCTGGTTTTCAAACTGTGAACTAGTTGAACAAGTGGCTTCATTCTGGAGTTAAAACAAAACCAAAACTTGTTACATAAGCAGTTGGAAACATATATTTACCTTACGTGGTTAAAAAAAAAAATAATTAAAAAAAAGAGAGAAAAGAAGAAAGTAGAAGTTATCATGGCCTAGGATTTGAAAATGAAATGTGCCCCTCCGTGTCATCTTGCACCTAAGAACAATGGAAATTATCAGTCTTATTGTACTGTTTCACCAGGTCTTTCTGAGAAAGCCCCTATACTCATACCTGCCTCTGGCAAGTCCTCTTTGCACTTCTTTTAGGGCAGACCCGGAGCGAAGCTGTTGTAGCTCAAAGTCATATGAACGTGATGGGAGATGCTTGTGGTCACTGTTACACAGGTCTGGCAGTAACTGCTGCATTTGACGGGGAAAACGAGTGGTTTTCCTATCAAGGGAAAGCTTGGGCTTTTGCTGTTTCTTTTCAGCTGAAAACATTTAGTTTAAAAGCATAGTGGATGCTGCTGAGATGTTTTGTGGACACTGTTGCTCAGGTACAGCTTTTCCTTCACTTCCATTTTCCCACTGAAAGCAGAACCTTCGGGAGCACCAAAGAAGTCCTTCTCCGTATCCTCCATTGTTTGTTGCTTTTTTGAGGGCTCTGCTTCACACAGATCACTAGATTTTTACTCACCAAACTGCCTCCCTCCACAGACAACAGAATCTGCATGAAGCTGTGCAAGGCTGATCTTGGAAGGCCTACCATGGCACTGAAGAGAGCAGACTGCCTTTTCTTTTGTTTTGTCTGGCTCTTTCTCCTCTAGAACTAAAGGAAAAATGGTAGCCTTGCATAGATCCTACCCAGCCTCTCTCCTTTTCTGTTAGCAAAGTGCTGGGCTAATCAGTTCCCAAACTACCGTTTGCATTTTAAGCCATTTAGAAATCTCCTACCCAGGATATGAAGCCCACTTCTGTAGGGTCTCTTCATCGTCATTGTCACACAAATCTGCAAATGCTGCTTCCAGATCTTCTAGCTGATGAAAACATCAATTCAACTCCTTACAGGATTCAACAGATAAAAGCATGCATCACTGGTACTGTAGTCCTTTCTTCCTTGTCTTCCTGCCCCACCAAACATGCACACACCTCCACAGCCATATTTGGAAACTACTAAATAAGACAGAGGCAGTCTGACCTTTAAAATCACCTCTTTACCACTCTCCTACCGAAAACAGACCCTGAGGATGCAGCTATTTCCCCATGTGGAGGTGGCCTATGACATTAGGGTGACTTGCAATAGAGTAGGCTCTAATCCCTTACCTGGCCATCCAGAAACTTGCCTCTCCTACACGGCCAGCCTGAAGATGACACTGTCAGTCTTCAGCCACCTTCAGTTTAGAAATTGCACTTTTATCAAAGAGGTTGTAGAAGCCCAGCAGTTTCTTAAGGGAAGTGATGATAAGGTTTTGCAGGCTGCCCTGAACCAGGCATCTTGGCATGGAAATAGTACAGTTGTAGTGAGGTGAGCTGAGGTCCTTACTGCTCCTTCTGTATTCCAACCAGGTTGCTGCACTCCAAGCACCATATTTCCTGAAGCCAGATTTGGCACTTCAGATCTGTATTAGTGTTAATTCCTAGGGCACACAGACATTTCCTGGAGATTCTTTTTTCCTTTCTTCAATGGTAGTTTTACCGCATTTCCACGTCAGTCACCTCAGTCACTGAGGTGAACAGCTCTGGTGCTGACACTATCCTCAGCGGAGCGCTCGAGCGCAGTGCACAGGGAGGTTTCCTGAACCAGGAAAATCTCAGGGGAGTGGAGAGATCTGCCAGGAGCCCGTAGCTCGCATGACAGCAGCGGGGCCAGGAGTAACCACAGCCAAGCCACTACACCTATAAAAGAAACCCCTGGGGAACACTAGTGACCACGGCATGGCACGGCAGCCAGGGCAGGGCATGTCAGTTCACGCAGGAAGGACGCTGTAACTCTGCCAGCTCGATTAGGGAGCAATGGTGTCTACCCAGAAGAAGGCTATGTCCTTGACTGACGCAGCTTCCAGACAGAGCTCCTATGGGAACATGCTGACACCCCGGTGTCAGGCTGCAGGGTGTGCCCTGCTCTTAAGGCAGTACCAGACAGCAGCAGTGGGCACACCTGTGGGAGTTACGCCCAGGTAGATGAACTCCTCCACTTAGTGACAGAGCTCCAGGAGGAGGTGAGTAGGTTGAGGAGTATCAGGGAGCCTGAGAAAGAGATTGGCTGCTGGATCTGCACCCTACCATCCCTGGGACAGACCTGTCAGGCAGACAGGGCACATGATATGGAGGATTCCCTATCCTCTCTCCACCTGGCAGAATGCAGTGACTTAAGGCATAGGAGGCAATGGCGACAAGTTCCTCTCCAGTGCAGCAGGCAAATCTCCTCCATGACTACTCCACCTTCCCAGGTGCCCTTGCATAATAGGTACGACGCTCTGTAAGTGGAAGCAAACAATGATGAGGATGATGGTCTATCTAGGTTGTAGGTGTCACCAAGGTTAAGTTGGCCTATGCCCCATTTCAAAACCCCTTCCATAAAGAATAAAAGACGGGTCATTGACATAGGAGACTCTCTTCTGAGGGGAACAGAACGCCCAATATGCCGACTGGACCCACTTCTTAGGGAAGTCTGCTGCCTCCCTGGGGCCTGAGTTAAAGATGTTACAAGAAAACTTCCTGCACTGGTACAGCACTCAGATTATTGTCCATTATTGGTCTTTCATGCAGCGATGAAGTTGCAATAAGAAGTCCAAGGGTGATCAAAAGAGACTTCAGGGCCTTGGGACAACTGGTTAAGGGATCAATAGCACAAGTAGTGTTTCTCTCTCTCCTTTCAGTTGCAGCGAATGATACTGGAAGAAACAGGAAGACCCAGCAGACCATGGCTCTGTGGCTGGTGACTCCAGCAGAATTTTGGGTTTTTTGATCACAGGTTGGTCTACATGACACCATGCCTGTGGGTGACAGATGGGAGTACACCTTTCTCAAAGGGGGAAAAGGATTTTTGTGCTAGAGTTAGCAGGGCTCATTGAAAGAGCTTTAAACTAGATTTGAAGGGGGAAAGCGATAAAACCCGGTTCGCTAGTGATAAGCCATGGGGTGGCATGCCAATGTTTGAGGGACAGTGTGCTAGTGAGCACACTTTGCTCCACAATGTGCTGAGTGCACTTGAGCACATTTGAAATGTCTTTATACTAAGACGCACAGCATGAGGAATAAACAAGAGGAGCTAGAAGCTTTAGCCCAGTCCCAGAGCTATGACATCATTGGCATTAGCAAAACCTGGTGGGATGACTCCTGTGACTGGTGTGCTCTGAAGGATGGTTATAGGCTCTTCAGGAGGGATAGGCAGGGCAAGCGTGGCAGGGGGTTGGCGCTTAAGGGAGGGGTTGGATTGTACGGTGCTGGCAGTTGGTGAAGCCAAGGCTGAAAACTCTGGGTAAGGATGAAGGGGAAAGCAAATAAAGCGGATGTTGTTGTGGGAGTCTACTATCAACCACCCAGCCAGGACCAAAACACCAATGAATTATTCTATAAGGAATTAAGGGATATCTCTAGATCAGCTGCCCCTGTCCTTATGGGTGATTTTAACTTCCTGGACATCAGCTGGGAATATTATACAGTGGACACAAACAGGTCCAGGAAATTCCTGAAGCATGTTGAAGATAACTTCTTGGTGCAGGTACTAAGGGAGCCAACTAGAAAAGGTGCCCTCCTAGATTTGTTGTTTGTAAACAGAGAGGGTCTCGTGGGCAAAGCAGTGATTGGTGGCTGTCTTGGTCACAGTGACCATGACAGTGGTTGAGTTTCAAATTGTTGGTGATAGGAGGAAAACTGGCAGCAAAACTTTGACCCTGGATATGGGGAGAGCAGACTTTGGGCTGCTGAAGGAGCTAGTTAGTAAGGTCCCCTGGGAATCTGCTTTTGAAGGTATTGACACCCATGAATGCTGGCCACTTTTCAAGAGCCATCTCTTAAGAGTGCAGGAGCAGGCACTTCTAAAGTGTTGGAAGTCAAGCAAGCGGTGCAGAAGGGGCCGGCTTGGCTGAGCAGAGATCTTGTAGAACTTAGGTGGAAAAGGAAAATGTATGGACATTGGAAGCAAGGACAGGAGACACAGGAGGCCTACAGAGATGCTGTTTGCCACTGTAGGGAGAAAATGTGTGTGGCCAAAGCTCGATTAGTGTTCAAGCTGGCCAGCACTGTGAAGGACAACAAAAAGGGCTTTTTTAAATATGTTAACAGCAAAAGGAGGATCAGAGATAACATTGGTCCATTACTTGATGAGGTCAGTCGCCTCACAAATAGGGATGTAGACAAAGCAGAGACGTTTAATGCCTTCTTTGCCTCTGTCTTCAACAGTGACGGTGGGCGCTGCGACCCCCAGAGCCCTGTGTTGGAAGACTGTGACTGGGGGGATGATAAACTCCCAGCCGACTCTGAACTTGTTCAAGACTTGCTGCTCCAGCTGGATGCACGCAAGTGTATGGGGCCCGATGGGATTCATCCCAGGGTACTGAAAGACCTGGCCGATGTTATTGCGGGACCACTCTCCAGTATTCTTCAATGGTCTTGGGAGTCTGGAGAGGTCCCAGTCGACTGGAAGCTGGCAAATCTTGTCCCAATTTTCAAGAAGGGAAAGAAGGAAGACCCTGGTAATTACAGGCCTGGCAGTCTCCCTTCAGTGCCTGGTAGAATTATGGAGAAGGTTATTCTCGGAGTTGTTGAAAAACACTTGAGAGACAATGCAGTCATTGGCCATAGCCAGCACGGGTTCATGAGGGGAAGGTCCTGCTTAACCAACTTAATTTCCTTTTATGACAAGGTCACCCACCTAGCTGACCAAGGGAAGCCAGTAAATGTGGTGGTTTTGGATTTGAGCAAAGCTTTTGATGCTGTCTCTCACAGTATCCTTCTGGACAAAATGTCCAGCACACAGCTAGACAAGTCCATAATACATTGGGTGAACAATTGGCTGTTGGGTCGGGCTGAAAGAGTTATAGTAAATGGGGTTACATCAGGCTGGTGGCTAGTCACCGGTAGGGTTCCCCAGGGCTCAATTTTAGGGCCAGTGCTCTTTAATGTTTTTGTAAATGAGCTGGATGCAGGAATAGAGTGTACATTAAGTAAGTTTGCCAGCGATACTAAACTAGGAGAAGCTGTGGACTCCCTGAAGGGTAGAGAGGTCTTACAGAGAGATCTGGATAAACTAGAGAGCTGGGCAATCATCAACCATATGAAATTTAAAAAGAGCAAGTGCTGGATTCTCCACCTGGGACAGGGTAATCCTGGTTATATGTACAAAGTGGGGGACAAGAGGCTGGAGAGCAGCCCCGCAGAAAGATATCTGGGGGTTTGGGTTGATGGCAAGTTGAATATGAGTCAACAGTGTGCCCTGGCAGCCAAAAGGGCCAACTGTGTCCTGAGGTGCATCAAGCACAGCATAGCTAGCTGGTTGAGGGACGTGAGTGTCCCACTCTACACTGCACTGGTGTGGCCCCACCTTGAGTGCTGTGTGCACTTTTGGGTGCCTCAGTACAAGAAGCACATCACACTGTTAGACTGTGTCCAGAGGAAGGCGACCAAGATGGTGAAAGGCCTCGAGGGCAAGACTTACAAGGAGCGGCTGAGGTCACTTGGTTTGTTCATCTTGGAGAAGAGAAGGCTGAGGGGTGACCTCATGGCAGTCTACAACTTCCTCAAGGGGCGCAGAAAAAGGGGAGGTGCTGATCTGCTCTCTCTGGTGACCAGCGATAGGACACGAGGAAATGGAATGAAGCTGCATCAGGGGGAGTTCACATTAGGACATTAGGAAAAAGTTCTATACCGAGAGGGTGGTCAGTCACTGGAACAGGCTCCCCAGGGAAGTGGTCACGGCACCAAGCCTGTCAGAGTTCAAAGAGTGTCTAAGCAATGCTCTTAGTCATATGGTTTAGTTTTAGGTAGTCCTGCGAGGAGCAGGGAGTTTGACTCGATGATCCTTATGGGTCCCTTCCAACTTGAGATATTCTGTGACTCTACGATTCTGTGTGTCTGTGAAGCATACAAAACCTTCCTTCCTAATGTTTCCTCAGTTTCTAACCCCATCACAGGACAAGTAGCAAGCTCAGGATGGGGTACTTGTGGCACCCATCTCCCCGTGATGTGTCCTCACCTACTGGGTAGACAGAGGGATGAATTCAGTCTCTGAAGCGGATTCTTATTCTTTTGTCCTGGTTTCGGCTGGGATAGGGTTAATTTTCTTCCTAGTAGATGGTATAGTGCTGTGTTTTGGATTTAGTATGAGGATAATGTTGATAGCACACTGATGTTTTAGTTGTTGCTAAGTAATGTTTACACTGGTCAAGGACTTTTCAGCTTCCCATGCTCTGCCAGGTGCACAAGAAGCTGGGAGGGAGCACAGCCAGGGCAGCTGACCCAAACTGGCCAAAGGGATATGGTATTCCATACCATATGACGTCATGCTCAGCATATGAGCTGGGGCGAGTTGGCTGGGGGGCAGGGACCACTGCTTGGGGACTGGCTGGGATCGGTCAGAGGGTGGTGAGCAATTGCATCATGTATCACTTGCTTTGTATATTGTGTTTTTATTATTATTTTACTTTATTTCAATTATTAAACTGTTCTTATCTCAACCCACAAGTTTTCTCACTTTTACTCTTCCAATTCTCCATCCCAGTTGGGGGGGAGTGAGCAAGTGGCTGCATGGTGCTTAGTTGCTGGCTAGGGTTAAACCACGACATCTTTACATAGAAAGATGGGCCATTTGGGAGTCAGAAATAAATCACGGCATAACAGCAAGTTGAGTGGCAAGAACATTTGCCTCTTTGGAGCAGTTTTTACCAACCACTGGCACTGTAGTGCAATGAGAAGGAGTGTGGGGAGAAAAGTGCCCTTGCAGTAGTGTTAGAGATCCAAATTCAATTATACATGTTCAGAAAGGCTAACAAACATCACAAATATGCCTCCTATTTCCACCAGTATACTTGTGATTCTGTCACAACAGTCACCTTCATCAGTGGCACCTTTACAGAAAAAAAGCTAGTTTTACATGCAATATTAGGAAATAAAGGAAAAGATTACACCATTGTTACCGGTTTTTTCTTACACACTTACATTGTGTGGCACACTAACATCAGCTAGTCCAGTTTTACTTCAGAACCACAAATTGTAATGTCATCTCTTCAGTTCACAGCTTGCTTTTCTTTCGTAGCCAAAAGGCACACGCATTACTAAAAACACTTAAAAGGAGAGGAAATCCATAATTAAGGTCTGGGAGGAGCTCAAGAAAGGGCAGAGCAAATGTCTTTGAATTATTCTGTTGTAGAATTTTTAAACAATGTAGAAACTTGAGACGTTCTTAATAGCTCCCTGAGAGTTAAAAAAGCTTTCAAAATGAAGCTATTAGATATTAAAATTACTGCCTGATGGAAAAAGACCTTTGATTTCAATCTTGTGTTACCTGAAAGAAGGGCCTGTAGCTGATTCCCAGCTTATTGAGAGGCACTGGATCATGCTGGTCCTTCTCAGAAGATCTGACAGGAGGAATCTGCCCTCAGGTCAAGAAGGGTCTGCAACAGCTGGTACCTCCTGTGATGCTATTAGAGTCCAGGCAGAGCACCAAAGTACACTTCTGGGGCATTTCTAAGCATATCGTGCAGTCTGTAGCACTCCCTTCTGCTGTCTTCAGGTCAGAAGCATTAAGGAAGGCCAACAAGGCAAAATTAACAGTGTTTCTATGTGCCTTTCTTGTCTGAGATTGGATGCTAAGTGAATTTGGCTGTACCGAAAAATTCTACCTGAAATTTCTGCCATTTGTGTCCTTCCTCCTGCATAGCCACCAGAAAGATGAAAGTTCATTGCTGACGTTATAAAAAAATTTACAGCTAGACTTGCCTTTTCAGGGATCAAATATTTTCCTTGCTGCAGAAACAGCTTTCTGCTGAAATGGAGTATATTCATTTCTCTCTGCAATCAGCACTGCACTAATTTCCACTCTCAGAAGCACCTGTCAGTAAGACAAGATAATTCTTATACCCATGAAAATTACCCTTCTCTAATAAAGTACGAGTGCAAACTCTCTGAGTACCCTGAAATTCATATTACAAAATGGTATACAAACTAATTCATTTTGGAGATGCTGCGATAAATTAATAGACAGGCTGCTGACGTGGGGAGAAAGGATTAACTCTTCATTTTTCCCCAAAGAGGACAGTGGGAAGGGAAACTCAGAGCTCATGTCCAGTCTGGAAGTAGGCATCCAGGAAGGCCATCATCCAGAAAGAGGACAGAACTGGTGAGAAGCAGCTGCTGCTGCTGCTGAGCACCTTGCTGCCTGTGTTTCTGGCTGGAAAGACTTACTGGGATTCATCTGGAAAGGGCTGAATTTATAAACCAGCATACACTCCTCTGACAGATGCTCTATGCCAAAGTCTAGCTCAAGCTCCAGTTCAGGTTCATAGTTACACCTGGTCTGTTTATACCACAGTTTCCTACAAATATGATATAATTTAATGTTTCTTTCACTTCCTTTGTGGCTATTTGTCTTTTGTGTGGACTGCAACCAGCCACCTTCAGGTTTGGCTGCTTTTTGCTTATATGATTATGCAATAGCCAGCTTGCAGGGCTTTAAAGGAAAGATGAGAAAGCAAACAAAACCTTCACAAGAACCTGTCTGTCCATAGCATTGATGAAAAACTGCCTGGTTCATCACCTGTTTAATTCAGGCTAGGGTGGGTAAAACTGAATTTGAGTCTGAGGGCTTAATTTTCATTATAATGTGTGTTGGTGACTTTTAAAGAACCTTTGCTGAGCCTGGCTCAATTTGCTTGTCATGAGATATCTGGCAACTACATAGCACATGGCTTTTAAAACATGTAATTTACTTGTCAAGAGTAAGTTTTTTACTGAAAAAGCATTCCTATCCAAACTTTATTCTGTCAGACAACAGGAACTCCATCTTCATTGGGTTTTTTTGCCTGGCACAATGCAACATTTTCATCTTGCTTTCGCTTACTGGCTACTTGCAGAAGGTCATACCTATACTTTAAAATATATTTTTTAAATTCCCACTCCACCTTTCTCTGCAAGTCCCTCCAGATGACAAACACTTAATTTTTTGCCTAACTCCTGTAGCTTGTTTTACCACTTGAAGAACACATATAAGTGAGAAAATCCCACTTACTGTGAACGTATTAATGCAACACTTCACCAGTCAGGACCTTTGTCTGAACAAATGCAACGAGTACTTGAGGTAACAGTGTTTTTTATGGGGAATGTTTTCAGTGACCTAGATCCAGCTGTGTTTTTTCGTGTTTCTTGCAAGAGGACGTTGGTGCAATATAAGCTTTTACTTATCCCAATACCAATGGACACTTTTGCATTTAGCATTTCACATATTTCATCCAGAAAAGAAAAGAAAAAAATAAGGTGCATTGTAAAGAACTTCCTCAGGATAAATGAAAAGGTTGTAATTAAATGAACTGGAAGTATGCGCTACTTACTTAAGTAAAACACTTAAGTAATACAGTTAAAAATATGTTATATCCTTGTGTTTGGAAAAATAAAATTATTAGAAACAAGCTTAAGCCATTTACTGTTTTGCACAGATACACTGTTAAAGAAATTTGATCAGAATAGTGCTTTTAAACACCACCATGAAGGCACCAGGATTATAATTTATCAGTTTAAACAAAGAATACAATAACAGTTTTTTGCAAAGAATGAGCAGCTGCCAATTTTACGAGAAGAGTGGATTTGATTTTAAATAGCACCTATGACAGCAGAGTGACTAATATGGGTATTCACTTCTCCATCAACCTCCAAAATTTGAGAACTTGTCCAAACCCTGGGCAGCATACAGAACAGCTCCTGAAACATCCAGGCTTTACTGCAGAAGAAGCAGTAATAATTAAATTATTGATAAAATTTGCCATGCTCTGCTCTGTATGAAGCCCCTTAACTGGGGCTTAGGATAACAGGGCAATGACTGACCACTCTAACACAGTCACCAATGCGTAGACTGCAACCCTCTTAAAATGACCTGGAGATGTGCTGAGCTCCCTTGGTGCCCCAGCACATTCAAAGTCACAGGGGAAAAAGCACAACAACCCTGGGCTTACACCAGGGCTGGGGGACACCTGGCAATCCCTCATCCTGGCTGATAAATACCACCATGCACTCAGGTCATCCCTGCCTCAGCTACCCCTCAGGCCCTTGGAAACATCAGCTACACCAGATTTTAGAGGCATTAAGATTTGAATCTTGCCAGGGAAATCTACCATTCTGTCAGGGTAGATTTCCAGCTTCAGAAGCAAAAAGAGTCAAGATTAACACTTTGGTGGTCTACACCTGCCATGGAGGGGCAGAGATTAAAGATGTAGGGAATGCAAGTTGTGCTCGCTGGCAGAAACTCATCTAAAAGGGTAATAAAGGAGAGGGAACCCTTCTCTGCAGCTTGACTGATGAGATTTTTAATTTGCCCTTTGCTTTGCTGTGTTTTGTGGAGGGTCTTTGCCAACTAAATGGAATAGCCCACCCCCAATTTGGTTATCACTGCAAAAACAGATTTGTGCATCTTCATCTGCTTTGGTTTTTTAAATTTTACCATTACTCTGTTGCACGTACTTGACCTTAATCAAGACATTGCCAGGATGACTCTGGGAACAGAACTGAAAACATCCGGAAAGTTTTTATGTTAAGGAGTTCTCAAGATGTCTGCAGGTCAAGATGGTCATCTCCCTGGAAACATTAATCTTAGGCCTAGTATTTGTTCTGAGACTTTCATACCAGTTATAAATGATCTTTTGAGCATGTATTGATATTCTTTATTCATTGTAAATAGATAACCAACTTGGATTAATTAGCCTGGAACAGCAGCAGCGTATTACAATGAAGTGCAAGTTTGAGAATGTTGTGGGGTTTCTCTTACAATTAGAATTTAAATTACTGTTTAAAATGACACTTCATCTCCATTTTTATTCTTAAATCCATCAGCACTTATTTTCTTCTACGTTAAGAAATTGAATAAAACTGACATTTTTCAGCACTGCAGTAAAAAACCACTTTTTTCTCTTCTCTGAGACATCGACACAGGAGTCACCTAAGATGAGCCTGTTTGCAGTAGAAGCCTTTTTTTTCCAGGTTTTAAGAAGGAAAGCCTTTAAAACTGCATTTATCCACTACTGCTTTGAAACACAGAATAGCTGGCCTTGCTTGAATATGATATTTCTGTTTTAAAATGTAGTATTTATTTGGTGCAGCCTTATGAACTGGAGATAGGCAATGATTGCATTTGTGTCTATGCACAGATGGAGGATTAGGTAACTCAGATGGAAAGCAACAGAGCCATCCAGAAATAGGCAATAATTTCTTGGACACACAAACTTTATAATAAGTCTTGCAAAGGAAGAGCTTTGGCTTCCTCTTTGACAGAGAATTAAAGCTGAACTAAATGGAGAGTTCAAGTTCAAAAGCAGAAGGTGACACCTGTGCTTTCTTTTGCTTTGTGTGGGTGCAAAAAGCAAGAATGCTCTAGGAAGTTTTGCTATTTCCTTCTGGCACAAATATGTTACATATGCTTAAGAAAATCTGAAGGAATGCAGACTTTCTAAAGAGGAGGACACTGTAGATCAGCTGGCTTAAGCTACAGTGGCTGGGTATTAGTACTGAACCAGGACAAGCAATATGAATTCAATTTTCTTAGTATGCAGCAGTCGTAAGGGAACCAAGTGGTATCTCTTGACTAAAAATGTCACCTACTTCATCCATATTATCATCCTCATGTGCAAGAGGACACATTTTTAAAAACATATTTCTTGAGGCTAGATCTTATTTTTATGGATGCACACATGCCCCTGGAATCACCGAAGTGAAACTGAATTTTACAGTTTTCTGTTGTTTTCAAACAATAGGAAAAAAACCAGCATATGAAGACATTCCACTCCATCCTGGGCTAGACACAGCCATCAGATTTCTGCCTGAAGAAAAAGAGGTCTATTAAAACCCCAGAAAGGCTGGAATCCCAGTTCATGTAGGAACTCATCACATGTAGTTAGCATTCATGTTTTGCTTGAGGAAACAGAAGGCTCTAGAAGGAGTCAAAAGTCACCCTAAGGGTGAACAAACATTCAGTGCTCTTCTAGTTTTGCCATACTGTAATAGGCAATGATCCTAATGAGACTTGCAAGTGATAGGCTTTGAATTAGCTATTATTGGTTAGAAGAGTGGTCTTAGGATTGGAGCGAAGGATGTCCAGAAAGAAACTCTAGAAGAAGCTCAGACAGCATGTCAAGCCTAATCCAGTCCCTGGGTTAGGAACTGCACTGAAGACAATTCTTTGTCTTTAAAAACAAAACAAAACAAAACAAAACAAAACAAAACAAAACAAAACAAAACAAAACAAAACAAACTCGAAACTCACTTGCATCCCACACTGGGATGAAACAAAGCCTTTTCAACTTTGTGCAGCTTAGCATTAGATTCACCACTATCCTTTGTACAGACGCTTCCTATGCCATCCAAAAGTGATGTTTGGAAAAGTAAATCATCTTGCTTTGTGGTTCTGTGCAGGTCAGAGCATCTAAACAGCTAGCGATCCTCTTGTGACCCTCCAGTTCCTGGAGCTCCATGAGCTGCAGTTGTTTCCTGAACTGAGGAATCCTTCCTGACCGTGGAGATATTTGTTATGGTCACTAGGTGGAGCAATAAATGCATCATTTGAAAGCTGCTTGGAGGGCTGGAAGTAAGGTGGAAGAAACCTGGAATCTTTGCAAGTTCATTATCCCCTGACTAAACTCTGGTCATGAAAAAGCAATGGGATAATTCCCTCCTGGGTATTCAGGGATGTTCTATTTTATTGAAAGCTCAGCACTACTTTTTACCATTTTAATAGGTGATGCATCTCCAAAAAAACTTGCAAAGAAATAGGATAGTTCCAAGTAATATAAGAAAATATGAAGGATGCACTGCCAAAGTATCCTAAGGTACCTAATTTTTAAGGAAAAAAAACCTCCTAATCTTATGACTATGTTTTTTTAGTAACAATTTTGATTCAAGCATGGTATAGATATTTTCCCTATAAAGGTACAGGGCCTACAGTAATGCACTGGATAAAAGTCTTAAGACTGTAAATACTACCGTTACAGTACATGGATGTCTTCAATAAAATTCCCATTTGTTTCTTATGTCCTCATTTATCTGTCTTTAGTTATGTCTGGATATTTCTTTTTTGAAATCACTGGTAGCATATCTCAACTGGAGCACACTGTGTGAGTCAGCACAGACAGGACGCAGGAACAAACACCAAGCCACGGATGAAATGCAAAGAGTAAATTTATTTTCATTACTTCGCCAACCGGGGGATCCCCGAAGCAGCATGCGGGCAGAGGCACGCAAGCAGGGATGCAGGCACCGCTGGGCTCGGTCCATGCTAGAGAATTGCCGACCCTGCTGTTTTGCTAATAGACCTCTAAAAATTCCCTTAACTCTTTCGGGGTGTAAGTATGCGTGATCTGCACTCTCCCATCCGCTTGTTCCTGCTGCCCCCTCATTTGTATGAGGGGTTGTGCTTCCACCACCTCCCTGCCTTCTAAACCTGACTCAAACTCAGCCTCAGAGTCCGAGGATTCACTCCAGATATTTTCATCCCATTCCTCGGGATCCCACGAAGGTTTTGTGGTGAGAGCACTAACTTGGGAAATCAAAACCTTACTTTTTCTATCTGTCCCTTCGTTTATTAAGTATGTGGGCTACTAACCACTCTACAGTACCTTGCAGCCCATGGCACCGCTCTCCTTGAGTAGTAGTTACTTCTTGCGCAATCTCCTTTGCATCTTATAAAGTCCTGACTTCCCTTTCCAACTCTCTCATTTTACTCCATCGTGCTACAACATCATGATCAAGAGCTCTGAGATCGGTAGCTAATAACCATCCCAATCTCCCTGCTAACTTGTGAGAAGACTCTGATGCCACTTTCCATGGCAATCTGTGCATAGCCATTTCAGTTGTCTGGGGGGTAACCACCGCCCCATCATCTATTTCAGGCCATGCTTCCAGCAGAGCCAATGTAGCTGGGAAAATGGCCACAGGGGTCCAGTGGTCAGTACTGGGCCATCCCAGAATATGGGGAGTCACCATCGTGGCCTCCTCAGTCCTGACGTTTTTGCCAGCCACGGCATAGCTGTTCCTGGATCCTGCCGACTATGCCAAATGTGTGAGTCAGCACAGACAGGACGCAGGAACAGCCACAAAACCATGGATGAAATGCGAAGAGTAAACTTATTTTTGTTACCTCGCCAACTGGGGGATCCTCTAGCATGGACCGAGCTCAGCCGTGCCTGCATCCCTGCTTGTGTGCCTCTGCCTGGGTGCTACATCGGGGATCCCCGGTTGGCGAGGTAACGAAAATAAATTTACTCTTGCATTTCATCCGTGTTTTTGCGGTTGTTCCTGCATCCTGTCTGTGCTGACTCACACACATACACATTCACTATGGTTCTGCAGAATTAAATCATGAATTGTCTATGTGTTAGCCAAGTTATTTGTGCCTTTCGGGCACAGTTTTTGTTCATGAATGTCAAATTGGTATCATCTGAAATCTATGACTAACACAGACTGTGCAATATGTTCTGGAAAATGCCAGTCTTACATAATTATAGAGAAAATGTCTACATTAAGAGGACATTTGCAAGGTTGTTTTCAACTTTGGCAAAAATTAAACTAAACCAGAAACAGATATCTCTGTTTCTCGCTTCTGCTGGATATGGCTTATTTATTGACCATATGTACAAATCTTCCGTTACCTGTGTCTGCCTCAATTTCCTCTCAGCTTATTTCAATATCTGTTATGCAGAGCAAGACAATGAAATTGTAATGCATAACACCTCTAGTCAGTGCTGTAAGGATGGGACATGGAGGCCCATTAGAAATAAACTCACTTGGGGATATCGGCATAGCAGTGCTGTATAAGACAGCAGCTCCACATTGTCTCTTGTAGCTAGATGCCCCTGCCAGCCCTGCTGCTCCCTTTGGCACCACTGAGGAGTGAGGATGCCCACTTTGGAGGGCATTTACAGATATTCCTCAGCAGCAGAGGTATGCAGAGATAGCTCTATCTTAATTGTGGCTCAGCTTCCAAGATGAACCATCAGCCTGAGCATATTGGTACAAGCAGTAAAACTATCACGCATTTGTGTGCAATACAAAATAGGGTTTTAAACCAGATATACTGAGCAGTGACTGACTTCTCTGTGCATCACCAGCTTTCCACCCCAGCCACACTGCAGTTTCCATGCTTGTCACTGTGGAATGAAATGAGCTTTTTCAGGAAAAATGGACAGGGGATGAGTCAGATGGCTGAGGTTACCGTGCCCTCTGTTAGCATTTCTTCCCCTCATTGCAGGCTTTCTGTCTCTGTCTCTGGCAGCTCTGTCCTTTGCCTTCCCATGATGACTGCACTGTGAGTCAATCTCCCTAGCCACGGACAGAGCTGGACTGTAGGGGTCGGAGAGTCAATTGCATGAACATTTTCCTCCTGCTGCTGCTGTTGAGGAAGAAAATCACTCTCCAGCAAGGTCAGTCTTGGGGGAAGAGACCCATTTCTAGGAGACCCAGGATAACAGTCCTCAGTCCTGTCTCTTTATGCCTCCAGTGGGCAGCACCTGGAAGGGTCCCTCCTGGCCTGCCTGCTGGCCCCTGCTGGCCCCATCAGTGCCGCAGACCCTTTGCATGTCCCATCCACTCTCAGGAGGGAAGATGAGAGGAAACACATCCGTTTTCTGCCTTCAGCTTTCAGTATCCCTTGCAGGAGGAACTCCCCTGTCCCCACAGCGGAGGTGCAGCTCTGACACCCCAATACAGATGGGAAGTCAGGGACCCAGCAAACCGAGTCCCAGCTCCTGCTTTTGCACAGACCTCCCTCATCAGCTTCAGCCACAGACCCATCTCAGGAGAGAGGCAGTCTGGCTAGGTCCACAACAACCACAGGGGAGTACTGTAACGTGCCTGCAAAGGCAGATTAATTCCTTACCTTTCTTTCAGTCTGTGGGTCCCTGGCTGCTCCGCTTCTCTGTCACAAGCACAGCTTGCGAAGGTGCTGGATCTCTTCGCTGATGCTCACCTCCCTGCAGCCTTACAGAGACTCCCACCTCCCTCCTCTCTCAGATAAGGAAACTCTCTTCTGCAAGGAAAAGCTGCTGCTCACCATATCCCCAAACATTCAAGAAATGGCTCTGGTCTGAATTTTCATCTGGTTCTGTTTTGTGGTTGGTTTTTTTTTTACAGTTTAATGACAGTTCATTTTGGACATACATAATTTCAAATAGGGATATCTAGCTCTCTCAAGGAAGGAGCCACCTCACTAGAGAGAGACAAATCATTCCAGCCTTCCCTCACTAAATGCTAGTTACATATTTTCAGCAGTTTCCATAAATGTCCTAATGGTTTTGCATATTTTCTACCACAGGGGACTGGATTGTCTGCTAGGGAGCTTTCTTACGGGATTGCTTACCTTTAGCAGAATCATTAGCATATAATTTTATTCAAGGCCCTTGACAAAACAAAGAACAATAATATTACATTTGTGTTTGTCTCTCACTACATTACAGAATGAGGTCTGTTATGTGCAAACTTAGGGCTAGACCTCCTAAAACAGGTCTAACACATCCGTCCCTCACCTGCCCTAAGTGATATTAAATCTTAGATTTATTCAATGTACAGTGTCAGTCAGTCAAGAAACATCTCACAGCAGTGTTATTAATATGAAGCTGAGATAATATGCTGAATATCACTGTACTATGTTCTGTTCTAATGATTATGTCCTTTGTACTCTGCTTGCTACCCAGCATCTCTTCCAGCCGTTCTTGTTACTGCCATAAACATGTTTTGGAAAACACGAATTTAATAAGACTCCAAGGTGTATGAAAGCCTTTTGGAACACTCTGCTCCGCACAAGGTGGTCCTTCCCCGCCGCTTGATTTTGCTCAGCTCTGAACGCTAACGTTCAAGCTAACTCAATGCATCAAAGCCTGCCTTGGGGCTTTCTTCTCTTTACTTCAGCTTTATTTATTTTTTCACTTAAAGATAGTACAGGTCACCAGCTACCCAATTCCTGTTAACACTGAATTTCTCTTATCATCTGTGTAATTCCAATTGCCCGAACTTGAATGCCCCCTTGTTCCAGGCAGCCCACTGCTTCTCCGAGTCCCTCCCTACCTTGGCTCTAGGCTAATCATTAAACTGGGAGGTGGCTGGTCCTCCTCAATCAGCACACAGGGATAATTCTTCTCAAAAAGCAACTCTGATGTGATAAATTTCAGTCCTTCCTCACACCTTGAACACTGAAAAAGAAAGACAACTCTTTTTTTTTTTTTTTTTTTTTTAAGTGTGGCATTTTGTAAATTCCTGTAACTAAAGCTGGATCTTGGATGGATTCTGTTTCCATGCTTCTAAGTGCTATTTTATTTCAAGTAAATATGGGGCTGCTCACAGCTACCTCATTAAAGTTCCTGAGAAGTGCAAATCAAAAGCTGATGCATTAGTGACTTCCATTTCCCAGGTAGTCCAAAAGTTTCAATGCAGGCAACAATATCATGTCAGACAGAAATACTTCACTAATAGGATTTTTTGTTTCCTTGTTTATAAATTGCAAGAAGAATAGAAATATGTTTATAAAATATGTATGATACACTACAGTTTTCATAGGGTGCTTGACAGCAAAAAAAGGAAATTGCTCAGTCCTTCAGTCCCTAGGAAAGAGATACTGTTCTTGGAGGTTTGAGAGAATAAAGTCTGTGGATTAAAATTCCTGCCTTTGGCGAGGTTATGGATGCTGCTCCTTCTTTTCTAAACAAGTCACTTCATGTATCACTAGACAGTGCAGAAGAATAGAAGTAGTTCCCTTTTTTCCCTTTGTTTCTCAGATTTCAAGGAGGCAAGCAATCCCAGCAACAAAACCTCTGCTCCTTCCCCTCCCACCTCCTCATCGTTTTTTTTTTTAATCTGCTTCCTTCCCCTTGGTTCTCTTTTCTTTGCTTCTAAGCCTTTAATTCAGTTGATATTTTCTGACTCTGGACAACAGTCATTCATGCCTCACACACTCTGAAAAACACCTTTCTTATTAATTTGTATTAATCAATTACACAGCTTCTTTCATTCAGTTCAGGCAAGAGGAGAACAGAAACTACTCTTACTGCCTCGGACTTTCAGGATCTTTCTTTTGCCCTTCCTGGTCCTGGGTTCTGTGTTTCATCAGGAAACACAGGTGTGCTAGAGCTGCAAGCCGTGTCCAACATTCAGTCCTAAAAACACATAAGGCACAAGACAACTCTAAGCCCTGAATGCCGTAGTATTTATTAAATATCCTACTTTAAGTCACAACTCTGTGCACAACGTAAGTAACACTAAAACCATTAAATTAGACATCTTATTAAAGAGAGGGTAGCTAGTTATACAGTCGTGCTGCTTAAGCCCTTTGCCAAAATGTCCTCATAATTAGGGCCAACAGCTGAAAAGGAGGAGTGGTCCGTGAACAAAATGCCTGGGACTGGCCCCATGGAGAAACCCTTTTAAAGCACTAAATGCTATTGGGGATGACTTCCCACTAATGCATTTCTTTTTGGTGCTGCTTGTGATTCTTCAGGTTTCTGAGGAAACCCTGGTAGATACCTGACACAGGTCAATAACCTTTTAAAAAGTGACTGGAAACAGAAGAGAGGCTGCTCCCTTAAAGGTATTTTTAGGAGAAATTTCCAAATATAAATGTGCTGTATTATCCCCTTCTTCTGTGTCTTATGTCCTTCCCTACCCTGCCAAAGTTACTCCCTCAATTTCCATTTCTCCCTTTTGTGTTTTGATGTTTAATTTTTGATGTCTAGTTTTATAACTCATAGTTGGTAAATATTGGTTAGGTCATTTAAAAAAAAAAATCCACCTCCCTTTTGATTTGCCTGTAATAATGAAACTTCAGCATTTTTATCTGTAATATTAGTAGTTTGTAAAAATTTTTCATACTGAGTTCATAAAAATTGCTTATGTTTTTAATGTGTTTGCTTCAGTGTGGAGTCTTTGAAATATTTTTTTAAGTAAGATTAAGGAAATGTATGAATAAAAATAATTTCATCTGGAAAATTAATTTTTTAATTGAAATATCAAAATGTTCCAACTTCTATATTTCAGAAGAAAAATGTCTTTTTCTGATACAAAAAAAATTTACTAACAGTAGCTAAGAACAAGAAAAATATTGTCAACCAGGATGCTAAAATACTGTCTAAAACTTAACAGTTGTGGGTTGGTGATTTATTGTACTTAATTTCTTCTGCATTTTTCTACCAGAAGCAGTCCTTGTAATACTTTATGTCACATTATCTACAGTGAAAGAAAAAAAAAAATCATTTAAAAAACCCCACCACAGTAGTCTGCAAGTCACAGCAGCTTCCAAGACCTCCCTTTTAGTGATGTCCATAGTTCCACAGGAGTAACAGATAAAATTCATGAAAGGGCTTTAACAGCTAGATTATTTATTGTAAATACATTATTTACTACATTTAGCTTTCTTCCCTGTTAGTAAAAAGCATGACCTACTTCTGGATGTTATGAATTGGTTTGCTATGTGCAATTGTTTGCTTTTTTGCATGAATGAAAGATAGCTTTCCAGAATGTTTGGTTTTTGCACCAAAGAGTTTATTTATTCCTGATAATATTTATGTATTTTTTTCTGAAAACTTTATTTCACTGTCTCTGCCCATTTCTTAGCTTTGATGATTTTCGAATCAGGCCAGTACTTACTTGTTCCCAACAGAAGGTTATTTTGTCATGTGAATATGACCTTCCTATGTTCAGCTTCTTATGTAGGTACAAAAAGAAAGCGATCATTGTATTGATCACACTTTGCAACATGGCATATTAAGAATCACTTAAGACAAGTTAATATGTGATTTAACTTGTAAATAGAGGGCAGGTATGAATAGTATATACCATCAATGGCTTTAGAGATTTACCCATAGAAAGCGTTATATAGAGTTATAAACAGCTTGTTGGTCTCTGGTCTTAGAAGAACCTGTAGCTAAATTCTATAGCTGGAATCTGTACAATACAATCCCTTATATGAACATTAGTATATACCTATACCTACACACAACCTGTAATTATACAGTGTATAGCAGTTCATCTTTTACTAAAACTTATTTTAGACATAAGTCAGTCTTAATCAACCTACACTTTATTCAGCCTTCTCAATCATAGCGAGTGTTCCACTGAGTAAAGGAGAAGGAAGAAAGAAATGTTATTCCATCATTTGTCATGTTTGTTATTGCAGAATTTTTATCTCCCCGATTCTTTGTGTATTTCTGATTGACCAGTGAAATCACAGGCACTAGTAAGTTGCTATTGAAAGGGTGACTTTTAATATATTAAGTACCTTTGACATTATCTCAAATATGTTTCTTCTCTGAGAGTTCTCCCTGTGGCCAGCAGGATTAATACTGTGGTTATGTTTTGATGATATAGTTTTGATTTTCAGAATTATGCATTTCATAAGGATGGAATAGCATTAGATATGAGCTGTCTGCTGGTAAAGGTCAAGCTGTATATATTGTTTTCAAACAATGCTAGCTAGAGAGAGGGAAAAAGTTTTTTTCCTTTAAAAATAAGAATGTAACATAAAAGGAAAATAATGTATTGTTTGTATTTGCCACATTTGGAAAATTGATCTTCCAGTTGCAAAACATAAACCTGAGAAGAAATTTATGGACAAAACAATTTTCTATTTCTTTTTCCAGAAGCAGAAATCATATATAGTCACACACACAAGTAACATGGGTATTTGATAGGGCAGAAAAATATTCCCAGCTAGAAGCTTTAATTACTTCCCAATTAGAAGCTTTAACTACTTCATAAGCTGAGGAAGATTTCAGGACAACAAAGGATGCTGGTGATGATTCTCCAGTCCTGGAAGGAAGGGACAGCGACAGACCTACTTACTGGCACTCTCTAATAAGCTATCAAGCAAAAGTAGCTGAATTAACACTTTAAGCCCTATCCATTCTGTAGATGGAGGGCAGGGAAACAATTTGGTCTGGAGGAGAGCTGGAGAAGTTCTCAAAAATGCGTAGTCTCCTGAAGAAATGAGACCTCTATCTCCACAGTGTGGGAGTGAGTGTGACTGTTGTCCTCCATCTTCTCTTTCCCCCAAATAAATGCCGATTCTGTTGATCTGCTTCAAGCAAACTCTACAGATGATTAGCGTCTCAGACTTGTCAGCCTCACCCTCCCGTAAGCTCTGTGTAAAGAGCAAATCAGGAATTGGGAAGAGACTTTACAAATGCTCCCAGTGAGGCAGCAGCATGAGCCGACTCTTTATTAAGCTCTAGAGAGTACACAGACACACACGCACGCGTGCACACGCTCGCACGCACGCACGCAACCCTGCTGGACCTCCCAGTGGTGCGGAGAAGTCTGGTGTAGCTGCTCCGTCTCTCTGACACAAAGGCATCATGCAGAAGACACAACTGCACAAGGAAGGAAGCCTCCTTAATTCTGGTCAATCTGAGTCCTTTTGATCTTCACCCAGCCCGCCATGGTGTGGGCTAAAGCTGTCTATCCCAGGGGTCACCTCTTGTGCACCTAGGGTCAAACACGGCAAGTGTGGACACAACCATGGGGAACAATGCGGCAGTCAGAGATGAAGAGGAAACTCACGGATCAGCAAACCAGAGGGTTGTTGGGACCAAAGACAACTCCAGAAGATCTGCAGCAGGAAAACACAGTTAAAATCAAGGTCAGCTGTTCTCTGCACCACAGTTTGCCCAAGATAGGAAGCTCCTGCACAACAGAGCCTGGGAAAAGACATACTTTAACTCTGATGACACCTATCCGCTAATATACTTTTACTAGTTTTGGAGGTTTTTCTAATAATGGGATAGGGGGATGCTAGAAGAAAATGTGAGCTCTTACACAGTGTTTTCCAGGTAATCTGAAACTGATGAGTTTCACATTGCTGAAGATTGAGTAGAAATTGCCTGACAGTCCAAGGAGAATCAGGAAAGTATGTGTCTTGGGCAGTAGCAACAGCAGCATCAAAGACAAAACCAGCTGAATCAGCCCTTCACTGCAGACAATAGTTATTCCCTTTTCTGTGGGTTAAAGGAAGATTATAACAATTTTGACCCTTTTGGAAGTTGAGTCCTTTTGATACTTTAGAAGGCTTTTTTATTGGAAAATAAAACAGCCGCTAAAGGTTGTCTCACCACCTCATCTTGCAAAGTGAAACCTGGGACCTCAATACATTTAAGAGCTGGACATTACCTCCTATAAAAATTAAGTAATCAGAAATATATGTGTACAGCAGATTTCATTCCTACTAGTCTTTAACTGCACACTGAGACAAAAGACTTGGGAAATAACACAAATATTATATAAACATTTTTTTTCTTTTTTCTCCTGGAGTGTTTAATTGCTGTGGTAGCTTATCTTAAGCCTTTACTGACAGGCTTTCCTCTTTCAGTCATCTGGAATGTTCTAGATCTGTAAATAAAATTACTTGCTTTGGTATTATATAGTCATATACTTCTTCATTGTTGTGAGAAAATGAAAGGCGTTTGTGGGTAGCTTAATGCTTCATTTACTTTTACTTGCAGTGCTCAGGGTGGCATTTAAGGATGTCTAGGTACTTGGTAATTCTGATCTTTAAATTACCTGCTGTAAGGGCAAGAGCTGTTTCACCCAGAGAGTATGAGACCCTCAGGCTTTTTTCAGTTTCCCCCAACTCAGTGTAACTAGTTATAGCTCTCTTTTGAGGTTTTTACACTTCATCAAATGTGTTTATACTTCAATTTTAACATTCCTCACATATAAAGGAGATAGAAAGCATGTTAAGAATGGTGGCAGACCTTTAAAAGGAGATGCCACAAGCTCTGCTTCTGCTAGGGAAATCATATAATTGAGGAGCCAGGGAGTTCAGAGGGTGACTCGGTAGCTGTAATGAGGCAGAAGTGGTGTTTAGTGGCTGTAGCAGAGGGCAGCTGGTGAAGAGGATGTGTGAGATGGCGAGAAGGGAAAAGCAGAGAAGGGCAAAGAAGCTGTGGGGTGGGTCAGAGGAGCTGCTTGAAAGTCAGGCTGTGTTGGAAAGTGGTCTGTGATGTGCGTATTTATAACGAGTAGGGACTGGGCACCACCTGGTTTATTCTTGTTAATCAGCTAGTGGGTGGGAGAAGACAGATGAAACTAGAGGGAGTAACTGGAGGGTGAGTTTGGGAAGCATGCCTGGGGTTGTGTGCACGTGGGGAACCATGCTTCCTGGAAACCTGGATCATTCAAAACACTGGTGGTGTTGAGTGAGACATGGAGTTAGCCCTCTGCTTATGAAAGAAAACTACTCTATCAATTAAAATAGCTGCCCCAGTCCCAGCTCTTTGCTGGATTATATAGGTGAAACTAGGAAGGGCTGCCAAAATAACCTGGAGCAGTGCGTACTGTTTAGTCTCAGTAGCCTTGGGTAAACAGCATTGGTTCACCGAATGCATTTAGGCTGATATCTCATTTCTTGAGGTGCCCTCATAATGAAAAAGTCACCCAGGGATTTCTCTTATTGCTGAGGATGGGAACTGTGTAATATTGTAATGTATGTAGCCAGGGGCTGCATGCATTATATCCCTTTTTTTTTCTCTCAGAATGAGAAAGCATGAAATAAAATGGTAGGAACTTTCACTTTAAAAAAAACCATGTTGGATTTCTGAGATAGTGGAATCCTAGAGATTAAGGAGAAATAACTAGAAAAACTGGGAAACTAATTGTTACTAAAGAATACCACTTAATGTGTGGTCAACTGAAATAAAGGGAGAAGTTGGGGAATGAAGGGATTGAAAGCAGCCCTGCAGAGAAGGACTTGGGAGTACTGATGGATGAAAAGCTGGACACGAGCTGACAATGTGCGCTCGCAGCCCAGAATGCCAACCGTATCCTGGGCTGCATCAAAAGAAGCGTGGCCAGCAGGTCGAGGGAGGTGATTCTGCCCCTCTACTCTGCTCTGGTGAGACCCCACCTGGAGTACTGTGTCCAGCTCTGGAGCCCTCAGCACAAGAAGGACATGGACCTGTTGGAGCAGGTCCAGAAAAAGACCACAAAAATGATCAGAGGGACGGATGAGGAAAGGCTGAGAGAGATGGGGTTGTTCAGCCTGGAGAAGAGAAGGCTCTGGGACATCTTATTGCAGCCTTTCAACACTAAAAGGGGGCTTATAAGAAAGATGGGAACAGACTTTTTAGCAGGGCCTCTTGTGATAGGACAAGGGGTAATGGTTTTAAACTAAAAGAGGGTAGATTTAGACTAGATATAAGGAAGAAATTTTTTACCATGAGGGTGGTGAAACACTGGAGCAGGTTGCCCAGAGAGGTGGTAGATGCCCCATCCCTGGAAACATTCAAGGTCATGCTGGACGGGGTTCTGAGCAACCTGATCTAGTTGAAGATGTCCCTGCTCATTGCAGGGGGGTTGGACTAGATGACCTTTAAAGGTCCCTTCTAACCCAAACTATTTTATGATTCTGTTCTGTGAGTGGAATTAATATGAGATTGCTCTGCAAAGGCTTTTTCACGTATTTGATAGTTAAACCACTCAATGATAGCCTTTGTCATCTACCACTAAATTCCTGATAAAAAGGAAAGCTGAGCTATTGGTTGCAAAATGTGTGCATTGAGACCTTGTCATTGAGATCTTCCTAATATTAGCTGTATTTAAGTGACGTTTTATTTCCTGTAATAGTTCAGCATTGTTGGTCATAAATTGCTCTGCCTGCTTTTCATGTCCTTAGTCAATGGTATATACCCTTCACTGTTACTGCTCCCTATTAGTTAGGGGACCAGCCCGTACTCCTAAGGTAGGAGAACTCTCCAATAATGCAAAGCTTTAGTATGTGACATCTCCTGCTTTCTGATGAGGTAAAAGGGTACTTGATGGCTGTCTTCTCGGGCAGAAATGCTTTAGTGTACAGGTTACACTAGGATACTACAGACTGGAAGCCCAGTTTGACTCCAGCACCTCACTGCAGGAGCCTTGGCTTCAGGAGCTAGGACATTCCAAACACAGGACAGGAAAAACTAGGGTGTTTTGCTGACCTCCAGAAGAGCTGGGGGAGAACTGTAGGTCCCCTAACCCAACATTTCTCGGGGGACTAGCTTACTTCTAGCCTAACTCCTTGATTGCCAATATTGACTCTCTTGGTTGCCAAAGCCAGCTGGCCTTTACCTGCTGATTCCTTAGCCATACATGGGAAATCCAGGTTGTATTTATTCCCTGATCATCAACACAGTAGATGGAGTCAGCTCTAGCTTGCCTTTGGGAACAGCTAATAAACAGGTATGTCTGTTATACAGCCTCTTTTCTAACTGAACACTTGCTAGGTAGAAGTATGTTTGTTAGACATGAAGAATTAGCAGTCCTTGTGAAGGACTGGAATAAAATGACTGCCACAATTTTTATCAAAATGTTTTAAGGTTTTCATCTCCTAGAACGACATTGGCTCAGTTGTGGGCAGGAGGCAACTGTCACCTGTTGAGTTACTAACACAGCAGTTGTTACAAGCATTTTTGTGCATTGTCCTCAGAGGATTCTCAGGGTCCCTTCAGTCTTGCTGCTCTTCTAAAATCATGCAATAACTAAAAGAACATCTAGAGTCTGTTTTGGTTCTTGTAAGAGAATAATTCTTGCAAAAAGCAAGCAAATTTTATTCTGTTTCCTTCTATAAAAAACAGTGGGAAAGTAGGTTGTCCGTGCCTTCCTCCACCCCCTAGCATAACTGCTGCAACAGCATGATGTTTTCATCTTGTATCTTTACTTGATCACTTCAAAGTGGTGTCCTCCAACAACAACAACAAAGTGCAGCTGGCATTATCATGGGTCCTGTGCTTGGAAGTACTTTAGGCTTTGGAAAGCTTCAACATTAACAAACTTCAAGACTCTCTGTTATGAAGCCCAAAGAAGTACTGTCCCATTAGCGGGCATCCTTGATCTGTGAGCTCCTGACTCATGGTAGTCCCTTTCTTAAGGGATGTACTCAGTGAGTCACTGAGAACAAAAAGGGTATAGTGAATGAGAACTAGTGAGTAGTGTTCATGAGCTGTATTTCATAATAAATACAAAGAAGGTTTTAATTAAAATAAAATTCACTTCACATTGATCTATTATGCATATTTGGTGTAATAAAGATGCCTATTGAAATCGTATGTCAGTGTAAGTTAAAATAACATTTTATTCTGATACTTCTACGTAAGTGTCCATAAGAGGAGGCATAAATATGATTCATTTTTTCACATAGTTACTGAATAATGTTTTCTTCTCATTTTGTACTTGGAATAGTAATTGTTTCTGTGACTAAACATAATTTATTGCAGACTAACCTATAAATATGTGCCAGAAACTTGCTGAACTGTTCTAAGCTAAACACATTCACTTCCATGAAGGTAGGCATGACTATTCATGCACTGTCAAGTGGAAGTATAAGTTGCTGCTGCCACTTCTTCTTTACACATGCATCCTCCTCCCTCCTCCCTAGCTATTGAGAAGGTTGGTCTTCAGCTGAAAAAGAACCTTCCTTCAGGCTACTTGTCTCTGTAGTTGTGCTTCTTTCTCTTGCAACTCAGCCTTTACAGAGGACCCCAGCTAGACATGGAGATGACTGTTTCCTTGCATCTGATGCATAAGGTCCTGAGCTTTTCTTAGACCAAGCAAGCTCTGATGGTGCCTGGAACATCTTGATCCATGCTTTCTATTGGCTGGCCACAGAAATGGGTCTTAGTCCCTTTTCTGTCGCATGTTTTGCAACCAAAAGAGCCTTATTGGGAGGAGAAGTAATTCAGCTTTCACATGAGTAATTAAAAGGCTCAGGGAAGTACATTTTCAAGATATCACAGGTGTTACATGAAAGTGGTGATAGCAAAATTGCTGAAAGAGTGGGTGAAGTTCTACTCTGAATGAAGCTACTTACCTGGGATCTTTACTGCTTTTGAATAGTGAGACTCAAAAGAAGGGTCAGAGGGCCTGACTGCTTGAATATTCAGCCTGCAGACTTCACGAATCTGAAAGCAATCAAGTCCTAAGCCTTGTGAAGTGGTGATTGATTCAAGCTTCGATAGGAAGACATTAGCAAACCATCTGTGTAAAAGTTGAGACTTAGGAATTCGTCACCTTGCATAAGATTTGCTGAACAGAAGTTATTGACTCTAGCAGATCCTTCAGAAATGAATGGCAAGTTGAAATTTCTCTTTGCTACTTACTAAGCCTTTAGGATTTGACCCAGTCTTTTGCACGAAAATGGGTATTTATTCTTCTGTGCCCTGAACGCTGGGGTTTGGAAGTGCTCAGCCTGGAAAATTACAGGCTCCATAAAGGCTTGCATCCTCTGCATAAAGTTTAAGGATCTGGGAATGCAAGCCAGGTTCTCTCCAAGTGCATTCCTGGCACAGGATCTTCCCCAAAAATAGCAAAAACAGAATCACAAAATGGCTGAGGTTGGAAGGGACCTCTGGAATTCACCTGGTCTGACCCCCTTGCTTAAGCAGGCCCAACTAGAGCCGGTTGCCTAGGATCATGTCCAGACAGCTTTTGAATATCTCCAAGGGTGGAGACTCCACCACCCCCCTGGGCAACCTGTGCCAGTGCTTTGTCACCCTCACAGTGAAAAAGTGTTTCCTGATGTTCAGAGATAACCTCCTCTGTTTCAGTTTGCACGCATTGCCTCTTATCCTATCAAAAACACCTCTCTGGGGTCTTGGAAGGAGTGCACATAGACTGATACACCATGTAAAATAACTTGGTCTTTTCCCTTAGAAGGACCTAAGCTTTTTTTGGGGAAAAGCCTGATTCCATGCTGTCACCTGCTAGAGGCTCTTGCTAATAGAGCCTCTTTAATAGACTATGCGATCTCTGTTCATGGAACATCCCAGGTAAGTCTTGTGTCATACTTCCCTCTGCTGACAGCTGTCCAGGAGGTGCTTCTCAGCTGTGGATGGAAATGCCAGTAAAGTGGCAGGGGTGGGGTTAAGAATATCCATTTCAAAGCAGACACCTCTACAGATTTGCAAAGATATATTGCTCTGTCAAGTCTTTACTTACTAGGTCTTAGAATCTAGACTTTTTTGCTGGGTTTGGAATTTCTCAAATTTCTTGAACATTAAGACTCTTTCTTTGAGACGATGTATATTCCTCCTGTTTTCTCACGTTGGTCAAGTTTCCCTCTGGATCTGAATGGCAGCATAATGCATTCAAGGGAGATATTCTGAGTGAAACTTCAAGATGTTTTTGGAAAGCATTTTCTCTCATAATGTAGACCAGAGATATTTAAAAGATCCTAGGAGATGCCTAATTGTCTTAAAGAAATTTTATTTTGTACTAATCCATCCTGGTCCATCTTGTATAAAATGATGAAACCTTTAAACCCACCGAAATAGACAAGGAAACTCACCAGGAAAGATGGTAGAATTCTTATTTTTTTAAATAAATGTAAGTACTGGTTCAGACTTTGTTCAGCTGAACAAGCTCAAGAATTGGGAGAGAACTGTCATGATGTAAAAACATTTTGCTAGGAAACATTTCTCATGGTACCTACTTATTGAGGCAGTTGTCTCCTCAGAAGATAATGGCTTCAGGTATAATTTTAATATTCCAGGTTAAACAGCTCTCGTTATCTTCATTCACTGCTCAAGAGGTTGTGATCTTAGTTCTTAAGACAATTGAATTATGCTAGAATAATAGCAGCAGATTGCATTCGCATAGGAATGTGAAGAGTGTAGTAGCTTGAGATTGCACATAGGAACTGGATTGTTCTTTAACATTCATTTCTTTTTCAGTGTTGTTTTGAAATCTGTACTGAATCTCTCCTGTGGAGACTGGTTAAATGAAACTGGCATTTCTCAATACTACAATTATTGTACCATCTTATTCTGTTCTCTGAGATAAATCATTCTTCAGGATGAAGATGCAGCTGCCTTTGGTGCTCACTGATTCTTCTTCAGTTTCAAGTAAAGGAATTTAAAGCTATCTTTACATTCTGATTTTCTGAAACAGAAAAGATATGAAAATAGTAGTGTAATCTATAAACCTTACAGAGTGGGATTAGACTTTCACAAGAGAAACAGAAATGCAGGCCTGTATTGTTTGCTTGAAGGGACACAGCATCCAGCAAGAAGCTAGAGCAATTAAATATTAGAATAAAAATAGAGGGTTTTTTAGAAAGAGATATGGAAGGGAAGATGTGCTTTTACGCTGTAGAAATAGAGAAGATTGTACTGCAGAGAAAAATGAAAAATGGGCTATTGCCACTTTTTCCCCTTTCTTTCTTTTTGTAAAAGCTGGTGGTGTATGTAAATTGTCAAGCTATTGGCATTAGATTCAACAATGAACTTTGATTTCTCCAAGGCATAGTGTGTCTCTTGTCCTGGACAAAATAGCTTCATGGATTCTTTTCTCTCTATATATGGTTGTGCATGCTGTCTCAAAATGTGATATGCTTTCTGAGGTTTGGGGCAGGACACTGAGTAGGAGCAATATTGTCTAAATCAGAATTCACTACCGCGTGGGTAGAAGTTGACTCTAGGTATAGTGTGACTAGCTTCAGAGGAAAAGCAGTTAAACGTACTGGAGCTGGAGGCTATTTCCAAGGCTAGATGCAGCTCCTAAGTGTCATGCTTGAGTGTTAAATCCTCAGGATGGTCCTGATCTGGTTCCTTGCACCTCGAGTGAGGCTGGGGATTTCTGATCTGGGACTTCTTGTTTCATGAAACTGTAATTCTCGGAGTCAGTTACACACAAGTAAAACTTCTCTAAGAACACAACAAATGAAACTAAGGAGGATGAAAACAAGATCTTTTGAAGTTGGTTCAGTCTCCCTGTGCTCGAGGAAAGTTGTTCAATGGAATCCCTGTTCAGGCTCAGATCTGCCAGCCTCCCACCTCTCAGGAGGTTACGATAACTGGATGCAGTTACCTTTGGTGAACAGGGTTTTCTTCATTACTTTCTGCGTAAGAAATTTTTCTTCAAAATATATCTGTTCCCTGTTGCATATCCATGAAACATCTGTGATAAACATGATCTTGGTTTAAAAACTAAGCAGTAGCTGTTGCTCTTGAAGATAATGTGGTATATATGTATCTGGAATCTGAACATTTCTGTGCATGCCCCTTCCTTAGTGCAAATATCTTCCTCCCTCAAATCTATGGAGTTTCCATCTTTGGTATATCTTGTTAATTAAAGTTAATGTTCCTTCTTTTATAAGTAAGGAGAAACGATGGAGTGCAGAAAACTCTGTCTCTGCAAACTCAACCCCTGAGCTTGGCTGTGTAGATCTCTAGCATACAGTTAGATACAGTGTCACATCACTTCATCTAATTTTATCCTGTGTCAACAAGGAGCTACTCCCTGCTTTGTAGTGTTTATCTGAGCTGAACCTCCAGCCATGGTACCTTTCTGTTTAAAAGCTTCTTTGCAAATGATCATCTACCTACTCCTACTTCTGTGAATTTCTTTTTTTTTTTTTTTCCCTGAGTAATTTGTAGAAAATTTTTCTGCCATCTCTAATGCTACTCCTTACAGTGAAGCATATGGTTCAGCAGAGTGAAAAACACTCTGTACTTCAAGCTGCAGCTCAACCTGTGGTTCTTTTTCCAAAGTGCATTTTTTTAAGATGTGGACTCTGCGCACGTTAAGATGTCCTTAAGAACACAAAAAATCAAGACAAACAGCCACATGTATACCAACTGCAAAATGCGGGATTGAAAACAGTAAGCAATGGATAAAAGTGGTGAAATGGTAAAATTGCTTAAATAAAACTGAAAGGAAATGTAGCCTCGACTGTCTGTAACCATCACTCTCACTATTGCAGCATAGTCATTGTTTTGGTTACTGCACAGAACTTAATGCAGAGAGTACATGTGCTGAACTTAGGAATGTAACACATGTGGCATTAAAAGTGGCCTATAATTGGGCTCATTTAAACAATTACTAGGTATGAAATGGATTGTTTGTTCTCTCTTAGGTATAATGTTCAATTAATAGAGTTCTATTAATATTCAGATTGGAGAACAAGACAGGACTCAAAAGTTAATTGACTGCTTAGTAGCCTGTTGCATTTGGAGATCTGAAATGAACTTTGCTTCACACTTAATGAGCTAGAGCTTTTTAAATTGGAAAAATATTTTTTATAGTGCTCCAGCTGTTAACATTATAAATGCCTAGGGACTCCTCTAGTTTAATTTGTTATGCTCTCATTTAAAGTTCGCCACAATACATTTTAAATGGTAACATGTGAACCAGGGGGAAAAACTGATCACTTCTTTCAGAAGATTCTTCAAAGACTGAACAAAACCATGCTGCAAGCGCTGACAAAGCTATAAAGCAGACATTAAGAGCAGACTATTGTTTATGGTGGGTGACAGACCTCATGTCAGAGACAAACACCACAGTTTGGAAAAGGTTATTTATGCTCTACAGAATCCATCTGAATAGGGGTCTTCTTGCAACAGAGAGTGTACCTTTGGGATGCTGCAGTTTTTATTAGGTTGGAAGGGGCAAAGGAAAAAAAGTCAATGTATTTCAGTTATAATTCTAAAATGTGTTTTTGCTTCTGTTGCTCTCGTGAAATAAAAATATCTGCAACATTTCTTTTTTCATTATCTTAACTTAACAATTATTCAGTCAGGGTTTAAACCTGAGGGTAGCTAAAATACATGTGAAACAGTGTTGGGAGGAATTATTGTTGCCACTTAACTTCCAGCTCTTTTCATGCATCAGGAAATTATGTACATGCACATCTCAAAAGTTCTCTTGCCTAGGACAGGCGCCTATGTTTGAAAGTTATTTCACATTTTTGGCTCTGCATAAAAAGTAGTGGTATAACTAAAGAAATGATCAAAGGTGTCAAAACTCTTGTTCATCTCAATTTAAAAATAGAGTATTATGAATTCTGCTACATAAATAGAAATTACAGAGCAGAATTTCTCAATATCATCAGGGGATTTACTTGATCACAAAAAGCATAAAAATGCATGGCTTTATCTAAATATTAGTGTTCAACTTGTATGCTTACAGCAGTTGAGAAAATATCTAAATCTTTAAGGTTCTGTATCTTGTTTTATGCCTGCATGTGCTTTTAAGGAAAAGAGAAGCATTGGTCATGGTGTACATTAAGGAGAAGTGACAGTGTTAGTCTCTTGAGTAGAACTCCCAAGCCAAATAAGTCCAGGATTGCTATAGGAGTGTTGATCCTATAACTGAGATGTTCTAGATCAAGGACTGCCATTGGTTCCAAAATTGTCACAGCCAAGGAAGGAAAGTAGTCTTCTGTGCACAGATGGAGAAAGTAGGGGGTTGGGCTACTGCCAGAACAACTTGAGGCTTCAAGGACAACCCAAGCAGGTGATACTGCTTCCTTATTGCTCCTGTAGCAGAGTGACTGTGATTACTGAGAAAGTAGTGGCTGCTACACTGGCAATATAAGGGAACTTGAGGACTGGAGAGAGGAAAATGCATCCAGGGAAGGGACTATATTGTCAGGTGTTGGGTAATAAGGGTCCAAGTATGCCAAGCTTACAAATTCCCTTCCCAGAGGTCACAGAATCACAGAATCATATAGGTTGGAAAAGACCTTTAAGATCATCGAGTCCAACCATAAACCTAACACTGCCAAAAACCACCACTACACCATGTCTCTAAGTACCTCATCCAAACGTCCTTTAAATACCTCCAGGGATGGCGACTCAACCACTTCCCTGGGCAGCCTGTTCCAATGCTTGATAACCCTCTCGGTGAAGAAAAATTTCCTAATATCCAGTCTAAACCTCCCCTGGCATGACTTGAGGCCATTTCCTCTTGTCCTATCACTTGTTACCTGGGAGAAGAGACCGACCCCCACCTCTCTACAACCTCCTTTCAGGTAGTTGTAGAGAGCGATGAGGTCTCCCCTCAGCCTCCTTTTCTCCAGGCTTTTTCTCCAGGTCCTTGAGAGAGAGGCTGGGGACAGGGTTGAGGGCTTGCAAGGAGGTGAGGGAGGTTTCAAGATACATAAGCTGGAGGTACTGAGGGAGAGGAGTCAGAGTACGAAAGCTGGAGAAGGGGGCATTGGGGTAAAACATGCTTTTGTGTTCAAAGAAAGTCTGTCGGTGGCAGTGTCTGCAAGGGGCAGCAGAAAGGTGAGGTGGGCCGGGCAGCCAAGTTTCTGTGGGATTTGTGGGAAGACTGCGATGACATAGAGGAGGTTGGGGTAGCCCATTATCTTCAAAAAGCAGTTTCAAAAGAGAAGGCTGTAGACTGCAGTCCTGCTCCAGCAACACCACCTCCTCCAGAGAAAGTCATAGGAACATAGTGACTAACAGGATAATCCAGGTATTTGCTGTTTCTGTCAACAACACAGTAACATTGTGTATCCATCTGTGGGCCTGATAATGTTATAAACTTTCTAACCAAGTTCGTATGTCCAATGAAGAGACTGCATAACCCCTTTCCTTTGACTGTATTAGTCTGCCTGAGCTGTTGAACAACAAACATGGAGTCTGCCTGAGCTGTTTGAACAACAAGCATGGATGTGATTTTGGTGGGCTGGACTATGGGTTCTTCAGCACACATTTAAATGCAGAAGATCATGTATCTAATTTCATTAAACAAGACTCTTAAGTTACAGAGCATCTGTCTTGCAAGATATGCGTTCCCTTTAAAATTACTGTGCTATGTAATGCTTTGCTTTAAGTTGTGTGGTTGCGGACTTAGCATCATTAGTTGCTTTGGAGGGAGTAGAATTAGCCTCCAAGTCTGCCTGAGGCTGATTTAATCAAATGGCACTTCAAACCTCCAGGCAGAAGAATTGACTCCCTTTCGTAGCCAGTGTGTTCTCTTGAAATGTACAGGTCATCTTCCAGTTGTCATGCAGTACTGTCACTTGGTTTATAGAAGGTAAACCACATATACCCATCAGAAACTAAATTAGCAATAATCCTCAAAGGCAGCTGAGTACCAGCTTGTACTTTTTTTGCGAGAAGATGGTGGCATATGTTCAAGAGCCTGTTTTTAGAAAATAATAAATTGATTGAGCTACTCATGCATAATGGAACCTAATTTTTCACCCATTGTCCTTGACAGAAAGAGTTCTGTTGTCTTTACTGGGTTGGATGTCACAAGCCTAAAGCAAGAGATTCTCATCTACATCAGTACAATCGATTCATTCAGAAGTAAGACTCTACGTTATAGTACCTCAGTGTGAAGAGACTGAGACAAGTCATGTCATTGATTTTTTTTTTTAATGGAGAAGTAATAACTGTAGGTCAATATATTTGGGCAATGGATGAGCTGACTTCTTACTGAAAGAAACTACTTAGGAATAAAAACCTGAGGCTTATTGAGTTGATGAATCTGCAACCTCTTTATTATTTCCAGAGGAAAATATGGGCTCCCAGCAGCTGCATTAAATGTTCTGCTATGCAGTGATTTGTCAGTGCTGTGACAATTCCTTAACTCTTTAGGGATCATCAGATACAATATGTATTTCATCATTGTACACAATCTACATCAAAAAGGAAATTGTGTTATTACGATGCATCGAGCATACCCAATTTGAGACAAAACAAATTATTCTGAACATACTTGCTTCCACTTGTAATGTATTTTTACAGCTGCCTCTGGCTGTAAACTGAAAAGTGTCATTAAGAGAAAATGGAAGAAACTGTTCAGTTCTAACCAAATTCTCTCATTTAAACTATTTGTTCCAAGAACAGAGGGAAGGCTTGTGATATGTTGTTGAACTGAAAAAAATACTCACCTTGCCAAGATTCCTTAAATAAATAATAAACTGTAAATATATTCAGACATATACTGCTTGGCATAAAAACAAAGAAAACTGGAGCATGGAACAGATACAAGCCAAAGCTATGAACAGATGCAAAACAGCAGAAATCACAACTGATATCTAAAATGCAGATTGCCAGAGATAATATTTAGATATTTTAGAGCTTCTTTTTCAATGTTGTATAGTACTTGGAGCTAATAGTATCCCTCATTGGTCTCAGAGAATCTGAAATATTAATGAAAATAAGTGTACTACAGGTCCTGTGGCAGTAGTGTAAATTCTGCAAATCCCATAGCATGTTAACAGGAAGATGTACCCAGAAGAAATTATTATGATTGTCAAAATGTCATAATGGAGTTTAAAATTTATCGTCTGTAAGTGGAGGTACATCAGGCTTGAAAAGGTAAGGTTTGTTTGGACTGAGACCTTAACAGCTCAGTTATCTAATATTTTCAATATTAAAAGATTGTTGCAGCCTTTTCTAAATGTATTCACATGGCAGGCTCTGGTCAGCAAGGGATAAAAGCTCATCCCAAAAGATCAGTTCCTCAAATGTCTCAAATTTACTGAGACAGGGGATCTTAATTGTTGTTTCTAACTTCCTGCCTGGACTCCTGAGATATGTGGCAGTCTGTCAAATGACTAAACAAATGCTACAGTTTGGCTCATGTTGTCACCGTAACATCCAAAACCACTAGGAATTTCTAGAGCCTCGTGGAATGGAGAAAAATCCTGTGCTGATATCTCCTTGCCAAACACTTAGGTCTAGTGATCCTTCTGCCTGGGCTGAAACTCCCTTCTAAGGCTGGGGAACAAGAGTATGACTGAGAATTCACACTATCATCCATTAAACATGGAAAGGTCCATCGTCCTGTCCTTTGTATTCACCAGTTTCTGAGCAGAGGTGATAGAAATGACGCTATACCTGACTGTTTTCTTCACTCTCACCAACAGCTTCAAAATAAAGCTTTTAAGACCAATTATTGACATTTTAAAAGCAAGTCTTACTGTTACCATCTTTGGTAGCTAGTCCTTCTCTTAAACTGTAGTTGTCCATACCATACTTCTAAAGGTTCAGGGTTGAAACCTGATTGCAATGGAGTTTTGCAGTGAGGGAGGAGGTTATATCTCTGCGCTACAAGGAGTAACCTCTGAGGGGCTGAAAGGAGAAGATAGCTGCTTTTCATACACCCTGACAACTCTTCACAAGTAGTATCAAGTCCACTTTTGTGTAGGGCTGTGAAAGAAGGACATGTACCTTCCACCATTAGAAGACAGCAGTGCTGCATGTGTTCATGGTTCTGCACTTTTGAAAAGACTGGGATTTTTCCCATATGAGAAAGAATGACAAACTTCTGATAAATCAAGCCTAAATAGGGGCATAAGAGCCTAGTGACTAGACTTCTCTCAAACTGATACCTGAAGAAAAGCACCATGTTATGATTAAACTATCTGAGGCATGAATTGCTGTAAAAGGCAGCCTTTGGCAAGTCATCAAAGCTGTTCCTCTGCTTTCTTTGCATTTCTAAGGATGTAGCTGTAATGATGAGGAATGGAGATTCTGAAGGCTCACTTTCCCTCTGCATATTCCCCTTGCAGCTCTGAAAGCTGGCAGTAAAATACTCTCTGTTAACATCTCACTCTTCATCAGTTCCACTAATGAACAGACTGTCTACTTCGCAAATAATGGCCACTTAAGAATCAATTGATTGTGCTTCATAGTGAAGCGTTGTGCTACTGAAATTCTACCAGCCAGATTTTTGGCAGCTCTAGTCTGCAAATCTAGATATCTTTGCAGGTCTTTCTTGACGGTTCAGAGCACCTTAGTGAAAGGTAACAAGCTCTTAAGTAGTCTTTAAATGTCACACCTCTGTAACAGGAAGATAGAAGCCCAATGAAGCTGAATATAGATCTGTCAGTTTACCACAAGAAATAGCTTCTGTTAAGATTTATCTTTGCTGTTAAGACCCAGCTCAGCTATAGACTACAATATTTCTTACCCACAAATTAACACAACGGGTTCAAATTCAGCTGAATCTGTGTGCTGATATATTTGAATACACCCTCTGTACATCTGTTAAGAACCTATTTTCTTGTTTTTAGTAGAATTAAAATCAGGTTATCATGTTTCATTTTTGAGTATGTTTGCCTTTATATGTGTATGATAGGTAGATCTTAAAAAGCTCTTCCAAAATTACTTCACTAACAAAAGATGAATGCATGATGATCCTAACAAATCAGTAAATGCTACACAGTTAATGTCCTGTAACTGTGAACCCCCACGTCTTCAGTTCAAAAAGAGTTGGTATTAATACATGAAGTTAATCCATAGTGAGAAGACAATGCAAAGACTGTGAGATTAGTGACCTAGCATACCTAATATCAATTGAAGGAACTGTTAGTGTTAATTCTAATGAAAATATATTTTCAAATGCTGAAGGATATTATATCAAGGAAAGTGATGAACCCTCTAGTTTAATATTAAATACCACTTCAGTTAAATGCTCAAGTGGTGGCAATAACGCAGAAGATAAGAGTTGGAAAAAGAAGGTGAGCAATGGCGTATACTGCAAACTAGATTAAACTCTACTGAAGATTTATGGCTTTCATTAAATATTATTTCTCAAGGATAGAGGCACCCAGTCGCATGGTAAGAGGGGAAGCAGTGACTTTCAGGACTCTGCTATAGGCTGTGCATGTGGCAACACCCAGTGCATAAATGTTTTCTCTGAGTTTTTCCACTGGATGTACATCTCTCATTAATCCAGGTAATCTGTGTCATAAACCCACAGATATTAATAAATCAGAAAGTTATGGTGGTCCTTGTCATTATCAGCTTCTAGCTGTCTGCCTGCTCAGGCTCCAAAAGCACAGACAAGTAGATCAGAAAAATATTCTGTAGGAAACCTAGGTGTTTGATAGCTGAAACTGACTTGAACTAAAATCAGTTAAAGTCTCCAAATCATAATCCTTCGGCACTCTAAATCACATAGTCATAGCCAACAGGTATAGCATTTGGGCTACTTTATAACTTCAAAAATCTGTAAATTTACTCTGGCTTGCCTACATATTCATGTCCCATGTAAACCTTAGCATTTGACAAGGTCTGACAACTGTTGATCCAAATGTTTAATCTCAGCCTAGTATCTGTTTTTGTTTTGTAGGGCTAAAACTTGTACATGTAAATAAATGTAGCTTATAACTGTCTGACACCAACTACCTAGGAATGCTAGGTGGTTGGGGTTTTTTTCATTTTAAAAGACCTTACATTGTTCAAGGAAAGCTTTGTATCAAATCTTCAGGAAACAGAACTTTCATTATTCTTCTTTCCAGTATATTCTTACTTGTGGAGCAGGATGACAGGTAGCACAGGGGAGAGGAAAATACTTTCTACTCAAACTTCAAACACCACTCTGAACGCTAAGCTATGAGAATTTTCTTCAAACATCTACAAAATTTGGGCTAGCCAATTATCTAATGCGTTTCAAAATAATTGCCTAGCTATGGCTTAATCATGCTGAGCTGAGACACCAAGTATCCCATCCCTCTCAGAATGGATAAGGAATATATTTTGGAATTTTTCAAGCCTGTGAAGCAGATTTTGGCATATCAGGAAAACACAAAGCTTCTCTCATGATGAATAAAAATGAAACTGGATAGTCACGGAGCAGTTCTGGAATGCAGCTGTGTCTGGGAAGGTATAAAACCAGAAAGGCTGCGTTGTGGGGGAAAGAAATGATGTCCAGTAAGATGGACATAACTTTAAAATCTGGGTGATCAAAGGTAAAAAATGGTATTGATTCTCCAAGTTAGTGCTACATATTTACCTTGAATAGATGTTCTAGGTGAACCTCAGTAAATTCAGGTTAGGGATTAGTCTAAATAGAGAACTGAAGACCCAGCCTGTAGTTCACCTTTCAGTCTCTGCAAAAGGTGTGTTATCTCTTGGGTGCATTGTAATGACCTGTTAGTAACCATGAAGCTCTAGGAGCAAACGCTGCCTTTACTAACCATGGATGCTATCAGCTTTGTTCCTGTGCATCTTCATTGCACTGCAGCATGGGTGATTCCAACTACTTCTTTTCCTCCTGGCAGTCAAAATTAATCTGGCTGCTGTTGAGAAACTGTGGTGATGGTTGTGAACTCTCATTGAGGCCAACATTTGCTGGAGTTTAGTCTACCAGCTAAATCCTCTTGCCTGCATAATAGTTTGAATCTGTATACCTGTTCACATGGCAACATAGGTTAGTTCACAAAAGCTAATTATTTCAGGTTCAGTGGCTGCAAGGTGTCAACTGTCATTCAGGTCTATGGATTATTTACTCCTTATCATATAGGTCAAAAAGCAGGCGGGGAGATTAAAATGAATCCATCAGCAACTGAATTGATAAGTTCTTCTGAAGTGTCACCCAGAAGCTACAATTAAATCTATGAAATTTTAATCTTGCTGTGAGACTCCTGTCCTTTGCATGTTATTCCTGCACCAAAGACATCACTGGAGTTGCGACAGCCTTCGCACAAGTCACTCGCCCGGTGGCTGCTGAGGCTCAGTGCAGGCTGCCCAAATCTCCAATGGATTTTGTGGCAACAAGCTGGTCAACAAAGTTTGCAGCTGAAGTGCCCACATTTCCTAAACTGGCTGGCTTAGAATCATCTCAGCAAACAGAAATAGAGGCTGCTCTTAAAAAAAGAAGGGTTTTTTTGTATATGTGTGTTTTGTTTTTTTGGGTTTTGGGTTTTTTTTTTTGTAACAGCTTAAATTAACAGGCCTTGTTTTGAAAAGAATATAAGCTCTGTGTTTTCTGTCCACAGGGATCACAGTTGCACTGCTGGCCACAGCCCTAACTGTGAAATGCGAGGCCATAGCCGAAGCATCCTGGTATTTTACTTTCTGGCTGCCACTTCAGCCCAGTGCTGCAGACCTACAGCACGTCCCAGGGGGAGGAGAACATCCATAGCAGGACAGGGCCCACTTGTCTCCATCTGGCGTTGTTCTGGATGTGCACCCTTGTCTCGCGCCTGTTACAGGCTGGCAAATACAGGTCTAGCTAACACGCCACAAACTGCAGTGCTCGACAACACCTGTTAAACGGCTTTTCCAAGCCTGTTTTCTTTAGGTTCTCAGTTAAATATAAAACTGTTCCTCCTTTGTATCAGTCCGTCAGAGCAGTTGTCGTTTAATGCTCTAGCTCTAGCCGGACATAAGGCATAGCGTTACGAATTACACAGTACCATCGCTTTTCTTTTCCCTGGCTGAGCTATGCTCTGGGAACTCCTCCAGGCACTCATCCAGGAGGGACCAGCAGCAGCACGGAGGTGGCTGTGCCGTTGGTCGGACTTCCCGAGGCAGGGAAGGGCCCTGCAGGCAGCAGCAGGCTCTGCCTCCCCACCATGGCAGGACCTGGGCTGCGGCTGCTGGGCAGGAGCCAGGTGAGAAGTAGCCGGGAGAGGCCTCGGTGGGGGCCTCACCTCGTGCTTGGGAGCTGCCTCGGAGCCCCAGCCCCGGTCTTGTCCCAGCCACCGGCCTCTCCGACCACCCAGCCTGCCCCAGCACCCGCCGTGCTGTCACCTTGCCTGGACATCACCAGCCCACGGCCCCATGGGCCCCTCATCTCGTAAAGGCCAACGTGAGGGTTGTGCGAGAAGAGGTGCTGAACTTCATCTCACTGGAAGGGATTTTAAGGAGAAAGAAGCTCTCCTTTTATCTGGCACCTGCTGCTCTCGGCAGATGGGAGTCTGGTAAATCTTTCTAAGCAAGTCAGCTGTCCTAGCTCACCATTTTTTCTCCTCTCCTGTCTGGGTAATACTCACAAGGCCCATAATACGCCACTCGTTGTTCCACTGGAAAACAATTACACTCGATGGCTGCAGTCGGCTGCTTTGTTTCCCCACTTTCTCAGAGTGGGAACGAGGGTGATTTCTCCTTATGGATCAGGGAGAAACCGGCTAGAATCAGGGGGAAAATGCCATCCTAACTTCTTTCCATGCCAGCCTGGGGAGGAGGGGGGACTCGCCTCCAGCACGTCTGGGTTGCTGCTCTAACTTCCCACGTGGGAAGCACGTGAGTTTCTTGATCTGGAAGAGGTGTCTGACACACGAGTTTATGGCTGTGATCTTTAAATTGCAATGGGAGAACTGGTTCCTGTTGTGTTTCCTTATCAATGACTTCGATGCGTGACCATTGCCTGGACATGTGAGTTGCCTTTTCAAATGAATTGCGGTCAATGAACACACACAAGTGGACAACTGAAAAAAAAAGAAAATTAATTTTTCAACTTCTGGCCAAAGGAGTATGGGAATACTGTGACTGATGCATGCCGATGCAGAATAAACAGCCTGTTTCCCTGCAGTGGAGGAAAAAGGTCAGTAATGACACTTCGGAAATGAAGTGCTGTCAGCCCCGGTTACAACTTTGCAGGTCTTCCTAAAGTTTCAGACTCAAATTTCCAGATACGATTGCCCCTTTGACACGATGAGCTTGCGTTTCAGGATGCCCAAACTGCTGGAAAGTAATTGTTCTGCTTTCAAACTCTATCACCCCTGAACTGGCTGTGAACAAAAGCACTTTAATAAAACCTATGCTGTTAGTATTTGGTATCATCAGGTAGCTCAAATGAGAAAACAAGCAGAGGATGGCTATTAAACAGCTACTACTTTGCAGGGCAATATTGAGAAATATTCTGAGATTAGATTCTAACGTCTGGTTTGTGTTCCGCTATGAGAAAAAGATGCCTGATTGACTAACTTTTTTGTTGCTTTCTTCCTGTAAGTTTTGAGGCTCTCTTAAAAGACTGATTTTTCAAGCCTAGTGATCAGAAAGTCAAGCATAATTTCCCATAGCAAATAAGCGGTAAAACTGATGGATCCCATTTCTGATGTTCCAGTAAGTGTTCTTTGGAAAACCTCGTGGTTTTTTTCTTAAGTCTCCTAAAAAAATTTTGTAAAAGAGCCACTTGAAGAAACAGATCTGTTGGAGCTGTTCCTCAAAGGAGTATTGCATGTTGAAAGTTGGCTTTATAAATAGTGTTATGAATGCTTGTAATACTTCAGTCTGGCTGAACAAAATGAACCTCTGCAAAGAGATCACAAGTGTGCACTAATGTTATTTTTGTCATTTGTTGACAGTTTATTTTGCTTTTAAAACTGTGAACATAGTTAGGATCATCGCACTACCACAATGACATTGTCTATGAGACAATTCTAGAACTTCCAACGTCTATTACTGATAAGCCTCCAAGCTTCTGCTATGACACTTTGCTGGTCAGAGCTGTGTTAAATTGCATGCTTCTCCACTTTTGCTTATTACATTAAATGGTTGTGGAATCTACGATGTTTTCTCTTGGGCCTGAAATGTATTTTGGGGTGCTGCTGCTGGAGGAAAGGTTGGGAAGTAGGAAAGCAGGAAGCAAAAGGGGATAAATTAAATATATCTTTTTCTTTACTGGAATTTATAATGACTACACAAGGATTATTTTGCTTTCCTTTATTAAGCACTTTTATACAGCTGACACAGATTTAACTACAGTAAATAGATATATACTTTTTTACATAAACATACAATTTTAAGTGACCAAATAAATGGAGAGGCAGGGAGAAGGCTTAATCAAAGCTGTAAAAATGAAAAGAGTGTGTGTGCAATTTATTTTTCTTCATTTTTAGGTAGTTATTCTTTGATATGGTTATTATTATTCTAAATTGTACTGGGAAATTCAATTACTTCTACCTATGATCATGAAAATCCATTAGTAGTATAATGTACCAGGAGCCTTAAAAATTGCTTTTCTGCTTAGCTGTTAAATATGGTTGAAATGAGTTACCTTTATAATCATAATGCATGATCTCAGATTATCCAAGAAGGCAAGATATGGTGAATTGAAGTCAGGGGATGGGAGGAGACTGATTCTTTAAGTAAATGGACTTCAACCTTTGCTAGTGGTTTGTACAACTACATGTAGAAAAACTGTTGACTGTACAGCCTCTATTAACATTATATAGTTACTACTGTTCATAGAAAAAATTACTATCATCATGTGTACAGCTAATGTGTAGTTATTCTACAGCCTTTTTTTGATGATGCTGAAATATGAAAATCTAGAGAAAGAGGATGACTTGATGATAAAAACATGCATCCCATTTACTGAAACTTTGGGAAAACAATGTCCCATGTCCTTTATTACCACCATTTGATCTTTACTGGATTGCATATAACAGATTTTTTAAAGGTACACATGCTTCTGTCAACCAGCCTGGAGTCTTTTGTAATCTTCTTCCCTAGTCTTCTGTCCTTTTTCAGTTACATTTTAAAAAGAGAGGAATCAGCTACCATATCATTTTAAACAGTTTGTAAATACCTGTTCTAATGGTTTTAAACTGAAGTTAGCTCAGTAACAGCCTTTATTTATTCCTATATGCTAGGTCAGGAATAAAATTTTCTTTTTTATGCAGTCCTTTTACCATCTAAAGCTAAACTGACCCTACATGGTACTACAAGTCTTACGTTTCAGTCTGATTTCTTTAATTACTTTCACTCATCAAAACGTACCTTTAATAAAGTGTATCATATCGAAGATGAGCACATCAGTCTAGACTGTTTACAAAGCATCTTAACTAGCAAACTTGGTGGTGAAGGATGACTTCAGGCTGAATATATCACAGCCAACAAAGACTCTCAAAGGACTCTACAGTTCCACTTTCCCAACCGTGGCAGCAGAGCACCTTATTCCCCTAAGCCCTTTTAGGCATTTGCAGAGACTGAAGGACATGAGCAGCAATATGAATAGCAATAACTTCATTCACAGCTGATTCCAGTCACTGCTAATGGGAAGTTGGACATGATAAAGCATTAGCAACTTTCATCTATTAGTATACTTAGTGTTTCATTCAGAATCTTTGTTTGGGGAGGGAAAATGTGCTGGAAATTTTCTAGCATTTGCTCATTTGGCTTGCTACACATGCAACTGTGTGATTCACACTCATATTGCTTGCAAACAGAAGTGTCATTTAAGTGTACGTCTCATCTGTTTGCAAATGTGACCCTTAGCTATGAGTTTACTCGCAGGTTAATGCCACACTGATGTTAATAGAAAATGTTCATGCAGCCCAAAGCTGAGCTTTTCAGGCCAAGACAAAATAGCAGCTGTTCGTGTTTGGAGGGTTGTCTTTGCAACCAAAACAAACAAGAGGTTTTCTCTCTCATACTTACATATTAAGAAGTGGCAATATTTATATAACATCAGGCACTCTTAACATAAGTTAAGCGTAACAGAAAAAAGATTGTCAATTCAAATCCAATTCATCCTTATTTATAGTTCTTAAAACACCCTGGTCACATCCTACTTTCAGTAGGACCACAGGCTGCTTGTGCACTTGTTTAGAATATGAAAAAGGGAGTTGCAGTGAAAAAAATCTGTCAGTTGCACTTCTTCCTATTTGCTGCTCATTTTGGAATCCATCTATCTACAGTAAGGCAAGAAGGAAAAGGCTTTTTTTGTTAAAGAGGCTGCTAAATGCCCCTCTGGAGATTCTCATTCTGCAGCAGAGTTCCTATAAGGTGTTGGGAGATTTCCTCAAGAATAAGGTTTTCATGAATATTCACTAATAGCGTGTTGCCTATATTCTACAAGCCTAAACTGATCTAACTACATTAATGCTAACCTGAGATTCTCCAGAATTAGGAAGCTTTTGAGCAAACCAAAATCACATTTTGCATAATGCAAGTGTTCATACTAGTACTGGGAGTATAGTTCCTCAGCTGGAAAGCAGTTGCAATTGATCATAGACTCCACCTACAGTGCATGTTAAATACATAAAATGTACAAATAGTCTAACAAATTAGGTTTTTCACTGACAGTTATAAAACATCCCCAATGCTTTTAATAAGTATTATTCTATCCAGTTATTTCTGGGTGTTCTACATCAACACTGATGCTCAAGGGGGGACCTCACAGAATATCCTGTTTTCAATACTAAAATCATATAGTTCACTTATTATCAAAGCTATTCAACAAAGAACTTGCGGATATCCTCCCCGTATAAAGGAGTGATCCTGATGTGAGCAACAAGATGTTGGCTGAAATGTTGCACAAATGCTGATATCAGAACGTTCTTTAACATCTGATTGTGCACAGCATTGAGGATACCAAGAGTTTCTTATTTCAAGATATTATCCACCTACTGTAACTCAAATTTTTGAACTGCTACCCCTCCCCTGGAATATTTATTAAATTTTTGTGGTGCATTAGCTAGAAAGTATGATTTATTCTAATTTCCCTTAGAGTATTTACCTTTAAGTTTATATTCATTAGAAAACTGTATTTTTCTTAATACTAGTCTCTTTTGTACAACGAACTTTTGTAAAAGCACTACTTGAAACAGAAGATAATTGGAAATAGATCAGAAAGTAAAAGTAACACAAAGACTGCCAAATATTATTTCTATTATGTGCTACTAGGATCTCAACATCTTAAAACCCACCTTCTTTAATAATGCATGAAAGTATTTCCTTTTTTTTTTTTTCTTTTCCTTTGAATTCAGGTGTGAAGTCTGCTAAATTAAAAAAGAATTTGTGAAAAAAATATATCAGGGATAAGAACCTTTCACTCCCATTGAATCTTCAAGGATGATACATTAAAATACCATGCTGAGTGAGCCCCTTAATCTTTAATTTTTCTTCAGAGGGATTCTTCTTCAACTTTCCCACTAAGCAACCTTGATTTTTTCCTAGTTTTCGCTGTTATTTTCAAGAAAATGTAAATGTAGACATATTGTATGCTGGATGTGTCGCGTTATATAACTTATGCTATGTACTTGGACATCCTGACATTTGTTTTGCAAATATATGTAGAACAGAGAGCTCATTTGTTAGATATGATTGCATGTACCTCTGTATAAAAGAAAGCTAGGGTTGTTGGCATTAAGAAGAGAAGACTGAGAAGTGACATAACAACTGTCAAAGAGACAGGTCAAACTGGAAAAATATGTTCTGCATATCCACAAAAGCTAGGAAAGGATAAATGGATCTAAATTGTGGCAAGGGAGACCTGGATTAAACATTTTTCTAAAAGTGGTATATAGAAACACTGAAATAACTGGCTGGGGAGCTTTTGAAGTTTCCCACATGGAAACCCCAGGGTGCAAGAGGGCCTCACAGGTTTGGCATGGCATCAATCTAAGTAGTCCTGCAGAGGCAGGAGCAGGGACTGGGCAACAGTTCGAGGATGCATTTGGCCCTGTGGTTCCAGGTTACTCCAGAGTGCTGTCAAGGACGAGGTCTCTAAAGCACTGGGATTCCCTGGTTTTGCCAACACACCCCGTGGCTGGGGAGGTTGTATGCTATTTGTGGCAGCCACAACACTGGAATAACTGAGTCAGAGAAGAAGTTACTCCATGTCTGAAAGGAACTATACCCCAAGTATTTCTATCAATAGCCCAGGCTTCTGTCCTGGTTTCAGCTGAGATAGAGTTAATTTTCTTTATAGTGGCTGGTATGGGGCTATGTTTTGGATTTGTGCTGAAAACAGTGTTGATAATACAGAGATCTTTTAGTTGTTGCTGCACTAGTCAAGGACTTGTCAGCTTCCCATGCTCTGCCAGGTGCAGTTTCCCAGGTGCAAGTTGGGAGGGGGCACATCCAGGATAGTTGATCCAATCTGACCAAAGGGCTATTCCATACTATATGACGTCATGCTCAGTATATAAAGCTGGGGAAGAAGAAGGAAGGGGGGGATGTTCAGAGTGATGGCGTTTGTCTTCCCAAGTAACCGTTACTTGTGATGGAGCCCTGCTTTCCTGGAGATGGCTGAACACCTGCCTGCCCATGGGAAGTAGTCAATGAATTCCTTGCTTTGCTTTGCTTGCGTGCGTGGCTTTTGCTTTCCCTATTAAACTGTCTTTATCTCAACCCACAAGTTTTCCCACTTTTACTCTTCTGATTCTCTCCCCCATCCCACCAGGGGGGAGTGAGCGAGAGGCTGTGTGGTGCTTAGTTGCTGGCTGGGCTTAAACCACGACAGCTTCTTTCACAATACCCTAAGCAAAACCTTAGTAAAATTTTGTTTCAAGTGAAAATTGAACACACATGTCAATTCAGAGCATGTAGTCAGCTCTGTGAAAACCAAAGACAGGCACACAATTTGAAGATTCAGCTTTTCTGTTATGTATGTTATACCAGCTTTGCTTAAATAAATGAAAAAAACAAACAAGAAAAAAATTTTTAGCTGTTTTTAGCACTGTATTCTTTAAATGTGTACCAGTTTTTTAAATGTTAAAATTACCCTCCACACTGTGCAGCTTTTCTAATTTACTTCTTTTTATTTATGTATATTAACTACAATCTCAGGTTCACTTTTTTTACCCAGCTTGTAAAGTGAAAGAGCATATTGACTTAAATCTCTAGTCATGGCCAGGTTGAGTGGAGAGCCAAGAAGCATTATTGATTGTGACTTTGTTGGCTAGAACTAAGATTTGGTGCAGAATATTAGCAACTGGAAAGCTTAACTTCTGAGATTAACTTCACCATTGCAGTAGCTGTGTGTATGTTACCATGGAAGCATACTTGAGAGGGAAAACTCAGCTGCAGAGAGGGAATTAACTCTCTCAATATAGATGGAAATAACTTTTACAATGCTAACCTTCTTCTTATATAAAACTCTTTGCAAGACTGTAAATCCAGACCAATAACCAATTCATGATTAGCCCCAGTAGCAGGATAAAGTGGCAATAATCCACCAGCTGTCTATAGAATTGAGCTCATTCTATAAAATGGATCCCAGGCAAAGGCTCACATTTAGGCCAAATAGGAAAAACTGCTCTAACAGAAAGGTGTAATGTCAAATCACATACAAAACCCAACATGAAATGCCAGTATAATTGGCAAAGTATTCAGTGCAGGGGCGGGTGGACAACATATGTACGAGAGCAGGAAAAGGTGTGTTTTTCATTTGATTCCATCTCTTCATGATTTCATCATAAAGCAGTCAGCTTTAATCTTGGAAGTGTATATTTCTGTAGTGTCTTAATGTTCTGGGGACCTAATACTTGAGTTAAATTAAGTTTAAGCTGAAAATGGCCAGAGTATTATATAGCTAAAGGTGCAGAACTACACTTGGCGTATTTTCTTCAGAAACACAGTAAGAGTTAGGCTTCTAGGTACTTTGAGATAACTCTGCTGCCAGTTTAAGGGAACTTTGAAAATGGACCTAAGTCTCTAAAAGGTTAAGACACACCTATAATACCACTCCATAAAAATGTTGCTGAAAAAGACAATTTTGAGTGGTGCTGCTGTATCACATTTCTCATGTATCATTTAGAAAATTTACTCATATTCACTTATCTTTGGAACGTGTTGAGTCTCTCTCCTATAGCATTGCTATCTTAGCTGGTAGACCAGGCCTCTGCTAATCTCTCAATATGTCATCCATTCTCTGAGCACTTAGTCATGAGGCTTGAAAATGACCCTTACTTATTGGAAACAATTTACTCTTTTACAGTGTTCTCCAATACAGTCCTGTTGTTAGGAGGGTGCAAAGGCAGTCCGTTTGTGATTTACTACGTATATTAACCTACAGAATGTGTTGAACATGTTTTAATTCTATTTACTGTTCCAGTGTTGATCTAGCTTCTTGTATTCTTCTCTTTTGTCCCCAGTTTCTGGCTGGTGACTGAATTCCTTTTAACTTCAGTGAGATGAAGGTTAAGACTGTATGTCAGGGCTGAAATCCAACTAAAAGCTGAAGAATTTAGGGGAAAGGACTGAAGTGTAATACTTGATTTCCATCAAAAAATCCAGAGTATATGTTGTATCAGCCTCTGCTAATGGAGAGAGAGCTACGTTCCCCAGTAAATCCAGCCACATATCCTATAAAAAAAAGATTTTTTTTCTCTTGTCTATAACTTATACTACAATGTGTTTTCTTGCCTGATGTCAAAGCAAAACAGAGCACCCTGTCTTTGCAGAGTGCAAGCAGGGGGTTCTTGTGGCTCACAGCATTATCTGCTCCCTAGGAACTGAAAATAAACTTTCTAGCTTACTGGTGGCTGGGGCTGGCATAGCTTAATTAAATCACAGGTCATAAATAGATGTACTGGAGGTCATCTAGAGCAACCTCCTGCTCAAAGCCAGGACTACTGCTGACTCTGGGTCAGCTGTGGCTACGTCTAGCCAGGTCTGCAAAACCTCGAACAAAGGAGATGCCACAGTCTCTCTGCATAACCTGTTCTTGTGCTGCACTACTCTATTAGTGAAAAAGTTTTTCCAAATCTGAACCTCTGAAGGAACAGTTTGTGACCACTGCTTCCTGTTGTATCATTTGGCACTACCAAGAGTCGTTTGGCCCCATAATCTTGGTACTGCTCTTTAAGTAGCTGTACATGCCTCAGTCTCTTCTCAACAAATTTAGCCAGTCCCGCTCCCTCCACCTGTCCCTACAGGGCACCTGCCCACAGCCTCTGTCCGTCATGGTTGTTCTCTGCAGGACCTTTTCCCCTTTCTCCACATCCCTTTCCAACTGGGAGGTGCAGGACTGGATTCAGTATTCTAGAGCAGCCTCACCAGTGCTGAGCAGAGCAGGGATAATAGCTTTCCTCAGTGTGCTGGCCATCTTTCTCCTAATGCAGCCCAGTGTTTGGCTTACCTAATTTGAAATGAGAGCTTAATTTAATAAACAGTAGATTGAATAGATTCAGCAGAAATTGGGTATGGATAACAAGAAAAGAACTCTCAGCAGCTGAGTGAACAATAACTGGGATGTCAGTTTGGGGACAAGAGATGGGTTTGGCAGGAGTTTCTGCAAGATGAAGGAAGAGTGGCATTAGTGGTCAGAAGGTTACAGGGACAGGGAAGAGTGGCAGCTGTGGTTAGAAGGTTACAGGGACAGGGATACAGAAGTGAGGAGACTGAGGAATTCAGTAAGATAGGTTATTAGTGCTCCTTCAGTCAAAATTTGCACAAGGCTGCTATTTAACTTTGAAGACTTCTGTTCATACCATGAAAGTGCAAACAAAAGAAACTAGATTAGCCAAAGCATTCTTACATTGACAAGTCAGTACAGGAGGTTCAGCTTTTTTTACCTGAAGACAAATCACTGCAATAAATGCCTTTAATATTATGTCATTCTGTAAGGCCACCAACTGCATGATAAGCTGGTTTTAGGCAGGTCTCCATTTCGACATCTGCTATTTCTGCATTCTCCTGTGAAGTGTTTCTGGAAACGATGGTGAAATCAAATTGGAATCGAGTCATGTAAATCTGTAGGAAGAGGGGTAGGTCAAAGGCAGACAGTGAAGGTGCTGGTGCAGGAGCGTGTGATGTTATAGTTGTGGTCTTGGTGACATCTCTCCAGGTCATGTGTTTCTCATACCAGGGAGTCTTGATATATGTGATGAACTGTTTATGATGTAAGATCACACATCTGAGTTAGAAATCTCTGGGTTTTTTTCACTTGGTACTGAGAGATTCCACTCTCACTGGTAATGACAGATGAGAAATTACAGTTCTGATAAGGAAACTCTTTGTTTCTTGCAAGCTGAGGGCTGCAAAGCAAGAGTGAGGCATAATGTGTTGCTTTATGTAAAACTAACATCATATATAAAAAGATCTGCTCCCCCTCTCTTTTTTCCCTTTTGCATTTCTATCTAAACAAATACGAAATAAGCAACGTACAGACTAATAGCAGTCAAGAAAAGGGGAGGGGGACAAATTTGAACCCTTGAGATTTGGATGTGGGATGATTGCTCATCTATGGTTCCTGTTTAGCATTATGCCTGAGGTTTGTGTCGGGCAGAAAGCCACTCAGGTCAGTGGGAAATTAGGTCTGTGGCATCTCAAAAGCCAGGTCTAGTTGTCTTAATATGGACATTCAATGTTAAATCACTGAAATTGCACAGGCAAATGGTTATTTTTCTTCACTTTCTTTTTCAGTAGCCAAACTACTCTTTTTTTCACTTGAAAGCTAGTAAGATGACCTTTTAAAACTGACCACTTCAAAACAGAGAAAACAGAAATATGGTACAGTCTTGAGTGCTCTTTTTATAACTGAAGAAATTATTGTTCTTTTTCTTAGACAACAGAGCAAATTAGTGGCAGATTCAAGACAAAACCCAAACACCTAACTATACTGACTCTTTCTTATTGTTTCCATAGACAACACAGGTATTAGTAGGGTGCATGTGTTCTGTTTAACCGTACTGAAGGGTCAAGGGTTCTTCTACCAGACAAGCATAGAAGATGGTCTCTGGATTATACTTCCCCATGCACCTATACTCTTTTGACAGATCCATATTTATAGAACTAGTTATCCCATAGGAGAAAAACATTTGAACAGGCAGTTCTTGACACCATGAGTAGCCTGGTCCCACTGAATGATGCAACCAGTGAGGGAGTTGCTAACACAAAAGTGTTTCCTTTTTTGCTTTGTTGTTGTTGTTATTGTACTAGTCTCTTCACCCACCTGAAGCCTCCTGAATATTAATCAGGTGCTTTTGCTTGATAACTCAGTGTGTTGAGCTGTTTGAGCTGCATACAGAGCACGATTAATCTCCACTCACATCTAGCCAAGAGCTGCAGTTAATAGTGACTGTGGCATTGAGCTTATTAATTCGTGTTTACAAAATGTGAACCAAATAGCTAGATGTTTCTACCAAATCTCATACTTTGGAGCTAAAGAGTTATCCTATACTGACAACAGCTGGAGTCATTCAGGTGGAGATGCTTTATTTTGCTTCCTCTTATTGAGATTTTTTTTTCTTTTGGTAGTCTAAATTTTCATCATGATCAAGACCTCTGTATGCAAAATACCATCCAAATAAATAAAAGCCAGTTGAAAATTCATGTGTAGAGACTAAGACAAGATAACAGATAAACACGTTGAAGAAGGTCACTCAGGAAAAGTGAGACAATAGCAGACAAGGCAACAGCTTCATCCCCACTTGCGTATGGAAGGGCCACTGCTTCCGAGGGGAATTATGAGGCAGGATTTGAGTTAGGCCAGTGAGGCGGGATTAGAGGCTTAGGGAGCTCCTTCTCCTCCATGGGGCCAGTGGAGAGCACTAGGAGACAGAAGATTCAAAATGAAGCAGATTTGGTGACAACAACCTTCCTGGTGGAACAGAAGACTGGGTGATTTTTAATCTTTTTCTGTCCAGCAAGACTATATAGCATTGTATCCACTTAAGATAGCCTGTCTTTGGGCTGTCATATAAAGTATAACAGAGTGTTTATCTAGGTCAGATCTTATGAAGTTCAATAGTTCTTTTTCAATAGAAGAAGAACACATAAGTGGATAGTAATGCATCATTACTGAAAATGAAGCAAGAGCAAGGATAAAAATGAATATATAGAAGAACAGGAACAGCAAGTGGGTTTTGTCTAAATGGCACAGACTGAGGGTATGTTGTAATGAGTTGTAATTCAGCAGAGGCTTTCTGCAAGTGAAACAGCACTCAGTCCTTTACAGTCTCATATTCTCTTCTTTTCCAGAGAGTAATATGGATGGTAGTGTTCCAGGACAGGATCTCATCTGTACTTTCACAAGGATTACGGGCTGTGTGCAGAGGCATGGAAATACATGTCTGAGCAGTGCTGACAAACCACACACCGTATCTAATACTGTAAATGTTGTATAAAGTTCAAATTGATTTTGGTACTTCCAGTTTTCAGGAGTTTGTGCTAACTGAATTAATTTGAAAGGGAAGCTCCTTTTTACCTTGATATAGCTTGCTGAGGAGGCACTGAGGATGAGATTTGGGCAAAGAAGCAAAGCCTATTAAAAATCATTAAAATGAACAGACTTGATGAGGAACATATTGCTTCTGTGAGATGATGAGAATTCACTGTGTGGGAAGAAGTCTGTGATAAAGCAGTAACTAACGTGTTCTTAAATGGGAGATCAGGAGTCTGCCTAGTGGAACAGGCAATCAGCAAAAATCGGCTATTAATCTTTGAAACTTATCTCAATTGGAGAACAATTTTCCGTACGTGAAAATGCTCCTCTACATACCCTGTCGAGGTAGAAGTTAAAACCTTCACTCCTCGCTATTATAGAGAACACTGTAAGTTTCTCACCTTGCTTCCTAACTGAGAGCTCTATCTGAGGGAGAATTTACCAGGGAGGAGCAGTCGGGCAAAGGAATCCATTCTGTAATGGATCCTGCTGCACAGCAGAGTCCTTTTGCCTTCTGCTTACTCATCAGAGTGCTCTAACAAGAAAAAGATACGTGTCCCTCAGGCTGCATCTGCTTGAGAAGGAAGGTCAGGTTAGTTCAAGACCTGGGATTTGACCATGGCCAGTTCTTGTTGGAGCTATGCCAGGAGAAAGAGCTGCTCTCTCTGCTGCTTCTCAGCAGCCCTTGCCCATGCTTTGTTGCAGGTATGTCTGTGCCCTGCCTTTGCATTGCTGACCCAGACTTTGTCTTGCCGTCTTAATTTCCCAGTCTGCCTTGAGAACTCATGGCTGCAGCCTCACCTGGCGATTGCTGGACTGTGACCAACCCCGGGCCCCAGCGCTGGTACCAGCCCTCCTTCAGCTTGGCTTACTGGGGCGTGGTGGGGCCGCGCCTCACAGGAGAGGCGAGAGGAGAGCACGGTCCTGCTGGCTTGTGGGCACCCGCTGCCCCACCTGGCCTGTGCCCAGTGGCTCGCACTGACCCCTGACACCTGCCTGTTAGCAGAGTTGTTTGTGTGAGCCTGTCCTAACCCATCTAAGCAAAAACCAGCAGGGTTGGTTCAAATGGGAGGTCTCTGGTGATTTGGTTCTTCCTGACTGGGCCACTTTAGTGGAGCGATGAGCTCAACCCGTGGAGAGCAATGGTCTCTCAGGTGGGGAAACTGGTGAGCGGCTGGTGGCACGCTAGGGTCAAAGCTGTGTTCACTGGCACATCCTTGCTGAGAAGAGGATGTATCTACACTGTTATCCCCAAACTGGCAGAAAGTGTCTTCTCAACTGCTGCCTAACCCAGGGAACCCAAAGCCAGCTGGATAGGGGTGTTCCCCAGGTACCAAAGTCCTTGTAAGCATGTCCAGAGCTGCCCCACTGAGAGTCACTTGATGCTCTCAAGATTTAGTCCTAGGTGTACAGGTCCTAGTACAAGTCCTAGATGTTCCTCTGCATCTCCCCTCAGGGCCCCTGTCTGGACATTATTTTTACTATGTCTAAGATACCAGCTGGAATACACAGCTCATGAAATGCAGCTGTGGCTAGTTCCTTTTAAAACCACAGGCACTGATGCCTTTGTTAAGCATAACACAGACACCAGAGCATCAGGCCACAGGGTTCAAACTTGCCTGTATCCCAGGGATGAATTTCCATTCCTGACCCCCAAAAAAGTTATATACAAAGAGTGGGTAACTGTGGCTCGTTGTATTACTTACCTTTGAGTATTAAGACAAAGTTACCTTTTTGCTGCCACCTTACTATACCAAATAAGACTTGCTCTTCAGTCTTGCAGATCTGAAAGCACGCTTTGTTTCCTGATATTGTGAAAGAGTTTCAGAGGCTCTCAAACAGGAATGGCCAGAGTGCTTATTCTCACTGACAGAAACAAGATATGAAGTATGAGATTTTGGTCTATATACCCAAAGGAGTGTGTGTGAACTGACCTTCTCTACAAACATTCTGCAGCAGGGTTTGCGATGTACCATTTACTGGTGCACAGCAAAACCAACTATTTACATTTAACTTCTTTTCACAATAGAGATGTAACAGTGCTCCAGTGGATATTCTGAAAGAAACGTGCTGAGAACTTTTATTTTTTCAGGAGTAAGACTCATGTGCTACTTCATTTTGAATATCTAATCAAAATAGTCTCCTCCCACCTTATTCCATTTCACTGTCTCTCAAATAATTTGCATTGTTTCACATTCCACCACTGACTTTCAAGCCAAGTTTCGTAATCAAATTCAAGCCAGAATGAAATATTTCTCCAGATAAATAGCAGGAATTCAAAACACGTCTGCTTAGTTGCACCAGTACTGCACCCCATCATAGGTGTAACTACTATGTATAGATATTCTTCAGTAAGATGAGAAGTCTAAAGTGAGTAAAGCAAAATCATTTTCAACTGTCTGCAGAACCGCATGCAGTTTTTTAGCTATTGCATCACTAACACATAAGCTATCAATAGAGCTACCTCAGTGGAGATAAAACATAACAAAGCCAGTCAGGTTTGTGGAAATTCTGTGCATACATAGTTGGAAGGGTCTGCATTATTAACTCCTACTGTCTTTCATTCTTTGGCATACAATTTATGTAACTAGAGTACAAATAAATTATTTTTTGTTAATATTCATCATGGGCTGTTTTCAGCTGCTGTGTACAAAAGAACACTTGCAAACATATTAGCTTCCTTCAGGTTTTTCTAAAGTGTCCTTAACTCTTCAGGTAGTAAACAAGATTATTTTCTTTACACTCCAGTGGATGAGATACTGCTTTGTGATGGCTGGCCAATCTACAAGGGGATAAACAACGTAACAGAGCTCACCTTCAGCTCATTGGTGTAAATGTTGAGTGCATTGCTATAGCAACAACCCAAAATGAAGAATTCACTAGTTCCTCCCACTGGCATCTCCTAAATTACTCAGTGTTTTGGAGGGGAAAGAGATTGATTGGGTTGTTCTTGTTCAGCAGCAGGCTCAAAAAAAATGCCCCCCTTGATATGATCCAAGATGGACTTGGGCATGTTAGCGCTACCAGACTTCAAACTCGGACACCTGCAAAAGCAATTGAAAGCCCTGTGACTCTGCTGAGCCACCACCTGATCCCAGAGAAACCTAAGGGCTGTTAAAGCCTGTATTTTGTAAATGCCTAAATAAATGAAGATTTGCAGCCCTGCAGAAAAGGATGTAGCTTCCCCATTGGCACTGCCCAGGGTGGTGGGGGAGCTCTGGGTCACAGGAGTTATTTATGTGACAGCATTGATGCAAATCCACTTTTTCCCCCTGCCTAGCACAGCGGCCCCTCCTGCTTCTGAGGATGCCCCAGATGCCTTTATGCAGAAGTGCTGTAGGGAGTTGACCACTGCTCTCTGGGGAGCTCATCTGCTTGGCTCACTGGAATAATTAAATATCTGAGGTGGTTTGACTGTACTGCTGAACACAATTTTCTCAGTCTAGCATACTCCCTTAGTGTGATGTTTGGAGATCTCCATCAAAATGAGACGAAATTGAAAAACACAAGTGTCTGCTGATTAATCAATCACATCTTTTTCCTCAGTTCTATTTAAAATGCCCATCAGCAAGAAGGCACCTAATGTGGAAAGGGGGGGGGGGGGGGGGGGTCAGAATTGTTAATCTAGAAAGAAATCAGACCTCTCCAGCTCAGAATTAATACTAAAAGTCAGTACTTCTGATTGAATTGTGTCATACCTCTGATCTTGTATCAGGAACTTGGATGCCAGGCTCTTGAACAAATCTTGCCTTTGCAGATGCCTTTGCTAGTTGAAGACGTTACCCCCTTTCACGATCCATGACTTCAAGGTGAAATCTAAATCAATAGAGGTAATAGTGGACATCAGCTTTTGAAAGAAATATATTCTTCCAAGTTTAATTTAGTGTAGAAGCACTGACCTCAAAAGAATGACTGCAGCAGGAAAGCAGAAATCCATGTTTGACTAAGCCTTGGAGAGTAGCAGACTGTTAAGTACAAGGCTGCTAAGAGTTATACAGACTGTTGCAAGTATATGTAGCGTCTGCAGTTGATTTGTAAGGAGGCTGTGGCAGCAGGGAGCAAGGTTTTCGATTTCAAAATATGAGGCTCTGTACTTCAGGGGACACCAGGGCCAGACTCTATTTCCTGTTCTGTTAGTTGCCTAATGTTTAGATCAAATGAGGCACGTGTTAGATCTGAGCTTTCCACACTTTCTCATGCACTCCTCTGAAATAATAGCAGTTCTTGCACTGGCAGAGACATTGGCACTTTAACCTGCGTCAAGATTCTTCCACCAGCAGAGAGATACTTAATGTTATTGGCGTGTTCAGTGATGCTGTGATAACGAGGTTGCAGCACAGCAGCTAAAGGAAGAGACCAGAAGGTGCTTCATTTGTTGTATTTTTTTTTGTGAATGGGAAAAATAAGTGGTTTATTTGAGCAGTTCAAATGCTCTAAAACATACCATTTCTGGGGTAAAACTGGATCTTGAAGTGCCTGTTGGTGGAGTATCCTCCATACCTACTCCGCAGCCCAGTCATTAGGATGGTTCCTACTGAATTCAGTAAAAACCTCAGTCTCTAAATCCTGGTGTTACTTGCCTACACTCCTCACCTGGTGCAATGCATGAGGAAAGTTAGATGCTTCTGGAAAATCTTGCAGTATGAGCAGCAAATCCAATGACCTTTAATGCGTGATAAAATATCCCCACATAAACTTATTAAACTTATCCATGTAAACAAAGCTGAAACAGATACTCAGAAAATAAACATTGTTTTCTATGCAGAATGCTCTTCCCCTCTTTCACACCATAAATATCCTAGAATTGTCTTCTTTCCCATTTTTCATCTTCTCACCAGATATGGGCTGGGTTTAATAACAGATACTTTATCCCTTCACTGAAGCTCCAGTCAATGTCAGTTTAAAGCAAAAATGGAAAGACTTCTTTAGGATTAATTGAATTAGTGGCTTATCTGCTTCAAAGTGCCCACATTAATAAGGGTTTTGAATACATGAGTGGGAAGAAGGATGCTTCCTATTGTCCTCACCAGCCAACTCACCATACTTAAGAGAGCTGCCTTGCTTACTCAGCCTTTAATCCATGATAGAAGCAGTTCTGAAAAGAATGTGTAGGCCCAACAGCTCAGCTTCTGGAATGACTGACTGATAAGGGCATGCTTGCTACTTTCTCTGAGGTCCTTGACTCATGTTATCCACTTAGCATTTACTCTTCCTTGATCCACTGGAACACTGCAGTTTCATTTTAGATTCAGAAGAACTATTATGATACCCTGGTTGAGGAGAAAAAAGCTGGAGTTCAGTTTTCTATTTGTTTCAGTATCTCTCTATAACACAAATGCTATATGTTTTTCTCTTACCCTAGGCAATCACCTTGTGTGGGGAGGGGGGGGAGAAATTGTGTTTTCAATTGACAGCTGTTGTTGTTTAATCCCAGCTGGCAACTAAGCACCACACAGCTGCTCACTCACTTCCCCCAGGTGGGATGGGGGAGAGAATTGGAAGAGCAAAAGTGGGTTCAGATAAAGACAGTTTAATAAGTAAAGCAAAAGCCTTGCACACAAGCAAAGCAAAGCAAGGAATTCATTACTACTTCCCATGGGCAGGCAGGTGTTCAGCCATCTCCAGGAAAGCAGGGCTCCATCACACGTAACGGTTACTTGGGAAGACAAACGCCATCACTCCGAACATCCCCCCTTCCTTCTTCTTCCCCAGCTTTATATACTGAGCATGACGTCCTATGGTATGGAATAGCCCTTTGGTCAGCTGTCCCAGCTGTGTCCCCTCCCAACTTCTTGTGCACCCTCAGCCTACTCGCTGGTGGGGTGGGGTGAGAAGCAGAAAAGGCCTTGACTCTGTGTAAGCACTGCTCAGCAACAACTAAAACGTCAGTGTGTTATCAACATTATTCTCATCGTAAATCCAAAACACAGCACTATGCCAGCTACTATGAAGAAAATTAACTCTATCCCAGCCAAAACCAGCACAACAGCTTCCATAGAGTAAGTTTTATTACGTTATCCCATAGGTTGAGATAATACATACATTGTCAGTGTGACTGTTTTATCTGCAGTACGGTGTGAGGAAAAAACTTAATATGCTGTTGTTTATATAGAGATCTTCTCTTGCATTTGTAAGGGCTTTAGAACAAAGACACACTGGTTTTCAGCAGTGTAACTGTAGCATGGGTAGGCATTTTCAAGCTAGCTCTAATTTTGCTAGCGTGAGTTAACAGCAAATCATTCAGTACTTGGTACACAAATCTGCCAGCAACCCTGGCAGCATGCCTTGCTGGCTGGCTTGTGCAGAGCTCTGTGCCACCATGGTTTAATACATGAATTCACTGCATGAAGTAACCACCCAAACTTGCTTGTTGGTATGTCTATTTTTGCTCTCAACAGAACTTTTTAATTGAGGTGAAGATACTCTCTGGGTGGTGGTCGGCACAGAGTGTGCAGTAAGGTGCCCTGGTATCTTCATCAGAGTTTTTTCTAACAACTGAATTCCACACAACCATTTCACTTATTGTTTTACAGCTTTTGCCAGTTCATGACCGGTGAAGGAGTCTCACTGGCTTACAGAAGATCAGAGGAAACAGGATGACCTAGCTTCACAGTATATTCAAGCTACGGTTACCCAGCTGAACAGCTGTCATGCTCATTTCTCTTTTGAGAGAGGAGACTGGTTTTTTTTTCAGATTTGTTTGCTTTTTAAAGACTGATGTGGATGCATAAATTAGGAATTGGTTTGACAGTATTGGTTCACTTCAGGTCTGAGATGGACTACCAGGGCTACAAAAATCATAAGTTTATAAGGCTACTAATAGCTTTCGTATCCTTGTTGTGTGGCTAATATTGGTCATCCTCTTGTTTCCAGTGGGTGGGGAATGCATTGCAACAACTGTTGCTTCCTCTTGTCTTTGCCAGACATTTTCTCTCAATGGCATTCTGTTTCTCAATGAAAGAAAAGTGGTTTTTCAAAGTGAGCAAGCATTACAGGAAAGAGTCTTATAGGGCAGTTACTCTTCATTTTGAAGAATCTTTCCTTTATGTAAAGCAACTGACATCATGATACACTGTGTCTGAATTGATAGTGTTTGTCACAAACACTAAAACTCTTGTCTGTGCTCTTGTATCTTGTCTCGATTACTGCAACACCATCTGCTTTAGCATCAAAAAAAAGCCTTAAAAAAAAAATATAGTCTTGCTTCATGAATAGCTAACTGTAACACTTTCACAAAAATATTTTTCCAGACAGTTACTCAGCACACTTCGAGATGTCTGAAAATGTTTCTTCAGAACAATAGGCTATAATTTGACTCTGAACTTCCATCTTCTGACTGTAACTACTTAAGTTATCTCATGCAATAGTTGAAGGCTCTTAAAGATACTGACAAGCTTTCCAAGTTGTCTGCTTCCCTTAATCTTTTGCTAGCATAGGAGAGCCCTGGTGCATACGGAGGGGCTTTTTGGTATCAGCAATTCCATTATCCCCAGAACAACAGGCTAAATATTGTTACTCAATGTGCTTTTTGAGACTGCCTGTCTATTTTGGGAAAACCTTATTTTGGTACAATCCCTTATTGGTATCTCTCCCCATTCTATCTGCAACTTTCAAGTATTTGCAGACATTTACGATAACCTTTAGTCAGTCAGGATCTGACTAAATTTTTAGCTGCAAGATGCTGCTGTGGCCCAAACCTGCACTGGAAATAAAGGAAACCTGGATGAAAAAGGAGGCCTTGGAAGATGTGTTGAAGAACTTCTCCCAGATGTTCTCTATTCATATGGGTCAGCATCATTCTCCTAAGCAGCCAGCTATCTCACAGAATGGGCATCACATTGCTCTCCTGTAGTTAGGAAAGCTAAAGCTCTCAGGAGATTACGTACAAATATACCAACATGTCATATCATCACTCTCTGTGCAGCTTTAGAGGGCCAGCCATGACCTGCCCTCATATTTTTCACCTCTGTTCTCATAAATAAACTGCTTTTATCAGCTTTTGTTTTTCTTTCCATATTCCTTCCAGTCTGCAAGTAACTCCCTAAGTACAAGCAGCCAAGAATGAAATCCAGAGGCCTACTCAGTCTTGGAAGAGCCCTCTAGAAGGACACCTCCTTGGTTTAAGGGCACTGAACTTTATTTTTGTACCTCTTGGTCTATTACATCACTGCATCACATTACAAATGTAAGCCTGATTAGTTTTTAACATTGCTTTTATTGCCTGGCTTGACCTACAAATATGCTTTCCAGGAATACAGTTAATTGGCACTAATGTTTTACACTATTTTGTAAGTGCTTCTGAGTGTTCTAATCTATGCCCACTAGCATTTTGGCTGTCACGAGTAGAAGCACAGCTTCTCCAAGCTTAGAAAAGTTATATTTCTCTAGCATCCTATTAATTAGCTCTTCAGGTCATTAATAAAAATGTCAAAGGCGGCTATCCATCACAGGAGACTACTCCTGTACTTCACACTATTTAAGTCAGCTGCCCTCAGTTTCTTAGTCTTTTAGCTAGATTCCTGTCCACGTACAGCATTTTTTGCTATAACAAAATAGCATTTTTGTCCAAACTTGAGTTCTCTTTCAAACCTCTTTTAAACCTAAGTGTTTGAATTTTTGAGATGTTTGATATTGCATTTGTTGTTCCTATAACTTACTATTTTCAATATCAAGGAGACAGTGAATTAATGCTTGCTCACAAATTAATGAGTTCTATCAAATTCCATCTCAGCATGTTTTACTCACCCATAGGGGTTCAAAGATTGGAGTTTGACTGTAAAATAACTTTTCTTTGTACATATTCTACCTACTTTTTGTAGCATCTCCCTCAGTGTACCATGAAAATACACTGTTCAAAGTAAATAAAGGGACCTAGAACTGTATGAGGAAATGAAAGACTTATGAAGAAGAGATATATAATACTGAATCTACTGTACTTATGGTTGGTTCTTGGCAATTTTCCTTCCAGCATGACACTCTACAAATGTCAGGTGCTTTATCAATATTAACAAAAGATTATGTTTGATTTAGCTGCAGAAGAAAAAGGTGATATTTCACAGACACTGAAGGACAGGGTGTTAGTTAAAAGGGAAAACTAATTTATTGGGATCTTGGCCTAGGGTAACATTCTCATGGGGGAATCAAATCTCCCAAATAGGGTGATCAGTCACTGTGCAGTACTGATGGGAACTCCCCTAGCAAGGGTCCATGTAGCATCATTCTCAACTAGATCAGGAGGGACTCCCTGAAGTACTGTTCTGCTCAATTTTGATAATCCAGCTGACAGTAGCCCTGTATGACCAACCCAGCACATGCATAATTCATCACAGTTTCTGTATCTTAACTACCAAATGCAAACCATCTCAAATATCATGCCTATGTACAAAAGACTGTCCGATGTGATCATTTCTGCAGGAACAGTTTTCACTGACTGTTTATAAATGTCTTATCTATGTACAATTTGGTCAACATTTCAACAGGAACCATGTAGGGTAGTCTTTGGGACACTCCGCCTGGGTTGTTAATCAACACATTTAAATATACAAACTGGACTAGGTGCAGCAGGAGCTGCTGAAGGGAGCTTCTAGTACTATCTGAAATTTCCAGCTGGGAGCTCCTGTAACAGTTGGTCAAATACTCAGTTGTGAAGGTTCAGTCTATGACTGCACCAAGTTTGGAGTCAGTCCATTGCCTCAAGTCAGCCCAGTAGTTCATCTATGCAGAGAAGTGACTGGGGAGTCACTGAACCACCCAGGGAATTAAGGACTGAACTATATTAGGTCTGCATACAGTCACAGCTGTGTTACTCAGCTACATAGCAAGCATAACTAAGGAACCAACCTGATTTTCATACTTACTGCACACTTTTAAATTAAATTCCACTGTTCTTTACACAACATTTAAAACTGAAGGACAAAGGGTGTATCTACACTGTGATCACAAAAATATGATCGAAACACACTTGGGCTAGCTGAAACACTAGTAAATGTTGTGCAGCTGGTGGGGCTAATTACCCAACTACTACCCTGCTGCCTGAAGAAGTTTTGCAACCACTTCTAAGCTATATGCTGTGATAGCAAACTGCTGCTAGAAAAGTTAATTGTTATAATCAGAGTCTAGTGAGCATGATAACAATTACACAAATCTATTTCACATGTTAATGTTAGACTCTTAAATACCAAACTTTTCCAGAGATACAAGTAAATACTACAGCCATGGACAGGCCGAGAAGGCCTCCAAGTCATTGTATATGGTCAAAATGTCAAATAAATCATGTTACTGATTGGGGGGGGTGGCTTCTGTGCCTCAGAGATGTAATGTCATTATTTAGCCTTTTGAAATACAAGTTTTATGCTTAGAGCATCTTTTAAGTCATTTATTCAGAGAAATATGCTGAGGAGAGGGAAAGGCATAAAATTTTACTGTGTATTTGAACTTGGGAGACAAGTAGCATTGTTAACAGACAGATTTACTACTCTGAAAAATAAGAAAATGTTAGTGGAGAAAGAGAACTAAACAACTGAAAGGTGGCAAAAGAAGGAATTCAAGAAGTTCTAAATGAGTTACTAGGCCTTTTAACTTCAGGTCAATGATTGTAATCCAGGCTAGCTCTGTATTGATAAGAAAGTAATTATTCTTTGACACCTCTGAGGGGCCTGGGGTGATACAAATTAAAGATCTGGGCCAAAACCTAATGAAAAACTCTACATGTTACAAAAAACAAATGCAATTGATTTAAACAAAAAGCTGAGAATACCTATTAAAATGTGCAAAATTGATTTTATGGAGAGAAAATAACAAATCTGGTACATGTCCTGGTCCTGTCAGGAACGTAGGTGTTTCTCTCGCTGTCTGATGTAATGAATTCTGTAGATCAAGTGTTTGAGCCTCCCCCTGTCCCCCCTTAATTCCTGTGACACAGACCCCTACCCAGAAGGACTTGGTTCAAAACCACCAAAAAGGTAACAGGGATGAGAAACACCTTCACAATCACCAATTTCATTGAGTATAGTTGCTTGCCAGATTAGAACTGCCCATTTGACTTAGCACTTTTAATCACTAACACACTAACAGAGAGCCACAGAAGCATGACTGCTGAATATGCCCCCTGTACATCCCACTCCTTTTTGGCTTCTTCCCCTTAGTCTTCACAGATTTTCTTCCAACAGAGGCTCTCCCACCAGACTCTGATTAATAACACAGAGTCTGGAGGGGATTTATATATCCTTTGTGCTTTACTTAAAGATGTCTCTTTCCCCCCTACTTTGATAGTAAGATTGAGAAAAATCTGATAGCAAGATAAGCCAGAGTTACAGAAATCAATGAACTGTGAGATAATTGACTGCATTTTACAATCAGTGACTTAGAACTGTCAGTAAATATTTAATGATATTTTGTAGGTCAAAATGATGTGGGGCAGGAGAAGGAAGGAAAACCGATGCTTTTGATATTTGTTATGTACTGCATGATTATACGTTTACATCAAATGGAAAGAAATTTTCAAAGAAAATGTGTTTCTTTATCATTTGTCAGGGTAATAATAACACTTTGAAATACTGTACAAAGGTATAAGAAGAGTTTTAGGGCTTGTCGTGGTTTAAGCCCAGCCAGCAACTAAGCACCACACAGCCGTTTGCTCGCTCCCCACCCCCACAGTGGGATGAGGGAGAGAATTGGAAGAGTAAAAGTGAGAACACTTATGTTGAGATAAGAACAGTTTAATAATTGAAATAAAATAATAATAATAATAATAACAACAATAAATTGTAATGAAAAAGAAAATAACAAAAAGAGAGAGAAATAAAACTCAGGAAAAACAACTGATGCAACTGCTCACCACCCACTGACCAACACCCAGCCAGTCCCCAAGCAGCGATCCCTGCCCCCCAGCCAACTCCCCCCAGTTTATATACTGACCATGATGTCCTATGGTATGGAATAGCCCTTTGGCCAGTTTGGGTCAGCTGTCCTGCCTATGGTCCCTCCCAGCTTCTTGTACACCTCCTCGCTGGCAGAGTACGGGAAGCTGAAAAGAGCTGAAAAGTCGTTGACTAGTGTAAACACTGCTTAGCAACAACTAAAACATCAGTGTGTTATCACATTATTCTCATGCTAAATCCAAAACACAGTACTATACCAGCTACTAGGAAGAAAATTAACTCCAGGACAGGGCTGGATGCACTCATTATTCTTGAAGTATGGGACAAATTTATTCCTTTTTGTCAAGAAAGTAAGTTATAACTGCCTGCCTAAAATCTGAAGGTAAATTGCCATCCTGATTCTGCAATGTAAGCTTGGGTTGCAAGTAAAAGAAATTTACTTGATGCAAAAGACAAACAGATCTAAGGTAATACACCTGTAACAATCTGCTCCTGAGTTTATATCCTATTCACTAGTCCTACTAACCAGTATCCTAGATATTACAGATAAAGTCTGTTTGTATGTTTTGGCAGAGCATGTACCTAAGAGTTTTCTTTAGGTCATTTGCAGCAGTACCAGCAAGCCTGCAAGGGTGAATCATGAGACACTGAAGTCACTGAGCTGGAGAGTTGCTAAGCTGACTGAGTGAAATGACCAAGCTACAAAAGCCACCATCTTGTCTCTCGTAATCTTGTTGGAAAGGTATGTTTTGGGTTGTTTTGGTTTGTGGTTTGGTTGGGGTTTTCTTCATAAATTCAAATTAAAAGTCTTTTCATGTGAATCATTGAATCTGAAACTCTTGCAGTTCAGTCCAATTTGAGGGGAACCGTTTCAGTCTTCTAAGGTACATATACCAGTAAGTAATATGAATCCCAACTATGTGGCATTAGATCTATGGCACTGGGTAAATGTTGTTAGATGAGTGACTGATTAAGAGGAAAATGTAGCTACGTAAACTGTTATTTGGCAGGAACCATTCCAGTCCCTTAGCAGTTACATTATTGGGGTGTCTCATCTGAGATGAAAGGAAGCAGTTGTTTTCTTGAGGCTGCAAGATTTTGTAGTTTTACATTAAGAGAACTAAATTGGTAGGAAGTACTCTATTTCAGTTACTTGTCCTAAAGCATACCTTGTAGCCAAAAGAAAAACTAATAAAAAATATCCCAGTAGGCAGAGGAGAAATGAGGAGTAAGTAGAGGGAAAAGGAAGGGGAAAATTATTTTCTAAGCACAGCTTCCCAGGAATAATAGAAAAGGCTGAAAATACTGTTAGACTTCATGAGTGGGACAGGATTAGAAGCTGTGAAGAGCTTCCCATCAACTCCATAGTCCTGTGGGCACGTTTGGGCAATAACTCATTAAAAGCCATCTCCTTCCAATAAGGAATTGCTTTCTCCTCACTCACAGAGCTGTTACTGGCCTTTGTAAAAGATGATGTCACTTATGAACACACCAATATTTTACAGTGGAAGATGGTACCCTAAGCTTCAGTCCCCTTGATTAAATACAATTGTTTAGAGCCCATATTTAAGTCACGTGAGGAGAGGAATCTAACTGAAAATGCTTACATATATATATATATATATACACCCACCTGTTAAAGTGTCTGAGCTGGTGTATGGGTTCCTCAGTGAACCCACAGGTGGTTCTGCAGACACTTTGCATTTTGTTCTCCAGGTAGATCAACTCCCTTCCCTTTCCGATCACATTAAGTGCCTGGCATAACCTAGCACAAGTGGATCTGGAGCTCTTTAGATACTCACGGACCACAGTGAGAATCACGCTGGGTCACTTGGTCCACTCTAAGACAAACTGGAGCACTTCAGAAATGTGCTTTTTCCAGAACTGAAAACACAAAGCAGACACCATGATTAATCAGCCATGTATAGATCACCAGCAGCCAATACAGAAGGAACCAAAAAAAGTCATTATTCCATCAGAAATCATAATTTAAAAAACACAAAAAACCTCCAACACTTTGCAGGAACTGCAAAATCTAAGGAAGTCTGAACAGAAAGTAGGGAGAGGAGCAACAGATCCTGGTCTATGATGCAAGCCAGCATGGTTATCTGACTCTCCAACAACCTGCCTAGAGAGCAGTAGAGAAACCTGCAGGTCAACAACATCCTTCAGCTCAGCTCTTCAGGAGCTGCAGCTGTGGGCTAGGCCACGGAGTCTTCTTCCTCAAGCTGAATATGATTTCTGACGTAGCAAAATCCCCTGTGACAGAATCACCTCTCCCCATTCAGTTCTGCGTTCACCAGAGTTGGTATACCGTTTAATGCTTGAGTTCAAGAGAAAGTAGTTTACTAGTTTCAGCTAGGGACAGAAAGCAAATACAGACGTATCTGTATTTAAATCAAATCAGACTTTAAATTAAAGGTTTTCCTTAGTTGTTATGAGTTCAGCACGAATACTTTTTCCTCCTGAAATTACTGCAGGCTACCATATAAAGGATGCCCCTTTAGTGGAAAAGTATGGCAGTGGCATAATTTGCTTCTGATTGGCTCCTTACTGTATTTAGTAAAATGAATGCAAGAACATAACCTGAGTCTTCAGTAAACCAGCTAGGAGCAATCTAGCTCTATCAGGACTAATAAAAACACTAGCTATTTCTTGTCTTTTTCTCCCCAGTTCACTTTCTACTTTATAATTAATCAATTTCTTGCTTATTTGTATCTGTAAATTAGCAGCAGTGCACTAAACAGAGGAGGTAAAGAAAAGAATAATCATTCCTAATCTAGTCACAGCTGCATTCAAATTAAAGAACAATCATGCAGATTAGCTCCTTAAGAAACATATAGAGATTAATGGTTAGGTTTGTAATGCTACAAGGCTATATATTTACAATGAAAGCTCAGCAGCAGCTTAAAACAGGTGCAAGTTTCAGTTTTCATCACTGACATTTTTTAAAGTGGTAAGCTTTTTCTGGTATTGTTTATCCTTTTGTACTTTTCTTAGCTTAGACACAAAAAGACGTTATACATCATGTTCTGAAGCTGTTTTTAAATGATCACTGTATCTACTTTTTCCCCCCCAGAGGACAGGGAGCACAGAATCAGTGACTTCAGTCTCCTATGTAGTCCAGGTAATATTAAGCACCACAACTGGTTTTGCTACATTTGCCTTTTAGGTGTATAGATGCCTACACAATGACAAAGAATTGTCTCTCATCATTCTGAACAGAAATTAAGATGAAAGCTTTCTTTGTGCAGTTTTAAAAGAAAAAATTAACCTGAAGGATCAGATGCCAATTGATAATTTGCTAGTTGGCATTCTAATTTTCATTGTCGATAGCTTCCACCAGCAAGCAAATAGGGAAGATGTGTACTAATTTTTATTCTCATATGTGTTGTTATAGGTGCTCGATGATTGCTCCTATTCTGTGTAAATGAAATAAGTTTATATTTAAAATGTATTCTCTGTGAAGTCTGACAGATTTGCAATATATGGAGCTTATTTAGTCAATTTTTTCTTTCTTAGGTCTCTTCTAACAGACTTGATCTTATTCTCTTCCATTTTTCATGTCACATTTAAAACTTCATGATACATACTCTGATCTTGGTATTTGACCTCCCAAATGCATTAGTGATAATAAGAGTTGCATCGAGTTCTCAGCACTGCAAAACCAGAGAGGAACAATTTCTGTGATGCTTGTTTGCCTCTTAATGCAATGGTGTAAGTACCATCAATGTTCTGTTAAGTGCAGTCACTAATAACCTTTTTAAACATTTATTCTTTCTCCCTGTGCTTGTGCTTTATGTGTTCATAGAATTAAGATTCAACTCTGAGCTTCTTCCACTACGCATTTTCTGTACCGCAGCCTGTTGGTGTTTATGTACAAGAATTGGTTCTCAAGTGAATTATTCCTGTCCTTTATTCACAATTTTATTACTTCTTATCTTAACTACTGTTATTAAGTCTCTTCCCATTACATTGCAAAAAGTCTGCCTTTTGAATTTCAGTGATAGAGGAATGCTCTCACCTAACTGTTCTCTCACTCCACATAAATTGTTCCCATCAAGCCTCAATCACTGTAACTTCTATCTTTTCTTCCATTTTTAGTATGTCCCTCGCAGTTCTGAAATCTCTGTGAGAACTTGTCTCACCTTCGCTTTGCTTCTGAAATGTCATCCCACTAAACCCCCATGGCACTCCACAGTTGAGATAAAAGTGTTAAGAGACAGGAAGAGGGATATTGACTTAAGATGTCAGCGAGGATTCCCTTCAAAGTTCCCATTTAATTTGGAATGGAATAGCAGATGTGAGTGGTGTCTGCGTCTGTGATTTGGGAATTTAACTGTATGGAATAAAACTGACTTGACAAGCTATTTTCTCCCAAGATACTTACTTCAAATGTCCTGGAGGATAACTTTTTCCTCTATTCTGTCTTTGGTGTTCATGGTATTCAGTCCTACTCATTTCTAAATCTCATCAGTAGTGAAGTGAATTGCACAAATGCTGTATAATGTTTAAGCAGGAACAACAACAAAATCATCATCTTGCTGTTGAGTAGTATCATCTCCTGTCCTGGTTATGGTTGCAAAGCACATCTGCTTAAGAAGTGTTCAATGTCTCCCATATTAATAGCTGCCGTATTGGGCTATCCCTCACCAGTAGGCTGTTTGCTAAGTTGGCTTCAATTTCATTACAGATGAAATTATAAAGAAGATGTAGTTTAAAAGCACACAATAAATCCCAACCAGATAGATCTTGAGAGAGCTGTCCTAGTGTTTCTTATGTCCATTGAGAGAAGGTTTCTGTACACTACTGTTTTAAAAATATGCCACCATGATTATTTTCTTTAATGTCTTTCACTCTGAGGAGCTACAGCACCACTTTATTAATACATGAATGGGAAAACCTTATCATATGTGTAATTATATTTATGCCATTAGGACTTAAGGCTTCTGCTAGCTGGAAGGTCATTAGGACCATTCATAGCTATTGTGTCACAAACTTGTATCAGCTCAGTGCATCATGTGCACAATATGTTGCTCCATTTGCGAACAGGTCCTGAAAAACATTAGGGGCTATGGATTAATTGGAAATATTTTGCTTGATTTGATTGTGCTCTAAATTGGTTCTTAAAGTATTGGTGAGGGTGCCTATTTTGGCTTTAGGTTTTCTTCCTTGTTTCCTTGGCATGAATTTCTATTTAGCTTGCTGTACATCACTCCTGGTTTTGGATTTTGTATGTAGTCAAGGGGAAAATTATTATTGTTTACAAATAATATCGTAAATCCTCAGATCTCTGAGTCACTTTTGCTTGGGTGTCTGTTTACTGTGCATGGAGACTTAAAAACAGAATTATACCCAGAGTCTATTAGTATCCAACAATTTTCTTCTTCGTGGCTGATGCTCATAGTATTGTGTTGGGAGCAGCATGACTCAAGGCCAGGCATTTGTATGCTTACCTCCCCCAGTATCTGCTGTCCAAGCTGTCACCAAGCAGATGAAGATGTGTCAGCCTTTGTTCCTGGGAACAAGCTGATCCTTGATCTTCCTGAGTTGCCATCCTCTGACCCCCCGCTTTCTCGTTAGTTTTTATATCTTTTCATGTGGGTGTTTCACTTCTGAATCCTTGAGTTACTAACTTGTTATTAATTCAGCACACTCACTCCTGTACTGTGTGTTCTGTTCTTCTTTCTCATCCTGCCTGATGGAGTACCCTCTGGACTCCCTCACTTACAAAGTAGTAGGGGTAGCCATAGCTCAACAACGATTTTTTTTCAGTAAGGCAGGATCAAGGTCACAAAATTGGGTCTCACATAATGTATGTTTGAACATAGGCTACAACATGAGATGACAAACAATTGCATAGCCGTTTCCAGTGAAGAAGGTAACAAAACATTAAAGAGGAGTAGAAATGAGGGTTAGGAGGTATTTGAGCTTGATTGCACGGATATTCAGCAGAACTTAGTGTCCTTTGTGGAAATGCATACTTTGTTCTGAAACTCTAAATGAATTTCTCTGAATCTTGTAGCAAAGCTACTTTTCTAAAGAGCAGCTAATTTCTTTTTCACTGTAGTAGTCTGTGGCTTTGAACAGTTTTATTTACCTGGCACCACAGTACTACATGCTTTATGTTCTTAGTAGAAAAGCTAAACATTGAAAATGTCAAGATCATAGAAAACTTTAAACGTGTCTGAATTTCCAATTATTGAAAGAATGTTCTTTGATGAGGGCTGTTGGACAAGTACTAAGTGTTATTCCTACTGTGTTGTTTCTGATGTATGGTGATAATGTAGAATCAATGTACAGTGGTTTCTCGTACGAGTTTGACACAACCTTGCTCATGTTAGGTGAATCTTCTTTAATCCACTGAAAGAGGTGAAAAACTAGAATTAACAGTGCAACAAACATACATGTGAACTCCCAAGGCACTTCTTAATAAAGTGACTTTTAAAAGCAAAGGGTTAAAGAAACTGAAGTCAGCTTTGAAAGGAGTTTTCTGTGTATCAAAACAATAAACTCAACGCTTTCTCCCAAACTGCAGGCAATTTTCACAAATTCAGATGCCTTTTATTGTTTTGAGTATGGTAAAAATATATGATAATTTAAGTGAACAGACAACTGAGGAAAGGGGGAACTTTTCAAAGTCTTAGTAAGCTCTTAAATCCGATAAACAGGCAAAAAAGCCAATGTAGTAACATATAATCAAATAAGTAATTTTTTTCTAGACAAGTTGTCACAGAAGCACTGCTGCAGAACACTGAATAATACACAAGAGAAAGTACATTTATGTAGGCATGCATAATGGTGTTGCACAAAACATCTGAGCTAGCATCTAAAGTATTTTAGATTAATGCCCATCTTTTTAAATACTGAGAGTGTTTGGAATTATAATATGTTGAATGCTCTTTGCATACATTAAGTGACTCATCCTCACAACACTATCTGTAAGAAAATTCCTTGAACATCCCCACAGTGCCGGAAGACAAGTAAGAAATGGGTTCTCATACCAAACCATTGTGGGATTGAAATTCATGATTTAACTTCCTCCTGTTGTTCCAAGCAGCCCCTGTAACCTCACTAGGATGATAAAATGGGGTTTAAGTTTAGAACAAATTGTTTGAATTTTTTGTCTTTTAAATCACATGCAAGTTCCTTTCTAGGAGATTCACCATGGTCAAAGAGCATTCACACATGCAGCTACACCAACTGTCCTCATGTAATTTCATGCTCTTGGATGCCCTGTGGTGTGCTTTTGTTCTTAGAGAAGAATTTCTTTAAGCGGTGCTCAACCTAATTTGGAGTGCTCCTATTTCACATTACTTAAAGTTGTGGAAACTAAGCATTCATCATTTCCGTTCCTCTTATTAAAGGTGCTCAAATAATAACACAACAAAAGATGGTGGATCATTTACCTAGTATGGATGTTTGCATTTATTTATTTGCAATGCATCATTTGACTGGTTCTTTATAGCTGTAGTTCTTGGATGTTCTATTCATTGATAATTCATCTGAGCTCAAGCACTTTAATAAGGAATGAGATTTCTGTAAATTTTTCAGGGAACACAACTCTCTCTCTTTCTGCTGTTACAAACAAGACCAAAGTGGTATATTTGATGCACGATTTTGTCAAGGAAAAGGAATTAAAGTTAATATTCCTTGAACCTTCTCTTCAATTACAGGGTTTTTTTCCATCAAAGGAGAGACAATTTACTGATAAGAAAGTATGTCACTTGAAAAATAGCATGTTTTCTAGTGCAAGGAAATTTCTGGACTTCTCTTTCAGAAGTACAGTCTTCAAAACAGTGAAAACACACACACACACAAGATTACGTCTTCCACACATAAGATTACCTCTTCCAAAAAATGCCCTTGATGTCTAAAGTACGGTTCCAGTGAACTTTTCACTTAATCATACATAATATGTGGAGGAAGCAAGAAAGAGAGAATGGTCTTATACAAATGGAGGAATATGAAGGGCATGTTTACCAATTATTTTAGCAAAATGAAAAGCAATTGACAATGTTACAATATAAAATTGTCTGCTGAAACTGAAAAGAGAGTGGAGAGCTTTTTTTATTTTTTATAATGGGCTTCTCTCTTCCACATAAAATCAGCAATATATTTCTGTATTACTGGAAGGCATCCAACAGAATTTGTTCCTCTTTACTTTAAACACTTCTTACTGCAAGGAATTGCAAGAGGTTTTCAAAAGCAGACTAGCAGTCATGCCTATGGGATTCCTCTGTCTAGTAGCTTGGCCTTCTGGAGCTCTGACAGAGAATCATGTTTATTTTGTTTTTAATTCAAAACACTGAAATTTATGAAGGGATGGGTTTTAAACTTTCATCTTCAGAAGCAAAAAAGTAACTAATTTCTTTTTGAAAAGAAACTGTTTGGTGCTAACATGTAAAGACCTGATTTTTATAGCTTTGGGACTAAAAGTTTTAGCAGAAAGAGGAATGAAGAAGGACACTGTACAACTGTGAAGAAATAAAACACACAGACTGCACCAACGCACTTTAGGGGTGGCCAAACAAGGGACTCTCTTGTCACATTTGCAACACATTTAAAATTATGCTTAAATAAGTTGTTACTAGTCTCCATGAAAGTAGTTGATAATTCTTTTCTGGTAAGATTCACAGTTAAAATGGTAGTATTCGCTGTTCATTTTCTCTATAGTATTTGACTATCTGAGACTCAATAAACTACTCTTGCTGAGAAGTTGTTCTGTTTGTCTAGACAAAAGATTTATATTTAGCTACAACTATTAAATTCAGGGTGGGTGGAGTCTTAAATGAATTATTATCTTGCTTAAATTCTCAAATTTGACTTCAATTTTGTAGAATTTTTCAAAGGCTCCTGGCTTTAGACTGTGGTTTTGGTGGCATTTTCTGAAAATCCTTTATTGTGCTTTGTTTGACAGTAGTCATTCAAAACCTCAGGTAATCCAAATTTCTGCTAATTTTCTGAAAATGCAGCTCAAATGTTCTTAAGCAAAAGGGTTGATTATATCTTAGGTTAAGCTGAGACCAGATCCTTAGTATAAATAGCACGGACTGGTTGGTTTGTCTGTCTTAGACTATTTAAGTAGAAGCTGATAAGAAAATGTATTCTAATAACCCCAGCTATGTGGTGTTGGGCCCCTTTAGGGTGCACAGAGGAACCCAGGAAGACGGAAAAGTTTTATTTTTTCTCTTCTTTCTCTGTGGTGTGTTCAACTCCAGGACTCCGAGTCAGGCAATGGCACTGATCCCAGAGATACAATAAGGAAAGAACAAAGATGACTTGGTGGACAGACATCTGGGTGCTGAGGATGCTGCCTGGCACAACAGCAGCAAGTCTTTCATGAACTTCTCAGGCTCCAAGTCCAAGCTTAATAGACAGCAAGGACTTACCCTACCATCCATATCTATTGGTAAATTACACTCTGCAATGTAAATGTAAAATGCTACTGTTTACAGAAAAAAAACCTAAAATTTTGAGAACAATATTTAATCGTGGAACTCAAATTGCAGATGAAGTGCAGCACTAGAGAAAGTTTTAAAAATGTTGGTGAAAACCAGATAGGTTTGTTTCCTCTTCATCTTTTTCTGCTCAATATTTGTGTTACTTTCAGCACTCGAGGCTTTGTTGCATAGGCCAAATGAGAAAACAACAGCTATTTTTTATAGCAATTGGACAGTATTTTTCTGTTCTAGAAAAGTGTAGACTATTTCAATGGATGGAGTGAGGAAAAAGCTCTCAACATGGTGAGTAATTAGTCTGAATTCAGTTGTTTGTTTGGTTTTTTTTAAACCTGAGTCCAAATCTGGACTGAAAGCTCATGAATTAAGAATTATAGTATTAACTATAGTATTAATTATAGTATTAATTATAGTATTAAGGATTATAGTATTAACAATGTTTCAACAAATGAAATTAAGGTAACTTTAGTGCATAGCTTTGACCCCGCAATGTAGCTCCATGCATCTTTTTGTAATCCTATCAAAAACCAAAGTTTCATCTTAAGGCTTGTCCAGTGCTCATTTCATGTTAATACTCCTTCACAGGACATAACTTTGAATGTCCGTGAACCAAACACAGTTTAACTGGGGCTACGAGATCAAATGCTGATTTCTGAGAAAACAGACTTTGAAAGAGTGTAGAATAAATTAAAAGCGACTTGGGCTCAATAATGCTTGAAGGATTCACAATGGAAAAAAATGTGAGGTAATTAAAATGTCTTTCTTTCATGAGGCCACAGTCCAAGATGCCTTCTAGCAAAATAAGAGCAACCAAAATCAATATGGTTAAGAAGGGAGATAACGAGTAAACTGAAACACACACCCCTCTCCCCCCCCCCATGGCTTTTCAATAATATATAGGAATATGTCTTCAAAGCTGATTATAAGGACTAGAGCCCAACAGGAAACACTACTTCAAATTTTCACAAAAAGTATGTGGTGTTCTGCCTACTAATCTCAGTGATACAAACAGCGACATATGAGATGCCTGAGACATGAGCTTTGCAGGTCAAGACCAGAGACACCCAGCTCTGCTAAAACCACACACCTCCTAAACTCCCCAAACAAGGATCTGAATCTTCCACCTCTCCCTCTCCAACAACTAACCCTCGAAGGGGAACTCGCCCTGTACTCCCAAGACGAGAGTTATTTCTGCACAGATACGTGTAGTCGTCTCTGACTTTCTCTGCCTACACTACAAAGTGGTCTGATACAAACTGGAAATTACGTAGTTGTGCTGATACGGTGCTCTGCCTGAGCTCAGCTTCAAAGCTGAGATTTTTAGCCTGAGCTCAGCATAACACTAATATAGTTGTTCATACAGTTTCCAGCACAGAAGTTGCTCACACTGCTGGGAACCCGAATGGAGTGAGCTGTGGGCATGTGATGTGTTTTAACTCGGCTGTGGTCACCCAGGAAGAGTGTGCTAGGACAGATTACTGACCTTTAAATGAAGGAGTCAAGAACCTGTGTCTTCAGAGGAATGCCCTTCCCAAACTTTTCTTCTTATGAGGTTATTTATCTGCTTTCTGTTCAGAAATACTTGACTTCAGGTGTTGTCATACGGTAGGTACTTTTAACTGATATATTTTGCAGCCTAGCACTTGAAATTCTACTGTGACTGCACATCATGTGCTTCTCTTTATGTCTGCCCATTGGATTACTTCTTAATGAGTTTTCAGGTATGGAAGCCCATAAGAAGCCCATTTAAAACTTGTTCTCTACGAGAGAAGCAATGTGTTTCTCTAATGTTTACTTGTGTACAAAAAGAGGACAAGAGGGAATAAGCAGCACTGAAGCTAACTTGTTAAAACAGATGAAACAAATGTTTCACCAATATTTAGGCAGTGCTGTTTGGAGGACAGAGGAGGAAGTACTTTTGAGAAGGGCTAGCACAGTGCCAAGATAAAAGTAAGCAAAAACATCATTTCACTTGCCTTGTGTGTGTTTCTGGCTTTTGTGGTTTCAACTGACTCACTTCCATTTTTTTCTAAAGAGGAATGAAAAAACATGGGACTTGCCTTTACAAACTGTTGAAAGAGCATGCCAGTAGCACTCCTGACTGGAAACTGAGCAGACAATGTGTCTAGGGCTTCCAGCAGCCTCAGGAACATGAGATAAGCCAGGCTCCTGAATGCAGCAGGGTCTGTGTTCTGCTGCATTGCTGCAAAGCTGATAAGACTCACTCATGCTGCTCTTTGGCTTAGAGGTTACAGTTTCTGGATCTGTTCCAGACACTGAACTTGATGGAAAGACTTCTGGCTCTAATCCTGAACTTCAAAGTACATGTCACTAAGGATTCAAAGGAACTATTTGTGCTATGTATATCCACATTCTCGACTTGTTAAATGGTTCTATTTGCTTGTGTAATTAATTGTGGCAGATGTAATCAAATATGCAGGCTGCATAAGAGAAATCCCAAAAGGTGCATTCCGAATCTGTTTGGTAAAAATGATTAATGATTCATTGATTCAAAAAATCTTTGCCTAATTAAATGTGATTAAGAGAACAACAGTTAAAATTTATTGCAAAAGATAGAAAGCTTTAGTATATTACAGAGCAAAATGCTGCTTCAGAGCATTTTATAGTCATGACAATTGTTTCAGTCATTGTTTCGGTATTCATAGCTAGTTACTTGCAGTAACAGCATCTCAGACTGTGAAATTCTGCCTTATCTATTGTTTCCATTCCAAATTACAAGCCGTCAAAGACTAGTTGGCCTTTGAGCAAAGTCATAACCAGGTTGTACTTCTGTGATGTAACTGCTATAGGCTTCTTGTGAAAGATGAACATTGTAGAAGATAGGTTATGTGTTTTATTAATTTCAGGTCAGGTTTTTTTCTACTATCAATTTGAATAAGATATTTTTGACTAAAATAGTAATCTCCTCTTAGCACACACAGGGGTTGTTTGTTTTTGTCTTAAAAGAAGGAATTCATAAATTTCTTATTTTAATGAAAAAAAGTGCTCTGGAAATGTATGCTATCAGTTTCTCTGAAAGACGGACTACTTGGAGTAATCCCAATATCTTTGCAGAACAGAGGCAATGGAAATTTTTTCCTGATTCATTAGTTGTATTTCAGTTTTGGCTTCATAATTTTAGAACATATGTGAACAGAAAAAAATAGGTTGTATGTTCCTCAGACATAAAATGACATTTAACACTTGGTATAGGAAGGTCGCATTTAAAAGCATATCAGCTATTTTATGTTCTACTTCCAGATTAATTGTGATAGCTGGTGTGACAAATTGCAGCTGACTATGCTATGTTAAATCTGATGTAATCCTGTGCTAGTGAAAACATAGTAACATTCAAGCTGGTGTGGTTTTGTAAGATCATACGTAAGAATATCTAATAATGGCAATAGGCAGTTCTGTCTGTATATATCCCTTAATCCCCTATATGAAATGGCAGGTCTGCACTTATTCTCAAACCTACCTTCCCAGTCTCCTTGCTGCTATGAATGACTATTTGACTATTCTATAGGGGAAAATTGCATTAATTTACTTCTGGCATCCACCCACTAAAAATATTTTAGAAGATCATTGGAATGAGATGGAATTTTAAATTTTGCATGGAAGGACTTTCCCTCATTTCATGAAGAGTTAGGAACACAAGAAATACCCTGCTGCGTCAGAGCAGCGGTCCACCTAGCCCAGCAGTCTGCATCAAAGCTCTCCTTTCTCAGTAGCAACTACCAGTTGTGAATCCTTTATTCTGGGTGTGGATGACTTCTCCTAAGATGCACGTCCTTACATTTATCTGCACTGAAGTGATTGTTGTATAGTTTTTTGCCATCTCTTCACTGCTGAACTCAGCAGGGAAAAGCTCTGCTGTCTCAATGGAGTTACAGTTCCATTTTTAAAATTTAGCATGTCAGTGAGTATGTTTCGCTGGGGAAAACATTAGAAACAACTTCTACACCGTGTAATTGGTTCAGAAAACATGTTATCAATGGCTATATAAGCAAAAGCATTAGAACCGCTTTGGACAAATCTTGGTTTGCTTTTGAAATGGAGACAAAATTGAAGAAAATGCTTGGGTAACTATGGGAAAATACCAAGTCCATTTGTGGCATGTGGATCATAAAGAAAAGCAGACTGCTGAACTTCACAGACCTTTTTAGGTGTGTTTTGAGTTTTGTGTTTAGATTGCTGTAACTAGTGCGCAATTACCTGTATTTAACAATCTTAAAACTTAAGCCAGTAAGTAAGCTATAGGGACTCAACATATGCATCCAAACTTATGGGCATAAGGAAGGGCAAGTCAGGATCTCTGGATTCACCTCAACAGCAGGAAAAAGGAGCTGGCAAAGACAGAACCTCAGTCTCCAGCTAGCCAGCGACGGTCCTGCCACCTGACCTAAGAAGTGATGATCAGCAATGGGTAATCACTGGGTAATTATGGAACTGGATGTCCAGATCTCATTTGTATTCTGCTAAGCTATCTCTGCCTTAGCACATGGGCTGTCATCTGATCTCTCTTGAAACTGAAAGGGTCAAATTTAAACTTTCAGCTGTAAGTAACAGTACAGTCATGTGGATACAAGATAGCAGGTCCCCAGTGCCAAAGCTACTTTCTATTTATGTCACTTCAGATCAACCACTGGAAGTTATCCTGTTAATTTTTCAGTGAAGCAGCAGTATACGTGAGCTTTTTCACCTGAATAGATGAAAATGGATGTTTTATTCCCTTGATTATTTGTACATATTTCTGTGGCAGTCTTAAAGCAGCTAGACCAACATATGCAACTGTAGTGGTTTAAACCCAATCAGCAACCAAGCACCACACAGCTGCTCACTCACCCTCCCCCCCAGGTGGGATGGGGGAGAGAGTTGGAAAAAAAAAAGTGAAACCCGTGGGTTGAGATAAAGACAGTTTAATAGGACAGCAGAAGAAGAGAAAATAATCATAATGATGATAAAAGAATGTACAAAACAAGTGATGCACAATGCAATTGCTCACCACCCACTGACCAATGCCCAGCCCATCCCCAAGCAGCGATCACTACCCCCCTGGCCAACTCCCCGCAGTTTATATACTGAGCATGACGTCATATGGTATGGAATAGCCCTTTGGCCAGTTTGGATCAACTATCTTGGCTGTGCTCCCTCCCAGTTTCTTGTGCACCTGGCAGAGCATGGGGAGCTGAAAAGTCCTTGATTAGTGTAAGCACTGCTTAGCAACAACTAAAACACCAGTGTGTTACCAACATTATTCCCATACTAAATCCAAAACACAGCACTATACCAGCTGCTAGGAAGAAAATTAACCCTATCCCAGCCAAAACCAGGACAGCAACAGATAGACATAGGCAGCATGGCACGGCATAATGGTGCAGTATTTAAGTGCATTCCCTCAGTTGTCTGCTTTTGAAATCCACAGTATATATGTATATTGATGGAACAATATAAGCAGCACATAGCTTACTGATATCACAAGCAGTCAGAATTCTTTGGCAGCCTGCACATACTCCAGCAGTTAACTTCACACACACAGAAAAAAAAGCCTATGTTCTTTTTTTTTGATTGAGTACCCCACATTTTCTTCAAGCGTGCTAGCACTCTGCTTTCCTGCTTCAGTGTGAAATCTTCCTGGGAACAAAAATTCTGCCTATACTGAAGATGATGCAAACACGTTGGTGCTAAAAGGAACAGAAAGGTTCAAAGAATTTTGCACGTGGGAGAATGCAATGTATTGGTGCACATTGGTAATGTATACACTTACACATAAACGTGTTCAAGGCTGCAAATTACCACAGGCTTGTCTACACTGAGAACCCGCATCGTGCAGTATTGATCACAAGGCTTGTTCAACTACTAGGCCGTGGATGAATAAATAAGACCTAAAAGATTACAGTCAAATCAATTATAGCAATCAGCTGTGAATTTTAACTTGACTGTACCTGTCAAATATTTATTTAGGTGCAAGTGTGTATATGGGTGTAAATAAGCTTTAACAAAGTTTGATTGCATCTTCATTAGTTGTGACACAAAGTGTTTTCACTATGGGAAACAGTGTATTCTTTCATTTCGACTTTCACCAGCAGTCCTTCTTCCTATTTCAGACTTGTTTGTTTACTGAATCTTATCTGTCAACAGACAGCCTAGCACATCTCATCATGTGTTTCAAAGTCACAGTCACCTGAAATACCCAGGAAGTAAGCAGCCAGAATTAAGGTGGTAAATGCTTCTAAGTAAGGAAGAGCTAAATAAATGATCATGTAAGAATAAAACTTTACTTTGAACAGAATATTCACAATTGACTCTTTCCATGTGTGAAGTTAGAGTTGTTCCTTTTATAATTTTACCCTCAAGGATAAAGAGGGTAACTGAGTCTACAAGATAGACTTGCTCAAGGACATGTAAGGAAACAAATCAGAATAAGACACCCTATCCTTTATTTAACACTTGGGTGAAATCTAAAATACAAGATATGCAATGAACAATAGCTATTAAATCATAGGTAAGTCTGACGTGATGCATAATTAATCAACAGTATTATGTCCACTAGCATTTCTAAAATACAGGTATGCATCATGGCTACTGAAAGTGAGCCTTTCTCCTTGTCTTTCTTGTCTTAGCTCAAAATGCACTTGAATTACGCAGCTAGATCCAGAAAACTTTTGGAAGTAAAATAGTGGGAAAGGAACAAGAACAGCTTGTAAGGAGCAGCTTACCATAGAGGAGCAGGAGAACCAGTGAAGGTCCTTCTCAGATTTCTGTGCGTAATTCCTGGCTGGGCTTTGATGGCTACACTTTTGTTTCTGTTTACTGCGCATATAGTGAGTTTAAGAAATAATTTCCATGTGATTAAGAAACAGTAGTCTTTATTGTATTTTTTTCCTTTTTCCCCATCCTGCATGAATTCATGTTGTAAGTTAGAGTAATTATGCAGCTGTTTCCTAAGATGAATTATTTGAGATAAGGCATAGTTACATTATTCCGTGACTTTTTTATATTCTGTTTTGTGGATATCCAGCATATGAAGAAAATGGACAATAATATTTTGCTACAACATTTTTCATTTTTCATGGAGATCATCCCTTCCTTTAACTCAACAGGTTAATTCTATTTCTTGGGCACAGGGTTTTGACACCTGCACCCAATACAATGAGCAGCTCTGTTTGCTTCAAGAGGGCTGCTCAGGAATGAGTTCAAGGATCTGAGCCATTTATTTTACGTCCCCGTAGCAGAGAATTAGAAACAAACTGTTCAGGACTTCCAGGTACGAAGGACCGAATGCTGCAGCATGATGTCAGCAGAGGTGTCCTCTCTGTTTGTGCCATGGGCCTGCTCCTCCCAGGTTAACACCATACAGACCTAAAGCCATAGTAAACAGAAGATTCTGGAGAGTCAGGCACAAGGTTTAAATGGGCTATTTTGGGGGCCAGTGGTAATCTCTGCTCAGTCCCCTCACTCAGCTTCATTGAGGAGGATGGGAAGGGAAATGTAGGTGAATGTAGTTGCTGGCACCACAGCAAGATCTGCTGGCCCTGAATTAGTATGTTTGAGGAACAGAGCCTTCACATCAGGTACATGTGTCTGTCACGTCTCTCATAAATACCTATCCTTGTTTGAGATTCAAATGCCGTCAACATACCGTTTCAAATGACACTCTCTGTGTTGGTTACGAGACTTATGTGATTTGACTGTGATGGTAAATTCACAGTCCTTTACTTTTGTGTCTACTCTGTGCCACAGAACTAGTATTAAAAATACACCCCAGGTCCCTTCTGGCAGCAGTGGTGTTATAAATGGGTTTGAACTTCCTGCCCCAGGTCTAAGGAGGTTTTATGAACTAACAGTATTGCTCAGCAGTGACAGCCCTGAACTTCTGTCAAGCCTCAGTGCTAGAGCACACTACGGAGCTATCCCAAGAGGACAATCTTATGGTGGGCATTATTTATTTTTCATTTTTGTGTGCAGGGTTGTTTTTTTCTTAATACAGAGATAAACTGTCATCTTAGATTTCTTGCTCGCTTTGAAGTGCTTGTTTTCAAATTATTGTTTTGCTTTGTATAAAAGGAAAAAAAAGAAATGAGTCAGTTATGCTTCTTGTCTGTTTTGGAAGTGAAGGCAAAAGAACGTACAAAGACAAACCAGCTAGTTATCTGTTGTTTGCATTTTTTTTGAATGCTCATGTCTCATGCTGCTGCTGGTGGTGGAGTAGGAGCAGGGAGGGGAGGGGATTATTTTAAAATTACTATTGACAACATGATCCAGACATGATCCAGCTGGGAGAATGACTCAGCGTCATCCTCATTTCCTGATGCTGAAAGTACATTTGCCGTAGGACAAACCCCCACAAAGTAGTTATTGTATAAGGTTCAGCCTTTAGATAGAATAGAGCAGTTCAAAGAGTCAAGCTGAACCTATTTCCTTGTCTGGGAGAGCAGGGATTCCAGACCCCACATTTACGTCCGGAAAGATGCCTGTATACAAGCAAACTTCTTTTGTTTCTAAATAGGATAGTGCTGGAGGCTGTTGTTACTCTTTCAGGAATTGCCACATCCTCTGTTTCCTACGCAAGATTTTATGGATCTGGTCTTGTATGGCTATGGAGAACATGGTGGTCCCATGCATGAGCAGTAGTGTCTCATTTTGTTTTGTAAGATAAGAGCGTCTGAGCATCCCACAACAAATGAAAACACTGTTATGATCCTTTCTCATGACCCCCAAACTGGCTACTATGGCAGAGACTGTAGTTTTGTTAACTCAGACGTTCAGGGAGGGTTGCAGACTAGAAAGGCACCTTTCACTCTTATTTCTGTAGTAGCCACAAAGAAATGTTACAGGCAAAGCCTTCCTTCTGCTTATGTTTCGGTACCCTTGATTTTCCCAGTCCAAACGCTGAAGTGCATGTAGAAGAGAGGTGAACAGACAGAAGAATGACAGCTTTGCTAGCTCAGTGCACAGAATAAAGAATATCTATATTATTTAAAGTTCTCAGGTCACTCAAGAAACGATTGTTCTAGGTCCTGTGCAAAAATTGAATAAATGATGGTCCTCGCTTCACAAAGCCCATGTACTCAGAATAGGCAGGACTAGCAAACATCAGAAGGAAGTGAAAATTGAATAATTTGCTTAAGAAATTTGTCTAGGCAGGAGCTTTAAGTAGAGTCCATGTCTCAAAAGCCCTAGTCCTGTTTTTGTAGTGCAAGAAAATGAAGGTTCTGCTTTTGCTATTTAATGTAATATATGGCCCTGGACTCAATTTGCATGTGAACTGTAGGCAAATCTAGCAGTCATTTAAAATTTTTATATATTCACTTTGTCAAGATTTGCTACTTTATGTTTGCACTTATTTATTCTGAAACTTGAGACTTGCATTGTAGTCTCTCTTGTGTATCCTCAAGATCAATGAGAGCATGTTAGTTATAATTTTCAGTAAAGAGAAAGCGCTAATCTCCAGAGTAAGAAAAAGGCATTTTTACATTTCAAGAGGAAAAAGAATGACGCAAAGCCATGCAGGACTTGTTTGATATTGCTTTTTATGGCATCCTCAATGAAAATAGAAAATACTAAAGCATTGAATTACTATCAGGAAACCCTGCATTCTTATATCATCAAATTATTTCTCTTTTGTTTCATCTATCACAATGTGAACTTTATAAAAAGAATGGGTGGTCTTTAAAATTCATATTTATTTAAAATGAATTCATCTGTGACCTTTAGTTAAGGAGGAACTAATTTCTTTTTTTACCTTTTGATAATGTCTGATTTAGTCTGATTCTCTGATTAAAATGAAATTTAATGCAGAGTCATGCAAAAAAGAAATAATAGAACGGTGGGAACATGCACAAACTGAACAATGCCATCTTTGTAATACTGTTACTTGTAACGTTTCAGTTGTGTTTTGATTTACATTAGAAATTCCATAGTCTTCATTACTTTTGTGATTTTTAAATCAGGAAGCTAAATAATGGAAGGAAACTGGAAACCATGTTAGAAAACATATTTCAGGGCCTCGTAGAATTGGATAATTTGTTAGAGTTCTCTAGGGTAATCAATAACAGATTATCACCACTTGCCTTTTTCTTGCATGTCTTGGGAATTCCTGGTATAAATCATAATAAATTAAACTTCACACAATAAGAAAGGGACAAAGAGAAAGGGAGAAAGGAAACTTAATTTTATAAAATATCACCCAGTTTATGGGTGATATTTTATAAAATTTATCTATGTTCTAGAAGAGATCTATAAGAAAATTTTATCTTTTTTTTTTTAATCACTGCCAACTTTTTACAGAGATTTCCTTCCTTTCCCTCATTCTTTGCATTTTTGTTGGTTAAAAAATTATTTGTCATTTTGGGCATAGATCTCCTTTTCTCCAGTGACTCGGCAGCCCTACCAGAATTGGCTACGCCTGTCTCTCTTCGGACCCTTCAGCAACAACTATCCTGCAAATAAATAAGCCATCACAGTCTTCTTATGTAACCTCTAAAAGTAAGCTAAAGCACTTTGTATCATGAAATTTTCATCCTTTTTCTTTCTAACAGAACAACTTGAATTAATAAAATTTTCCCTTTTTTTTTTTGTTTGCCTTTTAACATTAACTGCTATAAATAGAATTTTATTAAAGATACCAGCCTGCACCTTTTTAGCCAGCTATTTGCAGTCATAACGAGAGCTGGAAATGAGCATGACCCAAAGGAATTATGGCTGAATATCATGCACTAAGTGTTCTTTCTTACTGTTTTCCCTGGAAGCTTTAACATATTCCAAGCAATTCAGGTACAAGAAAACTACATTGCACCATCTTCATGAAAAGAAGTGAGCGGAGCATCTGTGAAATGGCTTAATAAAGATGCAAAATAGAGTTGCCTTGTGCCTGACATGAGTATTCTTAGAATACATTCCAATTTTATGGTTTTGGTTTGTTTTGCCTGTTAAAGGGTCGCAAGACCCCATTACAGGGCATGCTGAGTTCTTACATGTTTTCTAGCCAGTCTCATTGATCTGCAACTACAGAAAGGTTGATTTTGATTATACAGCTGCAAGTTTCTTTGTTTTTTGTTGTCAAGAACAAAATAAAGAGTGAAGCTGCTTTACCTTTAACTGATACATATTTACCTGTCTGAAATAAGATGAGCTTAGAGTTCTGAGAAAGGATGAGAATTTTTCAAGCAGGTGATTACTTGGTAAATGGTAAAAGTAGGTTAGAAGATTTGTACAAAAGGACCAAATCAGGGACGTGGGTGAGGATGAACTGTACTAGTTGAAGTAAAAAATAAAGATTCTGACAATTTTATGAAAAGTACAGCTTTTCATAAAATCTCTCTTCCCGATTATGTGATGACTACATTAAGTTATGAAGTGGATTTGAAAAATGTATTCAGAAATACTTCTAGGCAAGACTGTGATGACAGTCCAGTCTAATGCACAGAAATATTGCAAATCAATACTACTTACATCTTTTTGAAAGCCTGGTTACTATAGCAGTTGAGAACTTAATACTATTTACTTTACTTACATCATCTAACCTGTTTATAAACACAAACCTCTTGTAAGGCAGACAAGCAGTGGACCATCTGGGTAAATTGAGTCAGATAGAGAAGAACAAACAACTCTATCCTTAGTCAGGGAATAAGAAAGAAAACATTTTTCACACACCTCATTTGGCTAATTTGTAAGGCAGTAATGACTGAACTCATCAGAGAGAGATCAGAAGTAAAAAACAAAACAAACCCCATCAGCTTTGAGATGATCATAAGCATCTCTGAACAGCAACAACAGCATGAAGCCAGGCCAGATGAACAATGAACATACAATTTCCATAAATGTCATGCCCATCTTGTGACTAGGAAAAGATTTGTTTATAAAAATGCAAATTGACTTTCATGGAAAATGTTATCAAAATAAATCCAAATATATTTTTGTCTTCCAAACTGGAGGTAACTAAATTCTTTTTTTCTTTTAAAGAGAAATAGAGGAGAAAGGAAGGCCAACAGAAATCACCCTGGTAACTGCTTCTGTTACTCCCCTTGTGCTAAAAATAACTTTGGGGAATAACTCCTGAACCCTTTAGGGATATTACGGTGCTATGCAATTGTTTGGCTGAGTGCTGTCCACGTGCACTCATATGGAGAAAGGTGCTGCATTAAAAAAAAAAAAATGGAGACAGCTTCTTTAGTTGATATGGATGGTATGCTGACATGTATTATTCAGTATGTTTCTGAGTTTGTGAATACTTGTTATCTGCAATAGGAATTCCAAAATACTGTCCAGATTTTGCATGCATAAACAGGTTAGTGTTTTCAAAGCCATTCAGTGTGTGTTGCTGACAATTCCCCATAAAATTTAATAGTATGAGTACCCCAAAGTTAATTATTAAATTCTCAGTTACTGTTCATGAGGCTGGGAAAACCTTGACGTTGATGCTCTAGTCTAACCTCTTTGATATCACTGTGACAGATACTCCACCCAAAAATTCCTTTTGTGAGGTAAATATTTTAATTCCTGAAAAAAATTATCTTCATTTATTTCCCATATCATTTCCCATATCATTTTGTAGATCATTTCCCATATCATTCTGTCAGGACATATTATTGTCAACAACATTTTACAGCTAACAGTTTGAGCTTTCCCAGCTTCGGCATTTGGATGGCAGGTCCTGGACATTTGTTACACCTTGTCAGCTAACCTCCCAGACTGGCTCTGTGACTTACATCCTTTCTGCACAGTTATATAAACGTCCTCTTACATGACAGTAGTTGTATTCTGTGATTCTGTAACCTCTTAACCTTCCTTACTTATAAACATGATGTTGTGAGCTCCTTCAGTGTCTCAGTGAAAGAAAAGCTGTTGGTTTTGGTTTGGGGTTTTTTTTTTCCAGAGCGGGACTAATTCTTGCAGTGGTTTACTGATCCCTCTTTATTTTTCAGGGCTCCCAGACCCCAGCCGGTGCGGCTGGATGCAGTGTGCAGGTAGCTGGCTCATGCCCATGCAGCGCAGAGGCAGCACCCTGGCCCGAGCGGCTCACGGGGAGGCTGTGTGGTCTCTGCTGCAGTGAGCAAGGAATGAGAAGACGACCCACAGCAATGCCAGTGGGATGTCTCTGGCAAGTACGGAGAAGCTTTCTGAGCCTTTTAATGAGTGTTTCTGGAAGGCTAATGTAATCTCCCTGAAGAGCAAGCTCAAATTTAGGTGGACGAAAGTTATGGCATGTTAAAAAGTAGTGGCGATACATAGCTTCAATTTCTTTTTCTCCCTAGAGCTCCAGTACTGACAGATGCTATGAGGATACACATACTGGATTTCTTCTCAGTATACTTAAATTAGGCAAAATTAGAAAACAACAAAAAGACTGCTTAAAAGCAGCACCAGAGCTTGATAAAAAGAAGCACAAAGGCATTTTATGAATAATGCATTAACTTACTACTATTAGGCAAACAGATGAGAATTACAGGCTAGCCCCACTCACAGCAAGGTATGAGTGTGGCCTCCAAAATTACCGTCCTCAAAATCCTGGCATAGCTGCCACCCAGCCCTGAAGGTGCCTCAGTTCTTAGCCTAAAAACACCATATGCAGCTCAGGACTGTGAATGCCATCGCTGGGAACTACACATGTCATTGTGAAGGTTTCAAAGGTAGATATTGCACAGCTCAACACTATTCCTCAATTCTCTTTTTCTTTTTGTCAGGACCTTAAAGTCAAGCATATAATGTTGGTACCGGAGTAATTCCAGTGACGTTAGTGACCAAATGACGTTGGTGACGAGTGACCAAAGCTGTAACTAGAGAGTTTCTTGGGGGAGCATCAGTGGGTTGTTATACAGTGAGACTGGACAAAATGCAAGTAGAGGGCCTCAGACTCTGCAGCATAGAGAGATGACTTCTTGCATCTACCTAATGATCTTAATACCCAACTAAGGTACTCAGATAAACTGTAGTTAAAACATTTGTTGCAGTATTCAGGCTTCATTATAGTTGTTTGGTTTTGGTTTTTTTTTTTTTTTTTAAACAAACAAGAGAACTGAGTTAATATAAAGGAGTAAATTTCTTTCACACCTTGAACTCCCATCTTGATAACTCTGCCTACAGCTACTTCCCAAAATAAAAACAAACTTGCTCTTTAGGAGTTTGAATATCATAGGGTTTTAAGATTATGTTTTTGTTTAGCTCCCTGAATTCTGACTGTAGAAGTAAGAATTGGGCCAATTGGGAGGAGATGCACGAGTTTTGTAACAAGGGTGCACATTCTTGAATATGTATGTTAATACATGTGCAGGTTAATACCTGCCAGTTATTTTCTGTATGAACTTCTTTGTCTGCACCATGGTGATACATAATATTAGTCTTTCCTCTGGAAGGTTATAAGTTAACATCATTTACACTGAAGGAAAATCCTCCCCTTTGTTTCTCTGTACTTTAATTAAATGCAGAAACAATCTACAAGACTTGACAGAGCTGTTAGAGAGAATGGAGGTAGTTGTTGAACTCTATAAAAGCTACATTTCTTCAAGGCTTTTTACACATGTTACTTCCAGTGATCCACTGCATCGTATTACAAGCCTTGAGTTCTGAAATGGAACATGCAGCAGCAAGATCCAGCTTTCCTATTTAAATCACTTGTATTTGCTCATCTCTTATCTAACAGGTATGCCCTCTTTCATGGACCTGCAAAATTATGGATATATTCAGGTGGCCCAAATTCCACATGGATCCCCAGGTCTACTGTTCTCCATTGGCTTGAAGGCTTTTTCTTTTTTTTTTTTTTTTTTTTTTTTTCCACCTAGCTAACTGATAATATTAGAGACAGGAACACAAGCAGAACTTAAGCTCTCTTCATGAGAGCTTTTCTGTACCTAGAGTTTTGGAGTACGCTATTCTACAAGTTTTGACAAATGCATATAGAGTTTGAATAGATCTGCAGTGGTTCTAATCCATTATGGTAAAAAAAGTGAATGCATGCTCTGTTTTATACTTGCACCTACTCATTTCAAGTAAAGCAATACCTCAACAAGATCACAGAATTTGTTTTGGTGCATTACAGAGGCTTCAGGTCTTGCAAGTACACAACAGCAAGGAGCCAGCTCTTAGATCTCCCTGGAAGTTCTCCCTGTTGTAATTTTCTTATACGGACTGAACAACTCTGTATCACTAAGTTAATTTCCCTGACTTTTCACCCCCAAATAGAAAATACCTTTCTCTGTTTTTGCTCGCTTTTGTTCTGGTGATATTAAAGATATTGGGAATAAGATTTGTGCTTCTTGCAGACCATGAAGCTGTTAAGATAGTGGTGCTCGTAGCTGCATTGTAAATTTTCATGCTAGAGGTTTGCATAAGTGTAGGTAGATCTCTATGGGAACAATAATCATAAATCCAGGACAGATGTTGATTAGTCAGGTTTATTGTATGCATTAATAATAAGAACCATGAGATAACTTTGAAACATTTCTAGAATGTATTTTGCCTCTGGTTTAGATTCCTGAAAAATTGCATTGTGTGTTTCTTTGCTTGCACATGTATGCATGAGGAAAGCAAACTTGACTGGTAATCAGATATTTCTGTGTTGCAGATAGCACTGTGGGCTACGGCTTATATCTCTAGCTGCCGAGATGCAGCTAGAATGAAAACAATTTTTCTTTAGTGCTCCAGTTCCATTCAGAGAACAATTTTGCATGTTCGCAGGTATGGCTTCAATTACTGCCAGTATGTAGGGGCATAACTAATAGAAGTTTGTGATTCAGTGACTCTTGTGATGCCAAACCAATATGCTTGTGGTGGAAACTGGAACATGAGTGGTTCATTTCAGCAGTTATTGGGTGCTGAATCTGGTGAACGTAAAATATTTACGATTCCCTCCTGCTGATTTTCTTTTTTGTTCACTCCTAACAAATGTTTGAATGAGCTATCTTATTCACTCTGTGTTTTAGTATATTTTTGCTTTTGCCAGGGACAGTATGAAATCTAGTAAACTGAGTTTTCCAAGGGGCTGACAGGTTCTCCTTCAGGGCATCCATGTCTATTGCCTGAAAGTTACTCCAAGTTTGTATGACCTCTCCAGATGATTGCAAGTATCAGTAGCTTTATCTGACTGTGTATCAAAATTGCCGTGGAGTTGCTTGCACTACAGTATAGTGTTCCATATGAAATACTGGATCCATTTGCCAGTCTGTGTGTGTGTGTGTGTTTGTGTGTTTGTGCAGGCAGGTGCAGGAAGGATGGGGGCAGCTTACCTTACTTTCTTAGAGTTTACACCAGAAATGTTTTGAATTTCTTTTAAAGATATTTTAGAGATCATAAAACTTTGACAGCTCTTTCATTAACCACAGCAAAAGTAAGAAGGACTGATTCTGTAATATTATACTTGACAGAACAGAGAGGAAGTAAATTGCTTCTATTAAGGGAGTGAGCACAGTATTTCTGAAATTGTTTGTGTCCAAAAGCATCTAGTTCACATCTGCTACGCACTCTGAAAATGCTCAGTGTGAACTAAAGGAAGAAACTAGCCTGGCATCACTTTATTCATATGCTAAAAAGCAATTTGGAACTTAAAAAAAAAAATTAATGTTTTTTCTCTTGAAGGGAGTAAAGATACCTCTCAGTCTCAAATTCATAACATGTTTAAGATGGTAAAATGTTCTCATTAGTGAGCATATTTCCTTTATGAAGCAAATATGACTATCTTTCTGATTTTTTCTTAGGCGAACATTAGGCCCACATGATGTGTTATAAGAACTGCAGGCACACAAAAGTTAAATAACAAAAAATAAATAGTCAAAGTGTTTTTGTGTTAAAACTGAGAGTGTATATTGGGAGTAGAGGTTTTCCTCTTCCTGAGTTCAGTGGAAAAATTACTGTCTGTTTTGTGAGGAAGAGAATCAGGACCCATATTATTTTGCTGATGAATATTTTAGCTGTGCTGTCCTATATAACTGACTCTGCTGTAAATAGGGATTGGAAAGAGGATGAGGATGTCCATCTCTCCCTGTAGTATGTCAGCCAATAGGAATACAAAGGTAGCACCTTTCTCTGGTTTACTTAGATGTTCAAAGCTATTAAATTGAGAAACTAGGCCAGCTGGAAGCTCCTTACTCAGCCTTGTGAGGGTGGGTGGAGAGAGGAAAGAAACAACTCATCTGGGCTAATCAGCATGGGAAATCTATTGCAGAGGAGCTATCTAACTGTAGAAAAATCTTTTCAACAAAACAAATAAGGTGGCCAGAACTTAACTTTCCTCCTGCTTACTTAAAAGCCTTCTTTATCAAAGCCTGTGTTTGGGAAGCGTAGGCATCTGCAGCATGATAGTATCTAGAACAGTTTCTTGTTGGCCAGGGTATGTTAGGAAGGTTAAATGTTATATCCAAGGTGATAGGAAACATCCATTCTTTTGGAGATACAGCAGAACAGTGAGACAAGATGTTGCTATGATTTGGAGGAACAGGCTACCAGGAAGCGTAACTTTTCTTCCTCTTTCTAATGTAGCACTGTGCTGTCCCCAACACATTTTATTATTTCTTCCCCTTTGCTTTTACTGCATCATCCTCTGGGGAAATACAGCTTTAAAGATGGAAAGATGCTGGGGAGCAGCCAGCTGGCATTAGACTTTGAAGTAATGCTTATCCATAGTAGGAGCAGAGGAGAAGAAAGAAAAGCTGTAGCAGAGGGTCTGTCATACAGTGGAGACCCAACTGCACCCTCTTCTCGCTCTGCAACATTATTTGTGCGGTTCTGTCCAGCACTACTCCTTGAACAGTTGGCACTCATCAGCAGTACCCTTGAGCAATTAACATGTCTGTTTGGAAAGAAGCTCTCCAAAGAAAAGATGATCCTTATTTTATCCATGCCAACTGACATACAACTTGGTTTTGTGCATGGCCATCCCTCTTCTATAACTAGTAACGCTTACAAGAAAGCAACTCTCTGCAATTGCTCTTGGTTGGGCTCAATCCTCTTTTTAGTTGGGTTTCCTATGTCAAGCAGATAGACTTTAGGTAACTGCAAATTATAAAGTATATAGGTGAAAACAAGAACATGCTAGTTTAAATCTGCGACAGAGGAGCTTTGAGAAAGCCTGGACAAAAAATGTCTTTTGACATTATTTCAATCTGGAGGGGAGTTTAATGTGCTAAAAAATCATCTGATTTCTTTAAATGGCACGCAGTAACTCCCAGAAAAGGGTTCTCTCCTGCTGTCGTCACACATGAAAAAAGAGTCTGCCTGCTGTAACAAATTGATAAGTTATACAAGAACTTATCTCATAACTCCAACTTCAGATCAGAAGAAAAAATCCACATTTTTTCTTCTAGTTAGAGGAAAAGTCTCTGCAACAGAAAGTCTCTGGAACATAGAGTGTTTCCAAAGAAAACAAATAGCTATACATTTTCAGTGAGGCTCATCCAGATCTGTAGCATATGTGAGTCCTATAGTGTAGGGTAAAGTTGCCATTGTAAAAAGTGTCATTTTTCTGACATGAGAGCTCCTGACCTACTAAAGGTGCAGAACTCAATAGTATGCAAATTACTGCTACCAGGGACTGGGCCAACAGCTACAGTTTTGCAGAAAAATATTTTCAGTTGCTGCCTCTGTGGGACTTGGAAGGAGACATTTGGGAAAATATTTTGAGAATTATTCTTCTTCTGTTGGCATGGAGGAATATATTATACATGGATGAAAAGTACAAAAGTCAGGACCATGTTTCTGTTTTCCTGGCTGTCTGAAATCAAAGTGCATAGGAAGTGAGTAATTAACAATTTTTGCAAACTACTGAATTTTGCAGCTGCAAAAAGAGCTATCCAAATGCTTCCTGATTAATTTTTAATGAATGGCCATTGCTTATGATATTGTAGATAATTTCTAAACATTATGCAGAGGATTCACCAGGCAAATAAAAAAGAAACATAAGCTTCTTAGGCAAACCTTTCATATTGTTTTGAATAGTGTAATATAGTGTAATATCATTAGCAAAATAAGCTGAGAGAACTAAGCATTTATGCAATAGCATAAATCCAAATTCCATTAACCTTACTGACTCATACTACAAAAGAGATGCAGACCAGCTGGAGAAAGTCCAGAGGACAGCAATGAGAATGACCAGAGGTCCAGAAAACATGACCCATGAGGAAAGATTGAATGAATTAACTAAGGAAGAAAAGCTAATGAGGGATATAAATCCAGTAGGTAAACATAATACATATTAGGCAGTTGCACAGGGATAAAAACAATTGTTTTTCAGGTCCAAGGTGAGAAAGAAACAGTGGCCATAAATTACAGCAGCAAAGATTTAGGAAAACCATTGTGAGAATAACATTCATGCATAAGAATAGAGAATCAATCACTGCCAGCCATCTAAACACAGGTTGGAGAGTTGTCTGTCAGGGACAGTATCGATGCATAGAGAGAGTTGAAGATGCCTGAGGGCCCCTTCCTACTTCATGGCTCCTCAGGGGAGCAAACTCTGGGTTTACTTGTCTAACCTAGAATAAACCAGTGAAGGGTATCAACACCTCCTGTATTAAGTTATCAAAACATACACAGAACCTTGAGGAAGTGACTGATATGCTTGTTGTTAATGCCTGTTAAAAAAAAAAAAAAAGCAAGGAGTCTGAAGATCAGAAAATATAACTTGTTGATACTTCTCTTTCCCTCTCTCTCAAGAACCTTGCTGTTGTTAACACTATCTTGGGTCTTGGAAGGACGGTAGAGTCTGCTCTTTTGCTATGTTGGTTTTATGTCAATCACAAGAATTTGGAGTGTTTGTCTTTAGCTTCACACTTCCTGCACTACTCTCACATTCCTACAGAGTGTTTCCCAGGTGAGACAATGTGCAGAGAGATCATCCATGGGCAGTACAAAACTGGCAAGAGCTGCAATGAGCACCACTTCCATTGATCACTACAGAAAATTTTGCATATTTCTTTCTATGTAGTAGTCACCTATAAACATACTAACTGGCTAAAGTAATGAAAAGCTATATATTTGTTGTGTTGAGGTGAATATCAAAATAATCCTGTTTTTCTTGTGCACTGCACACTGCCAGAGTAAGACATTATTCACACTGGAATAATTTTAGTGTTTAGTTGAAGAATATCGCAAAGCATGTTCTTTACCCAGGTCTATAGCACTGCTTATGCTTGGTCCTTGGCATCTGTATCACTTACTTCTGGTCATCTCTGCAAAAAAAAAGAAAACGGGGTGGTGGTGGTGGTGGTGGTGGTGTTTGTTTATTTCAATAAATTACGAATCTAGAAATAATTTTATCAGTTCAGTGGTTTGTAGTTTATCTCAGCTCCAGTCTATTTCTCTCGGCCACATACAGACTGCATTACCCTGAACAGTAGGATTATCTAGAGCACTTACAAAATCAGCAATCTATCTTCAGCTTACTAAAATCAAGATTTTAATGATCAGCTTACCTTGCAATGTTTAGAGTTTAATTTTAGAAGCTTCACTGAACTTTAACTTGAAAATTTTCTCATTAAATTCTCCAGTACATGGCTTGACTTCCAGAAAATGATCTAGAATTGCTATTTGCATATCCACCATTGCTAGTAAGACACAGCTTTTTTCAGGTGAATGCAGCAGAAGAAAAAATGTGATGACTGGAGAAATTTGCTGATTAGAAAGTGGTCAAAGGGAGTTGGGCATTTACATTTTTTTACTGAAGATGGGTCAAGACTAGTTGTTTGTTGCTACTTGCTTTTTAATCCTCTTCTGGCAGATGAGGAGAAGGAGATGTCCACATTCATTTTTTTTCAGGCGGATTTGAATTAAATGGTCTTTGTGTCAGCTTGGAAAAGTCTGTTAGCCCTCGTCTCATTGTTCTGTGCTACTGATATAAAAGTCTTGTAGCCTGACATTCAAAATCTTGTGCAACTCAAAATTTCCCCCAGACAAAAGGGCATGGTTATGCAATGGCTAGTTAGGGTCTAAACATTGGTATTAAGTATGTAGTTTAAGCTTATTCACACAGAGGATGAAGACATGAGAAAAAAAACTTGCTTCCTAAATCTCTAGCAGGAAGTCATGCAGGAAGAAAGGATTATATACTGATGAGAGAGATCAAGAGAGCATCGTGGTGGGGGAGAAGGGGGACTGCAAGAGAAGAACAGTAGCATAGCTCTAGATCTAGATCTTGGCACACTCAGTTGCCGGGGTGAGCGGCTCTGGTGCCAGCACTATCCTCAGCGGAGTGCTCTAGCGCGGTGCACAGAGGGGGTTCCCGCATCAGCTTTTGATGCTGTCTCTCACAGTATCCTTCTGGACAAAATGTCCAGCACACAGCTAGACAAGTCCATAATACATTGGGTGAACAATTGGGTGATGTGTCAGGCTGTGAGAGACTGAAAGAGTTAATGTCTCAAACATTGTGGCGATTTGAGGCGCTATTTGCATGGCGACAGCAGGTCGGCGGGCATGGGGTGGGGGAGAGCAAGAGCGGGATGTGGAGAGCGCGTCGGAGGATGCGCGGTTCCAGGTTCTGCCAGACCTGACCATGTATGGACAGCGGTCACACAGAGTTTATCTGAGGAAGGGGCTTGCACCGCCCCAGAGACCCCTCACGACCACCTTCCCTCCCCCAGCGCCTGCGCAGAAGATTGAGAACTTTCTAGAACAAGAACCATGTAAGCCCTGAAGGGGCGTACCTGGAGGCGGGGATTAGCCAATAAAAGGCTTGGCCCCCCCCCAGGGAAGCGCGCGCATGCCCGCCACTGGAGGATTGCCACGTCTGTCATCGTCATCGCGGGATCCAAGGGTGGTGATACTTTTCCTTTCTCTTTCCTCCTCTCTTCTTTCCTTTTCTTGCTTCTCTTCTCTTCTCTTCTCTTCTCTTCTCTTCTCTTCTCTTCTCTTCTCTTCTCTTCTCTTCTCTTCTCTTCTCTTCTCTTTTCCTCTGCTTTTCCAATATATATATGCAAGTTTGGGATCGGGAAGCCCGGAAAATAGCTCCATTGCCAAATCGCCTTTGTTCGTTCGTTAAACTCGTCAGGTCGTTAAGTTTGTCCGTTTGTGGAATTCGCCAGTTAATAAAGTTGCTGGCCAGACTGTTCCTCTGGGTCATTGTCGTGACTCTGCCGACCACGCGGCTCTGCCGAGCAGAGATCGGCTTTTGTCGGTACTCAAACAGTCGGGGAATCGAAAAGATTCACCCCTCTCGCAACCCACCGAGTGGGATGAGACACAGGCTCAAAGAGTTATAGTAAATGTGGTTACATCAGGCTGGTGGCCATTCACCAGTGGGTTCCCCAGGGCTCAATTTTAGGGCCAGTGCTCTTTAATGTTTTTGTAAATGAGCTGGATGCAGGAATAGAGTGTACATTAAGTAAGTTTGCCAGCGATACTAAACTAGGAGGAGCTGTGGACTCCCTGAAGGGTAGAGAGGCCTTACAGAGAGATCTGGATAAACTAGAGAGCTGGGCAATCATCAACCATATGAAATTTAAAAAGAGCAAGCGCTGGATTCTCGCCCTGGGACAGGGTAATCCTGGTTATATGTACAAAGTGGGGGATGAGAGGCTGGAGAGCAGCCCTGCAGAAAGAGATCTGAAAGTTTGGGTTTGGGTTGATGGCAAGTTGAATATGAGTCAACAGTGTGCCCTGGCAGCCAAAAGGGCCAACTGTGTCCTGGGGTGCATCAAGCACAGCGTAGCTAGCTGGTTGAGGGAGATGATTCTCCCCACTCTACACTGCACTGGTGCAGGCCCACCTCAAGTACTGTGTGCAGTTTTGGGTGCATCAATATAAGAAGAACATCAAACTATGAGAGTGTGTCCAGAGGAGGGCGACGAAGATGGTGAAAGGCCTCGAGGGCAAGACTTACAAGGAGCGGCTGAGGTCACTTGGTTTGCTCATCTTGGAGAAGAGAAGGCTGAGGGGTGACCTCATGGCAGTCTACAACTTCCTCAAGGGGCGCAGTGAAAGGGGAGGTGCTGATCTGCTCTCTCTGGTGACCAGCGATAGGGCACAAGGAAATGGAATGAAGCTGCATCAGGGGAAGTTCACATTAGGACATTAGGAAAAGGTTCTTCACCGAGAGAGTGGTCAGTCACTGGAACAGGCTCCCCAGGGAGGTGGTCATGGCACCAAGCCTGTCAGAGTTCAAAGAGCATCTGGATGACACTCTTAGTCATATGGTTTAGTTTTAGGTAGTCCTGCGAGGCACAGGGAGTTGGACTCGATGATCCTTATCGGTCCCTTCCAACTTGAGATATTCTATGATTCTGCAATAGCTCTCCATCGATGGTGATCAGCACTTGATATTCGGAGAAAGGTCCAAAGAAATCTTGAATTTTCTGATCATTAATTAATTTCCCCTCAAGAAGTTAAAAATCTAATCACTGTTTTGGTTTTGACCCCAACCACTTGCCCCAGCCTATGAACAGCTGGGACAATTTGCATGACTGCACCTTCACAGCGAGGACTGAATACTGCCAGGCAACATTTTCTGTGCGAGAGCTGCATTCGAACTTGATAGCTGAGCCTTCATAAGACTGTTGTTAATTATCACTAAAGAATCAGCTTCTGATGGAAGCTTTTGTGCCACGCAGCCTAGCTCACAGTGTTATACAAAATACTTTTATCAGAGATTCTGTGCTAGCAGTTTTAAAGAGAATCTTGCAGTGGGATATAATAATGCAGTCTGCTTTTTAAAGTAACTCAGCCTATAGTAAGCAAAAGGATTACCTGAAGTCTACACCTTGTTCGCATGCACTGCCTCTGGAAAAAAGGCAGCAGAGATATTTTTTCTGCATCCTAAGAGGTTGTGGTAGGTGCACGCAGAGAGGGAAACCGTAGGATCCAGACGGAGAAGTAAATTGGCTGTGAGGGTAAGGTGATAGCCAAATTCTTTTACAGCTCTTTATTGCTATTGCTAGGGTAATGGGTCCTGTGCTCCAGGGGCAGCACACTGCAGGTCTGGGGCAGAGGGATAGCCATCTTATTGAGAAAGCTGGCTGTGCTAGGCTGCGCCCTCCCACTGGGTGGGAAGGTCCATTTTGTTCTCCTTATTTTGGCACCTTCTTTCCAGTACAAGACACAGTCCGACAATAATGGCCATGCTCGACTATTTGAAAATCTTTTTGTTGTGGGACTAATGCATTTGACTTTTCTTTTTTTTTTTCCCCTGTACTCTACGTCCGTTCCTGGGATGGGCATATATCTTTGTCTGTGGTGGCATTTAGCAGAGAAACACCTTAATCCTGAAAAAAACACTGATTTGTTCAGGAATGAATTTTGAGACTGAATAGCTCATTATCTAACCCTCTTCCCTGAGTCATAACCAGCTATTCTGTCTGTCTTTGGAATTCATGTACTTTAAAAGAGAAAAAGAGAGCATTCAGTGCATTCAGCATGTGAGCGTACACCCAGCAAAAAACCTGGGATCTTTCTATTGCTGCATGCACAGCTTGTTGCTTTAGTTGGTGTTGCAGATGCCGTGCCCTGGTTGATGGGTCTCCTGTAAGCACAACCACAGCAGATTAGTTTCCCTCCTTTCAGAGGTGCCGTCTGGGTTAGCTGATACGGCCCACTTCAGAAATTTCTGCTGAATGCCCCCGGATGTATATGTTGCACACTAAGGTTGCACACTCAGATGTGCAAGTTAAAGAAATACCAACATGCAGGTACATTATACTACTTTTCACCCCCTTTCCTGATCAGCTCAAAGTGATACAATGAATAATTATGGGGTTTTGATGGTTGTTTTGGCTGAACCAAAACTTCAGGGCAGAAAAAAGCAATCAGTATTTGCCCAAAACATTGCAAGTGAAGAAGAAGAAACCTTTTTGGTTTTTAATTTCATTTCCTCTTTTAGAATAAAATTTTGTAAATTTTAATGTGAAAATTTTGAAGTGGGAAATGAAAATATATTTAAATGCATTTTTTTTGCTACAAAGTATTTTTTACTGGAAGTATTAATGATACTTCATTAGTTTTGTGGATAATTTTGGCCAGTCTGAGGTAGCATTTTTCAGTGAATAAAATATTTTATGAAATAATATTCATCCTTCCTGAATAATTTCATATACTTTTCCATATTATCTCAAATTGCAGTAGAAGACCTCATAAAGAATGATATTAAAACAGTTCAAGAACAAGTTAAGAAAACTCTTACCTTGAGAGACAGAAGCTAAACTTAACACAAAGTTTCTATTTTATATGCACAGTTCCAGCTTTATGCCAAGAGAATAAATGTCATAGAGTGTGTTGCTCTGAAATTCTGATTCGAAGGGAATAATTTGCACATTGGTTGAATTTTGTGTGCTCATCCTAAACCATCAACCACAAAGTATTTATATAAAGTTAGGTTTTCTCAGTCTTGAACAGTTTCTTGGGATACATAATTTCAGTCCATTTATTCTGTGTTGCTTTGAAGACTGCAATGCTACATCTGGCAAAAGTTTGTCATGTTCACTGTAAATTAATGCATTTATAAAAAAGGGAATAATGATAGTCTTTTTCACTAAGGATGAATTATTGGTTTCTCAGCTATTTTCAAAATCGAATAGGAACATACACTTCAGAGTTTACTTTCTCTCTCTTTTGTTTTGTATGTCCTAGCTTAAATGAAAGATGGCAGTCAAAGGCAGACTTTGGATAATTGATTTGTAACTAAGATAGACTTCTGAAGGCAGGATTTTAATGAATTAGTAAAAATTTTGCCATTGATTTCAAGAGAGCTTCCCTAGCTGAGGAATGACTGAATGTTCATACATTTACAATGTATTTGCCATATACCAGGTGAGCCTCAGCAATACATATAACAGAAGACACTGCATTTCTAAAAATGATATTGTTAAAGAGGTTCAGAGCATTACTATTGGTAATTAAATACAAATAAACTTTTATACTCTTTTTTTCTTTACATTTCTTAGAATAAGCTTGCCAAGAGCTTGAGAAGAACTTAGGGAACTGAACTGGTATTTCAGAAAACGAGGTGATTCAAATGGAGGTTTAAAAGTAAAACTTCTAACAGGTTCCAGAAAGTGTCTCTGCCTGAGCAAGAAACCTAGGTAGTGTCAGACAAAATTATGATCCCTACTGTGTATGAAATAAGAGGAGAATGTACAACTCTTGCGTGAAGGTAGCAATGGGAAAGTGAGAAATGATGATGTTTCTATCCAGCCATAAGGTGATAAGTCTGATCACCACTCTTATTTCATTTCAAAATAGCAAATGAATGAAATGCAGACATGAAAAAGGTAAAGTGTATTTACTGTCTGAATTCAAAGAAGCAGCCTGCACAATTAGCCCCACTGAAGATAAGAAACTTACCATACAAACACAGAAAAGGGGATACCCCATCAGGCTAGAAAGCACGAAAAGAAATTAATAAAAAGCCCTGAGTTAGACTAGAATATTCATGAGAGTTTGGTAGCTTTCTAAAAGCACATGTAGTTTTTTTCAAGAAACTTGTTCCAAAGTGTAGCTTATTAATTCTACCTGCCATTAACCTCTGCAGTGTTGGCTTGGAAACCCTGTTTTGGACAGAAAATGCCATGTGATGGAGCTAATAAAAGACAATATAGAGTTAAGCCTCCTATGAAGTTTGACCTTTTCTTTGAATGGTTTGTCTTTTTGAATTTTGATTCAAGTTGGTCTCTAGTCCTGGGAAGTGCTCTGAATTAATAGAAATAGTAAGAACTGCACCATATTGAGTATTTTGTGAGACTGGGTGCAGTATAAATTTGTAGTTTAGGTGGAGATTGTAGAGGCCAGGCAAGGATTACTTTCCTGTGTAAAAACCAGTCCACTCTGAGATGCCAGCTGTTCTCCAAGGAAGAGATAGATTGTATTTTGCACAGTGTCTAGGACAATGGGGTCCCATGTTTATTTGGTTCCTTCACATAAATATATCAAACACTTGATATCAAAGTCAGTGATTAAAAGTGACAGACCACTAATTCTGCAGATACTTGCTGTGCAGACAGCAATAGACAGTTTGGAAATCACATACCTTTAAACAAAATTGCCCTTCGTGTCACTGACTTTGTAAAAGCATTAGAAAAGTTTCGACATGGTACTTTCATTAATTCTGTGCCGCTATGTATGCAAAATTGTTTCTGGGGAGGTAGGGCAAATGTGAAGAAAATAATATCTTTTTTCAAATGAGAGAAGGATTTCTGCTATTTAACTGAACTCAAACATCACCGCCTTAAAATTGTTTGCTTGCTTAATAGAAAATACTTAGGTATTCTCATATAGCAAGCAGTGGGAGCACATCCTCATATCTGATAGTTAAAACAAACCTGTAATACTTCATCCTTGTTTCTCTTTTCTGTCCTTTGGAATGTAATTACATGTCATCCATGACCCTAGCACAGAAAACTACTCTCTTCTGGCTCAGAGTGATTTGAATCACTTTAATGCAGAAAACCACTTGCTTGAATTTTAATGACTTTGCTAACTGTCATTTGTGTGGACTTTGTACTAGGTGGGGTGGAAAAGAAGCTGATGTCCCTCACAAGGAGCTTGCTATACTTCATTGCAGAAAATCCTTTTCATACTCGTAGTTATCCATATAGAGAGATGCTTATAAGAGCTATTTTTAAATAAAAGTCTTCCAGGACTTAGCAGTGCTTGCTCTTCCCAACAGATGAGAGCCACACACGTAACTACATCCAGAAAACTTGAGGGGGAAGGTTGTGCCCTTCCCATCAGTAACTTCTCAGCTGAATCTAGGGCTGCTTTCCTTCCCTGTCTGAACTTCCTTGCTTCTCAGAGCTTCTGTGGGTTTGGCAGGGGATCTTAGCTGCTCTTAGCAGCTACAGGAATATCTCTATAATCTGAAGTAAGCAGAGGTACTCCATTTTGCTGAAGAGTTGTCTTAAGGAAACTATGACCTTGGTTTTGGTGAGTGTTGCAACTTTCTCTTTCTCAGTACTTTCGGCCATGATGTGGAGTTATGCTTATAACTGAATTAATCTGTCACTAAGCATGTGGTAATGCATATAAATTTAGTAATACAAATAAACTAGTTCACTCCTGTAACTGTATTTTACTATTCTCCTCCTGTTTTGATAAGCATTTTCTAAAATTACAAAGAAGACCTCCTCATAGGCAGAAAAAAAGTTGCTTGTTTGATTCTTTCAAAGGAGTTTTGAATTTCATTTATTAAAGAAAGAAAGATGAAACAGCGCTTGTTAAGAAAATACATAATATGTGATCTGAGTTTACTTAGTGTATCTGAGTTTGAAGACAACCAGAAAAAAACACTCAGAGTTCTTAAAATAAGATGCCAAGGAAGTTCTGTTTAATATTAGCAGAGATAATTGTTGGAAATTGTCGGCTTTCTCAAAAAGAAATCTAGATCAGACAGTTCTCCCCAGGATGTAGTTATCTACCATGTTAATTTTGAGTAAGCTTTTAAAAGCTTCCCAGGGTGATGAAAAATCGCTTCGGTTGTTTGGGGCTTTTTTTTCAAGTTTTTTCATTTTTCTCCAATGTTCTTTACCTAACTAATTTCTGAAGTCTTTTCAACTTTTTTCTTCTGATACTTTTTTAGTTAACTGCAGCAATGCACAGTATCTTAAGATGTAGCATGCTGGCTTATCAGTATATATTTCTTCAGGCTAACAGTCCCTGGAGGGATTTTAGCTTGTTTTCTGTTTTCCTTTACTGGAAAGGAAATGGAACGTGCATTTAAATTGTCTTTGTTTCCCTTGTATCCCGTGTTTACAATTCTCTACCTCGTTCTTGCACATCATTACGTGAGGAAAAAATCTCATCTCTGTTGCTCACACAGTGTCACAGTAAAATTCACCCTGGAGTAGGGGGCTAACTGAATGAGCCTGCCAACAAGCCATCTGACATCCTAGTTTACATGGCTGCAGAGACTCCCTTTCTCATTGAAGAGCCTGCCATATGGCATGTCAGGATCCTTTGGTACTTTCTTTTTCCCTGTTCTCCCAGAAAGTACTGGCTCCAGCAAGGGGCATGGAAATCTTCCTACTGCTCTAACCTCTTCTTCCCCACTTACAACAGCTGTCTATAAAAAGTCTAAGCAAACTGGGCCTCATAGACAAGCGAAGATATCCCTGGGTTTTCCTTTTCATTTTACAGGTTGTTTTTTTTGTTTTGCCTATATAACTAGAAGGTCATCTTCACCTGTTTCAAGTATAAGCTCTTGGATGGCCTAAATTCATTTGTCTCCTTCCTCCTATAAACTCCAAGATCTCTTTCTATGATTTCTGGGTCCAAGACCAAAATCAAAGAAATAAACCAACAGTGCAGTGTTTGTTTGGACACAGCATCCACTACTCTGGGCATTCCTGTTTAACTCTCAAAGGTTTCAATTAACCCTCTAATCTCTCAATTAAACATTTAGCTTCAACAAAATCTCTTCAGTACAAAGACAGATGAAATATTAGTAATACGTTAAAGGATTTCAGGTCTAACTTGAGGCCTCTGGGGATTTTCTTGGTCACTTCTCAAAGATGATGTACTTTCACCCATAGGTCTCTAGACAAAAGACTGCCTCTGAGCCCTTATCAATCTTCAATTCACTTTCAGGATTTAGACCCCCACCAGTGCTATCTATTCTGTTGAAGAAAAAGTGTCTTCTAGCCCAGGTTGATCTCTCAGCTATCCTGCACTGCACCATATCATGACAAAGTGATTCATGTGTTACTTTTCTACCACGGCTACCTTCTCTCCCTCCTGTTCTTTTTCTAACCGCCTTAGAATATGGAGTTTTGAACACCATAAAGGCAAGAGCTACTCCATTTAATTTATTGCACTGCTCTCATATACTCATTCACCCTTTCCTTTTCATGAAAGTCTGCTATGACAGAAAATTATCAGCCTCTGTCACAGGCAGCCATAAAAATCTGTATCCCAGCAGTAGAGAGGAAACGGATTTATAGTGCATACTTCCTCATAAAGAAAAGAAAAGAAAAGAAAAGAAAAGAAAAGAAAAGAAAAGAAAAGAAAAGAAAAGAAAAGAAAAGAAAAGAAAGGAGACTCTTCCTGAGTTTAATAAAAATGACCCTTCAGTGAGGACTAGAAATTCTGAGTAATGACCTAGCACAGACCATCACTGCTATTCAAAAAAGGAATTGGTTCATGCCCCTGAATTTTCAGAGACTTTTTCTGTAAGAGCTTTTCAAATAAAATATTCCTGCTTTCCAGTGGGTCAGCTTCACTATCAATACAGTCTTCTAATTCAGACTTTTTAAAGTACCAGAGATCTTCGAAAGAGTACCAGCAATTGCAGCAGTTGTCACAAGGTAAAATGGGGTATTCTTGTCACCATATGTTGATGACTGATGTAGAGAGATTGTCAAGAAACAAAATCACTGCAGACACACTATAGCTCTTCAAAAGCCTAGACATTTTGTATTCTCCCTTTCTGTACCCAGTTCTTAGAGAAAACTGTGACAATTTTGGATTGCTTGTCAGTGAAGATGGGCTTACCTCAAGACAGCACTCTCAGGTTTGTCCTTTCATCTACAATCTTATCCTGACACCACTGCTGGCTAACTCACTCATTTGTTATATGACTTGGTGCATCTACTTTATGTCTTATACCAGATTATGACTCCAGTATTTCTACTTGTTTTCAAAGCATTTAATTCCTATGGAGGAAAACAATTCACAAGGAGGTTAAACACTCCCTGCTGAACTGGCAGACTCTGTCCAGGATTTGTCCAATATCTCTGCTAAAAACAGTGTGCTTTGAGGAGCTATCAAAATGGATGGAAGCAATTCAAGTCCTCTGTGCAGCTACACAATTGGAGACTACCTCTGTTAACAGAGCTCAAGCTGCTTTGGGCTTTCTTGAGGAGTAGCTCCTGCCTCCTGTACATGGAATTATGTGGGAGAGCACAGGGCAATACAGAATATGACTGCACCATATGGAACTGAGATGGAAATAAGTGTTTATATATATACGTGTGTGTGTGCTTGTGCATGCAGAACATTCAGGAAGGGTTAAAATAATCTGGTTTTCAGTAACTGTATATCTGTAAGCCCCTCCAGACATAAAATATGCATCTTGAACAGTGGCTATTAGGTACACAACTCTCTCTGTAAAGGTACTAAAGAAATGATGTCATGGTAACAGCAGTAGCCTAGTAATTTGTGAACTTATCATATGCACAAAATGCATAAGCAAAGAATCAAGGTATAAGTGAAACAATACAAGGAATTTGGTATAGAAGTAAAGACCGGCATTCTTATAACCATAGACATTAAACACAAACCAGCTGGATGTAAACATAGGTCCCATAACTGTAAACCATTGGGAGTGTAAATTCACAATACTGAATTACTGAATTACTAAATGCTGCATTGCTTGGAGTTTATTTTGGAGTGAATGGACAGTACTTCCTTAATATATTTTTTTTTCTGCATCAAGTTGCTATCAGACTATGGTTTCTGCAGGATTAATGTTTCCTCTTATTTTATCAGACATGTTCAGATCTAACTGCATGTCATTGCACCCCACACCTGCATCACCAAGCGGCTGTAGCCCCCAAAACTCTGCAAGCACAAGCCTTTTAGGGCACGTGCCACCCAGCACTATAGGATGGTGCACACACTGGAGACAGGGCCCTGACCACAGCTGTTGGTATCTTCCTTAATTCAGACAATAAATAATCCTGATTTACAGAGGCTCCTAATCAATGGATTTCAAACCTGCTAATCTTTTTGCACGTGTAGCACCAGTCACTTTACAGTATGAATCGAAGAAGTGGCCGTATGACTTTTCCATTGGAATAACAACAACCACCCTCAGAAGTGAACGGACTGGAAGAGAAAACTCAAGCTAGTTAGTAACTTTCCATCTCACATTAACTGAAAGTTATACCCCCACTCTGAGGACTTTTCTGAAAAACTGAATTGAAGTGACTTGACGTCATCTGAAACCGCTGCTTTTTTGCCACAATGCAACCTTGGGCTGTCATTAAATGATGATCTGTCAGTTTTTCTGCCTTGGTTCTCTACTTCTCATTCAACTATAACGAGACGTACCATTTTTCAAGCTTTCATGGTTAGACAGCTGGACTGAATAGATCGTTTTTCTGCTAGAATAAAATGCTACTGCAACTCGCACACAGAAAAACACTGAATATCATTATGGCAGAAGACTGAATATGATAAACTGGAAAAGTGAAGATCATTCTAAACTTCATAATATAAAATGGTCTCATGATCTAAAGTGAGAGAAGCAAGAGTAGTGCTGAAAACTGCTCTTTTCAGGAGCGTATAGGGAGTGAAGAAGAGCACGTAGTTGTTAGAAGTATTTCCTCTGCTGTATTTGTATACAAAGGTCACGAACAAAGGAAAAAGCTAGGTTAACAGCTTTTTTTTTGGCATAGACCAAACCAAGAAAGTCACAAATTCAGGATTATTGTTTTTTGGTTTGCTGATCTGGATGAATGGCAATGTTTAATTTGTACTTAATCCTGCATGCTGCTGTATGTGTTTTGGAGAGGTATTTGGAGAGGGATATCAACACTGAGGAGACTGTGGTGCCATTTGAACAAAGTGCTTCAGATGAGTCTGAACAGACAAGCACCTAAGTCTACAAGCAAGTAGAATTTTGATTATTTGGGAGGAATGGAATGGGGGACAAAAGACTTGGACAAGGATGGTGATTGCTGCATTGAGTGCAAATTAATGATCTCCATGATCACAACAGTGATCGCCTAAAATAGAAACAAGATCAGATTTAAACAGTTAAGTGCTTAAAACCTCTGCACTCCTTATGCCATTTTAATGGTAAACATTCCACTTCTGCACATTTACAGCATCTTCAAGTAAGTGCAAATGTATCATTTGCCAGCAGAATATACATTTTGCTGCTTTCCAGTGGCCAGATTGGCTAAAGAGTTCTCCTGCTCTTCTAACTAACAGACATGAGGAAAAGAGGCAAGCTACAGAGACTCCTGCTCTCAACACTGAAGCTCCTTGACTTAGAAACTGCTTTCACCTCAAGTGAGAAAGGTTAAAAATAAATTACAAAGATTACAGGGCAATCAGCACTCCAAAATAAAAGTCTAGATGAAAATGTATTAGACCAGTTTTCCACTGACCAGTGTGTTTATTTGCATGTCACAGGTGGGTTGAAAACTGCTTGGTCTCAAAAGGGAGTGATCAATGTACTGAACACTGGGCAACAGTCCAACTGATAGCTGGGAACAAATGGAGTACCCTGGAGTCTTTACTGGGAATGATTGTTTCATATCTCCATCACTAACAGGGATGTTAATACAGAATACACCATCCACAAATTTGAAGATTGTAATAAGTTGAGGGGGTGAATGGTGGACATACTAAACAACAGAGATGATTTGATCCAGAGGGAAGCTGGGAGACATGAATATTGGGCCAACAGAAAATTTATGAAGGTGAACAAGAAGTACAAAGCTCTTTGCACGGGGTGGAATAGCCCCATGCATCAGTACACAACAGGCACTGACTGCCTGAGTAGCAGCTTTGCTGAAAAGGACAGCAAAGGGGTTACGCTGAATGTCAACCTGAATATAAGCCAGAAGTGCACTATCATTGCAAATGGGGCAGAGCAGGCACTCAGCTGCATTAGGAGAAGCACAGCTGACAGATTGAAGTAGGTTGTTATCCCCCACTTGGTATGGGTGAGGCTGTACCCGGAACAGTGTTCAACTTCGGGCCCCCGCAGTTCAGGAGGGATGTGGAGAAAATGAAGATGGTTCATCGAAGGGCTGTCATGATGGGCAGGAATTTAGGCTACATGCCAAGCCACAATCTGTGACTGCTTCTTCTTGTTATATTCCCTGGCACTACCAAGAGGAGCTTGGCCCTATAACCTTTGTACCGTCTCTTTCATTAGCCATTAGATTACATTCATCTGCTATTAGATCACCCCTTAGCCTCCTCTTCAACAACCTTTCCAGTCCAGCTCCCTCTGCCTCTCCTGTAGTGCATGTAACCTAGTCTTGGGGAATTCAGATTAGGAAAAACTTTTTAACTAGAAAAGCAATGCAGAACAGGAACAGATTATCCAGGGAGGCTGTGGGATTTCCATTCTTGGAAGTTTTCAAGACTTGCCTAGACAAAGCCACAGCTGATCTGATCCAATATTGGTGGCTATCCCATTCAAAGCAGAAGCTGGATGAGATGACTTCCAGAAGTCCAATCCAACCAACATCTCTGTGACTCTGAATAGAAGCTTGACTACACAATTTATTCTTGATTGACTAAGACACCCCACTGATTCATTACTTCTTTGAACTTGTTTGTACAAGCACAAAGGATAATAATTTATTTGGTCTACAATCATATTTTTTTCTGTGAAGTAACATTACACATAGACATCTCAAGTTCTATACTGCAGAACTAGTGACCTTCTACCATGTGGATTTTCTTTGCTATCTGCAACAAATATCACCTTTACTTCATCCAAAACCAGTGCCAGTTCTCCTCTGTATTTCTACGTATGCTAGGGTAGCATCTGAAGTTTATGGTAGTCAGGTCTGTATTGATATGTCTCTTCATGCTTGCATCAGACTTGCTAGAAAACAAAACAATATGTTCAAGGACCAACTTAAAAAAACTACCAGTCCAAAACCAGGAACAAACAAGTGTCTCCATATTGCTCATATCCTAATTCACTGGAGCTAGAAAGAATCAAAGAAATTCTTCTTCCAATGACATCTGTGGGTAGGATGGAAAAGTATATTGCATTATTTGAACTATTTTTGGTGAGTATTTTGAGTGTTAGGCGGAATTTGCCTTTACTGTAATATAGAGATATGATGCAGGTTAAAATCTCATAGAAACTTCCAAAGTTTAATTGCCTGGCTCCTTTTATATTTCAAAATCGGCATGTTAAAATATACTACAGTCTTTTTACTGTGTTATGGACTTGAGGTTTTGAATACAGTGAAAAACTGGATCTGAGCACATGTATCAAAAACTTCTTTCAATTATGCTTGTGCATGTAAATGCAGCAGCGCCCTTTGCACAGTACTGGCACACTTGCACAGCTCTGAGGGATTGATTAAGTGTTAATAATCTGCTGCTTTGGCTCCTCCTTCTACCCAGCTTCTCACAACCCCTCCTCTGTTTCCACTGACAGCTGTTGAAGTGGTAAACATGGGGTTCAAAGAGATCTCAGACTGTGCATTTGAGCAGGAAAGTACCTGTACTAACTCCCTCTACCTTTCTTTTTCTCCCATAGTGGACCTATACAGCCTGCTCATGACTCTGCCTCTCTTCCTGTATCACTATTGGGATTTTATCTGCGTATTATTGATTCCAGTGAATGCTTTCTTCTGACTTTCAAAAGCAACTGTCAAAGGATAATTCAGCTGTTCAAAATGTTGTGAGGTGGAGATGGCTGTAACCCTATCTGGAGGGTGGGCATCTGGGAGTAGCTGGAAACAGAGCATAGGACATGGGGAAATGTGTAGGAGGAAGTTGTAAAATGGACTTTTTTAAAGACAGGTCAAAATATTTTTTATCATATGATTCCTCATTATGTTAAAAGGGGAGGTTGGTATCAAATCTTTGTTGATGTTTTATTTCTCTTAAAAGCTGGAGCTCATATTACTATATCACTGCTATCAGTTTATAGTTTTCTGCAGCCATGGCTGTTTTTCCATGGTGCTGAAGAGCTTGCCAGCCACCACTTTTGAAAGAAATATTAGCTCAGCTTTGTTTTTTAAAATTTAAGAAACAGTTTAGGCAATGTATATTAGGCAATACTCCCATTATCTATGACTAAAAAAATTGAAATATTGACATATTTTCAGGCATGAGAAAGCTAGGATCCTTTGAATGATTTTAACATTATATGGTTTGGGGTTTGTTAAGTGGGAGCCAGAGGCATGTAACCATCTTCTACCGTAGAAGTATTTAGAGGTACATACATCTTCTCTCATTTAAAAAAGTGCTCATATAACTTGTTTTACCTTCTAGTCAGAGCAGGCTAATGGTACATCACCTCTTCAGTGCTTCAACCGAGTTGCTAAGCTACCATAAGTCTACTGCTTCCAGTTATGTACCCTCATCCCACAAATATGAATGGCTAACACACCAAAACAACCTTGCTACAAGAATGCAGAGCATAAGTAGAAATTTTGAGGTCAGTGATGGCTGTGGGTGGGAGAGAAGTGTCCTTTTCTTTCCTTTGTTATAACCAATGTTGCGTTTTTATGACTATGTCCAGAGAAAAATCAAGCATGGAGCATTGTCTGGATAGCTTCTGGGTGAATAGAGATAGTAAATGGGAAGATAAATGGGGACAAGAACAGAAATAATGTGCAGAGAAAGGGAGGAGCCAGAAGAGTGACAGACAGACAGACAACTGGAGCAAACGGGGCAGTATCCTCTGGAGGTATTCTTGCCAGCCTCTCCTGCTCTAGCTCCACCTAAGTAGGTGAAGGGGAGAGATCCCTGTGCTGTGGGGACTTCCAGCATGGAGGGGGGTGATGAAGGAAGGGATGCTGAGTGGCTGCTTCCCTGGGAGAACTTGAAGATTACACATTTCTGGCTGCAGGTGTAGAAAAATACCTTGTCTGGGGAGATGCTGCTCTCCCACATCAGTCTTTATATAAATTTTCTCACTGCTCTCGCATTGTAGCTATGTCCTTAGGGTTAGGTATGCAAGTCCTGACTGTGGCAGGAGTTAGTGTATACTGGCCCAGGGATCAGTAACTAGACAATAAATCTTTTTGAATCCTGGCTTGCATTATGTCTTGATAGGAAAGTAAATCTCACCCTCTCAGCAGCAAGCTATTCTTTCATTGCAAGGATGCTGCTGGTGAACGATGTTTTCCAAACTGATAAATGTGGGATTTCCTGTGCTGCAAGTTATTTTATTTGTCTTGGATATTTATGTTTCAGCTTTATGAAGCAATCTGTCTGGGGAAAGGCCCAGAAATAATTGGCTGAGGCTTTTCGTCTGATATAGGTCTTTATAACCATAGATCTATAGCAAATCCAAATGTGAAAGTAAAATCATGCTTCATCCTGGTGCTGGGATGTTGAATACATATATTTGTGCTTCCACGTGCACGTTGTATTCCTGTATTTCTTGTTTTAAAACCAGCTAATACATAGAAGATGAAAAAATTTTGAGAGGTTGAAGAAAATAGACTCTTGCATCAGATACAGACCCCTCCATAGCCTTCCTGGTAGTTGACAGGAAATGTTCATTCGAACAACTTCCTTACAAACATTACTCTCAGGTGTAGTGACTGACTTTCCTATAGCTTCCATAGCTTTAAAATCCACCTGTAATTTAGGCTTTGTTCAGTATATTTGTTTTTCAATCCTCAATTGCAATGCTTGAAGAGGAAACAGCAAAACAACTTTTGTCCCTGCCTCTTCATATTCATTTGGCGTTCTTTTCCTCCTTCTCAAGGGCTTTCCCTGGCAGGCTGCATACAAGCTTACTTTCAGCTCATGCCAGGTAAGCACAGGGACATCCCTTCAGATGGACTTTTAGGAGATTTATTGATGCCTTTGTGTCATTACCATTGTACGAGCCCCATTTCTTACAGGTTACAACTTTGTCTCCTGTTACTTTCCTTCATCTATTATAAATACTGACTTTTCTTTTCCTGCCGAACATCCTAATTCCTGATGGCGACAAGGCTTCTGCAATCAACTCTATCATCTTTTCCTTCCTGGAAGTAAGATCATGAAGAAGGCTATTACCTGGAAAAATCTACTTTCTTTAGGACAATTTATTAAGCTATGTGTGACTTTGGCTCTTTGTTTTGTTTTTGGTCTTTAGATGGTCTCCATTTCTTAAAAATTATAAGAAGATTAGAGAGTATAATGCAACCTTGAAACAACACATCTTGCAAATGGACAACTAAGGCATAGAAAAGCTAGCAATGCAAGGGAGATCTGGGAGAGAGAAGCAAGAGGAAATGAGTATTGTCTTGCTTCCTTGCCCTTTCCTATTCTGCCACATATACAAGGCAGAGCGACTTTGTGCCACAGAAAAGGCAAGAGTAAATCACAGTAAATCACAGTCTGAAAAATAAAAAGCCATCAGTTCAGCTGCAGGAATTCTGTAAGATTGCTACTACAGTTCTGTAAGATTGCTAATTAAAAATCAGTATTAAAATACTATTCTGAGAAATTAAAGAAGGGAAACAAATCTCTGGTAGCCCATCTGCTTTCCTGTAGCTACTGGTAGCTCGTGCTGCATCTGTATCTACTGTGCCGTGTGATGTTTCAGAGAGGCTCAGAATCAGCAGCCCCTCGACTTTCTGTGGCTCCCGAGCCCCATTGGCTGGAAGGCAAAGCAGAGGCGGAGAGTGCCCTGAATATTTTTCTCCTCCACACACCATAAAACAGGCAGCCGGCATGCACTGTCTGACAGAGAGACCGGTGCTTGCAGTTTGAAATTAGTTTCTGCTCCGCAGCAGTCACTTGGGTATTTTATGTTTGCCTCTCTTAATGGAAAGGAACAAAAAAGCTTTGCAGCATACCAGTGAACTAAACGGGAACTGACCATAGGGGAGAATCTGATGCAAACTTACAGACTGTTGGGACTCTGTGACATAGATCACCAAGGTAAATGTGATGATGATCAGAAACTGCATCTGTGAGAGAGTACACCAGTATTTCTGAGTTTGAAACCTTATTTTGTAACAGCAGTCGAAGTGTTCTGAACTGCTGCCTGCCTCGGTGCTGGCTTATTTTTCTTTTCTTCCCAAGCCGAAAAGCCAAAGAAGGTTTTCAAAGGAATGCAAAAGGAACAGGAGCTTTAAAAGCAGGAAGCTGAAAGGGGATCTCCATAAGATGAATTTCACCCAGCACCGTGGGACACTCCAGCCTCTCCATTTCTGGAACCACAGCTACGGACTGCACGGAGGTGCCAGCGAGCCCAATGCAAAAGGCCACTCCTCGGGAGGCTGCTACGAGCAACTCTTTGTATCCCCCGAAGTGTTTGTGACTCTGGGCATCATCAGCTTGCTGGAGAATGTCTTGGTCATTGTGGCGATAGCCAAGAACAAGAACCTCCATTCACCCATGTACTTCTTCATCTGTAGCTTGGCAGTGGCTGACATGCTAGTGAGTGTATCTAATGGATCAGAAACTATTGTCATCACGCTGCTAAACAATACAGACACAGACGCACAGAGCTTTACCATAAACATTGACAATGTCATTGACTCAGTGATTTGCAGTTCCTTGCTTGCATCAATTTGCAGTCTCCTCTCAATAGCAGTGGACAGGTACTTTACTATCTTTTACGCCCTCCAATACCATAACATCATGACGGTGAAGCGCGTAGGGGTCATCATCACATGCATCTGGGCTGCTTGCACAGTCTCAGGCATTCTGTTCATCATTTACTCTGACAGTAGTGTTGTCATCATCTGCCTTATTAGCATGTTCTTCACTATGCTCATTCTCATGGCATCCCTCTATGTCCACATGTTCATGATGGCTCGGATGCATATCAAAAAGATTGCTGTTCTTCCAGGGACTGGCCCTATTCGCCAAGGGGCCAACATGAAAGGGGCCATCACTCTCACCATCCTGATTGGAGTTTTTGTTGTGTGCTGGGCTCCATTTTTCCTGCACCTGATTTTCTACATCTCCTGCCCCTACAATCCTTACTGTGTGTGCTTCATGTCCCACTTTAACTTCTACCTCATCCTCATCATGTGCAATTCCATCATCGATCCACTCATCTATGCATTCCGGAGTCAGGAGCTCAGGAAGACATTCAAGGAGATTATATGCTGCTGTAGCCTGAGAGGGCTTTGTTATTTGCCTGGCAAATATTAAACTGGGTGGATACGTTACTGTGTACACAACATGCAGCATAGACTTCCACGCCTTCAGATCCTCTTTCTCAGCAGAATTTGGGTTAAATCTTTAAGAGTGAGCACCTCTTTCTGTCTCCCGTCCCTCTCATCTTTGTATCACATTCACGTGTAATTCATATTTCTGTATAATGTTTGTAATATCTACAGTTTGTAATTTATTTGGCTGGAAAGAGAAGTAGCACTTCATACCAATTTGTAAGTGAGCAAATAAATGTAATAATGAATGTGAAATACTAACAAACAGGAGCAGCTGTATGTTCCAACTGCTGACAAAATAAATAACTTGCCTGACTTACAGTGCATATTGGCTGATACTGTTCCTTATTGTGTTGAAGTAATTTAGCTATCATCTATTACATTATATACTTAAAATAGAGCATATGCTTCTCAATTAGTGGATTAGAGGTTCTCTGGAATTAGAAAGCAGATTTTTCATAAAGGTTATTGCAACCAACGAGCTGTGTTCATTCCTTTTGAACTCTTTTCCTCCTACTCCACAAGCAGCAATTCTGTTCTTTGTTATAGTTATTGCCTACAACAACAAGATTTTTCGAACACCTGCTACCCAGGCAATAGAATGCTTGGGTTTTCTTTTTTTTTTTCAAGATGATGTCTCAGAGTACCTTTTTGCAAAGTTGCAATTGCTCCCTGGAACATCAGTTAGCCCTGGATATATTTGCTAAACTGGCATCCAGGTAGACTAGCACCCTCCATTCAGCCATGAAGCAGGTACAGTATTAACATTAACATTGACAGTGCCAGCACCAATGTAAAGATTCACTGAGAGATTTACCTGATGAAGATGAAGAGGGAACTTCAGTTTGAACATTCAGTCCTTCCTTGTTCTGAGGTGCAAGGACTCTGTGCTTCAGAAGAAGAACATCTTTGTTAGAAACAAGCTGCCCTCTATTCTGAAGTGTGGTGTTAGCAGATGAGAGCCACTGCCAGGATCCTTACAGAGGAGTCAAGGCATGTGTTAATTTGGCTTGAGCACCTCCGACCATACTGTGGAGCATATGAGCTTTGTGGGGGCAATGCTATCACATGGAAGGGATGCTGGCTGATGGGTCTTTAAACCCATGCTCTGTATCTGGCAGCCCTGTGTGTTACTGCTGCTTGAAGTCAGTTCACGTTTTCGGGCATCTAATTGATGTGTTCTCAGTTTCATGCTAAAACGCCACTCTCTCCACAGATTATAATAGGGACCTGTGATCCCTGATTTTAGCACCTTTGGAAGTGTTTAAAGTGTAAATGTGACTACAAAGGATTCCATGAAAATGTCCCTTAACACCTTGACAATATCAGCTTCTGTGTAAGGGCACAGAAAAATTAATTTATTTATTCCCCGAAAGTATCAAAACATAGTGGTAACTGGTAGAAGACCTGGAAAGTTCTGATTTAAAAAGTCAAAACTGAATGTAAAGAATAATTTAGGTTTTAATCCTGGATGCCTGATTTTACCAAGATGAGTAGTGAATTAGTTGGATGAGCAGTCCTATTAATTTTCTTGGAAACTGCTTGTTACCTCAAGCTGCTTCTTCCCTCATTAAAGAAAGACATACAATGAAAAGCTATTCATGAGAGCCCCGTGTTTGCTGCCTGGGATTCTTCTCCAGACAGAAGCTGATCTTTCAGTTGTGGGTAACGTTTCAAGATGTCGTAAAACTGTGGCAACATTTGATCCTCTGTCAAAGAGCATGAAGGACTTAAGGTGGGTCTCCGTATCTTTAACTTCAATTTACTTACAGGGAGAGTAAGAAAGTCATTTGATTGGTAGGCCAGCAGCAGAGAAATCAGGTCTCCTACACTCTACTCTTGCACTTGGGCCACTCCATCTGCCACATTGCTTGCAACACACCCCTGTTACCTTGTCTCAGCTTTAGTAAATGATATTGCCGCTGTGTGGAAGATGTTGAAATATATCTACTACATTAACTCTACTTATTTTCTTCTGGAGGAAACTATAAACATTTCAATAATACATCCCCACCAGGTTCCACTGGGTAGAGAATAAAAAATGCCAAACAAGGAGGATTAAAGCTCAAAGGGGGGAAATAATGAATGTATGTAAATTAATAGTCTATCAAAAAATCCAATGGACTTTATTAGAGGCCTTTTCCTCTCCCTAAAGACATGGTGCTAGCTATGCAGAAATGCTCTGGCAATAATGCAAGAAATTGTTGATGCCAGTTTGAACAAGACAAAAATCTCACTTGATCTTTGTTTTGCCTCACTTTCTTTAGCTATTTTAGGACTGTAAATTATGATATTGGGCTCCAGATATTACCTTTGTAGTCCATGGATGCAGAGAGGGTCCAATGGAAAATGGCACAAGAGCAAGATACTACCAGACACCTAATTTAAACACATCTGAATTCTGAAGAGGTTCTGCTTCTGTAAATTACTTCCTGAACTCCCAGTTGATTCTTAAAACTAACAGTCTTACTTCTTTTTGCAACCCAAGGGGAAGAGAAATAACAATTAATTTGTATCATGCTGGTATGGAGGTTTTCATCAATGGGTTTCTTGTAGTTTCCAAAACTGGCGCTTATTTGGACTAAGACTAGCCAAGACAGTTGTGACCCCATTAAACTCTAAATCTCATTTAGAAGCCTAATTTTTAAAACTAGCTTATTCCAGAGTTTTAGCAACTCTGAGCCTGCTTAGCAGCTCTTCTGTCTTTATTTTATAAAGCTAAATGTATATACATACTTTTTAAATGGAGTTTTTAATTAAAGAGGACTTTTTCATTTCATGGTATTATCTTTTAGAGTGTAATTTATTGAAATTGCTGGCAAACCTCCTACATAGATAATTTTCCTATTCCCAGCTACTCTGTTCCTTCTAAGTAGCTGAATCAGTTTCTGTTTGCTTATAGCTCTGACAGCTTTCTAACAGAGAGCCATAGAAATTGGTGCTGTGAAAGATAAATAAGTTCATCTAGCTTGCTGGAGAGTGGGGACAGTGGGATTATTTTCCACACTCAATTTGCTGGAGCTTTGTTCTTCTATTTGAAAATCTTCTAAGAAAATGAGATTTCTTTCTTTAAATATCTGGGACCCTAATCACTTCAGCACTTAGCATTTTAGTCATGTTATGTAAACATGGCACGTTCCTCTGTGGCAAGGAAATGGTTTTGTCTCCACTTTACAGGTGTAAGGATTTACATGTTCACTTCTGCTGGAGAAAACAGGCTAATGGATTTGCTCAGCCTCCTAGAAGGCAGTCTTTACTTGAGCTGGGAATTGATAGTAGTGTTCTCCACTCTTTCCCAATAACTGGCTGTAATGTCACACACAAAACTTTTGAAGCAAATGTCTTTCTTCAAGAGGCACATCTCTTTAGCTTTGAAGTAGTTTTTGAACAAAGGAAAGGACTCCAAAAAGCACTTAGGAGGCTGTAGTTGGTCTCAGTAGAGTGGATTTTGAATGATGATCTAAGATCCCCTTTACAACTCAAACATGCTGTCGTCTGGAAGCAAGGAGAAATGCACTGATGGACTCACATGTTATGAATGTGCAGCAACAACAATGCCTTCGGTTATGCCTTTAATAGATGTGCAGAGTACACGTTATTGATGTAGTTCTACAATGACTTTGTTGTTGTTAAACTGATCCTATTCTACGTGTTCTTTGGTGGGTTCCTTCATTCTCAAGCTGAATTCTGGTAAAGAAGAACTTTGGTCCTGATGTTATTTATAATATACTGTATTGCTTATAGACTTGAATAAAAATCGCAGTCTCAATCCCACCGGAAGGATCTTTCAGAAAATGTACCTTTAGGGATGAAATCTTTATTGTTTGTGCAGAAATTACTTCAGATTTTAAATTAATATTCTGATCCCTTCAATCATATCTCAGGTATCCTAGGGTTTTCTCTTTGGATGAAATGCTTCTCTCTCTCATTAAAAAAAGGAGACTTCACATGTCACAGGAACTGTCTATTGCTACTACAGATACCCACTGTCATATAAGCCAGGTTATGAATTGACCATGCTCCGTTTTTTTTTGTTTCAAAAGCTTCTGTTGTCCTAGCTGTTTTTCATATTTTTGCCCACTCTGTTCACAGAAGAAGAGATTTTCAGATTCGTGGATTAAAAATCACCCCCTTCGAGTTTGTAATGTAAATGTATTCATCAGTTCCGCTTTTACCCATTCGTTCCCTTGCAAACATTGTTCATTTGTTTCAATTGTTCTCCTTCACGCTTGGTGTATTTCTGTAATTGTATATTTCTGGACTGCCATCAATCTGGGTTCTCCAAGTCATCCCCTGCCTGTGTGGGGGGTTTGCCTTTGGCCGGCGGCAAAACCCCCACCCAGCTGCTTGCTCACTCCCCCCCTTAGTGGGACGAGGGGAGAACACAGGAAGAACAGGAATGAGAAAGCTCGTGGGTCTGGATGAAGACAGGGGTATCACTTACCAACTACCATCACAGGTGAAACAGACTTGATTTGGGCATAATGAACTTAATTTATGGTTAATTAAAATAAATATTTACTTGTTGATTCACCTAGTGGGAAACAAAAAGACAAACACTAGGGCAGAGTTTTGCCCTTCCTTCCCCAGGCTTTCCCCGAGGCGCCCGCCCGTGGCTGAGGGGCTCAGCTGGGCCCTGCGCTGGGGCCGTTGGAGCCGGCTGGAACCGGCTGTGTCCGGCACGGGGCAGCCCCGGCCGCTCCTCACAGGGGCCGCCCCTCCAGACCCCACTGATGCCGCCGCTGCCAGCACCTGGGCACCTGCACCCGGTACAGCATGGTAGAAAACAAGATTTTGAGCAGCATTTCAGGTGAGGTCCCATTGCTCTGTACATTTTAGTCCAGTTCCACAGAAAACTCCTCACCTAAATTATTTTCCTCTTTCATGTCCACAGCTTTGGCATGTCTCATTTGGTTTTTTCCCCTGCAATGAACTAATCAACCCAAAATGTTCCCCTCTTGGGCTCTTTCCTGCTGAAGGGCTCTCACTGTAGAGCTTCAAAACCTGTTATTAGCTTCTGAATTAATGACTTTGAACAACGTACCGTTGAATGCCATCCTATTTCTATTATTTCAATCCTCAGAATGATCCACTTTCCCTAACTGATTTTCAGATAGTCCTTTCTGTGGAAATTGCAGCCAGCCTCTTACCATTGAGATCTGACCCCGGCACATCCCTCTTGACACAGCCCTGTGGGACTCACAGGTCAGGCTGCAGCCTCTGCTCGCTGTGGAAGCAGGGATCCATTGTAAATCTTGCATATGTTGTGCCACGCATCAATAAAAAATAATTTATATAGGTTTCCAGGTGGCAAAAAGAAAACTGAAAAACATATAGTTGTGCAATTTGCCATACTTAACTATTTTTGAAACAAACACATTATAGCTTATTAGAGCTTTATTCTTTCTAAAAGGCAGTGGGTGAGTAAACAAACAGAAGTCTAAATACATTTGGAGCCAGTATCAGCAAAGCATAAACAAAACACTTTATTCATGCAATAATGTGCAGCAACCATTTTGAAGTGCAGAGGAATTAAAACATATTATGAAGATAACATTTGCTATAAAAATATCTTCTCTTGAGTTAACATCTCTGTGAGGTTCTGAGATTTCTTCTCATGGTAACACAGGTCATGCAGAGTTCAACATACATCCCTCAAGTACATCATAAAAAAAACCCCAGCAAACTTTCTAAAGTTGTATTCAGTACAGCCTGAAGGCTGATTTATTAAAAAAAACAATCAAACTTGGTTTTCCCCTTGAAAGGGGAGACAAAAGAAGGGGTCTGTATTAAAAAAAAAAAAAAGAAATAAAAAGTAAAATGAAATTGCTACTATTGAGGTAATCACTTTCCGCACTTTCTCAATTTTGGCTGGGCCAAGGGAGTTCAACAGCATTCTGGAAAGCAGGAATTGTGCAGACATCTGTCCATAGATTTAACTGCCTGTACATAAACCTGCCAAGTTCTGATTGACTAGTGGGTTTTTGCATTAAAGCATTTAAAGTCATCTTACAATGTATACCATACATTATCACTGATGCTTCTAATTATCTGGATACACAGAGAGCCACAGTAAAACTAGAAAAAAGCTTGGCTGTGCATGAAGACAAACACAAATTTCTGAAAGAAATGTTGTGATTGACTGCATAGAATTGAAATGGTCATGATACTTTAGACCATGTAAACTGACTGCATGTAGATATTGAAAAACAAGACCATGGACACTAATAGGACTAAGAGTTCATTTTTTCCTTCAAATAATTGTAATTTTTTTATTTGTCTGTGGGAGTAAAATCAATGAGATGAATAAGATGCTGTCTTACTAAATGAAATTTAGTTAGAAAGAGGCTTTTTGAGGCAGGGTGTAGGATTGTTGATTTAGTTTTAATGAGCCAAACATTGTTTTCTGAAGAAAAACCAATTTCTCAGACGGAAAAAGTTGCCAACAGGTCATAGAGCAGTGATATGTTTGTACTGTCTTACTGTAAAATTAATAGACATAAGTTCCTACTGAATATTATACTTCAGACCTGGACTTCTGCTTTTTCATTCTTTTAAAATACTGTGACTAGTGAATTAACCCTGTCCCTAACAATTTAAGGGGGAGGTTCCATAAAAAGATGCATGCCAGGGAAAAGATAGATAAGGAACAAACTCTTTCTCCCGACGGAAGCAATAGGGGACATTTCATGGAGCTGATTCAAGCAGGATTCAGAAGATACGATGGAAGCTGGCTGTAGACTTGGGGAACTTACTGCCAAAGAGAGCTGTGGATGCTAAAAGTGTACATGGTTTCAAAGAAGGACTGCCCAAACTGCTGGGAGAGAAAGCCAATGAGTGTTACTAATGGCACACATCCACAAAGAGCTCAGAAAGTCTATGAGCTGTAAATGACTAGAGGTGGGAGAATTATTACAGAGCAGCGGCATACACACTTACTGCCTTCCCTAGCCAGTTTAAGGGCATACTCTTCCTGTTGGTTTCCCAGTTAGAGAAGCATTCTTAACTAAAGAAAATGTCACTTCCCATCACCTAAAAAAAGAAAAAAAGAAAAAAAAGAAAAGGCAAGGTGAAGGTGTAAAGACACAGACCTGGGGAAAGCCAAATGATTGTCCGAGATAACAAATAAAGAATGGTGAAAGAGTGAGGACCAATGGATCAAAAATGTAAATTATGTGGGACTGGAGAGAGACACAGAGCAGAGTACCCTGACTGTGCCTACCACTCCCTTAGGTTACCCAGTGTAGTTAAGGATGGTGCTAAATGATGTTTTGGCCAGAGATGTGACTGGGGGAGGGAACAGAAACAGGCTACACCATCACCAGGGCACCTCCATCAGGTTTCTTCCTCTAGTGCTGAGAATAACCAGCATGGTGAGAAGATTGGCAGGAATGTGGCTTGTGGGGACTTGGATGGCCACTGCTTGAGGTAGGATAGCTTCACGTTAACCCAATATGGACAATGCTATGCCCTGATATAGGACAACAAAGGCTGTCCTTAGAAGCTGCTTTCCTACAGGAATCCACCTGATGTCCTGATATGGAGCTGCTTGGGAGGTGAGGCCGGTGGCCAATTTGCTTACATATGTCTTAAGGTATGCATGCATATTTTATGTAGGCAGCATAAAATGCATAAACTAATGTGTGTTTGTGTATGTGTGTGTGTGTCTCTTTGGTTGGTAACCCCCTCCCCAGCTTCTCCTGGAGGAAGTGCTGCAGCCTGGAAGTAACCAAACACCCAAAAACTTGCTGTGGTTTTCCCCTGGCTTGCCTTCAGCCCAGTGAGATCTAGACTCATTGCCACTTCTGCCCTTCTCTCTGGATGTTGCTGCTCCTGGGGAGAGCTCACTTGTGTCCGGGGCTACCTGACCACCTTCTTTCCTCTTGCTAGGCCTCCCAAACTGTAGGTTTATCTCCTTCCTAACTGGGGTATATGCACATCTCCTCTCTCAAGTTTTCTGATCCAAATGAGCTGCCAGTTCCCAATAAATAGTTCACAACTGTGACAGTACTTTTTTACATGCTAGAAATATTAAAGCAGTTAGTGACACTTTGTTTTATCTGTATTATCACTGGGAATTTGAGTTTGCAGCCACAGAGATACTCTGGGAAGAGCTACCACTCCAAATTTATATATTCAAACACTGCCAGCATAGCCACCTGTCACTGAATTAATTACATTTGGTAAATGGTTTTGACGTTTCATCAATCATGGAGCTTGATCTTAAACATGGACGGCTCAGCTCACCTGCCATCTTCATCCATCTTTTGCTTCAACCTTGAGATTGCTATTCAAATGTGGGGATGCTCAAGGGATACATCTTTAGATGCTCAATGGAAAAGTTTAGTTTATTTCAAACTGAGTTTGGTTTTTAACTGTCATTTAGAAGGATAGTCTGAGCTCAGGAAATCCCAAGGAGAGATGTTCAGGGAGATGAGCGCTTCTCTGTGCATATGGGTATACAAAGAAAAGCAGAGTTTTGAATTTGTCTCCTTCTGAGGTACAGCCTTCCCCTCCCACACGGCCTTGTGGATACAGCAGTGTGGCCAGTGAGTGCCTTGCAAGACACTGTGAAAATGTGTCTTTATAGGGCCTCAGCTTTCCTGCAGGCCATAGAAAGAAGAGAGAGAACACATTCACAGCCTTCTTACCTTTCTATGTTGCCCTAAGAAATAAGGAACTAATTTTCTTGTGGAAAAATATAATTTATTACAAAATCGTTAAGACCATATTTAAGGCAGAGGACCTTTGAGCTTCTCTTGGGCTATATTTCTTGCCTTCTGAGATTTAGTTTCTTAACTTGAACGTTGTACTCATCATATGTTCTTATCCTCATTCCCCTGAAGAATATCAGTTACACTTCCTGATTTGCTGTATCTGCCGTCTAATGCAGGAATTAAAAATGCAGACAGAAAGTATGATGTGTCTTTGGCATCCCTCTGTTCTGTTGCAGTGCCTTTACTCATGACAGGGAAATCTCAACTGTAAACATTAATTTCTTAATGATGACAACAGGGACAAGAAAAGACTCATTTGTATGCGCTTTTCCCCTCATTTTCTGGTTTATAGGCATCATAAATCTTCTTGTAATACAATTTTTATAGCATCTTTTTTAACGAAGGACCAGCCTCAAAAAGATTGGATGCAATTTAGGGAAAAAAATCGACTAAACCCTGACTCAGCATGATAATATTGCTTATTTAAATCTGGCAGCTACTCAGGCTCAAAGTGACCTGCTAGCTGTACAGTAAGTAGTGACCAGATGGCTCCAATTTCAGCTTATAACACCATTTTGAGGAGAGGACATTCTCTGATATAATTTCATGAAGGAAAACTTGAAGGTGACACAGGGAGGTAATACTTGGCATATCTTTCAAAACAGAGAAACTCTTTTTTCCTTATTAGATGCTGGGACTGCAGAATGCAGGTTCTGCACTTTTGCATTTGGTTTTTCTCTCTTTTTCCTTTTATTAGCTGAGATTCTTAAAAGGCTTTAAATATCCTGGAATCTTCTAATTAGAAAGGCAAAGACAGATCTGAGAGGGAAGCATTTTTGTAGGCCACGTAGCTCTACCTTGGAACTCTTGAAGTGTTGAGTAGAAAGTCTTTGTACCTGATAAATCTTACCTAATAATGAATTTCTCTAGATGGTTTACGCTTATTTGTTCAAAATGGGTGTTCTGGAGCATTAATGTGAGCAACAGCAGTTGCAGGGGAAATAAGTGAATTAGAAATGCCGAATGTTTTTATGTTAGATGTTAACTGCAACATATGATGCACTCTCAAGGTAGCTGAATGTGAAGAGCTGTGGTTACTGAAGAGTGTCCAGGGTCATAAATTCAGTGCCTGACAAACAGAAGTGGAAGCAGCTCTTTGACCTTAGAAGTATAAAGCTCTGTAACTTACGAATCACTCCATCTAACAGACTAACACATAACACCTACTAAGAGGAAAAAAGCAAAACCAATCCTGTCTGTCACACGTGCATTTATATGGCCATTTTTTTGCCATGCAGTTTCAGCATTTTAGTTACTAAGAGGCCGTAATGTCAGAGGAAGGAAGGCCTTCCTATATTTTGTGCTAGGTGAAGAATTTCACTCCGGTAATACTAACCAGCTGCACTTCTAAAAGGTCTCGTTACAAAGACAGTATATCTTTTGGCTCACATGCTTAATTTCTTGGGTGACATCTCCAGACCCTTCCATCATTCAACTTGTGTTGCCCTCTCCAAGTTCTACATCTGTCAGAAGAGGAAAGGTGGCCACCTCCTCAATAAGTAACACTGGAAAGACTGTGTGCTCTTGCTGCGTTTCCTGACTCACAACAGAAAAGTTCTCAAGCATGACCCTTGATGCAGCTGTAGATACTGTTTTGTATGCCACAGACACAGTAGTAGTTTATTGAGTTTGCAGTTTAGGTCAGGGATTAATTCCTCTTTCTATTATAACTCTGCAATTCAAATGAAATAATGATAACTAGCAACATTTTTTAGCAAAGAAACTGATTTTTAAAATCAGTTTGAGAAAGAAAATTTGTGAGGATCCTTTTGTTTTTGCACAGCCCCGTAGCAAAAGGAATAGGTTGGTTTTAAAGCAATCCTTCCAGAAGAGACTGCAGTTCCTTCTGAAAACGTGCTCCTTTTGGCAATCTTAGCTGGCATTTCTAAGTGACTGAAAGGAACTGCAGTTTGGTGATCTAGGTGATGAATGATTTTCACAGCTTCCTATCCCATGAAGTATAATACACAGAGCATTTGTCTCTGAAATTGGGTAAGTTTGTCAGCTCCTGAGGGACCTTTCAGTAGTTCTTCCAGGCTATTACTATGCTTCAGAGGTCACATAATGCTTTGACATTACCAGTCCAAATAGCTTAAGATGAGCTTCTGAGCTTCCATTTATTGTTGCTTTATAATAGGAAACGCAGAGAAAATTTAGTTCCAACGTGAATTCTAAGATTAAATGGCCTGAAGTTAGTAAGAATTTCAGCTTCTGAAAGGGTTGATGATACATAAATATGTTGAACAATTAAGGCAGTATGAGCAGGGAGACTTTAATCTCTTGTGCTAGCAACAGAGATTCAATTTAGAGGAATTTACTTGGAGTTTCTTGTTTAAAAAACTACTGATATTTAACAGGTGCTAACTTTGATAGGTACAGAACAATAGAATATTAGAAATAAGCAGAAAAGCAGCAACTTTTCTAGCTATAGATAGTTTAATGATTGCTTCTAATCAGAACCTGGCTTCTAATTACACTAAAAATGTACTTCACTGAAATCTGCCATCAAAATGAATTTTAAGAGAAAGATTATAATGCCACTTGATTCAGGAAGCAGTACCCTTTTTTTTTTTTTTAGGATGCCATTTGCACTGCTTTTACTGATTAATTCACTTGGCTGTCTTTAGCATCCATGTTTTCTTTGTTACTGTACCTGCAGCATTTCAGGGTAGCGACCTTACATGCATTTTAGTGTAAAACCTTCCCAACATACTCCCAGGTGCTAACCACAAGAATATCAATAGAGCCAGAAGTGCAAAAGTAGGAAATATATTTCAGGTCTCAGGCATGTCCTTTATTTCTTAGATTTTTGGCCAGAAAATGAGTGCAATTTAGAACTTTTGTTAAAACATTCCTATAGAATTGTATTGTTAACTAGAACAAGTCTGCAATAGATTATTTTAAATATATTGCATGAATCTTGGATTGTCCCAAAAGTATCATCAATTTAAATCTGTTTTCATCCATTTTGGGATATTGAAGTCTCTGACAATTTTCAAGCATATCTGAGTTTGTTTTGGTTTAATACAAACTTTTCCTCCCTGCCCAGCCCCAGAGGAGTGAGAGCTCTGCAAAACTTTCCTAGCGACACAGCAAATTCCTACAATACTCCCACAGAATCATGATGACCTCTTTCAAGTGATTTAGTGCTCCTTGTGTCCCATTTCCTTGTCTGTAAAACAAAATTTAAAAAAGATTAACTGCTCTGCATGTCTATTGAGAATTTTATGTTATTTGATTCCATTTAAAGAGGAAATATTTATGTTACATTAGCTCCTAAATCCTGCAACCATATTGGATCCCACTGTACTAAGTGCTTTACAAAGGTATGATAGACAGACGCCATCTCAAAGAGTTTCTAGACTAAGTAATACCTAGATTATTTGGTGAAAGATTCTATATAAATGCAAAGTAGTTATTATTACAGTTGCTGAAACAGCGGAAGCTGAATTTCTTTTGTATGTGATATGCTATTGCAATAATTTCCCAGGAAATTAAAGTAATTTCTCTGAAAGGTATCTCCCTCTCACCCCACCCTCTCCCTGTTTCAGGAATCTCTGGGGCTTTGGGGGTGGGAGCAGTTTGTTAAAGCATTGGCAGGGAAACCCTAAGAAGAGTTCTTTTTTTAATTATAAAAGTCAGAATGTTTCATCTTTTCATTCCAATACATTGTGGAAATTGATGAGGAGTATTGCTCTCTGCTTATCTTTAGTTTTTGAGGGACATTTGTGCAATACTAGTAAAGGAGCAGTAGTAGGAATACCAATATATATTTAGAGATTATAAACCTCATTGCAAAAACCTCAGAGAAGCTGAGGGACGACGTGCCACGGTTAGAGGGATCGGGTGCCAGCGAGGGCACTCAGCCTGTGTCTCTGAGATGTGCGGGGTACACTGGGCCACAGTTGAAGTTGTACAGAGTTGAGCCAGGGGATACTGAGGCAATAGGAGCCAAGAGGGAAACACCAGTGAAACACCTCAAAGCACATAAGGGGTGTTCCTCTATGAAGGAGACACGGACGACAGCGCAGCTGAAGTGCCTCTACACCAATGAACGCAGCATGGGCAACAAGCAGGAGGAGTTGGAAGCCATTGTACACCAGGAAAACTATGATATGGTTGCCATCATGGAAGCATGGTGAGATGACTCACACAACTGGAGTGCGGCGATGGATGGCTATAAACTCTTCAGGAGGGATAGGCGAGGCAGGAGAGGTGGTGGGGTAGCCCTATACGTCAGGGAGTGTCTGGATAGTTTAGAGCTTAATGATGATGACGATAGGGTGGAGCGTCTATGGGTAAGAATCAGGGGGAAGACCAACAAGGCAGATATTGTGGTGGGAGTCTGTAACAGACCACCCAACCAGGATGAGGAGACAGATGAACTATTCTATAAGCAGCTGGGAGAAACCTCACGATCGCTAGCCCTTGTTCTGGTGGGGGACTTCAACCTGCCAGATGTCTGCTGGAAATACAATACAGCAGAGAGGAAACAGTCTAGGAGGTTCCTGGAGTGTGTGGCAGATAACTTCCTGATGCAGCTGGTGAGTGAGCCAACGAGGGAAGGTGCCCCGCTGGACCTCTTGTTCACGAACAGAGAAGGACTTGTGAGCCATGTGATGGTTGGAGGCCGTCTTGGGCAGAGTGATCACAAAATGATAAGAGTTTTTGATACTTGGAGAAGCGGCAAGGGGGGTCAGCACAACTGCCACCTTAGACTTCCGAAGGGCAGACTTTGGCCTGTTTAGGAGACTGGTCGAGAGAGTCCCCTGGGAGGCAGCCCTAATGGGCAAAGGAGTCCAGGAAGGCTGGACATTCTTTAAGGAGGAAGTCCTAAAGGCACAAGAGCGGGCTGTCCCCAGGTGCTGAAAGATGAGCCGGTGGGGAAGAAGACTGGCCTGGCTAAATAGAGAGCTTTGGCTAGAACTCAGGAAAAAGAGGAGAGCCTACGACCTCTGGAAGAAGGGGCGGGCAACTCAGGAGGACTACAAAGGTGTAGTGAGGCTGTGCAGGGAGAAAATTAGAAGGGCCAAAGCCGAGCTAGAGCTCAATCTGGCTACTGCCATAAAAGACAATGAAAAACACTTCTTCAAATACATTAGCAGCAAAAGGAGAGCTAAGGAGAATCTCCAGCCCCTAGTAGACGGGGGAGGGAACACAGTGACAAGGATAAGGAAAAGGCTGAGATACTTAATGCCTTCTTTGCCTTAGTCTTTAATAGCAGGGCCAATTGTTCCCTGGGTACCCAGCCCCCTGAGTTGGAAGATAGGGACGGGGACCAGAATGGAGCCCCCATAATCCAGGGGGAAATGGTTAGTGACCTGCTGCACCACTTAGACACTCACAAGTCTATGGGGCCTGATGAGATCCACCCGAGAGTACTGAAGGAACTGGCAGATGTGCTCACCAAGCCCCTTTCCATCATTTACCAGCAGTCCTGGCTAACTGGGGAGGTCCCTGCTGACTGGAGATTAACAAATGTGACACCCATCTTCAAGAAGGGCCAGAAGGAGGACCCGGGGAACTACAGGCCTGTCAGCCTGACCTTGGTACTGGGGAAGCTGATGGAACAGATCATCCTGAGTGCCATCACACAACATGTAGAGGATAACCAAGGGATCAAGCCCAGCCAGCATGGGTACAGGAAAGGCAGGTTCTGCTTGACCAACCTTCTATGACAAGGTGACCTGCCTACTGGATGAGGGAAAGGCTGTGGATGTTGTCTATCTAGGCTTCAGTAAAGCCTTTGACATGGTTTCCCACAGCATTCTCCTGGAGAAACTGGCTGCTCATGGCTTGGATGGGTGTACTCTTCTCTGGGTAAACAACTGGCTGGATGGCCGGGCCCAAAGAGTGGTGGTGAATGGACTTTACTCCAGCTGGCGGCCGGTCACAAGTGGTGTCCCCCAGGGCTCTGTGCTGGGGCCAGTTCTGTTTATTATCTTTATCAATAATCTGGACAAAGGGATCAAGTGCACCCTCAGTAAGTTTGCAGATGACACCAAGTTGTGTGGGAGTGTTGAGCTGCTTGAGGGTAGGAAGGCTCTGCAGAGGGACCTGGACAGGCTGGATCGATGGGCTGGGGCCAATTGTATGAGGTTTAACAAGGCCAAGTGCAAGGTCCTGCACTTGGGCCACAGCAACCCCATGCAACGCTACAGGCTTGGGGAAGAGTGGCTGGAAAGCTGCCTGGCGGAAAAGTACCTGGGGGTGTTGGTTTGCAGCCAGCTGAATGTGAGCCAGCAGTGTGCCCAGGTGGCCAAGAAGGCCAACAGCATCCTGGTGTGTATCAGGAATCGTGTGGCCAGCAGGACTAGGGAAGTGATCGTGCCCCTGTACTCAGCACTGGTGAGGCCACACCTCGAATACTGTGTTCAGTTTTGGGCCCCCCACTACAAGAAAGACATTGAGGTGCTGGAGCGTGTCCAGAGAAGGGCAACGAAGCTAGAGAAGGGTCTAGCGCAGAAGTCTGATGAGGAGTGGCTGAGGGAGCTGGGATTGTTTAGCCTGGAGAAAAGGAGGCTGAGGGGAGACCTTATCGCTCTCTACAGCTACCTGAAAGGAGGTTGTAGAGAGGTGGGCGTCAGTCTCTTCTCCCAGGTAACAAGTGATAGGACAAGAGGAAATGGCCTCAAGTTGCACCAGGGGAGGTTTAGACTGGATATTAGGAAATTTTATTTCACTGAAAGGGTTGTCAAGCATTGGAACAGGCTGCCCAGGGAAGTGGTTGAGTCACCATCCCTGGAGGTATTTAAAAGACATTTGGATGAGGTGCTTAGGGACATGGTGTAGTGGTGGTCTTGGTAGCGATAGGTTTACGGTTGGACTCGATCTTAAAGGTCTTTTCCAACCTATACGATTCTGTGATTCTGTGAAAACTCTCTGGTCCAGTTCTGGTGCCTTTGAAGTGGATAGGAAACCTGAGCTGACTTCAGTGAAGTCTGGATTTCACCTCTGACATTTAAATGCCACTGTTGTTCACATATAGTTACTGAGAATACAGAAAGCACATTATGAAATTAAAATAACCTTTGCACCAAGGTTTTTATCCCAATTGCAATATTCTCTGATGACATCCCATCATTTTTTCTTTTCTTGTTAATGTCAGAGTGACCACTTGAAAGACCGCAAAGGTCCAGGTGCTATTTGCACAAGTTTCTACATGATTGTAAAAATCAGAATCTAAGCACTCACCAGAAAGCTCTGCCTGAACTTTTTGTTATCTATTTTTCTTCATGTGATTTATTTTTCCCCAATAAGTTGGGCTGTATATTGTTCTTTCCTCAATAATTCTTCCTCTAAAATTTTCTCCCATTTTTCTGTGCATCCCCTCAGAGGTTTCCTTACCTGGGAGGAGCTGAGCATGCTTAGCTGGAAAGTACAATGGGGTGGGCAGGAGGGAAACATCGCAGCCAGGGGAGTGTAAGGCTTGGAAGTGTCATAGGAAGAGGAGGGATTTGATACAGCTCAGGTGTGATGGAAAGAGGGGTGGGCTGGTTTTTGTTTGTTTGAATCTCGTTCCTTAAAGGTGCAGAGGGAACAGCGCAAATTGTTGCAGCTCAAGAAGGTATAGAAAGTTGCTGGAAATGAGAGCAAGTATGGCAAAAAGTAGGAGGTACTTCCTTGCAAATTCTTTTACTTTAACATATCTTGTGTAGCAGAGCTCTACGTTCTCTATGCCAAAAGTCCATTGTTTGAAAGTGTGATAAAGGGAACACTATCTTCAGGGACTGAAAGCTGATTTAGTGGTTCCATGGGCTTCCCATAAAGAAAGGTGCAGATAGCATCACTTCAAAGCTCTGGGTAGCTGTTCACACAAGGCTGCCCACCACAGTCTACTTGCAACTGCATAAGCCCAAGTGTGGGGATAAATTTGCACAGTTATAGCTAGCTAGGGTTTTTATGAATTCTTGTTTTTAAGTTAAAAAATAAATGTTTTTCTCTGTCAAATTCTGTAAGTACATTAATGTTGTTCTGCTTTCACTGCCTCTTATGATCTGAGGTTTATCTGAAGCTTCTGGAAAAAGGATTTCCAGTGCTTACCAGAAAAAGATGTGTTTTTCAAAGCAGAGTTTCCTATGAGATTAGAAAACAAAACATTAAACAATGTTTCAGAACTCAAAGCTGAATCTTGAGGCAGCACCAATGAATATGAAGTATCACAAATACAGTTCCTCTTTGGCCAGTTAGGAGGTTCTTTCAAATAGTTTCAATAATATTATTATTTCAAACAGGTGAGTTACTACATTTTGAACACATTTTCTGTTAAGGGAATCTTGTGTTACATGACCTTGCTATATAATTTAGAACCACTTCTAAAAATGCCTGGATTTCTCATAAATGGGCTAAATTACTGCTTGATTTGAATATGCTGACTTTACTAGGGTTAATTTATCTCAGTATCTCTGTATTGAAAAAAAGTTGCTTTCTTTTTTTTACTTATAATACTTCTGACATAATAGAAAATCGATACGGAAAGAAAATAAATACAATCCATTAGGTTCCCTATATTAGCTTTGTTTATTACTATGACAATATATAAATAAAAGAAATATTTAAGAGTTTTCTAGACGGGGCAAAAGCTTTGCAGTGAAAATGTACAGTCATTTAAGGCATTGTTCATTGTGCTTTTACTGTGTAAGTACAAAAGAAACAAGTTTGGTGGAAACAGGTAATTTGTGAGTATGTACCAGAATGAATATTATGTGTAAGGTGTCACTGAAGTATACTGCAAGAAGTATACTGAAAGAGAAGTATACTGCAATAAGAAAGAGAATTTCTTATCTTCCCATTGACTGTTTGAACTCTCTTGGCTTTGCTGGCTAATTAATGATGACTGCAAGTGTAGCTTCTTAGACTTAGACGTGAGGGAGGTGGAAACAACTGCCTACGCAGAGAATGCATGGCCTGGCGTAAGTGCAGTAAAATGGGCTCTAACATCTACTGCTTTTAAAAGAGAGGTCCACAGTACCACTAAACTTAAGGTAAATGTGAACCAGAATGACCCTTTGGCAACAGTACTAGAGAATCATAAGCAACTTCTGTTCTAGGCAAGTGTCTCTCATATGTAAATTTTTACTTATTACAAACTGAATAATCTGAGATCTTTAAATTAAAATGAAAATAGGATTCAAAAGGTTCAAATTATACGCTGAAAATGGATATAGTTCTAGGTAAGTTAAATACAGTCCCAAAGGTTATTTTGTTCTTATGACAGCAATAATTCTTTTGTGTCAATCTCAAGTAGGAAAGCTCAGGTGTGTTACTAGAGCTCAGCACCAGACACCAAAGTCTGTCTCCATGTAACTGGGATGACTAAGACCTGTTTGTTTTGGGTGCTCATTAATTTTCTAGCTTGCTACAAGTTCACTAACTTACTGTAGAGACTTGGCAATTGCTTTGTATTTAGAACAAAATTCACAAACACAGGAACCGAGTATTGTTCATATTACTTGCACAAAGGAGGAATCAAGATGGAGTAATAACATTTGAATTGCTTTTGGGTGATCTTAAGCATGTTGCAGAAGTTTATTTTAGTCTTCCTAATCCAAACTCAGAATTTCATTGAAGCCTTTTTATTTTTTTTCATTTTTCTTTTTGCCTTACTATCTTGTCAGATCCTTCTACCCAGAGCTGATCCTACCTATTATTTTCCTGATCCTCATCTTTGATCAAAGTTTTCCTGTCTATGACTTCCAAATGTCTTTGTATGTTATCTTTCAAGTGATTCTCGCTTCTGGTTCTCACATCTACAGACTGTCTCACAGGACAGCTGTTCTAAGTTTCATGCATGCTCTCTGAAGCTTCCCTGCATATGAAAATGTGCTGCTTTGTACTCTGAGAGGCTTATTATTTAATTTATTTCTGAAAACAGAACAGTACGCAGCAAAGTGACTGGCAATTTGACAACTGGGGTGTTAAGCAGAGATCTGGCTGGAGAGGCTGGGAGAGGAAGAGATGTTTGAAGAAGAAGCCCTGAATCATCTGCTGAATATATTGGAAAGCATTTTAAAGATCAAAAGACTATGGGCAATTAATTAGTATTCAATTCGTAGGGAAAGGACTGAGATCATGACAAATCTTTTAATAAATGTTTGTCTTTTGCTATCTTCATAATTATCTATCTTAAAGGTTTCAAATAATACTTTGCATTAAAAGAAGCATACCAGTCTGCTGACTTTTTGGGGTCTGCTCGACTATTTATAAAGTTATTTTAACAAGAAAAAGTAAACCAAAGGGCAATTGCACAGTGTGTAAAGCTGATGACTAACAATGGAGATTCAGCTGTCCTAACTTTATAGAATTTTAAAAGTTGGGACTGTGGACTAAATTACTCATCTCTGGTTCCCTCTTCCGGCAGAAGAAAGAGAGAAAGGTGCCTCTGAAATGTAACTGATCCCATTTTCAGGTAAACTTCTGCAGATGTTGTCTAGACATCCCAGTCTGACTTCATTACCTAGTCTCAGGCTCCCTCTATAGTCAATCTGCCTGAAAGCTGAGAAGTTCATGACTGTCTCAGTTCCAGTAAACAGAACAGGTGTGACTGGCAAGCAGGCACAAGCCATGTGTCGCAATGCCCACTGCTTATCTGAATTTGGAACTGGTCATCTGAAATGCAACCATGCTCTAAAAAAAAGTCACCCAGATCTGGGGCCTCTGGCAGTATTATGAAACAAAAATGATAAACTCTGTCAGAGGGTTGAGAAGGAGCAAAAATTCAGATACACTTACTGCTTTGTCTAGATGGAAGTCTACATGCTGTTCAACCTGCAGGATATTTAGGATGCTTTTTTACATGGCCTGTGTCTCCCAGTGAGCTGTGTATGGAGCTGAAGAATGTGACTTTTGGGCTTGGGATTTTGCATTAGAGGCCAGGTAGGTACCTTAAAGCAGGGTGATACAGTCCTCTACTGTGTCAATCCCCTAAGGGCCTGCTGGAGTCTGAAAGCCAAGGAATTTAATTATCTGCTGACCACAGCCAGAGCTTTGTCAGCTTTCAAATGAGCAAAATTTAATTGAGAATATTCCGTATGCAGTGAAGAAGCAGAAGAATCAGACTAGAAACTCTGTACACAGCAAAGCTTCCCAGATGTGATGAGTGGGAGTGAAATGACTCTGGAATTATTATTTTTTTTTTAATTCTTTTGTCATCAGCTTTTGAGTTCAGACACATATTATGTCAGATGAACCAGAAAATGAGTCTGTCTGATGTCTTTCTGAACATCATTGCCACTTGATAAACAAAAATCTGCATCACTGAAAACTGTAGTCTCTGTTCCACTGAATGTGCTGACGTCCCCAAAAGAATGTGGGCAAAAAGGCAAACCAGAATATTTGTACCATCTCACCATTGACTCAGCTTCATATAGAATTTGGCTAAACACCAAAGAGGGAGGTGGGATTAGTTATTCATTGGTAGAAAAGTAAAAGCACTATTTTCTAGATAGGTATTATGTGGTTCATACTCATGCTTTAGACCAGAGGGAAAAACGTAATAAAGAGAGCAGCAGCAAAGCATGATAGTCAAATAGTAGAGTATCTCTGTATTCTGGGAATGGGACAGTACTGTTTGAAAGTTTCAGCCTAATGGTCATAATGCACAGGCACAGAGATGCATTTAAGGCTACTTCATATGGCGTTGAAACAGCATAGCCTGACAAAGCTCCATTTGGCACAAAATACAGCAGCTGGTTGGTAGCTATAATCAGATCCCACAGGAAAGTTTTGCACTGGCACCTCTCTGGACACAGAGGTATCACAAGGTATTTGCTGTGAGACCCCCTGCCACTGATATGAACTACCTCAGAGGTCTCTGCTCCAGCTGTGACCAGGACTTCTGGGGGCATCAAGTCTTACTGCAACAATCCAAGGTAAGGATACACTCAGTGTAGGAGACAGCAATTTCAGAGGAAGTTTATCTAGACTCCAGAACAACTTCCAGTAAAACATTGAGTAATCATTGAACTAAGTACTTACAGACCTAAATGTAGAATGAAGATAATTTTCCTGTTTGCTTCTACATTCATGAAAAGAGATCTATAAACTAATCAAGCTACATTTCCTGCTGACTAGAAAGCAAGAAAAACACCCACAAGCTATTGCAAGTACAGGTTTTTTTTCTGAACATGAGGAGGTCTGAAATGCCAGTCATACAGACACAGGAGAGAAACAAGAGGATGGGCAAATGTCTGTGGAGAGGCTCTGAAGACAAGAGTTGAAAGTACTTTATGGAAATAAATGGCTATCATGAGCACCCTTAATAAATAGGGGGTTTTGTTTGTATTTTTGGTGGGGTTTTTTTTACCTCTCTTTTACTTGAAATCATTATATTGAACTATTTATGTAGTCCCTGGGCTTCCAAAATAGCAAATTTCTTTGAGAGTGGGGACAGAAAAGAGGTTAATTGGACCTTTGCCTTCAGTTTACATTTTGATATTTTGTGTACGCTTGTGCTTCCTGCTTTTCTGGAATGCTGCAGCTTTTTATTTTAGGCTGAGTGATGGTACTTCTGGCACCAGGGTACGTCTCTCTTCAACTCGGGTGAGAAGTGACTATTATGTTAAAACCTTTGATGGCTCCACTCTTACATCTGCTTGCTAATGCAATCACTGTCTCTTCTGCATCATCTCTCTCTCCACTTGCTTTCTGGGAAGTGGGATATTCTGGTAGATGGGGTGAGAAGGTTTTTCTTATCCTGGGTCTTCCAGGGCCATTCCTGTGCCTGTGCCCCTTGCTAGGGATTTTTCTGTCAGTAGTGCTCCAGGCTTTTGCTCATCCATTAGCATGGATGAGCTCTGTTTCAGAGCAACAAGTTTGCTGTTCATCTCTTTCTATCATTAGGTGGGTCCCCATTTCTGGAGAAGCTGCTGCTGTGTAAATGGACTTTGTGCTATTATAATACTTGTTGTTTCTTTCAATATTTTTTTTCCTGTAAAACTTGCCCACTTGCATGACTGTGGGTAAGAATGTGTAAGGGTTCAAGAATAAAAAAAGTCAAAAAGAGTGCAGCATGGTGGTTCCCAGGAGTAGTTTGTATACTCTGTTACTGAATGTGCCAGCTCTCACCTGAGACGCAAAACTGCCGTCAGAGAATGAAAGATCTTGGCAGAGGTCTAGAGCTCCTCTCTCATCTTGAAGGGGAGAAAGGATGACATTGAGTCTGATAGGTAAAGTCATTATGATTAATGGCTAATATCCTGTGCATTACAGTAAAACAATTTTGTAGCTGTAGATTCAGAAATCAGTTTGGGGATAATTTTGGTCTCCAATTTATCAATAGATGAAGGCTGTGATTCTGTCCCATGCTCTTGTTTCTTTCTGTTGATAAAAGGGGGAATAATAATTGACCCAGACTGCTTCCCTGAGTATTTCCAAAAGACAGTAGTGTCCTTAAGGGGTGGATAAAAGGGCTTTATAGCCATATTTCCCACACACTTGCCAGCACTGCACAGGAGCAGAGGAAATGTGATCAGGATGCTCAAGGTTTGTTTGGACCGTTGAGATTTATCTCTAGGTAGAGCTTCTGCAGGTTAGAGCCACCAGGAGGCCTGACCAGAAAGAATATCACATTAGTGATAGTTAAATCATGCTAGTGATATAAAACCATAGTTTTTCCTTGGAGCATCTCCCTTCCAGCTGGATTTCTAAAGTATCTTTTCTTTCCAGGCATTCTGGGCCAAAATGGTCATTCTTCTCCCTCTCTTTTTCAGCCCAGTCCAGCACCAGAATAGGTCTAGAATAGAAACAGTGAAAACTAAACCCAGAAATAATCAAGGTGAGGTGATGACACTTCACAGCCAAGGTAAAACTGAAAATCATGCATGATGGATTAAACCTCTAGGAGTGAATACTTACTACAGCATTAATACTTCCTGTCACTGTCTCTCCCTAACCTTCTAATGCTTCTGAGGTGAAAGCAGGAATTATTAACATGCAAGGTGTCAAAGAAATATCCTGCTATAACCCACTGGTTGTGGAAGAACCATCAGTCCTGGGCAAAAGTAGATGTGACACAGTACGGCAATAGGCCTGGATTGCTTGATATAGGGAGAGGCTGATGTATTTCAAAGTGAATGACACCCTGAAATAGTTCGTAATGGAAAGGCAGAGACATTACGATTAAGCTGTTTTCTGTTGCCTTTCTCTGGATGAGACTGTTGTTTGGCTGGTCCTGGACACAATAAAAAAGAAGAAAAAACCCCCTCCCTCCCTCTAGAGCTTCCACTTCCCCATATTATAGTTCTGAGTACATTGTGTCCTTCCGACTAATTTTTTCTTGTAGAGGAAATTGCAGAGCTGCTGCTTTCAAAATCTCCCTTTCCAGCCGATCACTCTCTCTCACTTATCGCTATGTGCTGTCCCAGGGCATTGCTGCTCTGACCCTCTGTCCTGACCCCAAGGGCAGCTGTCTGCCTGCTGACTGCAAATCACTGCTCCAGACTCTGCCTCTAACTCCAGAGCCCCGCCTGTCTCAGCCTTGCCTACCTACAGTGCTCTCCTTGCATGAGATGTACCGTTTCGTTTCCTTTCTTCAGGCCTGTCGTGGTTTAACCCCAGCCGGCAACTAAGTGCCACACAGCTGCTCATTCACTCCCCGCCCCGCTGGGATGGGGGAGAGAATCAGAAGGGTAAAAGTGAGAAAACTCGTGGGTTCAGATAAAGACAGTTTAATTGGGAGAGCAAAAACCATGCACGCAAGCAAAGCAAAATTCACTACTTCCCATCGGCAGGGAGGTGTTCAGCCATCTCCAGGAAAGCAGGACTCCATCACACGTAGCGGTTACTTGGGAAGACAAACGCCATCACTCCGAACGTCCCCCCCTTCCTTCTTCTTCCCCCAGCTTTATATGCTGAGCATGACGTCATATGGTATGGAATAGCCCTTTGGTCAGTTGGGGTCAGCTGTCCCAGCTGTGTCCTCTCCCAACTCCTTGTGCACCCCCAGCCTACTCGCTGGTGGGGTGGTGTGAGAAGCAGAAGAGGCCTTGACTCTGTGTAAGCACTGCTCAGCAATAACAAAAACATCCCAGTATTATCAACACTGTTTTCAGCACAAATCCAAAACACAGCCCCATACTAGCTACCAGGAAGAAAATTAACTCTTCCCCAGCCAAAGCAAGCACTAGGCCCTATGGCAAGTGCGAAGTGTGATATGAGGTATAGGTGTCCATAAAGGACAAACTGGGAACCAGCAATGCAGCAGCGCGTTCCAGTGACTGTGACCTCTGGCTGTCCTTGAATGAGTTGTATGCTGTTACCTTACAGCTCTTGGCTTTCTATAGCATGTATCTATGTATACATCTTAGCTGGCTGAGCTTTTTAATCACATATAGCCTGTTTCCCTTTCCAGCAGCTAATCATCTTGGCACAACAGGGGTTTTTGAAGTGGCACATTTGTTGATATGCATAGCTTACCTTCAGCAGACAGGTAAACTCCAACCTTTCTTTTGTCTTCATCTTTGGCTAGAAGCTAAAACCACAGTCAGACTTTTGCAGATATCTTAAGGCTAGCCTTGCCCTAATATTAATGTCTTTTTAGACATCTATTTTATTTATTCTTTTAAATAGAAGGGAAAGAATCGCTGCCAGGAATATGATGGACAATTTAAAGAATGAAAATGATGGATATAGAGACATTACAAAGCTACTTAAACATAAATAAGAAACTGGTGTCTTCATACAGGTACACCTGAGATACTGATCAGACTTACTTCCCTATTAAAGTCAGTGCAATCCGAGAGATTGCAAAAGCCATCAGAAAATGAGACATGCTTTTGTGATTGTTAAGTTTGCTGCAACTCTACAGGCATACTTTCATGCTAACTTATCTTGCTGTTACCTCATTTCAATTAATGTGGCCAAATTCTGTTATATTATTAGGTTTCACAAGACTGCGTGCAAAAAAAGTAAGGTGAATTAAAAGCAAAACATTTCCTGGCATCACTTTTTCTGCTTGTCAGTTGAAAACATAGCAATTTGTCATTTACACATTTAAATACCTGTTTTTCCCTAAAAATACATGCTTAGATTTCTGAAGTCTGCAGTTGGGAAGTGCATGTAGGAAGGATCATTAAGGTTGATCAGATGTATGGACGCCAGCCAGAGACAATGAAACACTCTGACCTACAATAAATTCTGTAAGTATTCTAGTGAGAAAGAATGCTAGCTTTTGATTAATAAATCATTGAAAACAGCAATAATTTCAATGTTATTTAAAAATAATTTGTTAAAATGTGAAAATGAGACATGTTTTATGAGAAATTAATCAGTTAAACACATGCTTAAACTAAAGTATGCATTATTTGTAAAAGCATAGGAATATATGTGAGTTTAGCATAAGTTCAGTGCTTTGAATTTATGTCTCTTTACTCTATTTTGTTCCATCTGCTATTGCATTCTCTCAGAGTAAGCTCTATATTTATAAGTTCAGCTTGGCCTGCCAAACTGAAAACCAGTTCAAAAATCTTTTTCTTTAGGTTTCACACAAAAAAGGACTTCTCTTTTTCATTGTAATGAGAACTCAAAATGAAGGGTATTTACGAAGTATTTATTTTTAGAGGTTTTCTTTTTGAATTTAAAGAGAAAATAAAGTAAATTTTGAAACCGGTTAGAAACCAATATAGCCCCCAAAATCACATGCTTCTTGCAGACCAGTGCAGGCAAGTAACTAAGGTTTTGGGTTTCCTCTCATGCAGCATGCTGCTTGCAGTCTTGCAGGAGCCAGCAGCTCAGGCTGGCTGCCCGCGTGCACCACCAGGTCCCTTCTGCATGCAGCCTAGCCGGGCTTTTGAATGTGGGTGGATTACTGGGTACTAACATCTCTTTTTTTGAAAAGCCTGAACTTCCTGTGTTGTTTCATCTGATTTTTATATGGTCCCTTGAGCACAGAATCACATGCTGGCTTGTCCTAGTGGAAGGTCAGGATCTAATAGCGATTTCTGGGAAATGTTTTTGTCTGTGACTCCAAGAGCACTGTTTGTGTTTCTCTCTGTTTACTCCAATGAAAAAGAGCTTAGTGCCATCTCATCTGTGGTCCTTCTATGCACTTATGTTGCTTCCATAGGCTTTTGTTTCCTATAATACAAACCCGATTTCTTATTGATTGGATTTGATGTTGAGGAAAAATTACTCGCAGTGTGTCTTTGTTGCTATTTTATCATAGTCTCCTATAATTTCCTTTGAAATAAACAGGGGTAAATAGTTGTTTTCTCCCTCTGCATTAGCAAGCCTACCTAGATATTAAATACATACATACATAAAAACCTTTTAAGAGCATCTTTTGTTCTCCATCATGCCCATTTGATAGGCCTATGACATCTCATCCTGTCATCAGTAAATAGGATGAACCCAGCTGCTTAAGATCCAAAGTAATGGAACAGTTCTTTCCCCTGGGCAGCACATACAATAGGCAAACAAATGCTTTATATTGTGAGTAGTCTTTCTTAAATTTCTTCCTAGGGGACTTTGTGAAGTGGGATTTCAAACACAGACAAGGGGAGAAGAAACCAGGGCAGGATCTAGATAGTAAAATGTCCATTCAGCTTGCTGCTGTGCAAACTTCTCCCAATCTTTTTGTTGCTCCAGTGATCCTTAGTCCATACGGGGCATCTTACTAAGAGCAGGGAGAGGTGCGGTTAGGAAGGGTATATGTGACAAAGGGAGCAAACTGGGAGAAATAATGGGGAGACTATGAAGAAGAAAGTGCAAGTCTTTTCTTCTTTTTGGTTAAGCCACTGTGACTTATTTAATTTGGGACAGGAAAGAAGGAATTCATTTGTATGTCAGACAAGCCTGTGGAGGCTTTGAAAGTTTTTTGGAGAAATTTATCATTGCAAAGTCAAGATGTCATTGGCTTAAGTGGGAGAGGCAATTGTGGGATCATGGAATTGAAAGAGAAAAAAAGAAAGAATAATTCAAGAAGATTGCCAGCTACTACCCAAATGTGAGTTTTAAAATAAGAAATTGAAAGATCAAGCTAGCAGTAAATTAATGTTACAAACCAAATAGCACCTATGAAAATGTTCTTAATGTCTGCTATTATGGCTGAGGCAGAGCCCAGCTCTAGTGGGAGTTGTGCTGAAGTAATGAGCTGTTCTGCAGTTACTTACTCTGGGCTGCTCCCTGCCTCGGCTGTACGTGATCGCGATGGTGAACTGTGAGCCTCTGCACAATGCAGCAATGGGTATTGAAGGTGTAGTGACCTCCAAATTTATTCCAGGAACAACTAATAGTCAGCACAAAATAGAGTTTCTTAAGATACATAAAAACAGAATAATAATCAGCTGGTCATCTCATGCCCTGGGGCTCTCCTTTGCCAGTACATTCTGGTTGCACTGTTAGTCTTAAGCCTCAGTGGGCAAAATGGTTGACTCACTTATTGCCTTCACCTCTTCTTGAACTTTGAGAAGACGATGTCTTATTCTTCTGTAATATGTGTCTTCTTGACTTAAAAAATATCTCCTGTGGTACAACAAATTTATTTGCTACGCAATTTGGCCCATTTGAGTTTGGGGATTTTTTTATTATTTATTTACTTAGATTGCTCAGTTCAGGATCCCCCCTGACTTCCCACCCCACACAGACATGATAGCATTATTGGTTAGAAAATAGTCAAATCACATTCTGTTTTGATTGCTTCCAGTTTTCAGATTTCAGCTCCTTAAATCTTACGTTTCTTACTTTATTTGAATGTTCTCAAAATATTTCTGTTGCCATGAACAATTTTATGATGAACAACTTGTTTAACTGAACTAAATCACAGTTCCTAAAGCTCTTTTTGTCATATTGGAGCTCTGTAATGAAACAGTGAATCTAAGCTCTGATATTCTTTCTGTCCTCATCTGTGCCTCTGGAACTGCCATGAGAGTTTCTGTCACTTGATAAAGCTCCGCATAACAATTTTACATCACTCCCAATACTTCAGCGCATGTTTCTTTCAGAGATGAGGTTTGCCTAAAATCAAGAGTGGTCCCATCACTTTCAGTCCCCTCATTTCCTTCAGCCAGGCACGTATCTTCCTCTTCAGGCTTAACATCTAACAAGAATTTGTAATTCACCTTGTGAACTGGTGGCACTGCACATATCTTATGATGATTGTAGCTTGATTAGTTTTTACTTCTGACTGAACCAATTCCACTTTGGTTCATGTTAATTTAAAATCCACATAGAATTTGCAATCTTCTAACATCATTTCCACCTTCCTCCTAGATGCCTATTCAAGCATCAATTCCTAGTAGATTTTTTTCCTCATCTTTTAGCTGACCCTGGTAAGAACCAAACAAAAAAAGGGATTGTACATTCGACACAAATGTCATAGAAGTCAGCTACGTTCAACTATTTGTCTTGAGAAAACATTGATGCCGTTTAGCTGATATCTGTAAAGTTGATCTCCTGTCAGAGGCACCTCACTCTGCATCTCTCAGATAAGATTTTGGTGTGAGATAGCCAGGTCTTAGCAGACATGTCTATATTCTGGGAATTGCTACAGCATGTCATAAATTGAACGGTATTTTTTCAGGAGAGTCTAACTCCAGGCTTTTTTTTTTTTTAAAGTCTAATAGCTACCAATAATGTCTAGCTTCTCAGCTTGAACAGGCATTGAAGTTTCAGATATTTTATGTTTCTGTAGTGAGCCTTTAAGTGCCAGCTACAGCATATGAAAACAAAGCACTATTCCCTTTGCTGTCAGTCCCTATGAGAGGATATACAAATCCAGCCTAATTCACTCTAGAAATTCTTCTGCTTTTGGAACCACTATCATCGTCTATTTCTTCTCCAAAGAGTGTGTTCTTGTTTCCATTTGTTCTGAATTTGTTTTCCTGATCTCAGATATTAATTTTGTTGCAGAATGTATTTCCAATAAAATTAGTCTTCCTTGTTCTCTGCTACTTGGATCCTTTGTGAAACACTGGTTGAAGCAGTAGTACTTTCCCAGAGTTTTCAACATTGTGCTTCATCTTTAACCTTTGCAGGAGCCCTACAGTCAGATTACAGAGCAACAGACTCTAGCTCCACACCAGCACAGTTGCTTTGCCATGTGACATACCATAACTAGAGCACTCATGGACTCCAGCTTGTATAAGTTTGCTTGGATAAGAGTTCCCCAAGATTATGAGCATGTTTTGATTGATGCTGTGGTTTTTTCCACTGCTAGCCCTGTACAAAGCTTCAGCTCATTCTGGAGGAGTGTCTCCTTCGAAAGGCCTGTTCATCATGATTCCCTGGTCTGATTGAATCATCTCTACTGAATAAAAAGGAGGGTTTTATCCCTGACAGATCTGAGGAACTTCTTTGCAGACTTTAATTGTTTTCTACCCAAGAGTTTGTCTCAGTACTGTAATAAACTGCAATAGAAATATCATTTTATAAATAAACCCAAAGGTTATTGTGCAACCCAATTGAACATACCCAGAATCGAATCAAGTATGATTACATTGTAGTGAGCTGGCACTTGGAAATCTGTGCTGAAATTCAGAAAGGGTAATCTTGAGTCATTACCCACCTACTTGAATTTAATTTCCATCCTGTGCCAGAGTGACTGAGAAAGTGAATCGAATGTGTGCTGATCAGTAAGCTAGACAATGTCTTACCTCCATGTATCTTCTGTACTAGGGATGGACAAGCCGGGGAGTTATTTATAAATTAGCACGCCTTCTCTCACTCCCTTCCACCCCATAAAGTAGCTTTTAAAATACAGAGCAATAATAAAAAAAAAAAAAAAATTCCCCACCCCCTTTTTTAACTACAGAATTTCCAGTTAAGGCTAAGCAGATAAGAAAAAAAAATGTTTCACGTGTTTTCAGGATCAGGGAGGGCAGAGAAACATGGCTTGCCTTGCCAAGGTTCATCTTTTTGTTTGTCTTCAGGGTGACAAACCTCAATTGGCTATTTTTTCTTCTCTCCTTCTTTTCCTCCTACAATAGAAAAGTAGGGCAGATTCTTTATGGATCCTGAGATCCCAAAGCAGGTTTTGTTTTGTTTGCTTATTTTTTTTACTGTGCTGTCTTTTAATAAGTCCATCAGTTCCCAGTAACTCCCTCTTCATTCATTAGCCCTAGAGGCATTTTAATTTTTGGTCTTTGGTTGAATAAATGCCAGAAAGTGACAACCATGCTTCACTGGTTCTGTTTTACAACTTAGTGCTACTAACCACAGAGGCTGTTTTCCTTGTATGTATGGTGACATGGGATGGTTTAATACAGTCTGGACTTTGACATTTCTACCACCTCTTTTTTATCAGGGTACCAGAGATGACATACCCATGACTTATGCCCACAAAACTGTGGCTGATGGGTGCATGTTGCTGTGTTGGGTCTGTTTTATGCATTTAGAATCCATTTAATGTGGCTGATCCCCAGATTAGCAGGAACCATGAATAAGACTATATTGCAGGGCAGTTACCATCTTTGCGTTCCCTTGCTATTGCTATGAGCTCTAAGCAGTAAGCCTATCTATCTACTACTTTGTTTAGGTTCTGCCTTAGAAATAAGTTAATTTTCTTAGACATGAATTTGGGAGAAGTCCTTCAACTCTCTTCCAAATCTGGTGAGAATGTCCCTGTCTATTGGATGTCCTTTCCAAAATCTTCCATTATTGGTATTTGCTTCGGGGTTTTTTGTTTGTCTTTGGCAGTTCCTTTTCCTTCTAGGTATGCTTTTGGAGGGCTACTTCCTTGTCTCAGTCATTCTAGAAAGAATGCCATGTGAAAACTGTCTCTGGTTGGCTCCGTTTCTGAAGCTACAACCCTTAAGTACAGTCATGTGTGCTGGGTTTTTCTTAAGCAAAGAAAAATTGCTCTTATTTCTGATCAGTGGCTGAAAGTAAAATGGAATATGTTGCCGAGCGTGCACTGACATTTGAAGTCCAGAGAGATCATGTGTTCTTGGCATCTCTACCTTGTACTTCCTGAAATTCGCTCCTGCCTTCCTGACACTGGGGTTGTTGGTCTATTTACCCCATTTCATGCTCTCTCTTCAGAGTTGAGTCCCTCCTTCCCTGTCCTTGCTAGACCTCTTCTCACAAAGTTTCTAACTATGTCTGGCAAAGCTCCTGTGAGTAGAGCTCTTATATCAAGGACTGACCAGCCCTGGACTCTGGTGAAGGTGGGTGCATGTCTAGATCTGCCCTTTATCATTTAGGGTAAATTATCATTCAGCTTTCAGTAGGTGAACAGAAACTCTCTCTAATCATCCTGAATTTATTTTGACAGCTAGACCATGAGAGGCCCAGAGGTCCATTTTAAAATAGGAGAGGGCTAGAGTACCAGCCTTCTTTTTTTTTTTTTTTTTTTTTAAGAACTCACAGTACTAGTGATAGTTCCTCATCTGGTTAGGATATAAATGTGGTCAGGAATAATGAACTCTAAAATATTTTTATACAGAAGCCAAGGGAATAGACAAAAAATGGAGGAATCTGGACTACTGGGATGAAGTGTTCAATTCTGTATTAGAGATAATATAAATCAGTTGTCTTTCAAGCACAGGACATAAATGTTACATGTTATTCAGGTCAAAAGTGGTGAATTTTGCATGTGCTGATGCCAAAGAAGTATGGTCGATATGTGAGAGTACTGAGGTGCTGAATAGGAAGCAGTAGACTGGGCTGAGGACTGGTTTATGAAGGCAGAACTCAGATCAGCAGTACAAAACCAGAAGGTTGTATATTTGTAAACTAAACCTCTTTATAAGCTGTGAGGGGCTCAGCTAGAAGCAGCTGAGGTGGAAAAGACCTGGGTGTATGGCCTCCATGACACACTGGCCAACTAGCACAGATGTTAAAAATGCCAGTACAGTCCTGAAATGTGTGAGAAGAAGTATTTCTAATAGAAGAGGGGTTACTGACATCATCATAAACAGCTCTGCTGAGGCCTCATTTGTATATAACTCTTTTGGTCAACAATGAGACAGGCTGCTAGAAATGTCAGGGGAGCGATGAACCCATTTTGTTAGAGGAAGCTAGGATGCTTTGGCTTAGCTAGTACAATGGGGGCTGAGAGGGGATATGATTGTGGTCCATAAATGAGATTAAACACCAGGTTTTAACTGAACTGAAGGACAACATCACCACAGGAACAAATGCCTATAAATAAGCCATCCAGAGATTAAGACTGGAAAACAGAAGCATCATGGTTTAAACAGTCTGAGGCAGGAAAAAAAAAAAACAAACAACAAAAAACACAGTTAACTTCACAATATAACTTGATTAGCTGATGAAAAGGTGCACATGAAGTAGTGCAAAGATGTTACAGGATATCGTTCAGTGACTCAGGACTCCTTCAGTTCCTGTGCTCCTAAACATAATGAAAGACATTTTTACCTGATGATAATGGACACTAGACCTAACTGATATTGCTGACAGCTATCGAATTTTAAGGATATGAGATGTTGCTCCCAGCAGCCTGAACAAAACATAGAGTGGCTAAAAGCTGACTGCACAAGTCTAGGTTGTGATTTACCCCGCAGTTCTAGGAAGCTCTTACAGCGGATGGGATCTCTGTGACTGCTAGCAAGTCCTAGCAGACGGGACCTGCCACATCCTCAAAGATCGAGGCAGAGGCATGGCTGCTGCACTGTGTGTCCCTGTGTGCAGCCATTGCCCTCACCTCCCATCCGGCACCTCTCCAGCCGCCTCACCCAGCTGGGAGAGCTGTGCCATGCTGGGGAGGTCCTCTTCAGCCAGCGCTTGGGGCTCCCACGATCCTCTCTCCTTCTAGCTGTCTTGTCAAATAAGGGTTCCTAACCATAATGTGTTGTCTGACTCTTTTTCTTTTATTTGCTTGGTCTTCTGTCATTAGCTATTGTCTCCTAAGTTCCAGATATTGCCCGTCTTTGCTACAGATGCGTGCTCATCCTTCATTGCATTACGCTGCTTTTCAGGAATGATTTTCTGTGCAGAACACATGTTCTGAGGACTAGAGTCATGGTCTTCTGCTATGGGTTAAAGTACATATTAACAGTTCCTGTGGGAAGGAAACATTTACCTTACTTGTGGAGACCAACCTATGCAATCCTAGCTCTCTTTCCTTTGAGATAACTGATATTTTCTGAGAAATCCTGCCCGTGGTCATAAGCAAAAGTAGTTAAAACACCTGAGACTGACTGAATAGTTGAGAGGAGCCAAGCAATACCAAAGAGCATTTCTTATAAGTCATTTCAAAACCATCAAGACGTTTATAAAATAAGCACTAAAATTTGTCTAGAGAGTGTGAATGTCACCTCTCTTTCTTATGCTGCCTTTAATCATAGAGTGTTAATGTCTACTTAATTTTACTTTTTCCCTCTGATCAGATCTGTTAATGGAAATATACTGTCGATGGGTACAGTCAGCCATATGCCTCAAAGTGAACAACAAGATTTGTAAAGAACTAAAAGCCTCATCAAAGGTTGTAGAAGATAAATGGCAAAATCTCAGGTTCCTATCAACATAAAAATGCATTTGAGATAAATTATCAAATATTTGGGCAAATAGTGGTTCAGAGTTTTGAAGGCATTTTTGGGTCTTACTAATCGATATTTTTAACTATTTGGTATAGCAACTAAAAGGGACACTCAGAGCAATGTACTCTGAGAATATAAGGTTAAATTTAGAATTATTACATTAGTTTCCACTTAATTCTAAGATAAATGATGAAGATCAAGTTCCTGCTGCAAACTTGGTGGGATGGTAATGGCAATAGATTATGAAGCAGTGAGAATGTCCATGAAACCATACATTGCTCACATCCATTTTTTTTTTAAACTGGGATTCTATTTCAACATGTAGCATTTTTAAAATCTCAAGCTTTCTTTACACTAGCTGAAATCTCCACAGGAGAAATTCCATCTCCATTTTTGGGCCACTATCTAGAACCCTGAAGAACCCTACAGCTGTGGCTTGAATCTTTTACAGAAAATGTCACTCAGAAATACTTAATTCCAGAAACATTCACTGTGTCAAACTGATCCAGTGTGGTTTTGCTGAATACATATTTATTTCCTGATTTTTTTTTATACGCTATTTATGTCTTTCGATTCATTAACATGATGACTCTTACAAATTAACTCTTGCTTCTATTAAAAGTTTTAACACTGATAGCACTTCAGTATGTGGCTAGGCCATCTTTAATGCACCTTTTCTGTCTTTATGAAGGCCTGAAAGTCACTTTTATGAAGTGTGCAAAGTTCTTGAATGCTGTCATTTCTTACAGCAGTATTTTTAATTTAGCATACTCCCCACTCTCTAGAACCTCTCATTCCAAGCAATGTCTCAAATGTTGCATTAGAGGAGCCTCTCTTTTCTGCCTCTGTCCACTTTACACACGTCCAGTTGTTAATGCTAACATTTCTGAGTTGTTCTTTAACTCTTTTTCTTCTTGTCATATGGATTTTTCCCACAATGCTGAGTTTAATTCTTTCACAACTTCAAAACACTTTCTTTTTTCGTCTGTGACTGCTCCCCTGACCCCCCCCCCCCCCCCCCTGCAAAAAAAAGATCTTTTGATCTTGCAAATTTATTTCTGTGGACTCTGGTACTGTTAGAATGAAGCTAAAATCTTCAGTGGAAGGTTTCAGTCATAAAATGCTAACTTGAATAAATCATAGTGTTCCATAGGAACTACTGATTTGTTAACTTCTGCAAGAAACTATCAGAATATTTTGAAAACTAGAAACACTGTTTTGGAAAAAAAAGTGTCTTGGGGTTTTCTTTCTTAAAATGGGACTTAAATATTTACCTGAATGTGCATATCACATTTTGCAATATTAAAAGTGCAGATATCTCTCTCCTCTTTGAAAGTGTCATAAATCACTTACTTTGTGATGCTTTAGCTTAAAGCAAACCATAACTGTGAAAACTTCCTTCACAAGCCTGAAGCCAGGTTGATATTTCATCAGGGAATTATCTGAGTATCTTTCCCTACCAGTGTGTTCAGAAAACAACATGAGTCATGCCTCATTTGTGTGTTCTCTCTCATCCTTGTTGCTCTAGGAAAGCAATTTACTTATATGAGTGGGTTTGGGTGGATTTGTTTTGTTTTTTTTTCATTTTGGGGAAGATTTTTTTTTTGTGACTCACCTTGACTCTGCCATTCTGAAGCTGCAAATAGGTGACTTATTCATTCCTCCTATTGTGTATGTGAGTGGTGGTGGGGATGTTGATTTAATTATTCCTCATCCACTTTGGATGTCTGGCCCAGCCTAAAATATCTTCAATTATCACAAGTCTGCAGTTTGACTTGGCAGCTCCATTTCTTTACTGTGAGTAAAGCTCCCTCCCTAATGTTTCACTTCAGTATTCCTTGCAGGAACTTCACTTCATGGCTTTGTTCTGCCTGCAGTGACTAATTGCAATGGTCATAATCTGTGGCTAACTGCCTTTTATATACTTGTACACTAATATCATGTCTCTCTTTTCTGTAGACTGAATGTTCGCAGTTTTATGAACCTTTGATCACATTTGATTCTATTTTCTGCTTTCTCTTTTATTTAGGTGCAAGTGGCACTCAGAATAAATACCCTTTCAAACATGAAGCTGGACGACACAGCACAGGGTAAAATAATTCCAGTTGCGAGAACTATTTGAATATCTAGAATTTCCCCTCCAAAAGTATTTTCAGTGCTTCCAAAGACTGTTATTTTTCCCCAGATTGTGATGGAAAATTAAAATATTGAACACATGGGTGGAATGGAAACTTCTGGAAAGCATATGGTTCAGAGTGTGAAAAGCTGGCTCTGAAATGTCTAATCCGGATTTATTGAAATAAAGGGAGACTCCTCTTTGTGCCTGGGTTTGGCAGAATGTGCCCTAACTGTCCAAAACCTTTCCTACATGTCCACATTAGTAAAAGCCGTAATTCAAGTGCTTTAGGCCACTTTTCCATTTCTGACTTGTGTCTATCAGCCAGACTACATCACTTGCACTGGCTAAAAATTCTTGGTCAGTTTTAGTAACATGGTAATATCTAAAAAATACAGATATTGCCAGGAAAGAATGTCAAGATCTGCCTTTGCTTCACTGCAGGCAGGACCAGCAATAACAAGCAAGTCCTGCTGGGCAGTGAGCCTTCCCCTCTTGGCTTCCTGACTCCTCAGAGAAAATAGCAAATATATCTGAGCTGGCCCACATCATTAAGGAAAATGATTCACACAGCAGGTCTGGGGGGGAACCAATGTTGAAGGGCCTGCGACTGGGACGGGGTGGTGGGGATGTTCCCCCCAGGTGAGCTTTAGCTACAGTGGGACGTGTGGTCCCCTCACTGCTTTCCTCTCCTTGTTGGAAAATATAGCTGAGCACCTGTAAAAACCTTTTTGTGATGTATTAAATTTCTTCAGGAGAAAAACTCAGATGTCTGCCTTAAAAAGGTGCTTTCTAACAGCTAAGATGTTCTCATTTTCATCATTCAGAAGAATTCAGGTATCTACACTAATCAGTGGTTAATAACAAATAAAAAAACTATGTATATAGTAATCTAAAGACAATTTGTTTCTTGAGTTTTCATCATCTTGCTGAAATCAATGTAGACATGAATGTAAAAAATGACAGATGTTATCATATGAACTATAGTTTCATATAACCGTATAGTTTCATATAACCTTAGCTAATGAAAAGCGTGGTCTGATTTTGAGGAAAATTAGTTCAAAATATTTTTATTTTGTTTTTCTTCACAGAGAAAGAAACCCTCTAATGCTGTGCCAGAGGAATTTGTAATCTACAGTATTTTTATGATAAATTTAAAAGGATGCTTTTGTCCCCACACAACCTTTGCTACATCCCCAGTGGGAAAAGTCCAGAGTAAGACAGGCAATAAACCTTCCTTCAGAGTTGCCACCAGCTGGAGGGCACATCTGGTTTCTTCCAAATAAGAGGATAGGTACTGTTGCCAGGTCCATATCACTCTGAGTATTTGTTTTCCATGTTTAAACTTTCAAGAATTCACTAGCTCAAAGTTAACCTGGGTGTGGAACCTAGGAGTTTGGAGTCTGGGGAGACTAATTGCCATCCAACCCATTTACTTTGCCTGAATGGATGGTATGTTTGTATTTTAGTACTTATTTGATTACCTGGTCTGTCCCTTTGATTGTATAGTTAGACAGTTACCATCAAAGAGCAGGCTGGAGCTAGCTGTAGTTGCAAAAAATCTTGGCATGTTTCTGACAGATGCAAATGGCGCCCGTGTAAGAGAAGTGTGGTTCCCTCTGAGCTGATTGTTAGCGCCAGGGCACAGGAACCGGCTCTTAGTTCTGTATGTACTACCACAACAGGGATATACAAGCAGAAATAAAATCAGTGAAGTCTGAGCTGTATGTTTGAGGGGTTTTTTTACACAAAAAGAATCAATAGGTACTGACCTCCTGAGCAGCTTGGGTTCTAAACTGTAATTTGATTACACTTGGGCTCAGCACAACAACTTGCTTAAGTAAATAGTTTCCAAAAAAGGCATCTCATCTGATGTGAAAACACCAAGAGCTGCCAGATTTGCTGCTATCATTATTACACTGTTTGATTAGTCATTTAAGCAAATTAGTCAGTCAGCTTCAATGAAACTTCACTTCAGTGGTTGCTATTGAAATCCATTTATACCTTATATTTCTTCTATACTAGACTGAAGAACTCTTTAAAATTTTTAGTATTCTAAATTCTTTAGCATTTTCTTACTGTAGAATTAGATACTGAATACTTAAAATTACTCTTTGATTTCTCTTAGCTAAACTTTAGGAGTACAATCCATGAAGCTTTCTCTGTAAGAACTCTTTACCACCAGTCAGATCACTTTATCTGTAATTTCTGCGTCTTTCTCAGTTGCCTAGATAGCTAAAAATGGCAGTAAGGAAAAGCATAATAAGGGAATTGGATTTACACCAAATTTTAAAAGGTGTTTGAAGAGAAATATAATTAAAACACTAAAAGCATGCTTGTTTTACAATATATTGTGACATGAATGGTCTAATACAAGGTAAGTAAATCTCAGGCTTCATGAAGTTCTTTTATCAATGCATTTCTATATTTTTAGGAAATACAGTTAGTCTTGCCTCTTATTATGTGTGCTCAGGTGTAAATGGCAAGAATGCACTATTGTATCCCATTTCCTTATCTGAATCAAAACTAGCTGTTCAAATACTTTGGGAAAAAATGGTTTGTCAATGCCTTGGTTTTAATGATACAGAATGCAAAGAAAATGGTTTAAAAGTCAGTACTAATCTATCCATGATATGAAAGTAATAGAGGCTTTTGTAACATTCCTAAAGAAAAGAAATTGGCACTCTGTTCCATTCATATGAAGGCTGTAGTGTCTGCTTCATGTCAGGTACAAAAATAAAATGTATAATTTGTCAGATGAATGCTCTAATGAAACGTACTGGACAGCACAGCTTTATAGAGTCTCCAACTCTAGTCTCCAACTCTATAAAGCTGTGCTGTCCAGTATATTTCATTATACTACAGCCAGAAAGAGAGGCTGACAGCATTGTACGCTGTCTTTCTCCACTCAGTTGCAGTTGAAAGAAGGCCAGGTTGTGGGAAGGGAGACCTGAGGTGGGAGTAAAGAGAGAAGCTGGTGATGAACAAACACCCTTTCAGAGAGAAGCTGGTGGTACAGCTGGCTTCCCACTGGTCTGCATCTCCTGCGACAAGCAGAAGAACGCGCAAGCCACGTGCTGAGCTGCAGTGCACCTAAGCAAAGCAGCCTGCACCCTGGCAGTGACCTGGAGGGGCAACCCAGTGGTGAAGTAAGGTCTGCAGAGAGGAACGAAGCAATCCTGATGATCTGTGACTAAGGAAAACACGTGCCCTCTACCTCTCTGACCTTACCAGTCTTTGAAGTTGCAGAGAATACTTGCCAATGCTTAGCGGCGGATTTCACTTCATAAACCATGGGAGTTAATTCTGTTGTAAATAATTCTCCATCGCATCGGAAAGAGGTTGTGAGCATTCAATACCATACATGAAAGGCATATCCATCCCCTGCTCTGCTTGATCCTTAAAATGCAATGCAGCACTTCACATCTTGCTGGGCACTGACATAGTTACAATCAGATACCCTTTCTGCTTGAGAAGGAGTATGTTGGTTTGAGAGCTAACTAGACTGTGCCACTGAAAATCTAATTATGCTTATGCTTTATCTTGCCAGAGCTGACAGCATGTTGAAGTCTTTGGCAGAGTGTTTCATTTCCATAACTACCTGCGTGCTGCCATGTGTTTCCTACTGAGCACACACAGTACCTGCTTGTCTGATAACTATAATGAGGGTGGCCAGCCGAGGGGCTTTCACTGTCTCTGTGATCACTACTGGTGAACTAAACAGCCTCGTGCATGGCAAGACTCACTTTCTGCTTGTTTGTGCATATAAGTATACTAGGGGTTTTCTTGCAGCCAGGAAGTAAAATTCATAGGGTGAGAAGATAATTTGTTCTGGTGTACCAGCTGATAAAGCAGAAAAAAAATGGAAGCGCTTTTGGGTGCAGAAACACAGTTAAAAATGTAACTGGATTGAATCAGATGGGATTTATCAGCATTATTTATAAGAAAGGGGCAGACCTAGAGACAGGATCATGTGAAGGGCACTTTTCTGAGAAGAATTCTAGTTGCTCATTCTAGCACACACTACAGTAATGTAAATGGGAAAGTAAACTCTCTTTACAGCAGAAAAACTGCAGGCTGCCATTTGATATCTCTGGGTTTCCTTAGGCACTACTCTTGGGGGGTGGCAGGGGGCTGAATTTTCTCAAAATGAGCTGTTTGCAATAAAGAGCCACATAGCCCCAAAGAATGTGTGATTTAGTAAATGTTGTCTGTTCTCTCATCAACAATCTTTGCAGGGTTCAGTTGTTTGTTTGCCCTGAATCTTACTGGGAGAAGCAAGTTTAACCCAAGAATGAGATGGAGGCAGGCAGCCTGCAGAACTCCCAGCAGCTCAAGCGATTACGGCTTGCTCTGCAGGTGTGTGGCAATGACAGCCTATTTACACATTTAACAGATTTAGCCTGTTTATAAATTGTCAGGCAATGGCAAGAAAGGGTATGTATTGCTGGTTGGTAGCTGAAACCATTCTATGCATCCCTATTTCAGTACAAGATTGAAAAAGAGCAGTAGCTGCTGCCCTGATACACATGTGGGGAGAGAGACTATTTGATTGCACCATGAGGATTGTTATACTTCTTGGGCCTTCCTCTTCCTTCTCAGTAGATCTTATCTTGCAAACTGAAGAAGGGTGCATCTGATGGGCCATCAGAAATGGGTGATCTAGTGCTGCTAAGACTGGCTGACAATAAGTTATAAAGAGAACACTTCAATTGTCAACACAGCTTTGATTCTCTCTAGAAGAAAGGAGATGATGTCCCATAAGTTTGAGAATCAGCAGGAGGTAAGTAAACTGATATGGAATTTTAGGAAATATCAGGAACCTCTGCTTTTTCTCAGAAAACTATTTTCTGTTTGTCTTGAGGAACTCCATATGTAGCATAGACCTCGTCTCCAGATCTTCACAACCAGTTCCTGTTGTTGCTGCTACCCAGAAAAGATGTGAAGGTTGTGGTGGCTGCTCTAAGCAGCAAAAGGATCTTGTATAAAGTAGACAAGTAGGGATGTACATGCTGGGAGTGGGAGCTGACATCAGCTTTGCTCGTCCTGCTCTCTTCCTATGCAGATCAAATTATCTACTACTGCTTCCTGTGCTTGAATCGGCTCTGCTTGAATCGGCTGCCATCCTGACCGATGGAATTGTAAACCACAAGCCCCAGAGAAACCTGGGGAGAGAGGCTTTGAGGGAAGCATACAGGGAAAGGGTGGTTGCAGCTAGCCAGAGATCCCCCTGTTCCTGCTGCCGGAGAAGCCTGGGCTGAGATAAGCAGGTGGTCCCAGGGTGACATCGTGACCATGGCTGCAGCAGCTCCCACCAACTTGCTTCTTCCCCCAGGTAGGGACCGGGGCTATTACTGAGCCCTTGCCTGAGTTACTGGTATCAGTTGTGTGGTAACCCGGACTCACGAGGAGCATGCTGTTCAAGCAGGTTGTATCAGGACACCACCAGCACACTAACCCCCCATCCGCCCTCCCTCGCTAACCACCTCTCCCCACACAGAATTGCTAGGAAGAAAGATGAGGAGTTTTGAGTGACAGAGCCATCCTCATGTGAACGGGTGTCTGTAGCTGGCGATATCAAGCCATCAATATCAGCTTTGAAGTCTGGACTGTCTTCTTTCTCTGCATGGGTTGTCTGCTCTTCTCTCCTCTTATCCTTGCCTTCCTGTTCTGTTTTTTTCCTTTGATATCTCTCCTCTCTTTCTTTTATCCAAACCACTTTCTGCACCTAGAATAAAAATCACTGGAGGGTTTAATCTCAGGAATTATGTTTACTTTGCTTGCCTGTTCAGATAAGGCATATGCAGTTAAAGAATGCTTAGAGCCACCAGAAGATGCTTAACACAGAGGATTATTTCCAGGTGCCCTTGCTGAGCTGCCCTTAAGTGAGGGAAAACAAAAGTATCTCATTTTACAGCTGTAAAAATTCACATGCCATCCTTAGGCTAGGAAAACTGCTGGGGTTACTGGTGTATGAAATCTGTATGCTCTGTGTTGTGGTTTAGCCCTGCTCGGCAATTAAGCCCCACACAGCCGCTTGCTCACCCTCCCCCTCAGTGGGGTGGGGGAGAGAATTGGAAGAGCAAAAGTAAGAAAATTCATGGGCTGAAATAAAGACAGTTTAACAGGTAAAGCAAAAGCCGTGCACACAAGCAAAGTAAAACAAGGAATTCATCCACTACTTCCCATGGGCAGGCAGGTGTTCAGCCATCTCCAGGAAAGCAGGGCTCCATCATGCGTAATGGTTACTTGGGAAGACAAACACCATTACTCCAAATGTCCCCCCCTTCCTCCTTCTTCCCCAGCTTTATATACTGATCATGATGTCGTATGGTATGGAATAGCCCTTTGGCCAGTTTGGGGTCAGCTGTCCCAGCTGTGTCCCCTCCCAACTTCTTGTGCACCTGGCAGAGCATGGGAAGCTGAAAAGTCCTTGATTTAGTATAAGCACTACTTAGCAACAACTAAAACATCTCTGTGTTATCAACACTCTTTTCAGCACAAATTGAAAAGATAGTCCCATACTAGCTACTCTAAAGAAAATTAACTCTGTCCCAGCCAAAACCAGCACATTCTCCACCCCTTACCCCATACCATTTATGTCATGCTCAGGTCTCGCACTATCCATAGTGTGAGCACTATACCTGCTCCAGCATGGCCTTAGCCACAGTCCCTTCAGAAGTAAACTTGCTCCAACATGGCCTTACCCACAGCTGCAGTCCCTCCAGGGCTATATGTGCTCTGTCCTGGGCTTATCCATGGCCACATGCTTTGAGGTGCTCCAGCATGACCTCATGCACAGCCACTGATGCTTCAAGGTGTACCTGCTGCAGTATGGACTTAGCCACAGGTGCCTCGAGGTGTACCTTCTCCAGCCTGGACTTATCCTTGGGCCATAGTCAGTTCAAAGGTATACCTGCTGTGGCACAGACATAACCACGGCCAAAGACATTTCAAGATATACCTGCTCTGGCATGGGCTCATCCACAGGTCACAGTCCCTTCGACTCGAGTTCACACCGGAGTTCCAGCCTGCCCTGTACAGCAGCACAGAAACAGCAGCAATGCCCTGGCCATCTGCCAGCCCAGGTGCATCACCATTGCTGTTATCAAAACGTTCCCAGGCACAGCAGAGTCAGATGATCAGCAGTACAGCAGCACGGCAAGCAGTGAAAGCAAAAAGCAGCCACTAATGAGCGCTAGACTCTAATATACAGTAAGGCAAGCAAGCCCCATGGCAAGCACAGGAGCCTGCCAATTACTAGCTAAACAGCAATAACAGCTATAAATTCAATCTAGCACATTCCAATCAAATCTGTCATTATCTTGAACCCTTCAAGCCCTACATTGAGCGCCAAAAAGGACTGTTGTAGTTTAGCCCTGCTCAGCAACTAAGCACCACCCAGCCGCTTGCTCACTCCCCCCCAGTGGGATGGGGGAGAGAATCAGAAGAGCAAAAGTAAGAAAACTCATGGGCTGAGATAAAGACAGTTTAATAGGTAAAGCAAAAGCCGTGCACACAAGCAAAGCAAAACAAGGAATTCATCCACTACTTCCCATGGGCAGGCAGGTGTTCAGCCACCTCCAGGAAAGCAGGGCTCCATCACACATAGTGGTTACTTGGGAAAACAAACACCATCATCCCCCCCCTTCCTTCTTCTTCCCCAGCTTTATATGCTGAGCATGATGTCATATGGTATGGAATAGCCCTTTGGTCAGCTGGGGTCAGCTGTCCCAGCTGTGTCCCCTCCCAACTTCTTGTGCACCTGGCAGAGCATGGGAAGCTGAAAAGTCCTTGATTTAATATAAGCACTACTTAGCAACAACTAAAACATCCCTGTGTTATCAACACTGTTTTCAGTGCAAATCCAAAACATAGTACCATACTCGCTACTCTAAAGAAAATTAACTCTGTCCCAGCCAAAACCGGGACATTCTGGCAGGTGAACTGCAGGTGTTGGGAGAAGCAGCAGCAGACATAGCCATCTGTATTGGGAAGCAATCTATTCAGGTAGGGTCTGATGTGCTCTTCCAGCACAATTTCACAGTGATGCTATCTCAGAGAAAAATAGCACCTCTCAGTGCTTTTTCCCTCTGCAAGCAAGGAAGTAGTTTCTTTTTTTTTTTTTTTTTAAAGAATAAAATGTGCTCCCTTCATTTAAATAGGACACTGATCTCAAACTCTTCCTTCTATTCCTGAGATGGTTAAGGGCTGAGGAAACAGTCTACTATTTCTAAGCAGGCATAGCGAGTCCTTTTCTGTTATAGTTGGTAAAATATGAAATGTTTCAGAAAATCAGACAGCTAATAATAAACCTTAAAAATCTTCTACCTCAATAGAGCCAGTATAAAATTTCACTCAGTTTTGGGCTGACTACCTTGTCACTGTGCTACAACCTATGTCTTACAAAGGCATTCTGTTTGAATAAAAAGATTTCAATTAATGGTAAAGCTCTTGCTGTACTCTGTTCTCATGTTTATCCGCTTTCATTGTTGGAAATACTTGTCTTTTACAGTAGCTAATGTTCTAGCTTCAGCATTGTAGTGATTGTTTTATGTGCTATATGGGCGCCTTCTGAAGTGTGGTGTGTCTCCTTCTGTATTTAAGTCATTAATTAATTTTGTACCTCATTCTTGAGGTTTAGGGATTAAATATGACCTCCCATTTCAATTTCATACACTACTACTGAAAGGTTTCTTTAAGTTATTGGAATTTTGTTTGGTCAGAAGCACTACATAATAAATTTCGGGGAGCTGGGAAGACAAGCAGAAGATGGGAAAGTTTTCTCAGAACAAAGAAGTGTGCTTCAAATTAGGTCTATAACTGTTTTTGTTACCATAGCAATGTAATACCATGACAAAACTCTCTACAGGCGTTGTTGCAGATACCCTACCTTCGCGGTTTCTCATGAACATTGAAATACCCATCCACAATATTTTTCCTTGTTAAATCCCAGACTGTGGGGGTCAAAGAGAAGGGAAATTCCATTTGTGTGATAACTTTTGGTGTTTCTTCTTTGTAGGTGTCCCTGTTAGTAGCTTAAAACATTTTATCACAGGTCATAGCTATATGCATGCTTTGATTTCATTCTACAAGTACAGCTGGCATAAATATATAAAAATGTACTGAAATAAAGTATAATGGGATAAAACCATAAGAGGAAACTGCTTATATCACAGATACAAGTTCTGGGGAACTGGGATATGATTGTAGACTATGCGAAATGCAGTTAGATCAATCAGAAGGTGCTAAAGAAATTCAATGGAAAGTTAAAGTGCTGGCAAGGTCCACCACTTCAAACAAAATAGGATGTCAGACATGTCAGTGCAAAGCTGGTTATTCACCAAAGCCAAGGTCAAAAGACAATGATCAGCTAAAAGATTAGGGAGAGATTGACAGTCTGGGAGGACTTCTTGAAAAGGGGAGAGAATGTCAAGCAAGGCTGGCTGTTGTCCCAGCTCAGATGGATAAAGCAGACCTATCTCACCATAGAGGCACAGACAAGCTGGTGACCTGGTTCAGCTCACTGGCTCTCCAGCACCGGTCAGGCTGAGCTCCAGAAGAGTACACCGGTTGGATTGACTTGCCCTCAGAGAATTATCTGTGGTAAAGTTATGTATCAGTGAAAAGAGATAGTTATAAATGGAGCCATTCAGGAGCCTACAGTTCTGTCAAAGGAAGAACTGCAGGATAACATAGCTCATTTGTCTTCTGATTTGTTTTAGATGAGAATGCATGGGTGCTAGTGAGTCAGCTTATTGCAATTAAAGTATCTGTAAGTTCATGAATGCTAGTCGCAGTGTGTTGAACTGCTGTTCCTCCGTAACAAACAATTACTGAGTCGTCTGTAAAGCCGTTTGTCTTCTTCCATTACACTGAAAATTGGTCCTTTGCCTTGATGGACAAACCTCAGTTTTCTGATCTTACAGCTCATCATTTCAGCTGTCCCCACATAAACTAATAATAAACTAGTTCTCTAGAGCTGAGTCATCTTTCACCTTCCCTTATTCCCAGCAACCAGACATCAAAATGTATACTTCAAAAAGTCATAACAGAAATTGCTTTTTGCCTTCAGTGATGAACTTTGAGTTGCCAGACATTTCCTTTGCTTTTCCTTTCATCAAGCTAAGCTAAGCCAATCAAATAATCAATTTTTTAACATTTTAAAATATTTGCTTTTAGGTTTAGATGTTGCATTTGTACTAATTTAGGCACTGTGTTTGTATTATGACTGTGCTGGTCCTGAATCCACTGAACTGAATCCCTTGCATAGACTCATTTTTTTGCAGCATGGTTTGCAAAGGATTTCTGTCACCATTGAGGCATGTGTGATGCAAGGGGATGGACACTCAAACAGGTGAAGTTCATGTCCCACAGAGCTCGTGATCTAAATTACCACATTCAACAGGGGATACAAATAAATGAGTGTAAAAAGCTCTGTGCTTGAAGTATGGGCCTACTGAGAAGTGTGCAAAAGAGAGTAACCTTCTCTGTTCTTCTCAGATCAAGTTAGGCAGCTGGTATTCAAGCTCTCCTCCTGTTTCCTTGCAGAAAAGTGTGAAGACAGTGGTTGTTGAAGTCCCTCAGTGACTACTGTAGCCAATTCACATAATTCATCTTTCTTACCACCAGTCAGTCAGGGCTCTTTCCTGTACTGGTGTAGATACAAAGGAACAACAGAGAATATGAAACTGCCATTTAAAAAATTGTTTTGTTCTGTTTTTCATCTAGCATTCATCTACCATTTCTTAAAAAACAACGCACAAATAATAGTATGTATTCAAGGCAAAAATCTCTACCAAGGGAGCAACTCAACATCGCACACTTTTGTGATAATTTATCCAGCCAGAAACTTCTCAGCTCTCTCATTGCTGTGCTACAGGCTCCTAAGAGAAGAGCTGTGAACACTATAGCGCAAAGTCTTTACCTTTCTCTTTTGAACTCATGTCTGTGCTGCAAATCTTCAATGTCAAAATAGGATAAGATAAAATTTGTAAAACATTATGTAAAGGCAGCATAAGCTTTCATTACTCAGGGGATGTGAACACCTTTTTTCTTAAAAAAAAAAGAAAATGCTTATATATGAGACGGAATCTTTTGTTCTTAAACAAAAAAAATAAATCCATTAATAGCGTGAAGGTTGGATTTTCAGTCTTGTCAGTCTAATGTTCAGACAGCAGCTGGTCCTACCTGACTGTCATAAAGCCAACCCAAGAATAATTAGGAGGGGGAGGAGGGAAGGGTATATTTTCAAATGAGTTTTTGACTTGCTACCTAGTTTTTAGCCTTAAGATATACCCGGTATATATTTCAAATGCTTCTTCACAGCCATGCTGTTTGGGCAGGGAGGGGGAGAAGAAAGGGGAACCTATTCCTCCCCCTTCTCCTGCCGCTCCAGAAAAAAGCTTCCAAGAGCTGGGGCTTCTAAAAATTGCACAGGTGCTTGGACTTACAGAGTATTTATTTCTTCTGCTTTTTAAGTCATCTTCCACCCACAGCAGGTAGAAACAGAGGAAAGCCTTTTGCTAGCAAAAGCTGATTGCCCCCCTTTGTACCTCTTCACTGGGATACTGATATAGAAGAAATATATCGGAAACCTGAGCAAGACAGCACGAAAGTAGTAACTTGCTTATCGAAAGGCACACGCTAAAATTAGACTCTCTTGAAAATTTAGGGCAAAATATGTATTGGAGAATATTTTTAAAGTGTTTCTTCCCTTTCAGTCATCTATCTATGAACCTAACTACTTTCCTCTGTCACGTTTCCCTGCTTTGAGGGCAATATTAATAATATTGACTCCTGCAAAAGAAATGGAAAATGCTGAACTTTGTTCTCTATGCTTCATGGTTAAAAAATGAGACCAATAAAAAGTCTCCATGCTAGATTGTTACAACAGGAGTTGATCTTAAAATTCCCATGCTGTTTAAAACTTACAGCTGGTATCAGGCAGTGAAATTAATGTTTTACTTGCAGGCTTATAAAACAGAAATTGGCTTGCTGTTAAGACCACGAAGCTGCCACAGGCTCATCTTCACTTTTACAAAACTGGAAGTCAGTTATGATTTTTTCTAATAGCATTTGTTTTTTAGCAAATGACAGTAAATATCCTGAGTTTCAGCTATGAGACCCAGTAAAAATACATGGACAATGCCCGATTTCAGAGCTGTACGAAGACCACTCTTAGATGCTCAGTGCAACAGCACCCTCTACGCCCTATGACTTTAAGCGCATCTGGATCTAAACACATCCCTCGCTGAAAGGTGAGCTGCGCCAGGGGACAGCATTATTGGTACACTTTCTGGGCATCTCCTGGCCTTTCAGTCTGACCTCAATGGCACACAAAGATTAAAAGCAAATCATAAACATGAGAGTAAAGGCACGGAGAACAGAGTAAAAAGGAGCATGAGTTCACGACCAGCAGCCTGGTTTGGAAAAACAATAATCCAGGCAAAAGAAATGAGGCAATATAATTCATGCTGACTTCAGTAAAGGATTTGGTATGATGTTTGGTGACAAGTTACTAATTTACAGAAGATGGGAAGTAGTAGGGGCACTTGGACAAAGGGTCAAAGGAGACACAACAGTGGGTTTTGCTGAAATGAAAATAGGATGCTGGAGGACAGCTACTCGAGAAATTAACTGTGTATAGTAGTTGTTTGCAAGATAGGGACACAGGAGGCACATGGGGGTGGGAGAAAGCAAATGTAGTTATAGACTACATAAAACATTATTTCTGCAGAAATAAAGAATATTAAAGTGCTTTGCCCTTGTACAAAACGTTGTTAAAATGTTCTCTGGCATGCAGTGTATAATTATCTTTTTTTTTTTTTTTTTTTTAAGTAACAGTGCAAAATCAAACTGGAACAATGACAGAATGTATAGTGGGAAAAGAGGAAAAATAGCAAACTTGTTTTCTGAGAGGGGAGCAAAGGCATGCTTGCTGTATCAGTTTTTTATTAGATTATAAAATCTAAATCTTCATATTTAAATAAATTATCCTACTTGCCACAAGCTCTTTGGGAATTTTTTTAAACCAGAGGACACTTTCTTTTGACTTTACTCTGAACTGCTCTGAATAAGAGTCTTCAAAATTTACCATTAAGTGACTGTGGGGAAACCAACTTCATTGTTAGTCCCCCTTAGTAAAGTTAGTGTTTCGCTTACTCTGCAGGTTTGGTGGGGGGAGTAAAGAGCAAAACCTCATGGCCATAAAAAGGGTAGAGAAGGCATGGAAGTTTTCAACTAATTTTTTTGACCCACTGATTTTGCTTATAGGTAGTAGAAGAGCAGCTGCAGCATTTGCCAGTTTTCTTCTCCAGTGATACCTTTACCACAAGCGGGTTTTTTTATTGAAGGGTAAATAGCAAGGCTTCCTCTTCTGTAAAGCAACCGTCTGTGACCAGTGGTTTTATGAAGTGATCCAGCTCTACAAAAATTAGTTTCCTGTATCTTCATCTTTGTGGACATAACTAAATAAGGTACTGGCCTTAAAGTTCTAGTGCTCTAGCCTTGATATCTCACTTGTATACGGGCTTGTGTTGGCATAACTTTGAAAGGGAAAGGTGTAAGCTACATTATTCTGAGGAACTTTTACACTTGTGTATTTGCAGTCACATCAGAGCTTCTCCCTATTTAATTATTTCAATGTACAAAATTTCTCTGTTTAAAATGTGTTTTGGTGATGGTACTCTGTGTGTGTGCATATGAGGGCTTTATATTTTATTTGTTTGCCAGTCTCCAAAAGGGATGTATTTGTTATTGGACTGAAGTAGCAGAAGTCATCAGAAAGGTTTTGTCATTTCATTCAGAGCTGGACATCAATGCTGTCAATGTCTCCACTGCTGCAGTGTTGCTCCATTCCCAGTGAGGGCAGAAATACAGCAGTTTTGAAGGTATGGCTATTATTTAGAAGAACTGTTGGCAGACCCTATGGTGGAGGACTTTGGTAACACTCACAGTATTTGTTTGCCTATTCGATATACATAGAAGTGATTTTTCTGGTCTTCATTAATTCCTGTATTCTTTTTGAATGATGTGATTTTTTAAGCTGATTTTATACACTTTATGTGTTTTGAATCCAAGCTTCAGAGCCTTTGCTCATTTTACTAGTCATGCTCTAAGTCTGATCAGTGTGCTTCCAACTGTACCTTTACAGTCTCTTTAAGAGTATTTTTAGGGGAAGCTCACAAGGTGGTGCTGTATCGTTTTCTGTGTCAGAGTTGGGATAACTACTCCATGACACTTTAAATTTCAGTAGACCAGATTCTGCCTCCAAGGCTGTTTTCTGCCTACCTGTGCTTTTCTGATGTTATTAGGGTTTGTTTTGATTTTTTTTTCCTTTTTCTTCGAGCAGAAGCCTCTGGGAATTGTTTGTTGGTACAGATCTGTAAGGAAAGGGGTCAACTCTTTGATAACCTCTGAAGTGGTGTATAAGGAAAACTAAATCAGGTTGTGTTTGGGATACACCCAGAAAACTATATTGATTTCTTCTCCCTAGGCATACTCCCAAATGCATACTTAGTACTTGCTTATTAGTGTTACTTTGAAGAAGGGAAGCATTGTATTGAATAACTGCACAACAGAAAGCGACAATCCAGCCAAACAAAAATGCTCGGCACATTTGGATGGCTTTAGGGTTGAAATTTTATAGGGGGGAAAAAATGTGGACAGATTTTAGATTAAAGTCCTAGAAAACACTGGGATAACCCCAATACATTTAAGTGAGGAAGCAAAGAATTTGGAAGCTCTGACCACCTGGGTCATACGGAAAGCAAGAGCAAAAGATTTAATTCCCTGCAACACATTCATATTTTGAGAAATCTTTCCTTTGCTCTCCCCTTAGTTAATTTTCAACTGTTTGACTTCATGGGTTAATTTCAGTACACTTTACCTTCCTTTATAATTTTCTCACCACTGCCACCATGGTCTCCAGCTCATCTGATTTGTTGTGTGCTAACAAGCACTTTGAAATAAGGTAGTTCTAGTATTACGAGGGTGAGGCACATATCTTGCCCATTAAAAAAGGGAAGAGGCCATACATGATTTCACATACAGAGGACATTATATCTTTATAATTAATATTGTATTAATCTAAGTATAGTTATATTACATCTTATGTCGTATTTTATGAAGTTATAGTTACAGTAGCCAAACAGCATGATAGGGAAACTATGCTTTGTAAACTCTTCAGAAAATGAAGAAAGTGAGCCCAGAAGAGTCTCTGGGCTCATTGCTTTCTAAATATGCAAATAGGAAGAAGCAGGCAAAGGCGTTGAGTGCTCTGTGCTTACTAAAGCAGCAAGGACTGTCAAATGTCCTTCCAGCCGGGAGATGCTGTGTGGCACACCCCTAAGGTGTGGACAGAACTTGTGCATGGATAGTTCTGCTTTCCAACAGCATAAACAAAATGCTTTGGTTTAAATTGCAACTTCTTTTGGAATATCATCTGTGTACAAAATGTGGCTGCTCCCCACAACCCTCCCCCCCCCCCCCCCCCCAAGAATACCTAAGGGAAGAAGAACTCCTGGTTTTATCTGTATTTTCTATAAGAACAACAAAACCTCTTCCATCAATGTATGCATTTCTGTGTTGATACCAACACAGTATCAGACCAGATTGGACCCTTATTTGGGACAGATTGGTTAGAGCAAGTTGTGGATGTGTTTGAGGTTAATCACATAAGTGCTCCCATGGATATAGGTTTTTTTGTTGGTTTTTTTTTTCAAGATCAGGGCTATGTTGCTTTCTGAAGGATGATCTTTACAGCTGTGTAGTACCTAGGCTTGGGTGGCATCTTCTACATTCCTAAACTCTCTGGCTCATGGAGATTGAGGTATATGTGTGGGAGAGAGGATTATCCCACTTCATGCCCAATTGTTCAGCAATTTGCGCTCAGCATTTTGTGCTGCTTACAGCATCCATGTCCTCCAACAGGCATGCCTGTTCTTAGGAAAAACAACCTATCCAGCATCACTGAGCACAAACGTGCCTGCAGAACACCTGTGTTTGCAACAGGTTCCCCAGCATGGTTACAGTCATGAAGAATGCCTTCACCTGTTGGCTGCTGTGCTTCTGTCTCTTGTCTTTAGGAGAAATGCAAGCCTAGCTCTGAGAAACCTTCCCAGCAAGTTTCAGTTCCAAGAACCCTTTTTCCAAGAATTGGCATCCTCCAAAAATGGAGGGGGAAAAAACTTTAGGCTTGAAAAGATTATTAAGTCCTAATTGATTCTAATAATGGTTTTAAATGCATCTCGAAGGCTTTGACGGAGATCAAAGAGGAGCCACAAAATAGCAATTCATTATGGTCTTGATTTTCAGTTTTCTTTCTCCATTGCATTTTTTTTTTTACCTGCTACATTATTTCTCAGCCAGTCCCTCAGAGCCTTATGTGAGACACTTGTTCCTTCAGTCTACCCTAGATGTACAGCTCATCAAGGAAAACAGGGAAGGGAGTAAAACAGAGGCAAGACCATGGTAAATCAATTTGCAGTCTCTTCTTGTAGGCATTGCAGTTCTGTGCTGATCCCTATTTGGACCTCTAGCCAAATGCTTCAGTTTGTCTTGAGTTATTAAACCAAGTAATTAAGAAAAGTAAAGAAGTAATCTTTGCTTTGGGCTACAATAAGTAACTACTTACTTAATTTTGTCACTCAATAACGATAAAAGGCCCTGAAGGAATGTTCTGGGCTCAATAAAAGTTCAGAGGTAATATCCCTTTTAAAAATGAATACTCTCTGAGCAAACTACAGGTTATACTTGCAAAATGAAATCTGGAGTGCTTTTTTGGAGTCAATATTACTTAAAGGAGTAGTGCCAGCCTAAAACATTATATAAAGCACTTTTTAAACAGTGCATGAACACGTTTCTTTAAACAACCTTGCAGAGATACCTTCATGTACTTTGTCTTTGAGCACACTTCAGTAAGAAGCAGCAACAAAAACATTAGCGCTGCTGACCAAAGATAAAACACATGAGAAATTATTACAATCAGGGTTTGTGGGTTTTGGTTTTTTGGGGGTTTTTTTGGGGGGGGGAGGGGGAATTAACATAAGCTTTAAAAAAATAAATACTAAAAGATATATTTCTTTTTAAATGACTTCGTCTTTAGAAATTGAGCATGATTGTAGCAAAATATATTTTAACCATAAAATGACTGAAATTGGTCAAAATATGTAAACAGCTTTAGTTAATTGTTCTAAATACGGCTTTATGAAAAAGGTTATATTTTCCTTTTTAATTCTGACTTCTGTTATACGTTTTCTGCTATATTTGTTCTAATATTATTCCTGGAATAGGAAAAAATACTTTCACTCAAAGTGCAATCTTTTAAATTTCAATCACAACCTTTTAAATAAGGAATTATTTCAGTTTTATTAAAAAAAAAAATTAAGCTGAGGAAAATACATTCATTGTATTTTCCCAATTTTCTATAAAAATTAAAAGTAAAGAAAACAGTAAAGCACTTTATTAAAACATCAGTTTTAAAACACTTATATTTTTACTAAATTTTTAAATTAAAAACATGTTTATCTAAATATCAGAATATTATTATTTTTATTTTACAACCTCATTTTTTCATTATTCAAACTAATTGCCGCCTTGCACTACTGGAGAAACTCATTAGTCTGTGATGCTTGTAGATTGCCTGATTCTTGTTTAGTTTCAGATGTCTTTCAAAGCATATTTTAAGCAAAAGTGTTATGGCTATTGCTGCATTACAGAAAGTTGTTTAACTGTGTGACTTAGTGGGATAGAGTGGGGAATACTTCTGGGTGCAACACACATTGTTGCATTTTTACTCTAAGCATGAAAAATGTTTCACAATGTTACTTGGGTTTTACTTTTTAAAAAACTACAATTTGAAGTATAGTTATATCATCCCGATGATTAGAAAAAAGTGTTAAATTATTGTAGTTATAAGAACTTGCTGGCACAAGTGACTTATTTAAACCATATAAATTTTCCTAAATGTCTGAGTGCTATGAGCACCATAGGAAAATGTGCAGTTTTCCCTTGCAGAAATGCTTTATTTATTAGTTGTTTCATGTCTCTCTGGCTGGTGTTGCTGCTAAGTTTGTATTATTATAAAGCACACTTTTTTTTTTATTTATTTAGCTCCTGTTAACGTGTGATCAGTGGCTTTGATTTATTGTTTCCAGCTGCTTGTAGGTATGTGCTGATTGAATTGGCTTAATTCATACACCAAGGAGAAAAATGCTGTACACTGACATCCAGTGTGCATACCACTTTTAAGCAGTACTAGTTTTTCAGATCACTGTGTTAACAGCGTCGCTCTCCAGTGGACTTTCTGAAGATGTGCTGCCTCTGTCACACCTAACTCAATTATAGGCTAATTATTTATTCGCATCATTTAAAACTCCAGAAATGTGTGAATCAATAGTTCAGTCCATCAATGAGAAAGCAGCTCTGCAGTATTTTCAATTCTCTGCATGATCCATAGCATCAGCTAGGGAGTTGATTTTGCAGGGAGTGAGGCTGTGCCCCAGGAACACCCTGGGAATAAAGCAGACGTATCCCTGGGGGAGGAGGGTCCCCAGTGCCCATCCTCTGCTGCCGCCAGCAAGGAGTCAGGACAGCTGCTTTCCCTTTGGAGAAGCGGACACAGAATGAATAGGGGGCAGAAAAGTCCCTGGGGTGTAAGACTCGTTTGCTGAAGCCAGGACTGCTTTTGGTTCCTCGTCTACAAGCCATAATTATTTGACTTAATAATTATTTTGTAGGCCAGTCTTGTTATTACCAACCCACAGGTGCTTTGAAATGTCTGACATGCATTTAGCCCTTGCCATGATCCTTCTGCATGTATAAAGGTTGGGGTTTTCTTTATTTCTTCTGTACACACTGCTCTTCTATTATTTGAATCTGCACCCTGTTTCATGTCTTGCCTTTTAGTGTTCACTTAGCCAAACAAATTTCTGCCTTACTCTTTGATTATTTGGGTGTGGAGCTTTGTTTGAATTTCTCCCAGATTTTTCTCTTCCTCCCTTCTACCTCCCCTCCTCCTACCCCCCAATTTGAAAACCTTTATTTTGTTTCTGGAACATTTCCCAACAATTATAGCAAAAGCTATTTAATTTCTGGGTGAGGCAAATAGTTATTAGCCTATGCAGGACTGGTCTGTCACACAGATGGGATAAATGCTTGACCTTAGCAGAAAGGTATTAAGAACTGTTCAGCATTCTCTGGAGGCTTTTTTTTGGGTGGCTTTGGGGCGTTGACTGTGAGTTGTATGCTATGGGCACCAATTATTATAGCTTCCTTCCTTTTGTTTTCCATATTTCAGCCTTTCACTGGATGCTTATTGTTGTTTCAGTTGGTTTTGAAGTAGCTTGTTGTAATGCAGAAATGAGAGCTCCCCTTCTGTGATTTATTGAAATAGCATTTCCAGTATCAGTTCAAAAATTACTAGTGTTTTTATCAAGGACATAATTGTGTGAAGTGGTTTGATTATCTCATCAAAGCTTGAGGGTCATATTTAAGTAATGAAAGGAACCCTTCTATCATCTTTTTTTGCGATCTGCTGTTAATGGCTCAGTTTTCTGGATACTAGCATAAAAGGCAATACAGCAAGATATCTCATATAGGCTTAATCTGTAGGCATGAATCATAACTGAACCTGTATTTGTGTATCACTTAAATGACTTTCTAAAGATTTCAACTTTTTCTGCCTTGCAGATTGCAAATTAGAAGTCAGAGGCTCTCTTCTGCAAATAGGCTTTGAATATTTAATTATGCTTATCTAGCAGCAGTCCTAGCCTTAGATTAGATTAAAAAAAAAAAAAGTAAGGTTTCTGAGGGGCTGTCAGTTAAGACAAAGAAAGTAGAATGGTATATTATGTCTTATTGCATCTATTTATTTGTGTGGGCATTGCTTACACAAAATGGCAAATGCAACAAGTGATGGCTTTGGAAGTGTCATGACATCTTCCAAACGAGGCAGTTTAACAGATGAAGCCGACTAACCAGCTGGAAAAGGGAGCCCTGTCCTGCAGCTAATTCCAGGTTTGCGGATAAGAACTGAATAGTGCAACATGGAGAGAAAGTGGAAGAGTTTGCCAAAGCTGGCTGTTAAACCGCCTCCATGGTGCCCCGGTCATGGAGAAGCTATATGCACGTGAGCCTCAGCCCACACTGAAGACAGAATGCTCTCAAATGCGTTCTAGGCCTTTATCCAGAACAGGGCTGAGTTTCCCATTGTCCCTAATAATTTGTGCACCAGGCTATCCTAAATTGTGGGGGCATCACCACACAGGGAAACCTGCTGTAGATCATGTCACTTATAACCATGTGCTCTCTAGACATTTCTGTGTATGTGCATGTATGGGACATTCATCTTATACACAAATCTTAAATAATCTTAGGCCATAGGTCATTTTAAAGTAACACAAATTGCTGCTGGAGCTGAAGAAGCAGCCTTGCCTATGTCCTGTCTCTGTCCCAAAAAGGAACCCATTCATGGTGTTATAACCTCCCCGTCAGCAATAGGAAGAGAGGGGGGAGCGAGCAGGATTTGGGCAGTAATTTAGATCAAGCATCTGGCCTGGCCTTCTGCAGAGAGTGCCGGGGCAGTGGTGTAATGAGAGAAGCAGATGGATGCTGTGTGTGTTGCAGGGTAGGTGAGACCACACTTCCCAGCTGGAGAAGCTTCTGCATGGGCATTGGGTCAGGAGGCAAAGCAGCCAGTTTGCAGTATGGATACTGTTTGAACTTGTCCGAGGGAGAATTGAAGATCTGGCGAGGAAGAAGCCTGAACCACTGCAGGCATGAAGGAGTCTACTCCTTGGTGCCTACTGAAAAGACAATGTAGATGCAATTACAATAACTTTTGCAGAACCAGAGAAGATATCTAAGCAAGGATGATCCTCCTGTCATCAAGCAGGTCAATTTTAGGTCCTTATAGGGCATTGCAGGTAGCTAATCTAAAAAGGAAGATCAAGGGGAAAAATTAACTTGTGTAAAATAACAGTGTTTGACAAAGGTGAAGAGCCAATGTCTTCAAAAGCGCCCTTCAGTCCATTTGTTTTAGCAAGTTAAGGAAGGGGGTAAGGACAGAAAAAGGGCATATCTACTCATTTTCAAGCTTTTGGTGGGCTGTATATTTCCAGGGAGTCAGTAATTGCCCTCCTACGGTTTTTGATATATGTAAAGAGGGAACGGGACAAGCATTTCAGAAGCTGTAAAAGTTTGGTTTTCGATTACCCTTGTTCAGAACATGGAGTGCTCAAAGGAATTGTTTAAAAGGCAAACGTAGCTTTTACAGCTTCCAAAATTGTTGTGACAGGCTTTATTGTGGTCCTTGTCTTCTCTTTTTCTGAGGAAATTGAAAGTGAGCAGCCACATTAAAAACTTTTTTTCTGTCCTTCTCCCAGCCTCCCTCCAACATGTTAAATGGGATGCTAGTTTGTGCCTCAAGAATGATGTCTAATCTGATGAGTGTTTTGAGCTAAGTGCTTTCCTCTTAACGCTCCAAGCTCCTTCTGTACAAATGAATTCAGAGGGAAGAAGGCTTCTTGATATTATTTTGCATTTGTCTTTCACACATGCAGGTATGCTACTGATGCATTATTCCAGTTGTAAAGATAGCAGGATCTCCTAAGCTGTGAAGAAAGGGCCTTACGTTGGAAGTGAATGAAAGAGAGTCTTCATCCCACTTTAAAATGGTGTTATAAGAACAGCGTATGCTTCCCTTTATGCCCGTTTTCCTTATTCTTTATCTGTCTTAGAGACACCAGCCATGCTAACTTGGCAGTATGCTTGTGCTCAGGGGAATTCAAGGCATCTGTTTGCTTGGCGTTTTGCTCGGATGTGTAAAGAAAGGACTGTGTAGCACCCAACACACCAGTGAAAATTAACTTTACAGAGGAAAATGGAGTAAATCTTTTAGGAGGTTCTGCTCTGGTCTCTTGAAGTTTTGTCAAATTCCAAAAGCAATAGTAAGATCCAAAATCATACTGCAAATTTGGAGAGAATTAGTTGCACTCCTGATGATATGACAAGTAATTTCAACTGCTGATAATCTATGCAATCATTTAGCCTATAAACTTATAATTGCTAAACTAGAAGTCAAACATTTTATAATCTAGGCATCAAAAATCTGACACTTAATACTTCTAGGTCCTTTTCCACAGTTGTATTAAATTCACGTTAGCCATGTTTAAAATTAAAATTCGTATTCATAACCTTAATGCAATATTTCTTGCTGAAGAGTAGTTGGCTTTTCATATGCCTTTTTCAAGGAAACAATAATTAAAAAATAAATATGAAGTTCAGAAAGACTTGGCTTTACTGTAATATAAAATTGTTATTAGAAGAAATAACTGAGAGCAAAGTTAATGAAAGAAAAGGCCAATGGTTAAAGTTTAGTAAATTTTAATGGTTTTAAATTTAGACAGTCATTAAAGGCAAATATTTCATCTGTAGGTTTGTATACCTATTTTCTGCTAAAATTAATGGAATTTAGGTAGAGCTAGCTGAGGGATGAAATTTTAAAAAGAAAAATCTGTAAAACCTGCATATGTAGAATCCATGGGTTTGAAAATGCGTGGGCAACTTCTGCCAGACAGCATACTTTTTCAGTGCACACGCAACAGGGTGCATGTAGGTTTCTCTTTTTTTTCCCTACAGTCATATTTTTGAATCTTCTTAAAACAGTTCCCTTCCAACTCTGGAAGGAAAATTGCTAAATCATGCAAAAAATGCATCTGTAGGCACATTTGTACGTAGGTGGCAATTGATGCCAACAGATAACATGAAGATGAAATAAATAATTGAATGCATATTTGAAGATGTTCACCTCATTTATTTTTGCATAATGATGGAGGACATCTTTCTTACTGCAGTAAAACCATCAGAAAGAGTGCTGCCAACTTGTTGACTGGTTAATGCAAAATATGAGGTTTGAGTTCCACTTCATCAGCTTGTGTTTGGAAAACAAGCCCAAACCTAGAATGCGGCATATCAGCAAGACCTACCCCAGCAAATGTTGTTCTAAAGCAGCTTCTCCTGGTGCCCCTGTCACTCAAGGTACATCTAGATCCCAACAACCCGTGATTTGATAAGATAAGGGAAACTTCATGGAGCTATGTAATTGCTCATAGGGAGGCAGCTAGGACTCTGGTGAAACAAGCCTTGTGGCTTAATTCAGGAATTATCTGAAGTTTCTTAAGAATTGCTACAATGCTGGCTGGCCCAAGGGATCTCCTCACTTTAGTCCATATAGTCCATTTCATCCACAGTAAAGTGGTATGGCTTTTCCTGTAGAGCGCTGCTTTTCATGGAAAACCTAGGGTTTTTTGATCCTGAACGTGAAATGTTTCTGCTGAAAATCCAAGTTGCTTACCTTCAAAATATTGTTGTGCCTCTCTGAAACTGTACTTTGTGTTTCTCATCTCCCTGAAGTCCTCTGTAGGACAGGTACTGCTCATAAATACACTTCTCATACTGCAGACAAGGAAAGATGAGGCAGCAGAGTGACATCTTCTGAGAGCTGGAGTTTAGACAAACAGCCTCCCCATGGAGGGGAGTGGGAGCTTAAGCAAACTGTGAGATACTTCAGCAAAAAAAAGAAATGTTTTGGGGTTTAGGGCAAAGTTTGATTTAAAGTAGCATATATACTTTCTCTGAAACTTTCAGTGGCAAAAAAAACACTTTTCTAGTCATCTGTAATCCTCAATTATAATGGAGAAGAGAGCAAGAAAATCAAAACTGCATGTGAGAGTCACTTTGTTACTATCTTCCCTTCAAAAATGCAAGCATACCTAATAAGCATTATGATACTGGCATACAGATATCTCTACAAGATAGAAAATAGTTACAGGAGAAAGAGTTACGACCTAAAAGCTATGATTTTAGCCATGTATGTGTTATAAGTTGCACAGCCAGGGGAGAAGTCTGCAAACTTTTCTCTCCTCTCTGCAGTGAGTTAAAAAAAAAAAAAATTTAAGACGTTAATAACATTAGACAAATCAATGGGAAAGTAAACAGAACATCTATAAAATATCTAGAAACCAGTGAGATGTAAATGACAACAGACATTTTCCATTTTTCAGTGAGAAATATGGCTCAGTGAAAGAGGTTGGGGGGGGGAGGGGGGGAGAAAAGCAAGTCAAACCTTTTTTTCAAGTCTCCTCTATTCTCCTTTTCATGAATAAGGAGTGAAACAGAACTAAGTGAATCAATATAGTCCTTATTTTGAATTTGTGAAATACTAATCATACCCCTCAAGAGAAAGTGGCATATGGGTTTTTTTGATAGCACACTATTTGATTTTTTGCCTCATTAATGTCTCAGATGCAAGTCCTTTTTTCAAAGCAAAAAGTATTTGCTGCAAAAGGTGCTTTTAATAAATTTCTGTGCCTTGTAACTGACATCCGGTTTCTATGGTTTAGTGGTAAATATGCTTCTCTTAATAGCTACCTGATAATGGATCTACTGATATCACAGGTATATTAAAAATCTAGCATGTTGAGAAAGGTATTTCTCTTTATATATAAAACTAGCCAATAGGAACTTTACAAAAGTTAGAGGATTCATCAGAGCCCTAAAGACTGAAATAATTTTAAGGCTTCCAGGAGGTTTAATCTTTGGTGCTTATATAGCCCCTCCATTTAGTCTTCAGTATTTTTGTCGTTATACCATCACAAAAGGCTGATCTCTTACCTAGATAGACCTGTACATGAAGGGAGCTATTTCAGATGCCTCACTCCATTTCCAACTACTTTATTTGTTTCTCCACATCTTATTTTGGCTTTTCAGTATGCCACCTGAAGTATGCAGCTTCTCTTGCTCATTAGAGAAGGAGTTGGCACCTAATTCAGGACCGAGGATTGCTTTTGGGGAGTCAGACAGGTAAAAGTGAGGTAACGCTATGAGAAGAGTCTCAGTCCAAGTGGCCATGCTTGAGGTCAGGGAAGTGTGCTGGTAGAACAGGAAACTGAACAGAGACACTCATAAACATGGGAATATTCTTCTTTGCAGGACTGGATTGCAAAAATTCCTGAACATTTTCAGCTCCTGTTGAACACATTAAGAATAGAAAGCACTCAACATTTTTAAGTTTCAGCCACAGATGGCACTGCACTTTCAAGTATTTGTTTAACATGACACACGAGAAGCACCATCTTTCTTTACCTAAGCATTACAAGGTGGGGGCAGCTGAGGAAAGAAGGGTGCTAAGGAAGCTTTTCTACAGGTGAGAGCTCTGTAAAAACTGACTGGCTCTGGCCACAGTAAAAGCAAAACAAAAGCAGATTTCAGCCATCCAGTTAGCTACCACCCATGACTCAGAGTTCTTCCCATTAGATCAGGAGAATACGAAATCTGCATGTTGGATATCTGTTCAGACACAGATAAACCTTGCCCCTTCTTCAAAACTGTGTGTGCGTGGCTCCTACCATTTCCTGCTCTGCACTGTTACCCAGAGAAGCACAGGCATGGACCACAAGGCAGCTACTATTAAGACAAGTAAGTTTAAAGATGTCACTAAATAACATTTTTGTGGCATCTACTTAGTATTAAAGAATCTAAAAAATTATCACCATCATTTGTACCACTCAGAGTCAAGTAGGAAAAATAGTAAGGCTTATTACTTTTCAAGATTACTGAAACTATGTGCAGGTACCACAGATTATTTTTGCATCATCTGTATTACTAGAGTAAAAATGGGTCTCAGTTCCATCCCTTTAAGTTAATAGAAAGAATTCAAATAACTGTTTTGGTCTTAGTTTTTTCTCTTTCTGATACAGTGAAATGATATAGAGATGAAAGTAGCAAAGGCAGGTAGGTGATCAAGTTCAGGTGACTGATGTTTTTAATATATTGCTTACCCTTGTCCAAAAAAAAACCCAACCCAAACCAGTCAACTGATAAAAAAAAGTACTTTTTCTCCCACTCCCCCCCCCCCAAAGTCATAAATTTCTTAAGCAAAATGTATTTCTGAAAGTCACCCATATATCTGCTAGGTTGCTGTTTGAAGCAAAACTCTGAAAAGCCAAATAGTGCCCTTGCATTCCTTGATTTGTACTTCTATTTGGATGATGAACTTCAATGCTTATTGTGGAAAATTTCAGTTATGCACCCAATCTCTGCCTAAAATTCTGCATCTTTATTGCTTTCAAGATTTTGTCTTCAGTGCTTACGACCATTAAACCTCTTCTTTTAATTGTGAATTTCATTGAAGAAAAGCCCCAACTTCATTAAACACCATGTTGTCATCTGATGGACGTTAATATAAGAAATATGCCCTGACAGAATTGCTTAATCATTTGAGGGAAAAGCTCCCCAATGGCCACATCAGTGGCTCCCCAGCAAATTCAGTAATAACTCCCACAAGGTCATTGTAGTTAAACTGAAGTAATTTGGAACAGAGAAGGCGGCATTCATAAAATTGGTATACTCATAGATAATATATGGAGCATGACTCCACCTTCCTTTGAAGTGTATGGATGCTGCCTGATTTTACGTGCCTTTGAATAAGGAAAGAGCCTAGAAGCAGTGGACATCTCAGAAGGCAACTCAGTCACCAAAGTAAGCTGAATTAAGGTTAGACCATGTAAACTGATACCCTCTTCTCCCGTTCAGACTTTTTTTAGGAGTACAGATTAGAGGTAAATGCTTCAACATCAAAACAATAGTGTTTTGTACAAAGGCCAAGATTTACCACATCTAAACAGTGCTGTGACATCCATCGCTATGCATGCTTGCGGACCAAGCTCTCTTTATGCTTGCTGTACAACAGGAGGAAACAAACTAAACCTTCTGTCCTTTGCCACCAGGGTAAGATATGAAGAGAAAATGTGTTGAAAGCTGACACATGCAGTGATCTGTCTATTGAGTGGGTTGGTTTGATATTTTTCATTGAGTCATTTACAGCAAAAGGAACTCTATTTAACCTTTTCTGATTCACAGCAGGAAAATAGTTTAATCCGTTGAAGGTGTGGTGATAGCCTTTTATTGTTCCTTATTAGTCTGGACTGAGTATGGAAAGATATTATTTTACTTAATTTATTAAGCAGATAGAGCATAGCAACAAAGATACATGCTGGAACAAATAGGAAATTGAAGTGAAATGCATCAATATCTTTAATCTTGAAAACCATATCTGTGTTTCTCCCTTGTACAGTGAAAGCATGATTTTGTGTTTGGCTAAAGCTGATCAGTCTGTGCTGCTGCTGAAGGGGATGGTCCTGCCTTCCTTCTCCTCTCCTCAGCCCTGTGTTTCAGCAGCCTCATAGTGCAGGGAGCTGCGTCAGCTGCTGAACCCTGGTTGTTCTGCTTTTGCACACCCACCCCCCACCCTGAGTATTGAGTTTTTTAGCTGTATCAAGCGATCTGATCTGACTTGTTGCACGGCCACATGATAGCTAGTGTTGACACAGAAGTTGTCACAGGAAATGTTCAGCCAAGATTTGGGAAAGGCATGGGGAAGGCAGGGGTACACGGAACCATCGTCTTCAGTGGAAGCCTCCTGCTAGGGCCATGCCAGCTTCAATCCTGCCTGAATAGTTTCTGTGATGGGCTGCAAGAATTCGTAGTTTACTAACCCGAGTTTGCTACTCAGCTTAGTATTAATTATGTCTAACAGGGTAATCCAACCTTTTCAGCTGTAGAAAACTCTGTCTTCTTTGCCCCTCCGCCAGCCACAGTCTTGGTTCTTGGCTGTCCATGCCTGGCCATGCACACGCCAAGACATGTGGACATGACATATTGCAGTCTCCCAGAAGCAGGCTGTTTGCCAGCCTGGGGGGAAACAGGTGTGGGTCAGCATCGCTGCATGTTCCTGTTGCAGTGTGAGGACAAGAAAAAGGGCTGGACAGGATTGCCCCCAGACCAGCTCCTTCCTGTGGCTGTCAGTGCACAATGCCTGACCATACCTGTCCATGGGACAGCACATGTATGGATGAAGAAGGAAAAGCTGACAACGTAGATACTGCAGTGCTGGATGCAAGACACTCTACAGACTCAGTGATGTCTGCAGTGATGCAGCTGTTTTCCTGGCACACGATCCCAGAAAACAGGTCTGTCAGCAATGAGGAGCCTACAGCTCTTTTAGCCCAGCCTGATAAATCTGTCTGTCATTAACATGACGAGGACAATTGGCATTTTTCCATCCTAAATTAAATTAGCAAGCGTAAGACCTTAACTATAAAGGTTGTTATCTTTGAATAGACTTGCTGCTAACTATGCAAGTAAGAAAACAGATGTTATGCTATTCTTACAGATATTACAGATATTTTTATTGACTTTATAGATATTAGAGATATTCTTAAGAAAATTGATATTTTCAGATACGGAAAATGGACTTGGTAAAGCAGATAGCTAAGGTAAGTTTTAATAATAAACACACAAATAGTTATTGGTGCAAGAGCAGTGCCCTGGCACCCTATCTTTAGAAAACCAGTCCTTGATGTGACAATTTGGAAAATGTGATTCTTCCTTCTTTTCCCGCTTCCCTTCCCAAATGATTCATCCCTTGCTTGGGGATAAAGCAGAAATAAGCTTTAAAAACAGGTTTTCCACCACCTGCTCACTGAAATACCAAATAAAGGAAAGATGCCACCATGTTCTCTGGTTTCTGAGCTCGACACAGACTTCTGAGAAAAAAAAAGAAGATATAGGCACCTTCCTCTAGAAAGGAGTTCAGGGCTGAGTAGTTTTTCCTAGGGAAAAATGTTACTAAATCCAAGCAGCTGGGGTGGGGAGAGATCTAAGTGGGACCATTTTTTCTGGTTAGCCTGAACAGCTCTCTAACTAGTCTGGGACTCTTCAGGCATTTGAACCTTACAGTGTGAGCAGATGTATGTCAAACCCAGAGGGGTGGACTCTGCAACCCTCCTAGGAGTGACCCTCCTGATACTGCTCTGCTGAAATCTCTTTTGTGGGCTTCACCCTCCCTCTCCAAAGGTCGAGTTTCCCAAGTGACACTGCTAAGTTTTCATGGTTAGCAAATGTGCGATCAGTTGGAAAGCAGAGGCTAAAAGCACAAGACAGGTGCATTGTGCTGGGAGTCAGAGTGCGTAGGAGAGATGTCAAAACAAATATATATATGGATCACTTTAAGGAAACAAAAGTGAAGCCCTCTTTTAAATTTAGGCAGTCAGAATAACTAGATAAGTATTTAATTTCTTAAAGATTATTTTCACAACTTACAAGGAATGAAACTGAAACATAAATTCACACCAAGACTTTTTCCTGCATCCACAGAAATCTGGTAATAAATCTTACTTTGCATGGTCAAAGTTAGAACTAGAGACAAATCAGAACAGATTTATTAAAAAAACCTGGAAGGCAGATGACAAAATGTCACATATATTTGAGGTAAACTGTTTGTGCAGTTGTAACTTCAGCCATATAGAGATTATCCTCTTCCCGTGTACATTAAATAAGTGTGAATAAGTTTATCCTTCTTTATTTTATCTCCATTAATGCAGTTAAATGACTGCTTTATGGGCACAATTATGTTGTTAGACTTGTGGCTATTTTCATTTGTGCCTGAAAACAGAACTACAAAATCTGAAGTCATAGTAACAAATCAGGATGTATATGATGTTTATATGCATTAAAAGTAAATATTCTGCTACTATAAAACATGGGGTTTTAAAGAAGTTTGAATAGTGTCTTTTAAAAATTCAAAGAAATTGAAGTTTAAAATCTACTTTAAATTTCCAGAAGACAGGAGAGTTCCCAAGTGTTACTTTTTATTGCATCTCAGGAGCTGAGGAAATTCTGGCAGCTGCCACAGAAGCTGCTTTGAGCACTGCATGTCTGCTTTTGCAAAGACTATTAGATTTACCAGTGTCTTTGTAGGCCAGCACTAACAGCATTCTCAAGTTGCCTTTCTTTTTGTTTATGTTTTGTTGTTTTGGTGAAGGAAATGCTTTGTTGCCTACCTTAACATTTTCCAGTCAGCAAACACTAAGAGCAAAGGAGACATAACTATCCAGTAAGGGTTGTGGTACCATTGTGACTGACAGAGGAGGAAGAGTAACACTTGATCAGTTACTTTTATTATCTTAAAAGCCAAGTGACATTACCTGCATCATGAAAACAGAACCTAAAGTTACATCACATATTATTTGATAAAAGCCCATGTAAATCAATCCTGTCTCTGTAAGCACCAAGACAGCAAAGCTTTTCCAAAACTATTCTTGTTTTATTGACTTTCAGAATAGCTAGTCTGTTATTCCTTTGTAAATTTTAAGCATTAGCTCAGCCTGGATGTTAAGCAAAGCCCAGGATTTAGCATCTGTTCTTATTTTAATAACAGTTTTAGTAATATGAAGAACAGAAGAATAGCCCACAGACCAATGTCTGTCTGTCTCAATATCTTGTGACTGCCAGTTGTCTGTAGTCTACCCTTAGTAATGACCCTAATGCAGGAAAACCCTGTGATACTTCCTTCAGCTTCCAGCAACCTGCAGCTTGGTGACATCTCAAACCACAGGTTGTATTGGTGTGTTTAACCTCTCCCCTTCCCTCCTCTTCACAGCTAGGAATCAGATTCAGGACAGCATATAGGTAAAAGAGTTGCTCTAACATGGCACAGCAATCCTTGTATTCCAGGCTACCCTGCCTTGCCAGGTGCAGCAATCTTACCTGAGATTTTTGGGGTTGGTGGTTGGTTGGGTTTTTTTTTCAGAGTGTTTCTTCAAATCCATCTGATGTTCTTTTCAGCATCAGTGCTATGTGAGACCAAAAAGTTACTTTCATAGTCAAATAACAGATCCTATCTTCAGCTGGATCAGATGGAGGGCTAATCTCACAGGTATGGAAGTTCTTATGTTCCTAGTAACAATGTTTTTTTCTTATTCTTCTCCCTCCACCTTCTCCCCGATCCTGGTGGTATTTCTGCAGATGAAGACACTAATTCTAAACCTAGAGATGCAAATAAAATACACATCTGCAGTCTCCAGCAAGAAGGTGAGGAGGAGAAAGAGACTCACACTGAGAGCTTTGTGAATTATTTTGCAAATACCTGTGCATCAGGTAAGGCTACATTCAAAAAATCTTACCATTTGTGATTACTGCATCTTTCTTAAATGTTGCTGAGAACACACTTTCTTTGCCTGTTCTCTCAGGAAGACCTCACAGGCCTCACTAGCATGCTGTGGAGCTACTGTGGTAGGGTCCTTAGCATGCTGTGGAGCTACTGTGGTAGGGTCCTTAGGGACCAGCACCACATGTGACAGAGGAGGAAGAGTGAAGGACACTGAGCATGAAGATCCCCTTTCCCCAGCCTCTGTCTCTATGTGTTATCACTCTGTGCAGTTCTCTCAGTCTCTTTTCATCATTGCTGCGTGTTCTTCAAAACTTACCTAGAAATAAAATTTCCTTTCTTCTCATCAGGCAAAATCTGAGAGAAGAGTATTTGTTGAGGTTGCTGCCTCAGTCAGAGAGGCTGAAAACTGCTGGTGGTGTGGGTCTCTAAAGCATTTGTGCATTGCCCAGCTGTGTCTGTCTTCCTCATTGCCCTGTAAATATGGTGAAAGGCACTTTCAGGACCATGCTGAGGAAGAAAGGACCAAGTAGAGAAAGGATGTTCACCTTCTGTGTTCTCCACTTCTTCCCTTGAAAGTACAGAGGTCACTGTGGCAGCCACCTCTCCGGAGCAGTAGGAAGATTTATGGATAAAGTCTCCCTTTCTTGCTGGGAGATGTGTTCTGTCATGGTTGCTGGAAGGAGGAGTTGAGAAGGAGCAGTACACTGCTGTGTCCTGGGAATGGCTGTGAAGTGAGCTAATGCTTCCCTTCTCACTCTTCTTTGTTTTACCCACTGGCAGATGGCCACTAAGCAAGGCATCTCATGATGGCTTGCACTCTGGGGCATCTCAGGCTTGCACTCTGTGGCACTTCTTATGCCAGAAGCAAGAAGTACAACATAACTATGAATGTTGCAAAAACATTCATGTGCTAAGACCTGATGTTCTTAGCTATGTTTTTCCCTTTCCTCACTGTTCTGTTGTATCCCCATTCCTGTTTGTCAGTGAAATGGTTATACAGGGAAAAACTCAGCAGAATATTCATAGTCACTAAAACAGCCTCTGATCAGCCTGACTGAGCCAATAAAGCTTAACACTGATTCACATGTTCTCCTCTTTTCTGCCTAGGCTTGTTACCTGCTAAGAATGGTGAAGGCTTCACAGACCAATTCTTGCTTGAGGTGGTAGAGATTCTTCTGAGTTACATTAAGAGAACCTATGATGGGTAATATAGTCTTGGACTTTCACCACCCCCATCAGCTTCTGGGAGGCTTGGAAGGGTTCAGCCTGGAGCTGTCTGACCAGTTGGAGCCCTTGGAACAAATACTTGCAGATTGTAGGGACACCTTAATATATGGAGTTAAAACAGGTAAAGCAGCAAATACGTGCCTCACACTGTCACATCACTTCATGGGTGCACGAAATATTATTTGATTCATGGATTGGACTGGATTTGTATGAAAATCTGGGTTTTATCAAATGTGTGGTATATATTTTGTGGCAATTCTACATTTCCAGTAATGTTCATAATGCTCTGAAAAGGTTTTGCTATTACAGAAGACATTTGGTGAGAAGAGATATACTACTCTGGGACCAGTTAACAAATGCAAAGAGTTATTTATGCTGTCTCATTTAGGGGTCTCTGCACGGTCAGTGGAAAAAAAATAGGCTCCTGTATTGGGTACTCTAAGTATTACTTCCTTACTTAGATACTAAAGTTTGATGTGTACCTAAAAATGCAGGAGGAAAATGCGCCTCTTACTGCCTCATTAATGACAATGTTATTTGAAACAGTAATGCTTTTGCAGGACTGGATTGGTTTTTGCATTGTTTCATTTTTCTCCTCTTCATCAAGGCATTGTTTATGATTTTCTTGGCTGATTTCCCATGTTCCTTTTTTCCTCTATATCTTCAGCTAACTTTTGTTTGCTGTATTTACAGAGGTGTTAAGTGGAGCACAGTACTTAACTCAGTACAGTCCAGGAAGTAGCAGAAAGATGTAAAACCATTTGGTTTTGCTTAGATATTCAAGGACATATGGAGTTCTAGCTCTAAAGATAATAGGATGCATCTGAACATCTGCCAAAATGAATAACTTCAGCAAGCACTTATGTGTCATCCTGGTTTAGATAGTAAATTCAGTTGATTAATTTAATTTTTTTTAATGGTGCCTAATGCTTTACAACCTCCATTATATAATTTTCTCAGGGATGTTTGTCTTTCCTAACATTACCATGAAACACACTCTTTCTTGTGTCCCATATTGATTTCCATGTCCTTTTAGCTAATCACTTCACAAAACATAGTAGAGACTGTGCTGAGAAAACTTTCTATTACATAGAATCTGGTTTACTTGCCTATCATTTCAGGACATCCTCGCTACTTCAGTCAACTTTCTAGGGGCCTTGACATTATTGGTCTAGCTGGGGAATGGCTCACAGGTACATCGAACACTAACATGTATGTACTGTAAATACCAGTATTTGAAGCAAGTGAAATTATAGCAGTTATTCCTATATCGTGACCTTTTAGTGCAGATAAACCCAAGGTGTGGTCATACATTTCTCAACAGTGGTGGACAGCATCTGTGTAAAGCACTCCTTTCCTGACTATATTCCCACTTCTCCCCTGCTCAGCAAAGGGCATGACAAAACAGTCCAAGACAGACCTCGCCTCTGCCAGCACAGGGCAGCCAGCCTTAGCTGAGACCCTTAGTTGAGCGCAGTGGCTTCTGAAAGCGCTCCCCATTCACTTCCCACAGGACGTCTGCTCAGGGCATCAGTGAGTGTTGGCAGAACACTTGTAGACAATTACATTAAAATACTCATCTTTTAAATTTTGCGTAATAGCAACTAATCTTACAGGTTTGACTTGGGTGTGCTACCCAGAAAAATTACTGTATTCCTTTGCAAATACATTGAATTAAAATCTTCTTTTCATGTAGATCAAAACTTCTAATCTGTGCTCTGCCCTTTGAAACTGTAGGTGCAGGACTAATACATGAGGAATTAATATTTTAGGATATTTGACGAGGACTGGATATCTGCATGCAAGATTGTATTGACTGGGGAGCATTATAGACCCATACAGGAGGAACACAGCAGGTTCAGCAAAGAGTGAATTGACCTTCTGCCATAGCTTTGCCCAGAGAATCTCCTAAGAAATCTAAACTGCAGTACGTATGTGACTAGTTCTGCTATATTTATGTGTACCCTAAAAATCTCTAATGAATTCCCTGTAAAAGCTCCATATACATATGGCTATACATATATGCATATAGGTATAAATACAATCCCCCCCACCCCCCTTTAAAAAAAAAAAAGTCTGTAATAATAGTTTCTGGTTTATTGGAATAATATTTTCAGTATAACGCTTGTTAGATATTTGCCCTAAACTCATTTTCTTTTTTTAACCTCCATGAAATAATAATGAATAAAAGGCAGGCTTTTGTCAAAGATATTTTGATAAGTTTCAGGACTGAAAATACAGCTTTTCAGAAGTGGGGAATGAGCAAGAATGGAGCAGGAGTGGCCTTGAGACCATTAGCAAATGTGTTCTACTTGCAGAAAATGAATAGTGCTAAGAGATAGGACAAATACAAAGGAGTAAAAGACCAAAATGTGTTTATATAAGAAAAGAAATCACAGTGTTAATGAGAAGTACTTCCACAGTTGCTAAGGGAAACAGAGGAAAGAACTGATGGTTGCAGGCTTAGCTGAGGTACCAACAGGATATTCTGTCCCTCCTAGAATTATATCTTAGGTTCTTGGGCACATAACTCAAAAGTTGTTTGTAATGTATTGGAGGGGAACACAATGCATGCTGAAAGTTTTTGGTGTTGTGTTTTTTTTTGTTTATCTGTTTTAATTATTTTTGGAGATGCTGGAATGAGGTTTTATATTCATGGAAGTAGCCAGTGGTTTTCAGGTTTTGATAAACTATGCTCCTATCTCTTTTTCCTAATCAGAATATCCTTTTAGCTCTTCAGTATGTGTACAAAAAATGGGACACACCAGAGTAGAGAAATCTGGATAATTATAGTATACATGATTCCCTTTGGAAAGGGTAGGTGGAGAAAGAAGTATGCAGAGTGTATGTATGTGACAACATTTTTATCTTCTTTAAGACTGTGGATGTGGTTCTTTTTAACTAGCAATGTTACCTTGTCTGATAGCCTTTGAAAAGGGTTTATGAGGCTTCTCCTCTATACTGCATTTCTTGATTGATATTGACTATAGACCCAGTCTACTAATTTTATTCCATCATATGTTTTGAACATGTAAGTAGTCCTCCTTCTGAGTTGAACTACTTGTATTTGGATAGGGAACTTTTTTTGCAAAGGACCGAAAAAGTCTCTCAGTTCCCTCTGACAGGCTATAGTGTAATTTGCAGGGGATAAAAAGGGGCTGGTGTCATAAAGCGCACGAGCCACCATTTTTCATTCCTGATGTCTGCAATTAAATTAAGCATGCATTTGGCTTCATTGGTGATAGCAAAGCCATTGTTTATAATTAATTTGAGCATCATTCTGACAATCTGGCACACAAACATAGCTTATTGCTTATTAGCCTAAATTTCTGCACTCCAAGCAAACTTGGCCATGTGGAAAAAAATTGCACACTGAAGGCCAAAAAGCCACCCAGAATTCTGCCTGAAGGTTCAGAGGTTTTATTTCTTGCTTGCTTTAAAACCCAGCTTCTGATTTTTTCTGTCCTCCAAATAAAATTCCTATTGCTACTTGTTACCTAATGGTTGAGGTTATCCTCGTGTAGTTTTCAGTTCAGGTGGTGGTGTGATATATTGATCTAGGCTGTTTAGATTATAATTGTTTTCTTTGACATTCTAAGCTAAATTTATAGGACTGTTGTGTTACAGACTTGGTTTAACTAGAAAATACCAGTGCTTCAGTGTCATGTCTAGTAAGTCTGTGTTGAATAAATTTATTATATCAGGTTGGTTGTAGCCATGTATTTTAAAATAATTGAAAGGCAGAAAGTTTATAGGAAAGTTCAATTAAAGGAAAAGCAGAAAGCATTCCCTTGGGCTCTAGTACTAGGCAATAGTGCATAACTATACCTTATAAGCACATCTCAAATCTGTTTTCAGGTAAAAATCTGTATGGCTTTGTAATCTAATAGAGCAGTGTAAACTAAGTAAAACTGATTGCAATTACATGCAAGTCATCAAATAGTGTAGTATTTTTGCATGTTGTGTAATTCACTTTTGCCAAACATAGTGTATTGTCCTCTGCATTACAGGTAACAGAAAACAGCCTGCAAGCCCTTCACCAAGCCCATGTAAATACTTGGGTTACTGGCTAGGAGTTGTGTCTATCTTCAGACTTGTTTGGAGTTATATGGTGAAGTGGGCTGGTATCGCAAGATAATGTCTGTGTACTAAATGGACCTTATTAGGCAGTATTGGTTTCCTGACTGTCTTACAGGTCAATTTTGGTTAAAGAAGTTTTAACTCCCTCTACGACACGCATCAGGTAGCTGTCAAACCCCCTCGCTCCACGGAGCATAAATTGACAGGACTGTAATTTTACCTTAAATCAGTACTTGATGCTTTGGGGTTATTGTCATCACCCACCATCACTACAGACCCCATGCAGAATGCCTCAAATGTGATGGTGTGGCATAAAGACTGTGCTACACAGTCCAGTGTTAATTTTCAGCAAAAATAACTTGACGTATGACTCTGAAATGCTGGAATGTTTCAGTCCAGGGAGCTGTAGTTCACAGCTCACACAAATCAAGTAAACTTTGTAGCAAAAACCTGAATGTGAACTACAGTTTTTAGAAGCAGTAGGTACAATCACAGACTGCACGGTGACACCTTAACATGTCCGTCTATCAGAAATGCAGCATCTTTCTCCTCTGCAGAAAGGCAAATATTAGTGCTCTCTGCTCTTGCTAAATCAAAACCTCCATTTGATTATGTTTCTCCTGCATCATGAAATATTCTTAAAATAAGCTGTTGCTTCTGTAAAAAAAATATATATATATATAGGTTCACATATGAAATGGCTCCTTGTGTTCATTATCATGGAGCAGTTTTTTCTGAAGAAAATGCATGAAATGATTGGATGGAGGGAATTCTAAGCAGATGGCATATTTTCTCCAGGTAAGTAGAGCAAGGTAATTAACCCTGTTTATGGGTTATGTCAGCCTGTGAAGTCTTCTAGCCCCACTGAATTGAGAGAGACTTTGTACTTAGATCAGGCTCTAGAGGAGGATGAGTTTTTGAGAGGGCAAAAGAGGTTGCAGTAAGATAGGCAATAACTTGTACTTTCACTTTAATCTAGAATCAAACAGCAGTGGAACTATTTTGAAGGCAGGTAACTTTGGATATATATTTTTTTAAATACTATTTATAATTTCAACACATAAATTGTAACAATTGAAAAATACTGTTAAAATGTGGTAAAAATACTTTCTCAGCCCAAGAAATCCCAGACAGAAGCATCTCCAGATTTGGAGGTACGAGAATTAAATTTTTTTTCAATTAGATATCAGAAATCAGCTTCAATAAAACAAAATAATAAACTTTTTAAAAGACATTAACTGCAGTGACAACAACTTGGGTGCAACTAATTCCTCCTCCTCAGTGCTTTGGTGTTCTGCTAAAGCATAGGACTTGATGCGTGAAAGAAGAGGAAGAGGGTCAAAGGGGCCTAGGAAGTACAACTGTTTAAATAATAATTAGGAGAAAAAAACCTTTCCTTCCCATGTCCCAGAAATAAGTTTTCTAGCACTATCAAAACTGAGAAAGTACAAAATGGGCTCGAGTGGAGCCCATGATTTGATGATCCTCTGATTTGATGTCAGGTGGCAGATTATGCAAGCAGGCAGCATGGGAAGTGTTTGGAGAGTTAGTCTCTTGCTTCTCAAGGAATGAATATATGCTTGGAAGAACAATGATGGCTCACACTAACGAAGGATCCTGGCCCAAGATCTCCAAGAATCTAATGTTCAGATTCTGCAGAGGAATGAACTACTGAAAACTCAAACTCGTTCTGTCATTTCCATGCCATTAGGTGGGACCATACCAAACCTCTACAGTGTTTTGCTGGCTTGCTACAAGTCTTTCCCTGAGGTTAAAACTAAAGGTATGGCTGTACTTCCACATGTTGTGCTGTTTGTTTCTGGAAACATAAGTATCTCACCGCAGTAAGGCTCCATAAACTGCCTGCCCATGGCACATCATCAGTGAGGAGTGCTGTAATGCCTGTGCTAGAGTGCACAGCCTGTGATTTCTGAAAATCCCAAATGTTTTGTAGTGTGTGTGTGTGTAAAATATTCTTAGTGATTTAGGAACCTCTGGTCCTAGATTTGAGCCTGCGGTGCTATGTGCTTCTGAGTCACTTGGATTGTGATGTTTAATGTAAGCATCCACATCCTGCAAGTATTTGAAACTTAGATGATCCTTCAGTCATATGATGGTCTGCATGGGAGAGCATGGTCTGCATGAGCACGTAGTCTAGAAATCACTGTTACCTGAAGGCAGACCCCTGAATTGAGCCTCTTTTCCTGCTTGCTACTGCAGAGAAGGGAAGGAGCAAGAATATCTTGCTGACCTGTATTACCAAATTAGCCTCAAGGGCACACAGCAATTTTTAAAATTTTTTCTTTCTTTTTTTACCTAGTCATTGTAATTTTGACAGTTTTAAAGAGTAGGGGGAAAAAAATGGTTATTCGTTAGCCAAAACCAAGTATGTCTCTTTCCTTCATAAATAAGAATATCAAACAGCCTTTTGTTTGAATTAAACATTTCATTTCAATAAAAAAAGAACTGCTAATATTGAATTTGACATTTTTTAAAGTACAAAGACCTGAAGACATTTCAAAAGTAAAATCATTCTCAGCTGAAAGAACCTGATATGGAATATGGATATCAGAATTAAGTGTAGGGGAGTTCTTTTCAGGATTTTTTTTCCCTGCTGATAATAAACTGCCAAAACTGTCAGATGGTCATGAACCCTATGGTATCACTGTCTCCCCCTCCTCCCCCCTTTATTAAAAAAAATAGCTTTTGCTCTGATCATAGAATCATAGAATATCTCAGGTTGGAAGGGACCCATAAGGATCATTGAGTCCAACTCCCTGCTCCTTGCAGGACTACCTAAAACTAAACCATATGACTAAAAGCATCGTCCAGACGCTCCTTGAACTCCGATCGTTTAGCAAGAGCAGCACTTGACCCTTTGTTATGGAGAAGTATGGAGAGCACAGTTCACCTGCGTCAGGGAAAAAGATGGGTGAGCAGGTGACCAGGCTACTCCTACTTGTAGCTGTATGGCACAGAGAAAGTACTGGTAATGCATCTGGGTGACAGTGCTCTGCCCTGCAGCCGCTTTGGCTAAGCCGCTGGGTGCTTACCTTGTGTTGCTGCTGCAAATACCTTTAAAAGAGCTGTGATGTGCACTGAAAAGTTTTCAAGGGTTTGATCCCAAGCCAAGGAAGTTGGGTGGATTGTGTGCCAAGTCGAATGGGCTTGGCACAGAGCTGTCTGAGCCTGACCTTCACCAGAGGTTAGGGAGTGGAGGGATTTGTGAAAGGAAGAAAGCAACACCCTCTGAGTGTAAAAGCTGACACTGGGGTCCCAAAAGCATCAGCAAAACTGAGCATTTCTTCCTCAAGTGTGAGAATCTGCCTGGTAGTGTAACCAAAGTGATTAATTTGTAACTTTTGTAACCAAGGTGAGGGAATTAACATAGAATAGAACACAACGAATCATGGAGATGAACAATGCTGCTATGTTCCCAGTACAGCGCCAGCCCATCTTGACAATAGGTTGAGGACTAGTTGACCCATTAGAACAGTTGGTTTGTACTAGAATAGGAATAGTGGTGGCCAATTATCAATCATATTGTTAGAAACCATGAACCATGGAGAAGGAAAACAGGTTACATAAGCAAGGTGGGATTGCGCAGGCCCATAGGAGGGGTCAACTAAAGGACGCACCTGCACGACCAGCAGAGACCCCCATGGAAGCCCCTCAGAGTTCAAGGGCGCATGCGTCATGACTATGTAAATATGATAATTAGTTCCAGGAAATATAATGAATATGTATGGTCATTCCGGGAAATTTGATGCATATGTATGTAATTGAAGAATATAAGTTTTGGTTGATGCAACCTGTGGTATGCACGCTAGGAGGAGCGATCTCCCGTGCACCCAGCGCTGCAATAAAGAATGCCTGCCTTTTAACACTACATTGGTGTTACGAGGTTTATTCCCAGTTTCGGTGACAGTAGGGCCAGGGTGCCCCACAGCCCGCTGGACAGCCAAGCTGTGCTCCCTTCTGCTTCTCCTGCCCCGCTCCCAGCCCTGCCTCAGGGACTCTCCCGGGACACCCTGCAGGGCAACGTAGGTGGGATGGACGTGCCACTCGGTGCTGTGGCTGCGCGCTTGTGACCGTTCACTCAGCTCCTGCTTAGATTTTGACTAACCCAGCTCATGCTAAGGCCTGATGTATGCTGGGAGCAGGGCCATTAGGTCAAAGCAGGAGCACCAGGTAGGCAGGACAGGTGGCCAGAAAGAGCTAAAGTGCCATGATGCAGCCATTATCACCTGCAAATTGCTGTCTCCTGCAGCCATCATCTTTGTCTGGCAGTTTCCTCAATCCGCTAATTTATGGAAATGGTATAGACCAAACCTCCAAGCTGGAAGGTATAAAATATCAGCTTACCCAAAAAGCTTTTGAAATGGATCCAACAGCAGCTGGACTGCTGAAGCTTTCATGCTTCCCTCTGTGATACAGGGGATGCTCGCACCATGATGGAGTGGGAAGAATGTGCACTCTCACCTCCAGCTAGATAACGAATTTTTTTTTTTTTTCCCCTCATAGGTGCCCAAATTAAGAGTTATGGGTTATAAGTTATGAAACCTTGAATGGTGAATAAGTGAAGTCACGTGATAGATTAGTCTGGGCAAAAGGAGGTTGAGCCCCTGTTTGTCATGTTTGTCGTAATTCTTAATGAGCTCATGAAATAAAGTTTAAATCGCAGAGTACATTGTCCTGTAAATTTGAGAGAACCAAACAGACTGTGACAGCCCTCTGTGGGGACCAGCTGCCTCCCTGCAGGTGTTTGGAGAGGACCAGTGTGACGTTGCCGCTGTGCATGCCCAGGGTGAGGGGACGGTGAGCGTCACCCTGGTGCTGCTGCCTCAGCTGTGTTTTGGGGATGTCATTTCAGAGGGCAATGCTCCCTGCCTGCTTTTCGTTTTGTCACTGTGAAGGCATGTGATAAAACAGTCAGCAAAGTTTTTAATGGCTTTAGTTTTCTACTTTAAAGTCAAGGATATTAATACCCAAACAAAAGCAGTGGAGAATAGTTCAGGTAAATTTATTCTCTATATTATGCAAATACTGTAATGTTTGATTTCAGAAATTCTAAGTAGTTATATATCTCAATGTTTGAGGAGGAATTAGGTATAGCGGGAGTGAAAGGGTTAACAAGATTGAAGTACTAAGGGCCCAGGTTCAAGTAATGAAAAGCACTGATAATTACAATCAACTGAGTTACAGCTGAGGTGAATTAGCTCCATGTTTTAGCCAGGCACAGTGTGTGCCCTGGCTGTAGTGGAGCATCCCCTGCCTTACTGCTGCCTGGGGTGGGGCTGGCTCATTAAGCTTTGGAGTGCAACAGAGCAGGAGCTCTTGGTGGTGAGTTCCCAGGGACCTGAGGGTGACCAGGAAAGGTTAGTGAGAGGCTGAGCAGAGTCTGGGATACAATATCAGAAAGAGGGCCTTCGATTTGTCCCTCGATTGGAGTCTGTGCTTCAATCTGCTACAAATGTTTTCACCTACAGCTTTAAGACTAACTGCACTAACCAATGCTCAAGTAACCAACCACTTAGTAAGTATTCATGATGCCACTTAGTAAGTATTCATGATACAAATGTTGTGTTACTATGATAATTTAAATGGTTAATGATAGTGCATGGCTATATGATAGTCTTGCTCAATAATAATGCCATCATAAATTACAAGGAACATTCCAGAATTGCTTCTCCCTTATTACTGTGTGAAATTGTTCAGTAAATTGCAGAGTACCGTGCTTAAGCTAATTACCTATGATTTTATATATATACACACACATACGTGACTTTCCTATCAGAATGCATTATGAAACCATTTGAGTAAAAACTGTTAGTTTCCTATATGGCATGGTACAGTGTAGCACGACTGAATGCATTACAGAAGACAGGCAGCTTCTTCTGAAGGATGTGCTGCTGCTGAAGACACAAACCAACAGAATGCTGGTGAACTTTAACAGGGCTCCTCTTTCATGCTGGCATTATATTAACGTAACTGAGTCATGCACAATGTATTTCTTTAGGACAGAAAGAATGAAGAGGAACATGTACCATATGTAAATATATATATATATACACCATTTATATTTCATGTATGCACGAAAACACTTAAAGCTCCCTCAAACTTTTTGTCCTTCATATTTAAGAGCCATTATTCACTGAAGAAAGCAGCAGCAGTTCTTGGAATAGGGATGGACAATGTAATTACAGTGAACTGTGATAAAAGGTAAGACATGCCATGCCTATCAAGAATGTTTTGTTATGCTTAACTTCTTCTGATGCAGTGTGCCTTTGGTTATGCTTCCTAGCAGGAACCCCATTTTATGAAATGAACTCTGACTGTCTTGAACAAAATTCACTGTTCATAAAAACAGGGTTCAGTTTTGCAGGTTGCTTTTTGTAGATCTTTATTCAGGTCTTACCCTGTTCAGTTTAAGTAAAAAGTGGCTGTTGTGCCTAAGGAAAAGAAAAGGAGTAAAAATTATTGTACTCTCCTAGATATATTCCACAATCTCATTGCTTATTTGTCTCTAGCAGATGGTGCTCTTTGTTGTGAGTCAAGGTGGCAGAAAGTGTTTTGGGCAGAGAATGGGATTGGGTGTTCTTGCCACCTTCTTCTGTGCAAAGAGCAATGTGTTGCTCAGCCATTTCAGGAAACGTGGGGAAGAAAACTGATGTGGGATAAGATAGATTCCTCCTTTCTTATCACACCCCTGGAAAGGCTGAGTTAATTTTCCAGGTGCTCCTACCTCTAACATTTTTGTCTCCTTGGGGCAGTAGCAGCCCAGGAGCTGGGGGTGGGAGGCCCTTGCCCATATCGGAGTGCCTCCTTGGGGCACAGGTGGGAGTGCAAGAGACCTGCCTTTACTTTCCAAATGAAAGGATTTGCCCAAAGGGATTTGGGTGCACTGGAACAGATGGTGGGGTACTGGCCACTTAGACTCCAGCCAAGGCTACCCTAGCTTACCTTCTTCTGAGCTTCTGTCCAAGCACCCACTACCGTTTTCAGTCTGTCTGAATTACTTTCATTTTAGACCTCTACTGTTTTGTTTAGAAGGGCTTTTTCCTTCTCACTGGAATGTGACCTTCTGCCCTCTACATAAGGCTAATGGAAGAGATGCAGCAGCCATTTCAAGGAGAGGTTTACAGACATATTTCCTTTCTATTCATTGCTCCTGGGATATGAGTGGGGCTTTAGGGTACATCTCTGTAGTTCTACTTCAGGGTTTTTCTTGTTAAAACAATATTTATGTTGCATTTCACTGGAGGGAAAAAAAAAGGTTGAGATGTTCTGGGCATTTAAGAATGGAAGTGCCACCACTCAAAACACACACACGCACGCACGTTCCCTGCCGCCCCCCCCGAATCCCAGAATTTCAAGGCATTGCTGTAGATTCTCCTTGGCTCCTTGACCCCATTCACTTTTGAGAAAACAGGGCAAACTGAAGCATTTCCAGACAGTGTATTTCTCCCTGTTTTGCTGCTCTGCAACACGGACGATGGCCACAGTTATATGAAGTGTGGTCATATCATGTGATGTAACACTGAGATTGAGGGCAGAAAGAAAATTCAGCTCAGAGTGGCGTTGCTTCTGTCCATGAAAGCATGAGGTGATGGGGGCTAAGTATCACTAAGATGTCTGGAAAAAATGTATTATTCACTGTAGTGCTTTATTTTCATATTGCTCTCTATCGCTGTTATTCTTACTTTTGAAAGGTTAAAAGACCTGATGCCTCCACTCCCTGTTGCCTCAGTCTCTGAATCTGTACTCCGAAACATGACAAGCAATTCAGAACCTTGGCACATTCTCATGTCTATAACTTTTCTTCACTGATAGTCAAAACCGACATGAACTCATCCCTCTCCCGGGGCCGCAGGGGCCTCTCTGCTGGGGCGCCTGGAGCAGCTCCTGCCCTCCTCCTGCTCTCCCCTCGGGGCTCGCAGGGCTGTTTCTCACCCTGTTTCCCTCAGCCCCGGCTGCCGGGCAGCGTTTTGCCCTTCCTTCCCCAGGCTTTCCCCGAGGCGCCCGCCCGTGGCTGAGGGGCTCAGCTGGGCCCTGCGGTGGGGCCGTTGGAGCCGGCTGGAACCGGCTGTGTCCGGCACGGGGCAGCCCCGGCCGCTCCTCACAGGGGCCGCCCCTCCAGACCCCACTGATGCTGCTGCTGCCAGCACCCGGGCACCTGCACCCAGCGCAAAATCAAAAAATGAAATTAATGTATTCACAGTGAAATTTTAAGTAAGGACACTGAAAAAGCAGAAGATACTGGTTTTGGAAGGTTTTGCCCTGAAAGAGGCTTGGGCATGACAGCTGACTTCTAGTTTGGGGAAGAAGCCCCCTGGACCATAAATGGCTTTAAAAGGTGGTTCTTTAGTAAATGTTGTTGTCCACAGGGTAAATATTAAGGGAAACATTGGCTATGGCACTATGAGGCAGTGTTGATGAGCAAACTGGTGCCCCAGCCGACGCAAGGCACCTCAGTGACGAGGCGAGGGCCGCTGCTGCACGCCCTGGTCTTGCCCGCTGTGGGGCTGAGGCTGTACCTGGTCGAAGAAGACACCAAGCGAGCCACCACATGCCTGCAAAAGGATTGTAAGGATCTCTATGCACAAACGGTATATGACCGCTTTGTACAAAAGTTTAGGTATTTCTTGGGTGAAAAGGGGCTGAGGAAGATGAACTTGGGAATCGGTTCTTCCTCTATTGCTGTTTTTTATTTTTCTCAACACTGTTGATGATGACACGAAATTATGGCTGGTAAAATTTGCACATGACATGAACTTAGTAGCATGGTAAGTAATAAGAAACATAAAAGTACTATGAATAGTCTTAGAAGTAGAATCTGATACCTGATTTCCTGTATATTTAGAGACTAATCAGAAGAATAAATGACATTATTCTCTTAGGGTTTTTTTTTCCTCTCAATATCTGACGCTGGGAAAATTATTCCAGCTGATTTGGAGGCTGAAATACTGAAAATCAAAAGACAGGTTGTTGTTTTCACTCTCATTTTTAATGTTAATGTGCAGTTGAATCCCACAACGCTATCTGAAATCTGGAAGCGTTAACTCGCATAAAATTGTCATTGATACTGATTGTAAAAGACAGAGCAGGATATATTCCCCCCCCTCCCCGAAATAATAAAATAGCTGAAAAATCTGTTTTTGAAGAGAATGAGAACTGTCTGTTAATTTGTGTCAAATTCTGGCCTGCTGTTTCAGCCAGTTTTCTCCAAATGGAGGAAAATTTGAAATGCTTCACTTTGATATATTTTTAAATGAAACATGTTGACTCTCTTGGCTCACAGCTAAGCTATTTTAAAAAGTAACTTAGAATTATTGTGGTACCCGATGCTTAAATATTTCATTTCAGGTTGATCTGAAATGGGGTGTTTTGTTATTGTTCAATTGTTTTTCACATTGCTGAAACACCTGCATATGTGTTTGGGGAGAGAGCCAAGAAAGCTCAGAATTTGTTCTTCAGCTACATTACCACCACAGCAGGAATAGGATCTACATTTGCAAAAGCACTTAAGAGCTTGTGGTGTCTTTGGATAGCTTTTAATCAAAAGCTAACGGAAGTTTTCTGATGGACAACAATACTTGGGTTATGTTGTGTCATGAATTTATAAGATTGTTTCACACACAAGTCGAAGCAGTCCTACTGATAAAGTGCAATCATATTTTGGGTTTTTTTCTTTTTTGGAAGAACATCCTTTTTTCCAGTTCACCCTGAAATGGAATAGCAATTTAAGAAATGGGAAGAGATGGGACAGTAAAGAAGAATGTTCCTCATTATTAATTATAGAGATAAGTTCTGCTAGAGATATGAGGAAAGCATAATAAGTTTTCTGAGATGCTTTTGAGCTCATGAAGACTTGCAAAATCTTCTATCACTTTCAGGGTCACATCCCACTTTATCAGTGCCACTGCTGGTACCACCATTTATGGAGCTTTTGATGCCCTTTCTGACATTGCTGACATATGTGAGAAGCACAAGCTCTGGATGCATGTGGATGTAAGGCTTTCTGGAAATAATCCTTGGCATTCTCATAAGCTTAAAAACTGCAATTAGTTCTGTAGGTACAGCTTTCCTGAGATTATGAAACAAATGGCCTATTTGCCTGAACGGATGCTATTGGAAAAAAATATAGAAGAGCATATAATCTTTTGGTATAGGTTATGCTTGCTTACAGAAAAGGTTGCCTGCACTCATGCAGCACATGCCACTTCTAAGATGGTTTTTTTTGCATCGGCTAAGCCAACCCCAAAAATTAAACACACTGCCTGTGCAGTATATAACATTTGAGCTCCTGAGTTACTGTCTGTCTTCAGAATTGTCATTCAGTTTACCCTCTTATTTCAGGATACTTGGTTTGTAACAAAGTAAGGTTGATTATGCTTCCTAAACAAAATTCTTAGCTCTGGTATAAGTATGTGGGTGTAGGGAGTAAAGTAGCTAGTTTTGGTTTGGGGGTTTTGCTGCTGTTGTGAAGAGGTATGAATAATTATGGTTTATATCTTTAGCCAACTTTGGTATTGTGTTTACTAAACAGTCCAAATTTTTTCTTCAGATTTTGAAGCTTATAGGAGCTCTAGTCTGTTAGCCCTTCCTGAAAACTTCTAGATAGATGCTATAAATAGGCTTGCATGCCTAATATTAGGAAATCATTTTAAGGAAATGTTGGCTGTTGCACATAAAAACAGTTGAATGCTGATGTGCATAGCATTGATTTCTTCCATAGTACAATGACAGTATAATAGAAGTATAATGAACTTATTCCATTGAAGTCACTGTGTCCCGTAAAGATACTCTAATTTCTGCAAAATATGAACAGGATGTCAGACTAATTATGTGGGGGAAAAATAGGAAACTTTGTTGTAAAGCTGCCTTGCTCTGATAGCTGCTGTTTGGTACTTCAGAGATGGGAGCTCAACATATTTGAAAAGGATGATTACAGTGAATAAAGAATACAGAATGAATATAGAGGTAAATTCTTTCCTTACATCCAGATAACCCAACTATTTGTAGCTAAAGACCAAACTTACTTTCATATGCAATCATGCCTTCACTGAAAATAGTGAAATGTGGATTGGCATAAAGGTGACCAGAATATAACCCTTCGTATTTTTGAGTTCTTGTTATGGTGCTAAATCCTGCTCATCTTACTGATATATTAAACCACATTGAAGCCAATAGGACTACTTGTATAACTAGAAGCTGAATCAAATACAACCAGTTTATTATCTGCTACAATGAACAAGAGAATGGTATAGAAAAATCGCTGGCATAGTGCAGCCCTTTGTAATACTTGCCATATGTCATCAACCTACTTTCTTTTTTAATATAGTGGTTTTGTCCTCTAATTGTGCTGGGGGAAGAGGGTAAGCTGTAAGTTTCTTTTCCTCTTTGAGTTTCTTTCTATATAATACTTGAATAATTCATTGAACAGTTTATATTCCTAAGATGAAATATTTAATGATGGTTGTGAATCTTTCCCTATTTTATTATGAGTGTAAGTCAACCATTTTATGCAGGCTGCATGGGGTGGTGTCCTGATGATGTCTAGGAAACATTCTTTTAAACTCAATGGCATTGAAAGGTGAGCACAAGAACATGATGTATTTTTTTTTTTTCAGAGTAGATAATCTTTTTTCTCTTGTCATTCTCACCATGTTGCTGCTGCTTTGATTCTCTCCCTGCTTTCTGTCACTATGCAATGACATTTGGCATCTAGGAAAAAAACAAAACCAAACTAATAACATCCCCCCCCCCCCCAAAAACCCCAACCCAACAAAACCCAACCAACCCCTACCCCTCAAACAAAAAAAAACAGGGGAAAAAAATCAGTCCTGGCCCCTCTCTCTTTGATTTCTTTGCTCTCTTGCTGTATTAAACTTTTCTTAAACATATCTTCCATGTATTTCCTTTTCCTGGCACAAGTGTTATGGCTTCATCAAGTTGTTGCTTCTGCTTAAAATATCCCACAATAACATATTTCCTCATCAACCGTTGGCCCGTATTTTCCTTTAATTTTCTTCTTGGAAGTGCTTTCCTCATCAGGATGATGTCTCCTAATTTCAGTACCCTGACTTATTATCCTATGTCCCTGACCTAGAACTGCAAGCATTTTCAGAATGTATGTATACTGTAGACCACAGTGCTGTGTGGGTATATGCAAGTAACTTAAATCCTAGAATTGCGGCAAATTAGCCCATATGCTGCTGTGAAGGTATGTTGTTTTTGCTGTCAGTCTAATCTGGGCAGTCTATACTGTACTGTGGTGAACAGCATAGCTATAACATATGGCACAAATTATGTGCTATGCAAACTGGTGGTCATACATAACTATTTAATAAGCTTCTATTTGCATGGGAACAATTTGGACTACTGAGATGCAGCCTTTAACATCTGGATAGTGCTTTACATTACATTTGATTTCTATGGCCCATTCTGTTATTTGGAATCCACAGAAGCTGACGGGGGCTCTGCTTCAGTGTTCAGCCTTCCTCATTTGTGGAAAGGTAACACAAGTGGGCCCACTGTTCTATCACAATGCACTTTGGGTGCCTCGTGTGAGAAAGTTTGAGGTCCCACTAATGCTAGAAGCATGAAAGCTGGCTTACCACTCGGACAGAAGCATCAGTTCTTTAACTACTTCTTTCTTTGGAGCTTTCTGATAGCTTGTACAGCCAACCTTGACCTCTGCTATACAGCTTCTACTTCTGAGGTTTCCTGCTCCAGAACCATGACATGGTCAAGAGGAGAGGCTTTCCTATTCAACTGGTGTCAAATGAATAGAGAAACATGTTCCTAGGATCCTCCTTGAGATCTTACCCTAGAGGTATACTCTGTAGAAGAGAGGTATGCAAGGACAGTGATCAGGTCCACTTCTCAACAGTTTCAAAAACTCAGAGAGGGCTCAAGAAGAGCATAAAATAGATGCATGTCTTTTACAGATTCTTAGACACACAAGAAAAGCATTATTTTGTTGGCAAACACCTAAAGTAATGCAATGTCTTTGAGCCCACTTCTGGATTTCAGAAAACTCTCCCCAAGAAGGAGCAAATAGTTCTGCAAGGTTATGTAAGCCAAGCTTATATTTGCTTTGCATTTATAAATTTAAAGATTTAAAATTGAAAGGCAGAATTATCAGGTTTACATGGTACAGTGTCTGATTTGGGATTCTTCCAACAAACCCAGATTTCTCTTTCTAAGCTGTTGCAAATATTTGGAAGTACACTGAATGAAAAGATTTGAGAGGGGTTCTATCAGATCCCAGGGTTAGTTGTTATTGTATCTTTGTATAAATTAGAAGAGCAGACTACTCGCTTCTCTCACCTTTTCATTAAAATACATATGGAAGCTGCCATTCTTTCAACAGCAAAGCTTGCTTGCCAAACTAATGCCTGGCAAAAAGAATATGCTGTAGTAAAAGTTAAATCATCCTTTGTGCTGCTAGCTACCTTAGTACAGTATGTAGAGTTCAGTGTGTCTGAGAGTTTTATTTGCAGAAGTCAGCATGCGGTAGGGAAAGGTGTAAATTTATAGCATGTTAGTTTCTTCTATTTCCTTATGCAAGTAGTTCTTCAAATACTCAGCATGGGGTAGCTTTCAAAATGCAGCAACCAACTTCTCATGGAGATGCTTGGAGCCCACACAGGGAACGTAGCATTATTTTACAGCCTAGCTAAGTGCTCACTAATTTTCTCGTGTAAACAAGCCACAGGGTAATGTTGCGGTGGGTGCATTAATTATCTATAGGGGTTTGTAGTCTGTAACCTTGACATTATATGGCAAATACACTCAGCTTATCTATGAGATACTACTATGAGAAGTTAGTAGGTTTACTTATTTGGTGATTAGGTTTACAAAGGTCTGTGCTGTGATTCTTAGCCACAGGAGCAACAGGAAACATTGTCTTAGAGGTAAAATTAAATGCCTGAAAAACACATTTGTGGGAATGATCACTTTTAACATCACATGGTGCTTCCTCACATGTTTGATAGGCTGCTAATTTTCATGGGTTTAAGCTGGAAAGATCCTCTTACTGCTTCATTAAGCTTTATTTCTGTTCAGTTGAGAGAAGTGTGGCTTTGAGCAAGGAGAGAATTTTAGTCCTGCTTATTTTCTTTTAAACTCTCGTTAGAAAGAAAAAAAGAATTTTCCTAAAGATTTATTTGCACATATATCATTACAAAGTGACCATTGTATTGTTCTACTAGGATCTTCTACACTTCTGTAACCAGGTGTGCGCAGGCTATCTGTTCCAGCCTGTTTCCAGGTAGGAAAGGACTCTGAAAATACAGATTTATTCCAGAAACTTAACAAATTTCCTTCACTGTTTCAGACTGAAAAATATTTGAAATTAAAGATAAAGGTAAATTTTAAATTGGAGTGCAGCAGGAAATATTAAGAAGCTTTTTATTACCACTCCCATTCAATTTAGAAATTATATGGCTGTGGGGTTCATCTCCCCTCTCTGGAGTTATTTGAATTAAGTGTCCTGTTTAAATTGAAACCTGTAGGTTCCCTGTCCCCCTCATGGTGAAGCTAAACATGCTGCTAAACATTCTGCAAGTACCTTTCCTTCAGCTGGTCTCTTTAACAGTTCAGAGATCCTAAAGCAGTTTAAAGTACAAGTCAAACTTGTAAGTGGCAAAGGACAGGTGAATTGAGTTCAAAACCATAGGTCACAGTATTAAAATCCTCTTTTGGTATGGGACCCTTCAGCAGCTAAAAAGCTTCACAACATTCATCCAGGGTAAACTTGCTTTTTAAAGCATAGAGAAAAGGGCAGCTGTATTCATTTCTCAAAATCATTGCTATAAGTGTTGTAAGGAAAGCTATGCTGATGCTTTGGAAAAGTGCTTTGGAAAGAGAACAACTGCAAATAGCATGTAGACATATAGAAAGAATTAAAATGATCTTTTGTCCATAATCAAAATCGAAGGATAAAGGGCACCAAGGGATAAAACCAGGCTCACTAGTGATAAGCCATGGGGTGGCATGCCAGCGTATGAGGGACGGTGTGCTAGTGAGGTCCTTCAATCTGCTTCACCATGTGCTGAGTACACTGGAGAACACTTGAAATGTCTGTATACTAATGCATGCAGCATGAGGGATAAACAAGAGGAGCTAGAAGCTTTAGCCCAGTCCCAGAGCTATGACATCACTGGCACTAACAAAACCTGGTGGGATGACTCCTGTGACTGGTGTGCTCTGATGGACGGTTATGGGCTCTTCAGGAGGGATAGGCAGGGCAAGCGTGGCAGGGGGTTGGTGCTGTGTGTAAGGGAGGGGTTGGATTATATGATGCTGGCAGTTGGTGATGACAAGGTTGAGAGCCTCTGGGTGAAAGGTAAAGCAAATAAAGCAGATGTTGTTGTGGGAGTCTACTATCAACCACCCAGCCAGGACCAAAACACCAATGAATTATTCTATAAGGAGTTAAGGGATATATCTAGATCAGCTGCCCCTGTCCTTATGGGTGATTTTTGACTTCCCAGACATCAACTGGGAATATTATAGAGCGGACACAAACGGGTCCAGGAAATTCCTGAAGCATGTTGAAGATAACTTCTTGGTGCAGGTACTAAGGGAGCCAACTAGGAAAGGTGCCCTCCTAGATTTGTTGTTTGTAAACAGAGAGGGTCTCATGGGCAAAGTGGTGATTGGTGGCTGTCTTGGTCACAGTGACCATGAAGTGATTGAGTTTCAAATTGTTGGTGATAGGAGGAAAACTGGCAGCAAAACTTTGACCCTGGCTATGGGGAGAGCAGACTTTGGGCTGCTGAAGGAGCTAGTTAGTAAGGTCCCCTGGGAATCTGCTTTTGAAGGTATTGAGGTCCATGAATGCTGGCCACTTTTCAAGAGCCATCTCTTAAGAGTGCAGGAGCAGGCGCTTCCAAAGTGTTGGAAGTCAAGCAAGCGGTGCAGAAGGCTGGCTTGGCTGAGCAGAGATCTTCTTCTAGAATGCAGGTGGAAAAGGAAAGTGTATGGACATTGGAAGCAAGGACAGGAGACACAGGAGGCCTACAGAGATGCTGTTTGCCACTGTAGGGAGAAAAATGTGTGTGGCCAAAGCTCGATTAGTGTTCAAGCTGGCCAGCACTGTGAAGGACAACAAAAAGGGCTTTTTTAAATATGTTAACAGCAAAAGGAGGACCAGAGATAACATTGGTCCATTACTTGATGAGGTCAGTCGCCTCACAAATAGGGACGTAGGCAAAGCAGAGACGTTTAATGCCTTCTTTGCCTCTGTCTTCAACAGTGACGGTGGGCCCTGGGACCCCCAGAGCCCTGTGTTGGAAGACTGTGACTGGGGGGATGATAAACTCCCAGCCGACTCTGAACTTGTTCAAGACTTGCTGCTCCAGCTGGATGCACGCAAGTGTATGGGGCCCGATGGGATTCATCCCAGGGTACTGAAAGACCTGGCCGATGTTATTGCGGGACCACTCTCCAGTATTCTTCAATGGTCTTGGGAGTCTGGAGAGGTCCCAGTCGACTGGAAGCTGGCAAATCTTGTCCCAATTTTCAAGAAGGGAAAGAAGGAAGACCCTGGTAATTACAGGCCTGGCAGTCTCCCTTCAGTGCCTGGTAGAATTATGGAGAAGGTTATTCTCGGAGTTGTTGAAAAACACTTGAGAGACAATGCAGTCATTGGCCATAGCCAGCACGGGTTCATGAGGGGAAGGTCCTGCTTAACCAACTTAATTTCCTTTCATGACAAGGTCACCCACCTAGCTGACCAAGGGAAGCCAATAGATGTGGTGGTTTTGGATTTGAGCAAAGCTTTTGATGCTGTCTCTCACAGTATCCTTCTGGACAAAATGTCCAGCACACAGCTAGACAAGTCCATAATACATTGGGTGAACAATTGGCTGTTGGGTCGGGCTGAAAGAGTTATAGTAAATGGTGTTACATCAGGCTGGTGGCTAGTTACCGGTGGGGTTCCCCAGGGCTCAATTTTAGGGCCAGTGCTCTTTAATGTTTTTGTAAATGAGCTGGATGCAGGAATGGAATGTACATTAAGTAAGTTTGCCAGCAATACTAAACTAGGAGAAGCTGTGGACTCCCTGAAGGGTAGAGAGGTCTTACAGAGAGATCTGGATAAACTAGAGAGCTGGGCAATCATCAACCATATGAAATTTAAAAAGAGCAAGCGCTGGATTCTCCACCTGGGACAGGGTAATCCTGGTTATATGTACAAAGTGGGGGACGAGAGGCTGGAGAGCAGCCCCGCAGAAAGAGATCTGGGGGTTTGGGTTGATGGCAAGTTGAATATGAGTCAACAGTGTGCCCTGGCAGCCAAAAGGGCCAACCGTGTCCTGGGCTGCATCAAGCACAGCATCGCAAGCTGGTTGAGGGACGTGAGTGTCCCACTCTACACTGCACTGGTGTGGCCCCACCTCAAGCACTGTGTGTGCTTTTGGGCACCTCAGTATAAGAAGCACATCACACTGTTAGACTGTGTCCAGAGGAGGGCAACCAAGACAGTGAAAGGCCTTGAGGGCAAGATTTACAAGGAGCGGCTGAGGTCACTTGGTTTGTTCATCTTAGAGAAGATAAGGCTGAGGAGTGACCTCATGGCAGTCTACAACTTTCTCAAGGGGCGCAGTGAAAGGGGAGGTGCTGATCTGCGCTCTCTGGTGACCAGCGATAGGACACAAGGAAATGGAATGAAGCTGCATCAGGGGGAGTTCAGATTGGACATTAGGAAAAGGTTCTTCACCGAGAGGGTGGTCAGTCACTGGAACAGGCTACTCAGGGAAGTGGTCATGGCACCAAGCCTGTCAGAGTTCAAGGAGCATCTGGACAATGCTCTTACTCATCTGGTTTAGTTTTAGGTGGTCCTGTGAGGCGCAGGGAGTTGGACTTGATCCTATTGGGTCCCTTCCAACTTGAGATATTCTGTGATTCTATGATTTCTTCCTGTCTTCCATATAAGATCACTACATACTTCTATTTGTGTAGCCTTCTTTTGCAAACATCTCCAGCCTTTAATGCTTAAAACATCTTGTCCCTTTCCTTGAAAGGGTGTGGCCAGTTTTCCTGTTCCAAATAGTTATATATAGGTATGGAATTTTAGTGTTATTTAGAATACAGTAGCTACTTCTTTGAGTTAGATAAATAAAAGTATGTCCCGTATGAAATAGTGTCTGCTGCATAAAAGGTTGATGTTGTAAACATAGGATATAAAATGTGCACACTTACTTTTTCATACTTTAATCACAAACAACGACAAGAACTAATGCTTATTCCAGAAATAGCATTATTTCCTAACAGTTTCTTACTTTTATAAAGCTGCTATTAGCATATTCTAGAATGGTATATTCTGCACAACACAAAGTTAACAGGTCAGCATAACCTATAATTTTCTATCATCATGTTTATGTCTATGTAATATATAGTGAATGTCTATCACTGCTATGACCAGTTCTCTAAATGGGTTGCTATTCAACAGGGAACATCAGGCTTTGAGACTCTTTGCAACAGATATCTTGAACTTCCTGAATACTTTTACAAGGAACTGAGTTCAAGAGAAAACTTAGCGCTTGTATTTGATGATGAGGTAAGCATGGATGAATGGAATATCTTTCTGATCTTTGCTGTCTACATATTGTCTTCTGCTTCTCATATATGCAGTATTCTTTACTAATGTTACGTTGTACTTTGGTTTTGTTACTTCTTTGTTTAATCAAAGCAGGCATTTTCCAGATAAGCATCATAGTGTATTGTTGAGAGTCCTTGTAGTAACATGTATTTCTTGAAGAAACAAAGGATTTTAAACCTTTCTTCCTCTTATTCAGCAAACACTACTGGTATTGTAACCAAGGTAGCAAATCAGTTTGCTCCCAAGATCAAAGCACAGATGACAGAAGAAGGAATGACAATGGTTAGCTACCAGCCACAAAGTAACAAAGCCAAATTTTTCAGAATGGTTTTCTCCAACCCAGCTACCAGGAAACCAGATGTTGACTTTCTCCTTGAAGAAATGGAAAGACTTGGCAAAGAGTTGTGATTTAATCTCTTAACTTTATGAGGTACCTAAATACAGCAGAAGTCTCCTACTTTGTATTAGCTGAGCATGGTATTAATCATTCTAAGGCTGGAAATAAGCTGTCATCATTGGTACACACTAGAAGAAGCACAGAGATTTTCACAGCATTCAACTTATAAATGAATTTTTTTTCTATTTCACAAAGCCTGAAATTTGTTGTATGATGCTTCCTCAACTGAGGGGGTTTTTTTGCTAGGTTGGGGGGGTGTCTGAATAAACTTTAATTCTTGTGAATTGGTGTGAATCCTACCTTCTCTTTAGGGCTGATATTTACTTTCTTGTTTGATTTGGGTCCAGTAGCAGGAACTGAGTACTATAAAAATAGCATTCCCTCTTTCATTAGCAAAGTGAGTAGAACAGAAAGTCATAGCTTGAGAGACCTTTACTTGCGACTTTATTCCTTACAGTCAAGCTGAAATTTTGAAGCTGTGTTTGGCCATCTGATTGTTTAGAGTGCTCTTGCTTGCTTTCTGGTGCACTGCATCGTGTCTTTGTAGGAAATGTTGCATCTCTTAGCTTGGATACTTCAGTTTTGCTATGTTTTGTGATATACTCAGTCTGTGTTTTGCTCTCATCTGCAGTTTATGTCTGCAACACTGGCTGAGTCTTGTAACTTGTCTTGTATGTCTCTGTTCCAGCATAAGAAGACTTTCCTCCATGGTTATTTCAATGATGGGGTTTTTTCCAGTGGGTCCCTGCTCTATCTACTATGTAGATGAGCAAAGGTACATCAGTTTAAAGCTACTAAGGGGCAGGGGGGGACTCACTGCACAAGGATTAGAGAGATTACCTTTCTCTTTATGTAGCATTAGAAATGTCTCAGAGCTTCATGTTGAGTTTCATGTCCACTTTTGGGTATTTCCTTTCAAGAAAGATGTGGCCGACCTGGAGGCAAATCAGTGAAGGCCTGAGAGTAGTTAGAAATCTTGAATGTATGACTGACCAGAAAACATTGGAATAATTTGAGTCCTTTAGGAAAAAGAAAACTGGAAAGAGGCATCATGATGATCTTGAAATCACTAAAAAACTTCGGCAACAATGAAGTAGAGTATAATCCCTTCATATTCATGGTGGATAGTACAAAACATAATGGGCTTATACTTCAGTCAAGGAGGTTTGGGGTTCAAAATTAAGAAGCAGCTTCCTGATGGTAGGGACAACTGAGTACTAGAACGGGTTAGTTTATAAAGAAACAGAATCATCATTTGCCATTTGAGGTTTTTAAAACCAGTTTAGCTAATATTTTCCAGTAATTATGTAGCTATACTTGATCTTGTCCAGGCACACACAAGTGCATTAGATGTCATCTTGAGGTTCCTCTAGCCTTATGTTGCATATGCACTTACCAGTATCAAGCAAGGAAAAGAAAGGAGGAGTGACTAGGTTGCTGGAATTGGAGGGAAGCTTCCCTGACTGGACCATAGTCACCAGCAAAGGCCTGGATTTCTGATTGTGTCATAACTCACACACAATTCAGAGCATAGAGTTCTGCAGACCTAGAAGTAACTTGGAAATTATATGCAAAAAGGAAATTGCCCCCATCCACTGTACATATAAAGTGGTGTGTTGTTAGATCAGTTAAGATCACTGTGTGTACCTTTTAGCAATTACTTGAAGAATTGCTATAAAATATACTATAGAAGGATATCTTGCACTTTTCCAATGTGTGGACTAATTGACCTAAAGTGGGTGTTCTCCTTTCTAATTTTTATTAAGTTGCGACACCAGAAGCAAATTGAGTCCAATTCATTGTACAAGGCAATAAGATTGAATTAGATAATTTCTAAAGGGTTTTTTTCATCCTATTTAAGTATTTTCCCATTGTAATGGTTTAATGTCTGTAGGGTTTATAGAACAACTACATAATTTTGCATTATACTAAATTACTCTCTTTTCTCTGAGCCTTGAGCATTTCACGTACACATAGAAAAAAGATTCTAATAAATGATGAAGCACATCAGAAAAATCACATGTGTATCTGAAATCTTTGTGCATCTCGGAGTTTCACACTTCAGTTCACTAAATAAAAAATGTAAAAGCAATGGACTATGATAACAAAGGGGTTTTTTTGTGGTATGTGCTGTCTGCTGTGACTTTGCTATGGCAAAGTAGAAAACAATTCTCTTTTGTTTTGGGAGTAGACAAAACTGTCCACGTGGATGCCAAAAGAGACTACTGCAGCAAGTGGTGACTATTAGCTCCTCATTTTCCCTGCACCACTGAAAAAGAAGGGATGAAGCCTCTTCTGAGAAATTCAGAAACTGTAGCAGCTGGGAGAGCTGCTGTAACTCCTCTTTCAGCCCAAGGCCCATCACCAGGAATGGGATTGCTGAATGATTCCCTTCTCTTAACAGGAGGAAGCTTTCAGTTTCAACTCTCTTCCTGTCGCTTTTTCACTACCTGCTGGTAGGGAGACCCAAATATGTTGTTGTGACTGATACCTAAGGAATGAGGCAGTTCCAAAGATCGTTATGTTTCAATTTACTAAACATTATGGACAAAAATTTTCAAAGATGACTTATGCACTAGTGCTATAAATGTGATACATGTTCATTAATTGCCGGATAGCTATTGACAGATAAACAAGTCTCTGCTGCTCCCACTTGAGGTAATTGTGTATGCTGTTCTGTTTCAGGATCTGTTCAGGATCAAAAAGCTGAAGAAGCAAAGACATGATGGTGTTTTAAAAAGATTACTTTAATCAAATGTCCAATGAATATCCAAGGAAGAGAAATATCAGAATAAGGGTATCAGAACTTGTGTCTGTGCTTACTGGAGCCTTAGGTAGCTTTGAGTTATGACTAGAAAACTAGCAATAAACTAGATGTCTTATTGTTTTTTATTATGTTTCTCTTGACATGCTTTTGTTCTGAAATGTATGTCGATAGGCTTTGCAGTGACTGGCTGGTGACTGATTTGCTCACAGCAATTGTGAAAAATAAAATTATGCTTCCTACAGATCCTGCAGCAAACTAATTCTAGTCTAGAGAGAACTACCCTCCTCCTCTTCCATGAGTCCTACAGAGATCTGAGACTTGAGTAGGTCACTCTGAGGAGGACACAGCAGGAGAGGGTTGGGACGGCAAGGATATTCTTACCTTAAAGCTATGGCAAAAGCTGAAGCAGGCATGGCAAGATGATAAGTGCCAGTTTCCTTTCTATCTTGTCAGCCTCCCTCCTGTTCAAGAATGAGGACCATGAACATATTTCAAGAAAATGGATTTACAGGGCTACTCATGTTCCCTCTCATAGTTGGACTTATGTTGTGGAAATTGGTTCAAGGCTTCTCAGCAGTATGGGCAAAATCAAACTTTGCCAATCCAAGACTGAAAGCAAAATATTAGAGGTTTTTGGGGGAGGAGGGGGTGCATTTCCTCTCTCTTTATTGTCAACTGGGCAAAATTCATTATGGTGACAGGAGCAGTAGCAAGTGCTTTAATTTCTGTCTTGCTTTTCCAATTATTTTCCAGAATAACTGTCACACCAGTGCTTTGCTGCCCTTGAGAACCCAGCCTCCTTCAGGTGCACTCACTTTTCATTCTTAGTTTCTCTTCAAAATATCTTCTGCAAAACTTAGAAATGTTAGCTGTCTTTTACACAACACAAAGGAAGTTATCTGCCACAAAAACTTTCTTTCCTCTCCCTTGTAATATATATCCCAATATTTCTCCTCAAGTTCATGTTTCACTGCTGCAGGCTCATCTGAGGAGAACGTAGCAGCAGCCCCGTAGGGCAGTCTGTGTATTTCCAGTATTGCCCCACTGAAGAGTGGCAAAGCATTGTAATTTTCCATGACATTTGACAGAAAGGTATTGGAGTACAGCTCACTCTATTGTAGAATGATATGGCTGTTGCATTGCTTCATTAAGTCTCCTTGTAAATATTAAAGTTACCAGGGCTGCCATTGTTTCTTTTTGGACTGTTACTCACCATCCTCTTAAGTAATAGGCAGCATGCAGACACAGTTCGTTTAAATTGCAAAATTTGTGTTGTAAGCAAAAAACAGTAGAACTGAATGATAGAAATTAATGCTAACAGAATTGTGACCTGGAATGACCTACTTCATCCCCTGAGCACTGTTGTAACTGTACTCTTCAAATAAACTTTCCAGGCTCATGTTAATGTATTCCATCAATACAGTTTTAACTACATCCTTTGGGACATGATACATGATATGGTTCTCACCCCTTAGGTGGTTTTTTTCCTGATCTTATTCCTGTGGTTGGTACAACTCCTAGTATTACCTCTACCTTCTTTTTACTAACTTAGTTACTTGTGCTTTAACAGCAAGAGAGTAAATTCAGTTTACTGAAATAGACATAGAAAACAAATCTTGTGTTTTAACAGCTAATTTAATTTGGATTCTTAATCGGAGATGCCTGAAAGATCAAGGGGACACATCACCCAGGGCCTGGAAAAAAACTTATCACATCTCTTACAGGCCTACAAACAGTAAGTCATTTTTAAACTGGTTTCCAAGTAAAGGTTTGGGTTTTTTCTGCGCTGTTAAGTCCATGATTCTCTTAACCTGGATAGATTTCCCAGCAAAATGCTGTTTCTTGTTAAAGAGGCAAAGGGTCTTTAAGGGGTCATTTCAATTTCTACGGGACCACTTTCTGGTTAATATGTGCATTTACAATACAAAGGAAAATACTGTTTGTATGATGTGGGTTAGTGACAGTGATGAAAGACCAGTGGGGTTCTTTTAAAGCTGCTGACTCTTTTGTAAAAATGTGTAATGATTTGTGAAAATTGTATCAAGGGGTAATATTAAGCAAAGTTTTTCTAGCAGACTCTCACCTGTCATTCTTAAGCACCGGTGAAAACCTTGTTTAGTATCTTGCTTTCAATCTGAATGTCCACCTGCCTTTTTAAGGATGTTGATGTGGATGGTTCTGGTCCTGCTCTGAAGCCTGCCAGGCTATGCCTCTCTCACACTGAAGTTGTTCAAACTGGAGTAATGAACAGTGAAAGGGAAATGAGAGGCTTTACAGCCCTACGGCAATTTTAAATACAGCTTGCATAGATAATTGTATGGGCTTTAAATGTCAGTTGAATCTTGACCCAGCTTCATCTCTCTCAGGATGCTACCAGCTTCCCTTCTCTTTCAGCAGTTTGCATCTCCCCCTCAGCACCACTGTTTCCACCCCGCTCTGTCTCTAGTTTCTGTCCTTTCTTTCCCACCTTTTCCATCTAATGCATGTGTCTGTGCTTCAGTTAAAACCCAGTGCCCCTCTCTTTGCCCTCAGGGAAGGCAGACCCAGGCTGCCACGTAAAGATCCTCTCATTTCACTTATGGCTTTGACAAGGTGATCTCCTGTCAGGCACCCTCATGGTCCAGGAGGAGGTTGCCATATTGAAAGGTGTTTGTTTTACTGTGCAAAGTGCAGCAACACAAAAGAGACGGAGGGGGAGCCACCCCAAAACCCAGTAGCCAAAGACAGAGCTGCATGAGCAGGACAGGGGAGACCACTCTTGGAGCAGTAGCTTTAGGGGCTTGAACCCCATCTGGTTCTCCAGTGTATGCATGCTCTTGCTCATGTACCGTAGGTGTTGGGCTACTAACACTCCTGGGGTAGCTCTGCATAGCACAGGTCTTTCTCCAGACCTAAGAAATCCTTCTGGTTGTTAAAACTTCTGAGAGGAAATCGAGCTCATTAGAATAACTCCTGACCAACTCAGCTGAGGTCTGCAAAACACTTATATTTAGCTGAATAAAGAGCTAGCACCAAGCCAGAAAGCAACTGGACGTCCTTGGAGGGAAGTCTCCTGCAAGAGTCAGTCTGCTCAGGGATACATTGCTCCTGACTATTTATTCTGTTGGTTATAACAGCATCCAGTAAATCCAACAGGAATTGAGGTTGTGCTGGCTAGAGCAGCTAGCAGTGGAAACAACTACAGTAAAAAGAGACAGGAGAAATGGGGATGCAAAAAGCAAAGTAATAGAGGTAAGTCAGGCTGTTGATCAGAATAAAACAGACTTTAAGCAGAGAAATTATTTTACTAGTTACACAACTAGCTAGTCCAAAGGCCAGGCAGAAGAATAACCCTCTTCTGACAACAGCCAAATTAATCCTGTTTAAAATCCTGTTAATGTGACCCTGTTACTTTGGCTCTTTAATAATCTGATTGATAACCATCTGATTATGGCCGTCAGCAGAAGGCTGCAGTGCACATAAGTATGTTATGCTGTGTGCAGACTGCTAATCTAGGCAGAGGAAAAGAGGTGCCACTTGAAGACTGGTGTCAGGCTTCAGTACAATCATATTCCACCACACCCCATTCATGATTCCTTAGAAATATGTGAGAGGTGGGGCCACGTGCCTTACATTTGTATGCACAGCATTTGCTTCCATTGAATTTGCAAAGATCACTGGAACTGCTGGCAAACAGTAAAGTTTTGGCTGGGAATGCTGGTATGAAGGGAGGTATGAAGTGTATACGAGTTTCTTTATTTAAAAAAAAAAAAAAGCATGTGGAAAGAAAATGGGCTAAGAATGTCTGTAAATCCCAGAAATTTCTTCTAGATGCTTGATTTCTGGTTTAAAAAAAAGCGTTTCTTATATAAAACCTGTTTTATTAGTCCATGTTTTTGCCCTTTAGTTAATCACTGCACATCAAGCTGAGTGCTAGCTTTCAGTCTTTCCTGATTTGCAATGGATTGAAATAATCAGAGATTTTCTTCTGCTTCTAGCCACCTTTCCTTTTGGTTTGGTTTGGTTTTTTAACTGATATTTTTTCTTTCTGATTTCAGTGCTCATTTGTATTGTGTCCTTGAAAAGCTTTTTAATGCTGTTAAGCCTTCCCCATACTCTAAGTCTGAGACTCTTCTGAACAGTTTCAGTCACCAGTGTTTGGTACCCTGGAATACACAAGAAAAAATTAGCCATTCCAAAAAACTGCCCAATGAACCCTGTCATTATCATAGTGGATTTTATTACTGTACATCGTTAAGATGTGAGAAAAGCTGGCAAACCATTACATTATTACTTGAATTAGCATCCAAGTAGATTTCATTTGCTCCGAAATGCCAATTGTAAAACAAAAAGTGGATTCCTTCTTCCCTCTGCCTGTAACTAGGCTCATTAATTTCAGCAGGGTAGGACTAAGGAATCACCTGTTCAAAGGAATGATACATGCTGTTAAAAACATGTGAAAGGTTTCGTCTACCCACTGGGAGTCTTAACGTAATTCTTCTTTTTGGCCATTTATGTGAAATGTTACAATGCTACTTTTGAGCAAACTAATTCAGCCCTTCTGTAATTCAGTGCATCAAATCCAAAATGTTTCTTTTTCCCAAAAGCCTACATTTTCAGTAATATCGTAAATTTACAGTATGATTTTCTCCTCAGTTAAATTATTCCATCAATAAAATTCTGAACATCTGACTTAAAATGCACATTTCAATTTTAAAAAAATTGGAATTAAGCTATTTGCAGAGTACGTGCTATGACTGAGATGAATAGACACACTTTTGTGCTCAAACACCAAAAGTGGTGATAAAATGAGATTTCAGCTCAATTTCAAAAGTAAGTGTTAGCTTTGAGTACTTCCACTTTCGGAGGTGTTGGAAGCTTGGGGGCCTTTCTGGCAATGGGGTTCCTAGTTGCTGAAGTAATTCTGAAAATCCCACGTATTGTCACTAGTCAAAAAACAATAAACAAACAAAAAAACCACCTTAAAGAAATAGTGAGCATTACTTGGAATTTTAATCTAGGAATACACTTCTCACTGGTATTGCAGAAGGAACAATTTCTAGTGAGTGGTTTAATTTTGGTGGCTTGTTCATCAATAACAGAGTTCTGTGCTTTTACACTGTTGATCTAACCATCTGATAGTAATTAAATTGCTCTATATAGCAGTCTCTAAGATGTTACAATACTTTCAGAGGCTGAAACAAGGCAGTTCTGTAATAAAACATTAATGGAGGCAGAGAGATTTTCTCTTGTGTTTCTTATACATCTCCAGAAAGACCTTGGATTACCAAATGAAAATTAAGTGTTAGTGAGCTTGTTTAACTTTCATTGAGTCTATTTTAGTAGATGTGTTGTTTAAATAATAATAAAAAAGCAAAGTGATTAGATTCCCTAGCATTAAACCTCTTCTACTTTATTTCATTCTTGCTAGAATTATCTTGGAAAAAAAAAGATGCAGCACTCTGAACTGCCAAGTCTATTGTATATGTGCAGATGTCATTTTACTGCCCTTATTTAGCAACTGCTACTTATGTCAGACTCCCACTTCATTCAGGGCATGACTGGGCCATTAAAGTGATGTTTGTGACAACCCTCATTTTTTCCAGAAACCACATATTTAAGAGATCACATGTGATATCTTGCATCATGCCTCCTTCTACTTCGCAGGACAATGCAGGAGAGATGAAGAATCATTCCCTGTTCTGTGTCCCCAGTCCCCTTGGTGCACAAGGGAATCAAAGAAAGATCAGTCTCCATGCCTAGAAAAATTCAGTGCGATGGTGGGATAAAACTGAGGCTAACCATCAGCAGATGTTATGGTATGCTGCATGCTTGTGAGTTTGCCATGACATCGCCCGCTCCTCCATCTCCTCATGATGCTCCTGCAGAGGCTGGCTGGGGGGGAGGCACAGGGTCTATTTGGTGTGAGCAAGGGGTTGGGGGTGACCCAGCATGGTGCTCACGCTCTGCCCTGGGATGTGGGGAACAGTGTGCCTAAAGCAGAGATGGTCTCTGGTGTTTTGCCAGAAGAGGGGGACAAGCGGGAGTTCTTTAGGCTCTTTGCTTCACCCTGGGCCAGGCTCTCATTGCTGTTTTAGCAATGTAAGCTGAGACTGAGCACTCTCAGCTCCCACCAGTGCCAGCATGAAAAAGCGGGGGCTGGAAGATGTGCAGCCAAGAGGAATGGCTTGTGTACTGAATAACATGGGCAGACCCAGCCCCAATCTCAGCAGGGACAAAGTAAGTAGCGGCAACACTTTGCATGGAGCTGGAGCTTGGGCTACAGCAGCAAACATTTGTATGGATGGCCTAAGGACCCTTTTGGCCTCTGCCGTAGACAGCAAGGATAAAAGAGGTGATAGGTGGCTGTCATGCTGTAGGGAACTCACTTCTGAGTGCTTTGCATCAGCATATTGAGGCATGGCACTGAGCCTGACTTTGTTTACTCAGCTCGGTGCAAGCCCAGGCTGGGGGATTGTCTTTGCCCTGTGTGGCTTACAAACAAAATAGGTAGTAAAAAGGATTGGATGCAAAACCAGCACCAGTCTTTGGCTAAAATCTGGATCCTCCTGGCCTCTAGCTCAGTGTGCCAGGCACCAGAGCTCCTTAAGTCTCCAAGGTCTCATAACACTGTAGTTGCTGCAGGACCTGTGGCTCAACTTCCTGTGGCACTCACTGACTTCGACAACCTAAGTTCATACTGGAGAATGTACAAGATCTCAATCCTTCAAAAGGGTCAGTTTTCTCTGCAAGGTCCTTACAGCCATTAACCCCCACAGCTGACTTTTTTCCCTACAGCGTGGAAAGGAGAGGAAAGTTTAATGTCAGTTTTCTAGATTAATTTTTAATTATGGTCTCTGTCTGTATGTACCTAATCAGATATCCTCAAATGCTACACAGAAAACGCCCAGTCAGGACATAAAGGTTAGCCAGATAACGATGGGCTATTGCATAAGAAGTCAGACTTAGAAGAAGGTTAACAGTATTATTTTAATGTCATCCAAGTTAAGTAAGACATAATGACAGCTACAATGTAGTGATATTCATGCACCGCTCGACTTTTGTAAAATATACATAATTCATACAGGCACAGCGAGCCTATTATTTCAATGATAATCAGATTAAATTTCACAGGACCTCATTCGCCCTAGGTCTGGACACAACTGGATCAAAATGTTTGCCCTCAGATGATGCTGAAAAACTTCAGGAGAGTAATGCTGTCCACTGTCCCTTGTTCCACCCTACCTTGTCTTCTGCAGGACCAGGCTGGGAACTGAAGACTTCATCTGCATCAGACAATACTGTCAATAGTCTTTAACCTTTGCCCTTCCTGGGAACCCACTGCTGTCCTATTAGTAGGTATCACAATGACAGTTCTTCCCATAGGGAGCTAAGAAGGTCTTAGAATACAGTTGCCCTTTCTCATGAGTGTAAGGAGCAGTATATATAAATATATATTCATTTATATATGTACGCATTTGTATATGTGCATATATACATATATGAATATACAGAACTAGGAGCAATAATTAACACAGCTGATTATTGTTTTTCCCTATGTTTTAGGTAATTGCATTTGTCTTTATGAAGGGCTTGAGATCTTCTGCGCTTTGTTCTGAGGCATAAAGATGATCTGCATTTTGAATGAGCTAGAGGAGAAAAAAGAGAAAGGAGCAAAGGTAAACAATGGTAATACTAACATGCACACATCTCCCCTCTATACCCACTTCTTTTCCAACTAGCTCCACTACTGAGTATGTGATAGGTGCAGAAACCTTGCTGATAGCTTAAACAAACACATGACAATGAAATATTTTTGCCATGGTATTCACGACAAACTCTCTCTTTTACATTATGTGTTAGCTCGCTTAGGTAAGTTACATGTCCACAATGGTGCCTAGGAAATAGGTGGCTGAAAGGTTTAACAGCATACTCGGCACCAAGATGCTCTTTTCTTTTTTGCATGAATATTCTAGTCCATAGAAAGTAATCTTTTTTTTCTTTTTAGTATCTGCATTTTACTTCTTTAACTCTGACTACATCTAGTCCTTGAATGGTTTAAAAATGTATGCTCATGGTCCTGGGATTGCCTGCAACTGCCTACCTCAAAACACAGACAGTTTCCCAGCAGCTAAACAGCTTTTAATTAATGCATTTGAGCAGTGTCTACTGACAGTTGCTCCTTCGCCATTTGAAGTTATGTGTATTTTATGGGAAAAAACCTTTCTCCTTGCTGCTTATTAGTCAACAGTGATTTATGAAGGATGCAAGTGTCTGTGACAAATACACAGCTCCAGATTACAACTGCCACAAAGTTTGTGCATACTCAAATTCAGGAGTTTTGGGAATTTGGCGGTGCATTTTTTTTACTCTAATCCACTGGCAAATAAAACTGAAGAGATTAAGCTTCTTTGACCGTGGTGAAATCTGGGGTGATTCCCCAGGCAGCCGGGCTGGCAGAGAACTGCAATACTGGCCAGTTTCTTTATTTAAAAGCGAAGGCGCGGTGCAGGAATGCGGGTTGCTGGTTATAGGGCACTCCTGCACTGCCTGCAAGCTCCCACATGGTGGCAGAGGCACTTCACGCTAACAAACTTCTTCATACGGCTGACAGGTGGAAGAAAACCTGGCAATTTTAAATCTGGAAACGTCCTGCTAACTAGCTATGGGATTGTGGAAAGCATGCAGGAGCGCTGCCTTTGAATACCCTCCTCTCTGTGCCCTCTGGACACTCCAGCTTCTCCTTGCAGGTACATAATGCTGATGCTAGCTTTCTTGGGGCAAATTTGGTTTCAAATGCAATGATCGCATTGCTTTCTATGCAGCACCGAATGTTCCTTTCTCCTTGTTAAAGTTTTTAAACCTCAGCTGTTTTCTTACAGTTTTTTCTGTTGCTCTGTGAATAATGTCTGCAAGCAACCTGTAAAAGAAGTGAGAAGACGAACTTCTGTAAGTTTCTAGCAGAGGAAGAGAAAATTTACATCTAAGCCTCTAAAAGTTGGGATGTAGGGGAGGCATGGATGCATTAATGTAGTCTCAAAAGACCTCACATCAATAGGAGCTGGCATTGATTTGCTCCTTTGCAATGTCGGTGTGTACTGATGCTATAGCATGAAGCAAACATTGGATGTTGTCAATCCTGCATGCTAAGTGTATTTTGTGGGTGTTGTGGTTTAGCCCCAGCCGGCAGCCAAGCACCACGCAGCTGCTCGCTCACTTCCCCCCCCGGTGGGATGGGGGAGAGAATCGGAAGAGCAAAAGTAAGAAAACTCATGGGTTGAGATAAGAACAGTTTAATAATTGGAACAAAATAATAATAATAATAATGAATTATAATGAGAAGGAAAAAAACAACGAGAGAGAGAGAAGGGAACAAAACCCAAGGGAGGGAAAAAAGGGGAAAAAAATATATGTAAAAAAAATGATACAACCACTCACCACCCGCCGACCGACACCCAGCCAGTCCCTGAGCAGTGGTCGCTACCCCCTGGCCAACTCCCCCCAGTTTATGTACTGGGTATGACATCATATGGTATGGAATAGCCCTTTGGTCAGTTTGGATCAACTATCCTGGTTGTGCCCCCTCCCATTTCTTGGGCACCTGGCAGAGCATGGGGAGCTGAAGGGAGGGGAAAGTCCTTGACCGATGTAAACACCGCTTAGCGACAGCCAAAACATCAGCGTGTTATCAATATTATTCTTATACTAAAATTCAAAGCACAGCACTATACCAGCTACTAGGAAGAAAATTAACTCTATCCCAGCTGAAACCAGGACGGTGGGTCTGTCTGCAGCCACCCCTCAGTGGTGAAGACCTCAAGGCTCGAGAATATAAAATTAATTTTCTGTATCTTTCTCAGCAGCAGGAAAAGAAGGATTGGTGTACAGAAAAAGAAAGTCACTAAGAAGTAAAACTAGAGCTCCTAAGAGACTGTCTTTTGGACTTTATGATCTTAGACCACAGGCCTGGTTTCCACCCATGTACCTATGAGGACAGTTTGAGAATAAGTTGTGAAATTTATGACATTGTCTTGTGCCGTACAAAGTGCCAGTAGAAAAAAACCTGAAAATTTCTGCATCTCTCCTTGGTGTGGGAAGTGCCCCATCCTTTTCCCACATCTCCCCTTTTCTCTGTAGTCCTTATCTGAAGGAAATAAGCATCAGTCTGTATCTTGCTATCGTGGTTTAACCCCAGCCGGCAACTAAGTACTACACAGCCGCTCGCTCACTCCCCCCCAGTGGGATGGGGAAGAGAATCAGAAGAGTAAAAGTGAGAAAATTCATGGGTTGAGGTAAAGACAGTTTAATAGGTAAAGCAAAAGCCACGCACACACAAGCAAAGCAAAACAAGGAATTCATTCACTACTTCCCGTGGTGTTCAGCCATCTCCAAGAAAGCCAGGCTCCATCACGTGTAACAGTTACTTGGGAAGACAAACGCCATCACTCCAAATGTCCCCCCTTCCTTCTTCTTCCCCTAGCTTTATATACTGAGCATGATGTCGTATGGTATGGAATAGCCCTTTGGTCAGCTGGGGTCAGCTGTCCTGGCTGTGCCCCCTCCCAACTTCTTGTGCACCTGGCAGAGCATGGGAAGCTGAAAAGTCCTTGATTTAGTATAAGCACTACTTAGCAACAACTAAAACATCCCTGTGTTATCAACCCTGTTTTCAGCACAAATCCCAAACATAGCCCCATACTAGCTACTATAAAGAAAATTAACTCTATCCTAGCCAAAACCAGCACACTTGCCCAGAAAGATCTCCTTGACCTCTGGTACACTTATGAGGGAAGGACATCTGGCCTTACTGTTGGGTTCTTCCCTACACCTGTGAAGTCACCAAGAGCAGAATCTGGACCTGGTAGGGATCTTGTACCAGCTTTCCTCTGTCATGCCCCACCCTATCTCTCCCTCAAGAGAAAGATGTGTAAATGCTCCTGCCACCTTGTTCCTGCCACTTGGCCCTCCATCAGGAAGATGAGGACACATCCTGCTGAGCCCACTGCCACAGGTGCCCCTGGGAAGGTCATCCTTGTTCCACATAGTGTCAATGATAGAGGGAAAAGGCTGAGGAGAACAGGGATGGTGAAACAGGGGAAAGAAGAAAGATCAAACACTTGAGCAAAAATATCAAACACTTGAGCAAAAATGAGTACAAAAAGGCAGAGTACAAAAAAAACCCATCAAAACAATACTGTGACACAACAGAGAGTCTAAGTAGAATCTTCTTGCTAGATTTTTTGGCATCCTTCATGTGGTTTCATTTCACATGAAATATTCATGTGCCTAATAACATGACTTATTGGTGGCTAAGGAGCTATTTTTCCTTTCAGGAGACTCTTTTAAGGGTTAAGAACTTGAAAATGTTTCTAAACTGCTAATAAAAAAAAAAGTTGACTCAATCAAACTATTCTGATTTTGAAATATTTTTCCATTGCATTTTTTTCCCACTATTAATGTGCTGAAATGTCTAGACAAGAAGTCACAGAAAAATAAAATATTTCCTTTTAGACAAGAAGTCATAGGAAAATAAAATATTTCCTTTTGAAACTGAGATACCAGAACGTATAAAGTGTGTGTGTGGGTTTGTTTGTTTTTGTTTTAAATCCCTGTATAATCTAAAGACTCATTAAAAGTCATCTTTTCCCATCACCAATTCTGTCAACTCTGTTAAAAATGTTTTGACAGCAGATACCTGACCAGCTCTACTTAATTAACACCATGAGTCAGTTTAAGATTCCCCTGTATTTTTGATGCCTATAGAGCCTTAAAAAGCATGGCTATTTCTGGCACCTTTCTGAATGGGACGTGTGGCACCTTCAGAGTACCCTACTCTGCTGAACACCTTGTACCAAGAAGGAATGACAACTTACCTGCATTTGTATGCCAGGTTTGGTTTGTTTGGCTGGCAGGCTGATGGGTGATATCTTTTCATCTACAGCATGTGTCTAATTTATAGAGACATATTAGTACTTGATAAATGTGGAAGTCCCTGGACTCAGATATATAGAGCAGCTGACAAGAGGGAAAGTGCATTTTAACAACTGTTGTGATTTAATGAACATTGGGCAGTTGAGCCGCTACTGGAAGGGATCAAGCAAACATTTTGTATGAGAAGTCACTGTGAACTTCTTGCATTGAGTTAAGAATATCCAGCCAATTGTATCATCTTTGTAGATTCATTTTTTATCTTCTCAGAGAATGTCTTTGGAGATAATGTGGTCTCGCTGTGCCCAGTGGAGGTATCCAGGATTAAAGGGGGAGACTGAGGCACTTCCCTGCTTTGCCCAATCCAAGGATCAATAAAAATCTTAGTCCTTGAACTCTCATGGGGGCAGGTTTGCCTCCAAAAAGGGGAGTGAGGAAACAACCTTGTGACTTTCTGCACTGGACAGCTGGCCATGCCTGCTGTTCTGGGGAAGAACAATACCATCTTTACTAAAGCAAAACCTGTCTTAATCCAAAGCCTTGAGATACATTTTTTCCCTTTAACTTATGTACAGTCATACAGGAGGTAATTGCCCTGTTCCTTCCCCAGCTGTGAGAGGAGCTAAACACCAATATTGGTGTTAATGCTTCTAACTATTTGAGAGGCATTAAAGTAACACAGTGGTTGACTGAATTAATACCTGGATGGCTTTAAATCATTAATTTCAGTACTTGTATAAAATATGGTGAGCACAAACTGAAATGCACAAACATAATACAGTTAAGCAGAAGGCATTAAAAAATATTTTTAAAAAAGGGCTAGCTCAAAATCTGATGCAACCTCTCTCCTCTAGCCAAAGACACGTGGGAAGCAATAAGCCTCTGGCTGCCCAGCCCAAGGGACTGGACCCTGCTCCCAGGTCGACTGTCTGCCTGACCCCCAAGAGAGGCTGAGCGCGTCCGAGGCTGTGGGTAGTGCCCTGGCACAACTGCTCAGAGAGTCTGAAAAGAAACCCACAGGAAATAATGCAAAAATTTAATTGGAGCAGAGTGAAGAGGTTTGTCTGATAAGCATGGAGCAGGTTTTCACCATCAAGACAACCCATTCAAACCCCGTCTCAATCCTGAAGCGCCCTTGCAGAGATGTGCTACTAGGAGCATGCTGTAAATGTCACCGTTTTCCCACTGGTGTCTGAGGAAGCATCTCTGCACTGAAATTAGAGCTCTCAATGTATGCCACTCCATCTTGAGGGAAATTTCAAGGGATGGGTTGTAACAACTCTCGGTAAATTTTAATCCACCTGTTATTGTGGAAATTAATTAAGAGATTATGAAAACTGCAGTGTTTAGAGGTGTTAATTTGAAACGTTTCCAACATGAATTCATGCCCAGTCTAAATAACAAAACCAGTGGCAGTGGAGCTCCATTGTGGCTTGTGAAAAAGAAGTACTCACTATTACAGTTGGAAGGTTTTAACGATAAAGGGAATAGTAAGTATATAATTGCAATCTCCAGAGTGTCTGCATATACCACTTGAAATATCTTGAATTACCATTGTGGTGAATTTAGCTATGACAGTTAAGATAACAGTGTTTGGTTTGGAGTCATTATGATGAAGATGTAGGTAGAATCACCCTACCTATCTATTCACATTTCATGACATATAATCAATTAAGAGACCATGTACATTTGAAGAGAAAGCTGGGCTCTAGATATTAAGAAGAGTAAAATAATCTATGATGTAATTCTGCTTAATTACCCATAAAAATTTCAAGTCATTTTAAAGAGGAAAGTACTTCTAGATTAAAACTATACATAAATCTCTGCAACTTTTAATACTTGATTTACAAAGAGTACACAAAGGTAACTTTCTTCTAAACTGAGGTACCCAAGACCCTGGCTATGTGCCCTAGCTGGGATCTGACCCCACACCTGAATGAGAGCTGAGTGATCTCCAGAATGCATCCCCCATGGGAAAGAGGGCCAGGTATGTGGGCCAGTGTTGTGGTTTAAACCTAGCCGGCAACTAAGCCCCACACAGCCGCTCGCTCGCTCCCCCCCCAGTGGGGTGGGGGGACACAATCAGAAGGGTAAAAGTGAGAAAACTCATGGGTTGAGATAAAGACAGTTTATGACGTAAAGCAAAAGCCACGTGCGCAAGCAAAGCAAAGCAAGGAATTCATTCACTACTTCCCATGGGCAGGCAGGTGTTCAGCCATCTCCAGGAAAGCAGTGCTCCATCACGCGTAACGGTTACTTGGGAAGACAAACACCCTCACTCCAAACATTGTCCCTTCTTCCTTCTTCTTCCCCCAGCTTTGTATATTGAGCATGACGTCATATGGTATGGAATATCCCTTTGGTCAGTTTGGGTCAGCTGTCCCAGCTGTGTCCCCTCCCAGCTTCTTGTGCACGTCCAGCCTCCTGGCTGGCAGGACAGTATGAGAAGCTGAAAACTCTTTGACTTAGCGTAAGCACTGCTGAGCAACAACTAAAACATCAGTGTGATATCAACATTATTCTCATCCTAAATCCAAAACAGAATACTGTACCAGCTACTATACAGATAATTAACTCTATCCCAGCCACAACCAGGACAGCCAGGAGGGCTCCAGAGTGCTCTGCAGTCAGGTGCCTGATCTAAATGACTGGCAGATCAATACCCAGTCCTTATACTGCATTTGAAAATAGAAAATACTGCTTGTGCAGGGAAAAATCTTTTGAGACTACTATGTTGCTTTCAGAAACAAAGTAAACTATTAATAAACTCAGTTTTAATTTGGCCTCTAGTTCCTATGAAAAAGAAAATTGAAAAATGTTTGGAAAATCTGAATTTTTAATTCTAAACTGAGCCTAGAGGTCAAATTCAGCTAAATTTAACACAGACGAATTACAGCAGAAAAACATTTTGTCCTGTTAAGTGATAGTATCCAGGTTTATGGTTTAGTAAAAATTCAATCCTTTTTGGAAGGAAAAGAGTATTCTGAATAAGTTGCTAGGAATTGCTTTTTGTTTAAGAAACTGAATTAAGACTCATTTACTGATAGGGCCACTAGGAGGCCAATTAACTTGGTGCTGTGGTTCAATTCAGAGGGGGAAAAAGGAAGTTCAAAACTTTAAAATAGAGAGATGAGGGGAGAAGAAAAGGATTAAAGAGAAATAGTTAACTGATATGCTTCTGATTTCACTTTTATGTGTCTCTGACACTAATTTTTATGCAGCTCTTTTCTTTATTATAGGCATTGTTCTGTCCCTCAGAAAAAGATGCCAACTTTTGCATAGTGAAAGAAAAAGTGGATAAAACCAAGAGGGAACATAATGCAAGTGTAAAATGGCCTTGTTCTGTATAACAAATAGCAGTTTGAGCACATTAATTGCCTGGTTATTGTCAAGTGGTATGTGGCTACCACGTAGATGCAGGATTATCCAAGTGCATCCACATTTCAAACAATTGGTTTGAAGGGAAACAAAAATTTAATAACACATGCCATTTTCTGTGTGCTTTCATGTGTAGGTGTAGAACTGAGATTACAATTTGGAAAGCTTGGTTCATCTGGGATCATCTAGGAATCTGCAGTTTAGATATTTATATGTAATCAAACTGCTTATTCTGCATGCAAAGTAATTTTAAATATTTAAAAAAGAAAAGAACTATGTTACTGTTCTGATATAAACCTAATGACCTAAACAGTTTCAGAATTGGCAAAAGTTTTTATTCATAACAGGAAAATATGGAAAATAATAGGTAGATAATATGTAAAATACCTAGCTCCTGATTATTTGAAATTGCCAACTCAGAAAGAGAAGTAAAACTATTTCTACTATACATATTTATAGCACTGTGTAGTCTTTTATACTCACCCTTGGACCCATACAGTTCTACATATGTTTTCAGAAAATTAAATCTTATTTTTACAATGCATCTATTCTCTAAATGAATGGAAATTTTAGTCATTTCACCCAATGACTGGTTTCACAGTATGGCTGTAATATTAATGCCAGGTATTTCACAAAATACCTGAATAATGTAGGCATTTCTTGCAATGACCGGATAGAGCAGTCAAATGGCATAATTGAATACTTGTTGTGCCAGTCATTGCGCCGAGTGATTGAAACTCAATCATTTCACAGAACAGGTTACACATGATAAAATGCATATTTAGCCTCCCTCGTTTGCACTTTGCATCTCAAGGTGCATCTACCACAGTTTATGGTTGCTTAGGGCCAGACTGCTGAGCCCTGCCTCAGTTTCGTGGTCCTGTTCCCAGCCTCCTGACATTTTCAAGAGCACATGGTCAGGGGGGAGCTGCTCCATCTGCACCCTACTATTACCACATCACATGATTAGTTTTCAGCTGGATTAGCTCCCTCACCCAACTCAGCCGTACAAGTCCAAGTGCCAGGCAGGGAGAGAGGGAAGGGATGCAAAAAAGGGGAAGAGGAATCGCAGTGTTCAGGTAGGGTCAGGCTGCCAGGAATCTGCACTTTTGCTTCTATACAAAGGGAAGCATCAAACGTCTGAGAAAACAATGCTCAGTCTGGATGAAACATGCAGCGATGAGTAGACCTTTATGGCTTGGCCACCTGTCTAAAAAAAAACCCAACAGTCCAGACCTTCTGGCTCTTGTACAAAAAATTGCCCAAACTGCTTGTCCATGTTTGTTTGCAGTGTGAAGTGCTGAATCTGTTCTTGTGGCAAGCGTATAGTAGAAATAATATCTGGAACAGGAAAGGATGTTGCAAAAAAAAAGTTTAGCTTTTCTCAAATGGCTTAGGTTCTTTGTTTGCTCATTTCGGCATGAAACGACCAACAAAAGCCACTTACCACATTATTGTTTTCCTCCATATCTTAATTATATGAAAACGTCAGCACTTTATTTTGTCTTTAATTAGCATAATCCAAGCACAAAATTCAGCCTGGGCAAGGACACAAGGATATTGATTATCTGTCCTTTCCACCGGAGTCAAAAATCACTTCTGTGCTGTGTTTATTAATATATGTTCATAGCTATGGCATTGAAATCTGTCACTGCGATTGACCTTTATTTTTAGGCAGTCAATAGCCATTGACCCATGCAGATAAATTACCGTAGTGAATTTTGCAGTTGCTTGCTCAGACTCTTTTATCAATAGTTGACCTACTGAATGCTTATTCTTTTTTTTCTTCCCTTTTGCCTACCAACCAAATAAAAGCTATGCACACAGATTTAAACAAATATATAAATAAGAAGCAGGTCACAAATCACTTTGCTGTTCTCTGCTTGCACAGGGACACATGGTACCTTTCTTATTTCTACCTTTTGGTGTCAGCAAAACACCCATTTTGCTAACCTGAAAGGGAGAGAGCAGGAATAGCGTTTCAAATAGGTGGTACTTCAGATAAGGAAAGTGTTACCCTGTGGCTACAAAATATGTCTCTCAGAATTTGTAGATCCCAGTAAAATCTACCTGAGTGATCATAGACTATAACCTGGACTGCAACATTTTGGTCTTGATTTGAACCCAAATATACTGATGTTTAGCTATGATAATATTGGATTGTTTTCTCTGTCCTACTGAAGACCTAGAGACATCTTCCAAATATGGGGTTTCTGGCCTTTCTCATAGATTTTGAGAGTTCAGAAACAAAATCTTAGTTTGACTCAGTTCTAATAATTTAAATAACTTCTGATTTGAAAAATCAAATAGTTTCTTAGATTGGCTTCCAATTTTCTTCGTTACATAAAAAAATTAAATTGCCAAGGAAGAAATGAATAGCAAAAATTATATGTCAGTTTGTGTCCTTTTTGTATTTGATTTGAAAAAGGCATGATTTTTAGGCAGCTTCAAAACTGTTTTCTGTTGTTTTTTCAGGAGACAAAGAGGGAGTCTTAGCAAGCAGGTGGCCTGGTCATTACTGTGAGGAGCAACATGTAAGTTCAGGGATGCAATTTCAGTGCATGTCTTGTGCCATTGAGCTGGAAAATCTCTGAGATTCAGTTTTAGCCTGTTCCCCCTAAAGTTACTGTTTGGAGGCAGAATGTGAGTTCCATAGATAAGTATCATGCTTGTTGTGTCTGATGGGTTTATTATTAAATGACATGATTCTATAGAGGGTTTTGTGAGTTATTCACATCTTTTTTTCAGTTCTACCTAAAATTAATAGATTAAGGCTAAAGGATTTTTTTGCTAGAGCTGTGAGACAGATGGTGACTACACTCTTTTGCCCTTTCTTTATACATAGCTCTCCTCCCCAATATCCATAGTGGCTGTATTTACATTCATTATTTTTTTAAAAGTAGTAGTATGGTTTTGAATCTAAGCCTCTGTTTGTCAGGGCCCTGAGAGTACTAATTGACCTTAATGACCCTGATCATCCTCACCTGGGGCCTCCACCCACCTCTGCACCTGAGCCTAGGAGCCCTATTTAGGCTCAGCCAGGGGCAGTAGTCCTGGCCTAAGCTACAGGTAGGTGTGTCTGCCTCTGTGTCCTGGATGGACCTTGGACTTCCATTATAGCCTTGTTGCCAGTCCTACCTTCAGTCCTATCTCCTGCTGATACTAGCATAAAGGATTTTGAACAAAAAGTTTCTCCAGAGGCAGAGGACTTGGGAAAGTCAGAAGGCTGTTAATCTTATAACTGCTGCTGGGTGCAAGAAGACTGATGAGCAATGCTAGCAGCTCAAGGAGGTGAAGGCTGTGCTTCTGGAGACCTGTGACAGCTGCTTTTTGTGTGAGACCCAGTAGGTGTGCCCCATTAGAGACCTCTACAACAGATCTTTAGATGGAAACATACCACCAAGCCCACCAGATGCTTCAACACCCTGGATCCCAAGACCACTCTACTGAGCAGTTTAGAGGAGCCTGCACGTACTGGTGCCTTTCTAAGGTCTGCATGCTGGGACCTGGCAAAAGAACCCTATGCAGACACATCCAGAGACAATCCTCCGGTCTGTTCCCTTTCCCACTCAACACTGGGAGCTTCTTGTGGAAATGTCCTACGCTGCCATTCTGGTAGGTGCAATGTTTTTCTCTAAATGCTTTCATGGGGGAAAGGAAGGATGTGTGTGAGGCTTCTTGTTAAGAAGCCTTATTAGGGCATTGGCCTCGGAGCAGAGATGATATATACACTACTGGTCTGCTGACTGCAAAGGCTGTTAGACTCTCTAAAGCTATTCCCCTGGGACTCTGAGAGTAATCTCCTGTGTGGTGACTAATCAAATAAAAACCTCCCAATTTCTACCCTGTACTCTTAGTCCCTGCTATATCAGCCTTGCCGTGGTAGTAGAACCCTCCTAGGCTTTTCTGCTGCAATTCTGTTATGCATCCCTTCTCCCTTCCCTGAATGCAGTGGCTAATGAGCTGATGGTGTGGTCACTATGCTCCACAAAACAGTATTGCAAATCCTATCTCTGGCCCTCAAACAATAAGGGTGACAAGGTAATGGGATGCAAGGCAGATCGTGGCTGAGAGGGTGGCCTGAGTGGTAGGAGTCAGGAGACACGGGGCTGCACAAGACAACAGCCATTTTCCTAAATGCAGGTAGGGGCTCCTGAAATTTCATAAGAGGATGGCAAAGTCAGGGGCCTGCCACAGCCAACTGTGGATGTAAAATTTTGGGATATCTTGCATTCCAAGGACTCCACCCAAGGCTCATCATCTGGGCCCAAAACCTATGTCTGCTGAACACCACCTCAGCAACAAGGACTCCCAGAGGTTCATGCTCTTTGTCTTTTTCCTCAGAGAAAAATTGGATGTCAGGCATTGATTCATTGAGGGTGTCCTGTAATAGTTGCTGCAGCCATGGGATTAATGCCACACCGCTACCTCTATAGCACCTTGTATCCAACATAGTCCCAACTCAGAGTGAGCAGGTGAGAATATTTCCCCAATGAAGAGAACATCAACAGTGTTGTGGCTCTGAAGCAGGTTTTCTTTATTCTAAACAGGTGAGAGGTAGAGTGGAAGACTTCAAATCCTGTTATGTTTTGTCGTATACAAAAGACAGAGAAAAAAGAATACCTGTAAATCAGGACCATTTTTTACCTCACCTTTGCTGAGATTATCCTTTTAAGTATGGAAGCTGGATATACAATGGAGAGTAGCTATCTGGAAACCTGCTTGCTTATTTGCTCAAAGAAGCAGAGTAAAAATTAGAAAAGGGGGGAAAAAATTCTGAAGATTGAGTGATGTTGATTCAGTTAAGCAATTCTGATGATAAGACAAAGACTAACAGAGAAAAAAAAATGTGGTCATGTTTATTATTGCACAAAAACATAATATGATGGTATAGAATCCTAAAGATGAAAAGTAATGTTTCCTTTTTGAGGTTTGTGTTTGTCAGTGGGACTGTGAAGGAGGATAATTGTACTTGCAGTAGCCAAGGCAATGAATAGTAACAAATTGTCTTACTTTGTTAGAATTTTTTTAATGCTACAACCCACAGCATTTTAGCACTTTGTTTGCAAAATCAATGGGAACTTGCACAGTGAACTCTAATAGACTCCGTTATGTCTTTGGGGGATAAAACCCTCAGCTTGTTCCCTTGTTTTCTTTATCTGCAGTCCCCTATGTATCTCATCTCCCACAGTGTTCAGTGTTAGAAGCAGTTATGTCAGAAGTTTAATTCCTTCCACTTTGGAATGAACACGAACTAACACAATACTTTTTGGGTTTTGTCATACAAAATCTACGCAAATATCTTAGTGAATTATTCTTGTTGTGTGGATTGTTTATAGACTGCACACCTGTGTAAGTCACAGTTCATAACATACCGATCCATTAAATAAATCATGAAATGCTATTATTCTTGTTTGAGTGACTCATGTAGTTAAGTAACACAGCCTTTTAGAAGTTAGCATAATGGAGGCTTTTTCCTCTTTGACAAAACCTGAGTGAAAATTGTCCTTTCAGTGGGTATTTGTGGTAGAAAATAACCATGTGTGTATGAAGTAAATGCAATATGGTCATGGGCACAGTACAAGTCACAGTTTATTTTATACTTCCGGCAAATATTTGTGGAGGAAATAGGTCTGCTATTTGCTTAGCCTAGTAGCTAAGGAATCCTGGTAGGATACAAGCTAATACTGCTGTCCTTTCAAATGTACTGTGCCATCTCAAGAGACCGCAAGTGATCAGGACCTCCATTTGTGCTTCATCAGAAAGACTGTTTCCAGTAGTTGAGTGCATCTGTGTGCAAGATATTGACTCAAAGCGGGTCTGAAAGGCAGAGCAAAAGAGAACCAATTTAGAGGAGAGAATGTTTCCTACAGGTTCACCACTGTGCCAATTGCTTTCGTCTGTACTAGGTTTTCTTTGGAGATTTCCTGTAATAGAAATAAACAAAATTCATTCTCACCACTAACTTAATATAATTCAAGATGTTTCTATCTCAAAGAGTATGAAGTACAATTGGGTGTTCTAATCATAGTAAGTAGTGTATAATTAGTCTTCCAAATGAATGTTTCCACTCATCAGGATGACTAAATAACTTGTTGAGTAAAATTCTTAATTTACATAACTAAAAGCCAATAACAGCTTCATCTCCCTTCATCTGATTATATTTTGGTTTTATAACTACATTTCATTGGCCACCTGCCACTCTCTAAAGGATAGGAGGTAATTAGAACCAGTGATAGTGCACTATTGTTATACTTCTTATAGCACAGATGCAGTTGGGTGCTATTATCATATCTGGTACAATTTTGTGGATAATATCATTATGTCTCTGCTGCCCATAAATTTAATTGGAAATGTGAATCAATTGAAAATGCATTTTAATCTCTGCATCATAATACATTTGGCTTAACATAATAGTACTTCAAAGTTTTAACAAAATATGTTACACTGTATGCAGACAGCAAATCCTCCATTGCCTCTAACTGTTCGGTTACAGTTAGAGGCAACGGAGTATGTATAAGTTAAGTATAAGTAACACACATACTTGCACAGAAATTTTTTCACTGTGGTAAAATAATCTACTCTACAAAATACCGTTAAAAGGTATACTGAAATAATGAAAATTACCATTAAACACTAATTATTAGTATTTTGACTTCTATATTGCATTTCATATGGATCAAGTGACTGTACAGCACCATAATAATAATTACTGCAAGTAATGAAACTGTTTACATGTAAACAGTCTCTTTCAAAAATGACTGACAGTCAACCTTAAGTGTTCTGTTTCACTGTAGTACTGCTGTTTGTTGTTGTTTTTTTTTTTTAATTCAGCTACTACAAAACAAGCATAACAAAGCTTGAGATAAAGCAGATTGTTCTGCAGAGAGGAATGTAAGAGTGTATTAACAGAGAGATAGAGGAAGATATGGACCTTCTTTGAACGACCGCTGATCAAAGGCACAATTTCCTCGATATATTTAACACAGGGAATCTTTGATGTAGCAGAGTCAAATGTTACATAGTGAAAGCTTTTTCAACCAATTCTCTATACTTCCTGAAATGACATTTTATAATCAATCCTGTAAATAAAGTTTCTGATAATCCCACAGTGACTAAAATGGCCTGTTGCCCCATCTCTTAATAAATTAGTTCTTGTTAAAAATATTCTAATATCTTAGTTGTATTAGGGTACTGATGGATTAAACTTTTTTATTTAAATACTCTGGAGTTGTCCTGAAGCTCTACTACTTCTCTGGTTTAAGAGAAGCTCATCTCCATTTTTCCCTGATGAGACTGGAAGAAAGTCTTAAGTTACATATGAAATTACTCTCCTTTTTTACTTTCATTTTAGATCAGTTCATGTCTTTTTCCATTGGACAGTAGGATACACTATAACAATAACTGTCACAAATTAGGACTCTCTTCACCTTTCCTTTGTTTTCTGGATTTGTGTTATTTTTCCTTTCTCTGCATTGGTCTTTTTAAGCTCCATTGTGTCCATGATCAGTGCATACCTTCTAGTTTTAGACTGGGTTTTCCCATTTTTCATGTCTTCGAAAGTGTGGAGGGAACGTCCACATTGTGTACCGCAGCAGACATTGGTGGTACTTCCCTCTTGCTGTTTGTGTCTTGCTGTGCACTTCTCAGAGTTGACAAATTAATCTTTGTTATCAAAGATTACAAAGTTGGTGTTAACTGTGCTTTAAAACATTTTCTACTGCCTTTAACAATTTTGGGGTCCCACAATGGAGAATAAAAACCTTTAAAACTTTCATCCCCTGGGAGAGATGTAGGTCAGTTGTCAGTTCACTGTCAGGGTAAAAAATATTGAACATTTGACTGTTCTGTGTGGAGTAAAAGCTAAACTCAGATGAACTCCAGTAAAGAACCAAAAGCAAGATTACAATTTCATAGTCTCACTTCTTCACTGAGCATAGATGTGTCTAGTCATACTAGAAGGTGACAAGGTGAAGAAAAACAAAGGCATGAACTTTACACCGAGGTTAAGAAAAGCCACAAGGAGTGGGGTGCAAATTTTTTACTAAAAAAAAAAAAAGGGCAGCTATAATTGTTCCTTTTAAATCACAGCTGTGTCTGTCACAAGGTTAGTATGTTACAGGGAAACAAGTATGTCACTTAACCAGGTTTGTGAGGTCAAATGCCAGCACCAGCATTTGCTTTAGGTGTAGCACAAAGACTACAGAGGATCTGACTTTTTGATAATAGAACTAAAGTGAGTGCAGGAGGAAACTTGAAGCAAATCTGCCTGGTGTTAGGTTCAGGAATATGTATGGTGGCAAGAATGAGAAGGGAGTGTTGTGGGTGTAGAAAGGAGAGAAGTGTACTGCATGTGGAGAACTTGCACAGAAGTTGCACTACTAGCACTACTTTTAGAGCAGGAATACACATCATAAATATTAGCAGCTACTTGAGGCACATTAGGAAACAGTCATTTGAACTGTGGTAAATTGCTGCTGATGATGACCTGTTCATCCAATCAACCATGGTAATTGAAGCAGCTTCTGGAAGGAAAACACAAGGAGGAAGAAAAAAAAAAACCAACAAAAAGAACACCACCAAAAAACATAGATTGGTAATCTGATCTGAGTGGACTTGACCTAGGAAAGGTGTATTAATGAACAAGAACTTGCACTGTTTGAGAAGACTTTTCTCGAAGGTTTCTTCTAGAAGCATATTCTGTGACTGATAATGTTTGTCTTAAAAAAAAAAACCCTCAATTTTTTTTTTCTGGTTGATATTTCAGGGGGGTGCAATTAGTACCTCTTTACTTGGCTGTACATGGGAGATGTTGAACAAGGCTGGAATGGATTTTCCTATCCCTCTTCCACACTGGAGGGAAACTTTATCCGTGTAGTTTGTTCACATGGTGATCTGGTTGAACAACTGCCCTAGACACATTCATAGCCAAGGAATTATTCTTTCCCTTTATTGTGCGGTGGCTTTGTAACCAGTGGAGACTTACATTTTGTGCACCTTTCTTTGCTTAGCTCAGACAAATATATCTAAGTACTATACATCCCCTAAGTTGGTTCTTCTATTAATCACCTGACTTGTCTTTGTAGATATCTTGGGAGTTGGCATTATGGCTAATCACACTGATAATTCTTTATTCTTCCTTTGCTTTATTTGTCATTGGCTATATCGTCATTTTTCTGTTCTTTTACTTCACAATCTGATTTGTCTCATTTTATTCTCTTCCTAGATATATTTTTTCCCATTATTATCCCCTTTCTTTTTCTTGTTCTGTATCAAAATCAAAACATGTTATATCCTCTCATATCAACATTCACTTGCGTAGCATTCTTTAACAGTGCCTGCTCTTCTTTTAGACAGGTCAGCTGATACATTTTTATCTTAGATAATTCTGGCTTAAAGAAACTTCTGTAATTTCTTCCCGTGATTGTAGCTGAAGTACTCCTCAAGGTTTTTTTCCCTTCCTTAGCCATAGGTTATGGTTGTGTAGTTGCTCTTCATTCTTTTAGTATTTAAATTGTCTTCACTTCCATTTGGTCTTTTCCCAGTTCAATGCTTTAGTCCTCTTTTTCCTTCATCTAGTGATCGTGTGTGATCTGCTATTTATCACTCCCACATGTCTAATTAACCTGCTCCTTACAGATTTGTGCCTCTTTATGGCTGGATTTTCTGCTTCTGATGTTGTCCATATGTGTGCATGTGACTCTCCATACACAGATTTTTTGAAATTTAGGTATGCAACATCTGCTTGACTTGTACCTGCCATCCTTGCTTTTGCACATGAATGAGCTTTTCTAAAACTAATTAAATGCTAGTGCTTTTTGTATATACCACTACCCAATTTGCTTTAGCTGATTTGTGTATGCAGTCTAAATGTATCAGCTGCATGAAGTTTTCGCTCTGCTCCCAAAGGTAGAGTGCAAATCTGCTTTATAACTCACATACCTGGGTAGTTGAAGATTTTTATTTTTTTCTTGCCATTATGTGGAGAAAGGCCTCATGTGATACAGAGCTGAAGTAGTGACTTAACCCCAACCTTTTATTCTGCCTTTGGAACAGAGAATGTTTCAAGGAAAGGGTCTTAGCCGTGATTTTCTTGAGTAATTTGAAATTTCTGCTGGAAATTACTCTTTGGTAACTAACACAACTGGGGGCAGACAGGACTCCCCAAAGGTTTAGCCATTTTGAGATTGGAAAGTTATAATGACTGTTTAACAGCATCAGCCCCTCTGAACTTTTATGCGTGTACAAATCAAAGATGGGATTTTTAGGTGCCTAAATGTTTCGAGCTTCTCATCAACTCACAAAGGAACTTCAGCTTCTTGGTAGTGAAGACTCTAATGCCCCCTTGGCTAATAGCACAAGCAAGTACCTGACTCTTTCAACCACTGCCCCTTTGTTTATTACAGGTTATTTATTGATCTTTTGGAGGTTGGGGTTTTTGGGGTTTTTTTTGTTGTTGGCTTTTTTGACTCCCCACCCCTGTTGCTTCTAATATTTTCTCTCTATGAATTAAAGTGCAGGTTTGGAGACATGAGGTGAATGGCGATTTGTGACACTTTTTAATGTCACCTTCAGTTTAGTGGGAGTTGAGAGTACTGGCAAACTCTGTCATTGTGCTGTTGCACAGAGACTTCTGAAAGAAACAATTGACTTATGCTGATTGTATCAGTGTAGTCCAGTTTTCTGGTGTAAACCTTAAATATTTAACTTACAAAATATTTAGACCCCATATGACTGTCTCTTGCGTTTGAGAAGCTAGTTTACAAAACCTCATGCTTTCATGGAGAGGCCAGTAAATTGCTCTTCAGATATAGTCTTTATCACACCAGGCTGATGTAATTTAACTTTCTTCATCCATACTTGTCAACATGTGGTTTAATTTGGCTTTTTAGGTCCTTATTGTCATCAGTGAAACTGCCTACATTTCTTTATGATTTAAATAGATCATGTGAGGACCTGAAGAAATCCCTCCTATTAAGAAATCAGCTGGAGAGTGGGGAAGAGGACAGTGCCTCAAGGGAATCACCAGAAGACTTCTTGAGAATGAAAGCTGCATGATACTAGTGATAGGTTTCTGCACTAACTACTGTTTTTAGGTGAATCTGATGGCAGGACTTTGGCAAATCTGCTTGCATGACAAGAGCTGACTTTAAATAGGACGTACTACCTGCTTATATCTGAGCTTCCTACTAGTTGACTATTATAGTGCATGTTGGCATTGTAGAAAATGGCTGTAGCAAACAAACATGGTATTCTCAATGGTTCTGCTCATTCAAGGGATTTTGGTAAATCGCACCAAAAAAATTGTGGTGATTAACTCTATTGGTGATATGTCTGTCCTCTGAGGATCAGTTTAAATGGCAGAATTCCAAAGAATATCTAAAAGTTGGCCTCATTCTCTAGAGCTGTTCTGCCAAATAATGTGTCATGCTTTCCTTGTTACATTTGGTGAATGCTTTAAAAAGGTACTGAACCTGCTTATGCTTTTGGAAGACAAGCAGCAGTGTTCTTTGCTGTCTCAAGAGGCAATCTGTTGGCGTTTTCAACTGTGGTATGAAAAGATTTTGTTTGCAAACCTTTGTGCAGCATTAATGAAATCACCTAATTAAGTCCCTCTTAACATCCTCACAGACTACTCCTACTTAAAAGAATTTTGCAACTAGATATGACTTTACAAAAAAAAACTTGCTTAACTTTTGTAAATATAATTCAAGGTTAATAACTTCCATTTACCAGTATTGTAAAAGAAAAGGACTTGCCTCTGCCACATTTTTTTTTTTTCCCCCCTCCAGGCTTATGGTAGAATCATTGCTCCAGTTTTCACTTGATACTCAGTCCTGCTGAAGGCCTTCTCTAATGACATGCTAGTAGTTCTGCAACAAATAGTTTCTACAGCCTGTCTTTACAGATTTCTGACCTGTGGTATATCTTCTTGGTCAGAAAAGGCACCAGCCCAAAACCCTTACAACAGCAATGTAACATTTTCCATGGTTTCAGTCCTCTTTATTAAAACACTTGAATTGTGAAGTTAGCTTTAGATTGAAGAATTTGTAACATATACCAGGAGTCTGAGTCTTAACTCCTAAAGCTTGTTTCTCAGGTTAACATAGAAGACTAATGTGTCCCACAAATGAACTTGAATGGGTGTTCTCAAAGAGTATGGAGGAGGTGTGCATAGCTTTTCCACTAATTTCCTTGCACTTCAGTGTATCCTGCTGCTGTGTTGCTCAGCCTTTCAAAGAAGCCTGCTCTGTAGATTTTGTGCTAGGAGTACCTTTTTAATCAGTACACCTTTCACTTTGCCAGCACAACATTAGATCAATAATGAACTTCTTCAGTTTGTGTTGGTCTGGTTCAAAACCACAGAGCTCTCTGAAATAAAGTGCATTGGAAGTGGGAAATGTATGTATGTAACCAGTCTAGTCTAGAGAAGTTTGATACAGCTCAATTGAGATGCATACCCTATGGCTGCTGATAAAGAAGAATTGGGAGTGGAAGTAGACAATCAGAGGAAATACAAAATTTTAAATGGAAGTAAAAGGCTTCTGTATACCACATCCCAGAGCAGAATTCAGACAGAATAAAAAATAAGCTAGCGGCTTGAAAGGCTGATGTACCAGAGATAAGACTGCCAGTTAAAACATAACATAAAACTCCATCAGGCAGAGTAGACAAACTATGGCAGAGAACTTGGAGGTGAAATGACCACATACAATCTTCCCCTTCAGGCCTAACTCTGACTCCAGAATCTAAGGAGTGTTATTTTACTTTCTTTCATTAGTAATAGCACTCTACTACATGTTTTTGAGCCATGAAGCCAATGGGAATGTGTTGCATGTGTAGGGACGGTCACATTGGGACAGGTACAACAAGAGTATTAGGAACTCAACATTTAATATTTTCTGTAAGAATTGTCTGCTTAGAATGGTTTTATTGGCTGTTGAGCTTGTCTCTTGAGTGAATATATCTTTCATCTTGCTGTGAGTGAGACTTGGATTGAAAAAGCTAAAGAACACATGTTGAAGAAATGTAATAGCATTCAGAAAGAAAACTAGCACTGTACTGGGATAATTCTCTTTGATCTTCTTGCTGATACTTCTCTTTTTTTATTTAATATGTACGAAGAACCTTGGCCTTCCCCTAGCAGTGCACACAAAGAGGAGTGTTACTGGTTATTTGCCCCACAGAGCTTTGGAGAAGCCTGACTGAATTGTCCGAGTAACAGTTTGTTTATTGCTGTTCTCCCTGGGCTGTACAAGCAAGCACTGCCTCTTGCTTAGCTTAGACAGCAAGATTAAAATTACAATACGTGGCAGTGGAAAGAACAGTCATTATTTTGGTCTGCTTAGGACCCATTTATTTTCTGCAGACCAGGAATAGTTGTCGTTATTTCTGCTATGTAGGCTGGGACTCTTTCATAGCTGCCTAAGGGGCTTGGACACTTGATCAAAATAAATGGCACCTGGGTCTCCAAATCCTTGAGGTGACATGGAAAATTTCAGTCTTGGCCCATCTGTATCTCAGCTTTCCTAATAAGGAAAACCAGGCTTGCAGCACTTCATGTTTGACATTAAGACAGAAAGCTTTCCTCCACTGGAATCTGCAGAAGATGCTGAGGTAATGTAGGGCAGTTGTGCAGGGAGAGAAATCGTCTCTTGGAGCAATAGCTGAGTGAATGAACTGCTTTGGAGCTCCTTTTTATCATCTTCATATAGCTAATCTTGTAGGGAAGGAACTGTCCCATGTGAGGTCTGATGGCACGCAAGACAACAGCAAAACTGTCCTCTTCCATGACTACTGAGAAGGAAGCAGTTATTCCTTCTGTTTCCAGATGTTCCAGGATGCTGTTAAGATTTAGATTCTTTACATTAATATTATATAAAGAAAAATTTTGAAGATAGAACATAAAGATATTAAAACAAGTGCTTATATTGTATTATTAATAAACCAAGAGATAAACTGCAGGTTTTTAATTCATTCTTCTAACTTATGCATTCACTTTGATTATAGAGACATAATTAAGATGGGTAATTACAAACACTGTATTTCCTAGTAACATATTCATGCAGTAGTAGCTATGGTGTTTTACAATATCAAGCTCATATGTAAAGCAAATTATCTCTTTAGTTGGAATGATATGACTAGAGCAAAATTAAATTCTCTGATAAGCACAACTATTCATTAGCTGGCTGCACATTATCTAAAAGCCACTTGTATCCCAGTAACAAACTTGGAATATTATCCTATTCTAGATACATTTGCTCTCAAAAGCATAATACACAAGTTTAACTAGATCAGCTGAGACCGTTTTGTTTTTCGATTTCCTAATTAACTTGAATTAAATTGCTACTGACACATCTGTCTTAGAGTTGGTTTCACTGAGCTTCTGACCTGCTGCAAAATCTTTCTTAGGTAGGATAAGGTCTACTTCTGAAATGACAAAAAGGAAAAAGGAGTTTTCAATAGGCAGCTGGGTGAGTTCCCCTTGAATCGATTGTTTTATGCTGTTGAATTTTAAAATGTACTGTTAATAGTATATCAGGTGCTGAACATGCTGGAGAGGTGTCTTCAGGTATTTAAATCAAAATAAATAAAATATTGACTAAGCTGAACTCAGTAGCTCACTGAATTAAACTGAAGGGGTATATTCCAGTTTCAAACAATGCATTTGTAGGGATTTATTCTGGTTTAAATCAATGCTTAAAACTCTCCACTTGCAATTGATTTGGTGCAAATTTGTGTGCATAGACAATATCTGAGAGGTGCTGTTACACTAGTCTGAAACTTGCAGGATGATTTTTACTTTTCCTTGAACACTGTCATTTCCTATGTTGTCTTCCAATTTCTTAGTACACTTTTTCCATAGGCTAACAGTAAAGCGCTATTTTTCTGTCCATAGCATAGTGGGAGAGATGCTCCTCTCAGTGCTTCCCTTCGCAAATCCAGGGTAGGATCCTGCACACTTGCACCTGTCCCTGACAAGGACTTTGGCGTGGCAATTTCAAAACAACTAGAAAAATAATGGAAGACAACTTTTTTTCCCCTCATAGTTTCAGTGTTTCATACCAATAGCCTGTGCCACACCCTGATGCAGAATTCCAGGTTGGTAAGACAGTACAGGAGTTGGGATATCACCTGCCAATCTGAGTAGGAAGCTTTATCCAGAAGATACCAGTTTTCAATGATCCAGTAGTTCGTATGTATTTGGCTCTTAACAGTTGTAACTTGCTCATGTACTGAGTACTCGTTTCTTGTCATTGTACAGTATCTTGCATATATGTCCTGTCTTACTGATCTAGTTTATAATGAATTAACATACCTGATTTATGCATTGTTACCCTGTTTAAAGATTCTTGTTCATATCGGGTAAGTCTGCTGATTTGAATATTAGTATTACTTTGTTTGAGTGAGAACCAATATATATAAATAATTTGAGGAAAAGAACAAGCCTTTAACTTTATTCTGTTTCTGGCTTTGATTTAAAGACGCATACTTTTTACAGTAGTAAAAGGTAGATTGTTTATTTCTTAAAGTTGCAGTGTTATTCTTATCCATTAATTAAAGTATACATGAAGATAAATATATATTGATCCACTGAATATGGTCCATATCTGAGACTCGGATCTTAATCTCAAAATTCAGGGCCAAATAAAACAAGGATTGTTTTTTTTTTTTTTATTAGGTTCAACTCCTGGTCTAGAATATTCTGTAATAAAGCAAATATATTGTAATTGAAAGAAGACTGCACAGTAATAAGCAGAAAGAACAGAGGCACCCTTCCATAGTGGTTCAGATTTGTTTGGAATAAATAGCACTGGCTTATAGATACTTCCTTTGAAGTAAAACAAGGTGTCACTGCTATGATCCTCCAGGAGCCCAGAGCTTTGAGCTAGATTTCCTGCACCTTTTAAAAAGTGAGGTTTCTAGTAATTGAGATCAAATATAAACTAGAAAAACAAACTTTTTAAAGGGTAGAGAAAATACGAAGTCCCCCTGACGTCTGGCTCTGCATGCTCACTGTTTACATGAGGAGTCTCCTGGCCTCTGGGTGAAGCATCCCTGCCAGCTCTCTCCCATATCATAATATCCTTCCCCCCTCTGCCTGCATCCATTTTTATTTTTCTTGAGCAATAGCTTAGAGAGTATGTTATTTAAACATTTTTAAGGTGCAGATGGTCTGTTATATGTCTTTCCTTCTTTACATCTGAACTTTTGTCCTGCGGACTAAATGTGTCCGAGTTCTGTTGCCAAATACTGGAGTTCTTATCCGCTATGCCAAGGACCCACCTACCCTTAAATCCCTTGTTTACTGGCAGCATGCCAATCAGACCAGAGCGGAATGAACTCCTGGTGTGGATGATACCAGGAACACAGATGTTACAGGATCAAATGAATATATGAGACTATAAACTGAGCTGAGTTGTCTTAATGAAGGTACAACCCTCTAGCATACTGAGCATCCCATTTTTATTGATGTATTTTATGTTTGGTAGGGAATTGCTTGTAAACGAACGTAAGACTAGAAAATGCCAGGTCATAAATACCAGAATCTTATACAAGACTTGAAATTCATGGGAAGAAGGACCAGAACAGCCCATAGCCAGCATTTTCAGAACCCTCAGCAGAGACCTGGAAGGCCAAGATTAAGGTCTGCTCCAACATGTCCAGTCACAAAGTTCCCATCTGCAAAAAAGCAGTGTGGAAATAAATAACACTGTGTGGTCTTCATCTTCCCTTAAGTCCTTACTAGAACTGTCCTTTAACTTCTCTGTTCTTTTTCCTCCTCCTGACTTAATGCGCTAGTCTGAGGGTGACAGCCAGGAGTAACTATTGTGTGTAGCAGACCACAAGGAGAGTGTTTTTACTTGACCATTGTGGGCATCAACATATACTCCAAACATTTCCCAGGGCTGGAGGGGACAGAATAAAAGCTAGTTCTATGTTTTCATGCAGGGAGACTTTTTTTGCCTCTTGTTTGAAATGCACAAGGCCAACAGCAACAACTGTCATGCCTGAAAGAAGCAGTTTCCTTCCTTAATAATTGTGGAGTTTTCCCTTGTTTTTCTCTTTAAAATTGAATCTTGTAATTCAAATGCAAATCAATGCCATAATGATATAATAATCTGCAGATTAGTCTGACCCATCGTGCTTAACTGTTGGGGTGGAGGTAGATATAATAAATGACAAATATTTAGAGTTATGTATTCCAATTACAGCAAAATGTCAATTCCATTCCTACTGCAGTAGTTACTGCGAAATGTGGGAATACACATTTTAATCCTCAGTTGCTTGGATTTTTTAGTGCAATATATGGCATGTAAACAGGTATAGTGAGAGATGATGCTCATAAGGAGGAGAAAAGAATGTCTTAAACACTAGATGTATATATTTTAAAGTGGCAGATAAGATATAAATTGAAAGACAGTTTCATGTGCAATGAGATGAGTAAAATACCAGCAGTAGTTTACTTTTGAGTTGGTTTCCCCCACTCTGGATCATATTAGTTAACTACGTTTGCAAAAATAGGCTATTTGGTATAGGTGCTCACCTAAATCAAAGTTGCCCAACTGAAGTAAGGCCCAGATCCAAAAAAAGAATGTCTCGCTCCACTGATTCCAAAGATCTAGGCCTGAAAGCTGTGTTTCCATATGTCCTGTGGATTGTATCCCTGTATGTTGGCCCCTGCCCCAATGTACTGAACAGCTACAATTCTCCTTAATTTTGTGGATATGTTTGATGTTACAGACCCATGCCAGAATGAACAGAGGATGTTTCTACCAGGGATCAAAAGCATGGTTGCATGTGCTTAACTTTAGGTAGGTAACGTTGAAATTTTTGCCCAGGTTTTTACCAAAGTTAATTTACACGATAAGACAGCATTCCAATTTAACTAGATGAACTTAATGCTTCAGTTAATATTATGCAAATGAAGTGTTATTTGCTACAATGTTTTCCACATGTCAAGTTATACAGGAATAAGATTTATTAGTGAGTAGTAAACAATTCCCATCACTGGCTTCATTAAGAAAAAAATATATTTCCAGCATGGACGATAACTTCAAGAAAGACACAGTTAAAAAAAAAATTTGGAATCTGGAAGATTCGGTTCAGTCCACATTTCCATGCTGAACTAGATGTTTGCTTCCAAATACTTGCTTCCATAGAAGATAGGAGATGAAGTATTCTACCACTGTTTAACTACTGCAGAACTGTTGGGTTTGGTCTGGTTAGTCAGCTGAAGCAGAAATCACTAAAGAGACTGAAGGTGAAGTTGGTCTTTTGATCTGTGGACTAACTTGTGCAAGTCCTGTATGTATGGAGAAAGTAGACCTAGTAAAAGAGGAGAGCAAGCTCTCCTCTTATGCTAAGGCATGTTAATATCCCAGGGAGCAGTAGAAGAAAGAGAACTTGCTTCATTAATAGGAGCTCTCTATCCTGCTGTGCTGAGCTCAGATTTCAGATGAGAAAGAAGAAAGGTAAAAGGAGATGGTGATCCAATCCAGACAAGGATTCTGGAGAGGTCATATCTCCTTAGGATTGCCATGGTACTTAAGTAAGGATACTTCTGAAACCTGGTAATGAAATCTGGTCAATTTGTTGGTTACCAGTAAGTTGGTGGAAATTCTTTTCTAGTTGCAAGATGATTAGCATTTTGGATTTTTCCACTGTTTACAAGACTTTACCAAGTAGTCTGATCAAACATTTTTCAGTGTGACGATTCTCTTCAGTCTGTCTGTTCTGATTGCTGACTTTTCTTTGCATCCAGTGTTTATTGTTGGTTCAGCTTGGATGTCTGAAATTTCTAAAGCAGAACGATCAGTGGTGGATAGAGCGAGTAGCAAATATCCTTGTTCCCATGTGAGCAGGGGCAAAAGTGTGTTCACATAAACCATTCCTACAAATAAATCTCTCTTGTCTGTATAAAGTGAACTTTGAAACAGTCAAATACAGAGCTTTAAAAGAGCACACGTTTCTAGAACACTTCAAATTAACTGGTATTGGGGCGGTTCCAATTTTAGGACTTGGGAGTCTCTTGGGTTGGGTTAAGGATTCTCAGAATGGTGACTCTGAATTTATCTTAGTTGTCCTGTCTACCCACATTTTTTAATCTTACCAATTCTCTCAGACAAAATCAGAGGTCATTTGCACTATGATATTATTTTGGGAAAGGGATGAGAGGAAGCTCACACATTCTGAAAGAATTGAGCTAAGATGATTAGCATGTGAGACGAAAAGGATGCCTGTGACTTGTTTCTCTAGTTATGTATTCCTCCTCACAAAACTAGAGTGCAAACTATAGAGATTTATATGCTTTTTAATTATTAGTTTCAGTTGTGTATGTGTCCATGTCCCTATGGGTAGCATCTGTAAATATTCTTAAATTTTTATACACCTCTGCAATTACTTAATTCCAGAGCACTGGCTTTACTCAATTTATGCCAATGTATGTCAGCTGAGGTTTTTGCCTATACTAGCTCACACTGCCTTTAAGAAGGCTAGATTAATTAAATTGAAAAATTACATTGTCCATTAAATTATTTCAAAGACATGAAGACTTGAAACTTCACTTTGTCTTTATAGATGCAAGCCAAATCTTAGCTTATACTTGTAACACAAAAAAGGGTAACTCCAGTTGGTTAATTATATATTATGCCAATTAAAGGACTCTGCTTTGAAAATTATATTCAGTTCCAAATTATGCACTCTGAAAATATAGAAACAGAGCCCCTACTTCTATATTTACACTTTTATGGCAATACTAACATATTGAAAGAATCCAAGCATACAGACAATGTAATTGACAATGGTAGGTACAAGGTATTTTTTGTGAAGAGGGTGTAGGGGTTTTGGGGAGGCTCTCATTTCCTTTCTTGGTGAGATAAAGGAGAGGGAAGTAATACAGCCCTCCAGGTTAGGAGTCCCAGACATAGAACAAAGGCAGAAGTAAAAGGAAAAGCCTCTGAAGAGTACATGACTATTTCATGCTCGAATCTGCATATTGCCCTACCTAAATGTCTCTCATTTGGACCTGATGGATTCAGTGGGCAAGGAACTACACTGACTGAATGAATAATGGAAAACAGAATTGCCTGGAAGATAGATGCTGGTATAAACTCAAGATCAGATTATTTCAAGGCTTTTATGGAAGGATGGCATTTGGCAGATACTTAAAGGCTATCAGAGAGAAAGTCATCCTATGTTTGTTCTATTTCTCATACTTTTTTTGCTGAAGTCTCTCTAACAGCCATTGTTGGGAGAGTAGCTAGTGGGCTAGATGGGATTGTAATCCAAATCCCACGGGCATCATCTGATTGTATGTGACTCTAATATAGATCCTTGTATTGAGAAAGAGAGAGGATTTTACAGATTTTGTTTGTTTATTTTGAACCTTGATGTAAATCTTATTGAAGCCCATAGGAAGTCTCCCTTGACTTTAGTGGATCTAGCTGTTTCAGTTCTGTGGAAGCAACAGCCATTCCAAATTAACCTAGCAGAGTTTAACAAACAATCAGGAAAAAACCAAACACCCAACAACAACAAAAACAAACTCCCACCCACCCCCCCACCCCCCCCAAATAACAATTGCCTTCTGCTGGTTCAATTTTCCTTTTATACTCATGACTTTGGCTCACACATTTGGGGATGGATTTGTTCATAGTCACTTGTAGAGCAGCTCTAGTTTCAAGTTGCTCTTTGCAGGTCTTCCAAAACTCCATCACCCTGCCTGGTTCCAGCTCAGTGTCAGAACCATGTGGTCATTTCACCTTTCTGACAGCGTTGGGTTAGCTTTCAGATTTCCGGAGCTGATGTGTGGCCCCGTCTTGGTATTGAGCATACCAATGGTATACCAAAGGAAGAGTCACCCAGGACCTGAATTATTTCACAGAATCTCTCTTCTAATCCTCTGTTAATAACCAGTGTTGTACAGAGGATACTGAACTAGGGTAGAGATTCAATATGAGTATGGCAGTTATTGTGTTCTCTTTTAAGTACTGGTAGAAATTAAATACAGGCAAACTTTATGGTTGTTTTTTCTCCCAAAAGGGAAAAGAGGTGACAGACTGGTTGAATTGAAGGGAGGGGGATTCTTTGCCCTTTTCCCCCCTCCTATGTGCTGTGCAGGGCATGGGCATATGTAGTTTAAAAAACACTATGTCCATTTGCCTTTTTAGAAAGAATGGAGGGTATATATTGAGGGCAAACCCCTGTATGTTTTTACACTTTTGGGGAAGATCAGTGCACTTTTCTCAACACTTAAAAACAGTGGGAAGGGAAGGCTTCCTGTCTTAACTCTTCCTTCCTCACCTTTCTGCTTAGGGCCACAAAAATTTATCCCAAGGCTACACAATGCTGTTTGCTTATGCCTTGTTACACTGCACCAGCTCCTCTGGAGTTGAAGAGTGGTCTGGAGCGGCTCCCCGTGAAGACATTTAGCTGTGTGAATGCCTCTCATGCCCTGGGAGGGTTCAATGATAGTGGAAATGTGTTTTCCCACGCCTACTGAATTCCCCAATTGACCTGGTTATGAGGAATTATCCATTTCTTTTAAAACGCAGAAAAAGCTCAAGTGTAACTGATTAAAATCAATTATTTTATTGAACGGTGTAAATAATACCATGTATCCAAATTAAATACAATTGTTATGGTTGGAGTTCTCATTTAAAATTTAATAACAAAAACAAACTGTGGGGGGAGAAATCCCAGGTTTTGATGTGCAGTGCTGCAGCAACAGCTAAACTATATATTTGTGACTCTTACTTCTGTAAGAGCGATACGTGCTTGAACCTAGCATCATTTCTTCACATCCGGCCATCAGCTTTGCCGTACCAAGTGCTTTCAGGCTGAATGCTTGCACCAGCCCCTCTGTGAGGCCAGACACGTGCAAGGCAGCTTCATGGACAGCGAGCCCCCTTCTACCTGCCTCGCACTGAGCAGGAGGGGTTGGCTGAGCACCTGCCTTCTGGCCCAGGTGAAACTTCATGCGAGGAAGCTGGGTATGGCTGGTAGTGTCGCACCCAGGGCTGCAGGGTGCCAGGGGCTGCCTCCAGCCGGTCGTAGCTGGTTCTGGCAAGCTCTGGCACTGGTGAAGGGTCCATTGTGTGCCAAACCTGCAGCTGGGGGGGGCAGGAGCTGTGTGGCACCTCTGTGTAGACATGTTTGAGAGAGTGGCAGCTGGTGGCAGTGAGGACATGTGGAAAAGGACATTGTGGGGACATGGCTGGGGATGCAGTCATGGGAGCAGGCATCCCTGAGGGACTGCAGTCTGCAGATGACCCACACTGGGGCAGAGGAGCAGGGAGAAGCAAGGAGTAGTAGAGGAAAGCAAGAGGTACGGAGGAGAGGCAGGCAGAAAATGACCCCAAACCTGCCGTGCCACCCATTGCCACATCCAAGGGCTGAGTGCAATGCAGGGCAAAACTGAGGTAATGTGACACTAGAAGGGTGGTAAGGAGAGGAGCTGGACTTGAACTGAGCCTCAGGAAGGAAGAGGAAAGGTGTTTCCCTGAGCCTTTTTTAATGGTTTCTTTTCTTTTTTCACAATGCCCAAATCTGTAAGTAAATGTTGGTGTTAATTGGCAATGAGTTAAGTAAAATTCCCCCTGCTGGAGACTGTTCAGCCTGCGGCACTGGCTTCACTTGGGTTCAGAGTGAATCAGCTCCCTGTGTGCACCGTGACACTCAAACGTTTCCCTTGCATTCCCATTTGCTTTCCCCACACAAAGGACATTTCCCTGTCTGCTGGCCAAAACTAACAGGGGTGAAACAGAGAAGAGTGTGAGCTCTGGTTGCTCAGTTTGCCAGACTTTAAAGCTCATTAGGCACATGAGCACACCTGGCCACCGGAGGCTGAAGGCCAGCTGTGCCTGTGGTGGCTCCTGCACAGCTGGGTGCCCAAGTGCCCATCCTGGTAGCTGGTCATCTTGGGGAGCTTTCTATGAGAGGTACCTGGAATGTCTTGAAAGCCTCAGTTAAAACTGGAGACTTAGGAATCCATGGGAGGTGGTTTCCTGGTTTCAAGAGCAGTGTGCTGCTGCTGTGAGCCATGACAATTGAATGGTGGGATCTGGGAGCTGCAGCCTGGCAGGGCTGGTGCAGGACTGGACCACAGGGCTGTGAAAGTTTGGAGATGGCCACCACCAGGTCCATGGTACATGTAGGAAGGCTGTCCTGGTGTGTCCTGACTGTGCAGGCTCTGGATGCCTAGGGACTTGTGCTTGTTGTTTGAAAAAGTTAATGGCAATCATAGCTTCTGCAGAACACCTTTGACAAGTTGAACAAGCAGCCGGCATGGGAACCAGTGAGGCTTTTCTTCTGTGTTAGGCCAGCTGTTCTGATGTTAAATTACAGAGCAATTTTTACCCCTTGAGGGAGTGATAAGAGCCTAATCTTAGAATAGATATTGCCCATAAATTGTTAATGTTTGCTAACCAAGCTGTGTAAATTGGTCCTATATCTTTGATTTATCACATAATTTAAACTTTTTCTCTAACTACCTAGGAAGAAGTCACTCAAGACTGAAAAAATATAAGTATATTTAAAACATAGAAATGCTAATAAAAGAATCTTTATACAAGTGAAATGCCTGAAATAAAATAAATGAGAATAAAATATATGCATCTCACTTGCACCCATCCTAATCCCAGTACCTCAAACTAAATTCCAAACCACGTATATCTTTTAGCAGAGATCAATTAATAAATCTATGGACATTTAAAACCTACATGAAATATTATTTGAGTAGACTTCCTTTTGGCTGCTGTCTAGTAACCCATCTGGACATCTGTTAGCCCTGCTGACTCATGCCTCTGAGGTCCATGGTATCTCAGCACTATCACCCATAGTGCAAAGATGCTATGTCATTATGGAGCAGTACAAGAATGATGTTAGGTCAGGTTTAAGTCTGTAGCTGGGATTTTCAAGCAAGATATATGGGCTGCAGAAAATAATCTGCAACAGATGGATGAATTTCTAAACAAATCCCAAAGTGTACTGAAACTTTTGGAATGCACTGAAGTCACTGTGTCTTCATGTGATCTTATTAAGGGCTTGAACTTATCATACTAAGATGAATGTCTCAACTCCCACAGACTTCTGTGGAGAAACAAGTGCTTACATATTCCTTGTAAGTTACTGGTTTTAGCCAAGGCAGAGAAACAGAGATTAGATATAAATTTGGTTATAGAATTTTGTAAGATGTTTCTACATTGTCTGACATGGCAATCTCTTTTTTGGGTCACTAACTTTTGTGATCAACTTAGTCCATATTAAAAGGTGAATAAGTCGACTGTCAACTGAGGTATTATCAAAGAGTGATTTTATTGGGGGACTTTGATAGTGACTTTAAGGGAGAATGTGTTTTCAGTAAACAACTGGATAGATGTTTAATGCTTGGAAATTGGATGCAGAAATACTTCTGTTAAAATTTGTCAGTCACATCATGTGAAGTAGTAAATGACAAGTAGTCATACAAACCCATCCAGAGCAAGTGGACAAAGGGTCTACTTTGAAAAGCATGAATTTTGACTGCCAAATGTAATGCCTGCAATTGAGGGAAAGGACATAGCTCAAATGTGAGGTTTGGTAACGTTATTCTAGTTGTCATTAAAACTTGAAAGACTTTGGGGATGTGATGAGATAAATGGGAAAAACCCTACAATACAAGAGGTCAATAAGATGTTATTCCAAAACAGGTCAACAAGGATACATCAACAGAAAACTAAGTATGCTTTCTGATGGTGAGAGTAATTGTGCTGGAAAAAATTGTCTAGAAAGATCTTGATTCGCCATCTCTTGAAGATTCTAAACATTTCTAGAAGAGAGGCTGTTATTCAAACAGGAATTCTGGCATGGGCCTGATGTAGAAATAACTGTATAGGGCTTTGTATTACAGAAGATGTAAGTCAAAATATCCATAGTGCTGTCTTTTGTCCTTCAAATCTTTGCAAGCCCCAAATCTTAACTCTCCTAAAGATTTTTTCTTGAAAAAGTATTTGTCAGGCAATCAAAAAAAGCAAATCACATAAAAACAGTAATTCTGCAGAAATACTAGTCAAGGATTTATGAACTCACTGTCATTCGAAACTGGAATGAAATCCAGAAGACTGGTCTGGGTCACATGAAACAATCAACTGTTTTCCGTTTGCTTTCTCTTATTTTACAGCTTTTAAATAAAGTAAATTCAAACCAAACTATTTCATTCTGCAAGTGGCAGAACAGTTATCCTGGCTTTATTAGAGTTATTTACAAAGTGTCTTCTAAAATAAAATTTCAACAAAGCCAACCTGATTTTTTTTTACACAGTTTTTGAGATCTTATATTGCCATGACTCATACTTCTGTGAGACTAAATATTCCAGCCAGCTCTACTTCTACTTTTGTGAATGTGATGACTAAAAACTCTTGAGTCTTGCTCCATGCCTTTTACTTTATTGAGGAGAAAATGAAACACTAGCATTCTGTTTAATTACAATTAAACCATATTTTCTTTCTTTCCTCTAAAAAGATCAGTTTGTAACTGTACTACTACTTTGTGTTGAATGAGGTTGTCACAATATGTTCTTACGTATAAGTAGTATAATGTTCTGGATTCTGCAATTAAGGAACCAAATTACTTTGAAAGGCAGTATCAGTGAGTCAAGCCCAACCTCTATGTGTGTTTGGATCAAGTTGCCAGTGGAACTCTCCAATATGAAAACACTGAAGCACAGGGTACTTTTTTCCATTCATTACACGAGCTTTATGTAAATGAAAACCCAATATCATTAATAGATTTCCCCTTAGTTTACACCAGTGTAAATGGAACGAAAATCAGCTCCCAAGCACTTTAAGGAAAAGAATGACAATCAAATCTATCTTTCTCCACCATAGCTCCAAATGGAGCTATAATGAAGGCACCACATGCTAAAGTTTCCATCTGCATCTAATGGGCAAGCTCTTATGTCACCTGCAGACTACTGCATTTATGGCTGTACTGCAGAACCACTTTTGGTTCACCAAAGTGATTTGTGTACCTGAAGGTGCATAGTGTTGCTGCTGTAAGGACCAGGCAGCCTGTGCTTTCTTCCCTGGCATTACTCTAAAGATGTTTTGGAAGGATCGAAGAGTATCAGTGGCAAAAAAAAAGAAGTCTGTAAAAAGACTTTAGATAAGAAAAGCTCAAAACACTGCATATGCCTGGCACTATCATACTTGCACCTATAGATTAGTTAATAAAGCTGATAAACACACCCCTGTGTAAAACAGGGGGTTTGACATATGGGTGCATACCCTCCCATATAGTGGATGGGTGCAGCTGCAGGCAGGTTGGAGTTTCTGGCTATGGATAGAGAAAAGTTTTTATTCCTTGTCCCCTTTAAATTCTATGGCTTTCACTTTCAGTTACTTAATGAGCAGGAGTACTACACCACATTTGGAGATACAAAGACTACTGGTATGTGGCAGAAGCTAGAAAATGTTCTATATGCAGGGAGCGATTCAAATCCATGACAACCCTAATGTGTTCCAATTCTTGTATGTATTGCAAATACCTCTGATAGTTATTTTCACTGTGCTATCACAAAAGTATCACTTCAGCATCAGAATGACATTAGCTTATACATTCTGTACGCTAGCAGAAGCTTTGCCAAAATTCTTGTGGTGCTTAGGTTTACTTATCATGAAAACGATCAAAGGGCTGGAACACCCCTCCTATGAAGACAGGCTGAGAGAGTTGGGGTTGTTCAGCCTGGAGAAGAGATGGCTCCAGGGAGACCTTATTGTGGCCTTTCAATATACAAAGGGGGTTTATGAGAAAGAGGAAGAGAGACTTTTACCAGGGCCTGTAGTGACAGGACAAGGGGCAACAGCTTTAAACTGAAAGAGGATAGGTTTAGATTGGACATAAGGAATAAATTTTTTTACAGTGAATGCGGTGAGACACTGGAACAGGTTGCACAGAGAAGTTGAGGATGCCCCATCATTGGAAGTGTTCAAGATCAGGTTGGATGGGGCTTTGAGCAACCTGATCTAGTTAAAGTTGTCCCTGCCCATGGCAGCGGGAGTGGACTAGATGATCTTTAAAGGTCCCTTCCAAACCAAACCATTCCATGATTTATACTTATAAAAGGATTTTCCATCTATCTTGGTATTTCCCTTTGTAAAAGACACTTTCATGCATTTTGAAGTTGGTTTTTTTTCTGCAAAAGGTATCAAATCTCCCCATCTCTGTAGTAGTTTTGCTCTTGAATTGTGAAAATATCTGGGGGGAGGGGAAGCAAACTCTAATTTGACCCGTTTTCCCCTCTCAAAGAAACAAACAAAGTGAGAGGAGAAGTCCTTGTTTCTCAAAATCAAAGGGCATTTTCCCTTGACCTCACTGGTAGCAAGTTTTACTTTGGGGCTCGGGTGGAATGGGAAATCAGCTGACACACAAATAGTGAAGGGTTTGGGTTGCTGGTTAGTGTCACTAGGAATACATGAGTTCTAATCCACCGTGTGATGTGTATTTGCTACAAAGCTCTGGGCAGCTGTAAAATCAACTAAAAATTTGAACATTAATCAAATGATGTATCTGAATCTTAAGTGTTTTAAAATCTTAACCTCCCAGCCTCAGTTATATCATGAAAGGAAACTATTGATGATGATTGTTCAGCTTCAATCTATATCATTCTTTTATTTAATACAATCAAATTAGGTCGGGAGAAAAGCAAGATCATACAGAGCGTTTAACAAACTTCTACTCATGTGGAGACTTTGAAACAGTCTTGCAATAAGGATAGAATTCTGTGGGTTTAGAGCCTCAGCAGGTACTAGTTTAGCTCCCTTGATTTGCGGAGTTTAAATTGGGCTAGGATCTAGCACAGGAAGTCTCATATACATGGGATTTCATTTGTTAGTAAATGTCATTTATTTACAAGCACTTTTTGTAAATGCTATTGAATTTCCATAATAAATTATTCATTGGAGCTCTACTAAATTCTTTTATTTTCTCTTTCATAAGAATACTGGAGACTAGAAGTACCAGAGGGGAATTGGGAAGTAGGTGTATCACGGGGGGGGGGGGGGGGGGGGGGGGGGGGGAGGTTGTTAGGCTCTGAACTAAACACTTAATGGGCAGAAGCTGCACAAGAAAAGCACAGACATTTACTGCTCTCTACACAAGAGCTGGTAGTCTGTGGTATTTTTAGTCTGCCTACGGTAGTTTTGCTACCAAAACAAATTACAATATCTTGTTTTTAAGACGAGGCTGGAAGTTCATTATAGCCTCCAAAAGGGTCTGATCTCTTGCAGTGAAATAAATGGCTCCATTTTTCCTTCAATCTTGCTACTTTTGTTACCGCTTTTGTGTTAAAATGGTGGTTTTTCATTGTGATACCAAACGTCTCCTGTAAATGATGCTCTAGAGCCCGTGGCTGACCCTATGGCATCAGAGCTCATTAGAACATCACATGCAGATTAATTAAAACTGAGGGAGAAAATTTAAAATAAAATTAAAAAAAGTCTTACGCTGAAGTATATTGTGCTAGACTGCTCAGGTCCCCGAAGATGTGTTAAATCCGTCTCTACAGGTGTACACAGGGCTGCAAAATACTTTCAGTGCCTGATCTGAATAAATGTCTTTCCTGGTGAGTGCTCTCCCTCAGTAGTGCTGAGACCACAAAAGGGGGGAGCATTCAGCTTTGTACAGACACAGAAATCGGCCGCACCGCTTCTCAGGGCTCTCATCAGAGTTTAGCCACTTGTGCTGAAGGCTGGCTCTGATGCGGTGCAGCTGTGCTACCCTGGAAAAGAGAAAGAACAGCCTGTGAGATGCCTTTCCCCTAGCTCCTCTCTTAGTGGGGAGTTGTGGTTACGCTCAGCCCCTTGCCCTTGATCCTTGCCTCAGCTGCTTTGCAGCTGTGCCTCTGGCTGGCCACGGACCTCGCTGATCCTGACCTGATCTGACTTGCCGACTTCCTGGCTTGACCTCAGGCCTGCCGCTTCCCTGTGGGCTTGCCTGGTGATCTGGACTCTTGGCTGACCCTGCCTCCTGCCCCTGATCAGACCCCCTCTGTTTTCTGTGGTCAGCGTCCCACGGTGCTGTGCCCCTTGTCAACGAGGGCACTGCCCGTGGCCGCCTCGCTGCCATCCTCAGCCCCTGGCCCGCTTCTCTGTAAAGAGCAGCCCGCTCTTGTGGCTCCCGGAAGGAACTGAAGCATGATTGTGCGTGCTTTTTGCTGATGCTCCATTTGTCAGTGACTCCACATCTAGCCAAAAGGAAGTTATCTGGCCTACTACAGCTCTGGTTTGTTCTTTTTCCAAATTGCTTCCAAGAACAAGAAGACACAGTGAATATGGATTCTGACCTCATGTCTTCTTACACAGGGATTAAGACATGGATGTATATGTTAGACAAGGCTCATCCTATTCCTGATTAAATATTTGTAATAGTAATTATTTGCTCCCATTATAATACTTCCTGCTTCTCCCTGTTAAGATAATGCTTCATTCTGCTAGGCAGTACAGAAACACAAACAGCCTGGGGTGGGGGGGAAATACACATCGGAGAGGGCAGAGAGGGAGGTATTTAAAGGATGTTTGGATGAGGTGCTTAGGGACATGGTATAGTGGTGGTTTTGGTAGTGTTAGGTTTACAGCTGGACTCGATGATCTTAAAGGTCTTTTCCAACCTCTACGATTCTGTGATTCTGTGATACAGGGAAGTAAATAGAGCTGATCAGGGAACAAAATTTTCAGTGTTTAGGGAAAAAAAAAAAACCAGGATTTTGGGGAATGCGAAAACCATTCCAGTGTTGTCAGCAAATGGATGCAATTTACTAATTTATTTATTTGGGTAGGAAAACAATTTGAGTGCTTGTGGCTGAAAACCTGCTGCTGAGCCTTTTGGAAGGCCCCGCTGTCGCTGCCCCAGTTAGCTGCCTAGTTCTCCGAGTTCCACTGCTGCCCGAACGGCTCAGCTGTTTGGCTGCCTGCCAAGGAGACGTACAGCCTCTGTGCTGGTACCTGTGCTGGGGAGCCCGAGGGGCTGAGCTACATGTGCTATTGGAAAACTGATCTGTTTCGGCTAGCCACGGTAAGTCTGTTATGCGAGGCTTTAGGGGAAAGTGGTGCTGGAGGCAAAAAAAACATTGAGTAAATGCCACAGATCCAGCTTATCACAAGTTCCGGCTTCCTCAAGAATTCTTGCCAAAGAAAGAGGACAGAAAAGCCCTTCCCAGTCGCCGTGTGTACGTCCATCCCACCTGCAAGTGAAGTTAGGGTTATCGTGCAGGTGCATACCAACCTTCAGTGAGTAGGATGCATGGGTACGGCGGCCAGAAAAAGCCACCACCGGATACTTGGAGCTGCTACCACCAGATACTAGAGCTGAGAACATGATAATATAGTTGCCCTTGGCGGTCTCTGTGAAGCTGAAAAATACTCACTATGGCTTTGCTGCTGTTTTTAAATCACTGTTTTCTTATTTCCCTCAGACTACAAATGCCTGAGAATATGAATCGGGCGTTGCAAATGTAGTGTAATAACAAATAGTAGTTCTGTTTTACTGGGGTCCCTGCTCATTGGGGATACCTAGTGCTGATATTCTGAAGATCAACAATTTACTCATCACTTATCATGGAATATAGTAACTTATGAGGCTATGCTGTGCAGAACCGATGATACATTATGAATATATTTATAATAATTTCTCTTGCTCACATGCGCTATGAATATGTGAGGTTTTATGAACAAGACAGAAGTGAAGGCAACCCTGAGGAAATCCATTAGAGACCCTGAAAGTATTCGGATCCCACTAAAAGGTGCTGAACCCAGGGAATCCACAGAGAAAACAAGATCCTGTTCAAAAACTGCACAATGTATGCTGAAACTCAACCAATGTTCTTGAGAAGTTACTTTACGGACAGAGCATGAAAGCCATGACTGCATCTTTCTTTCCCATTTAATCTATTATATGCACTTTAGTTTTCAGGTACATAAATGTATAATTTTTTTTTTTTTTTTACAAAAACCTTTCCATATTTCATGTATAATTCCCTTCTTGTTATGCGTGTAGCTGACAGCTCCTTGCAATCATCTCAAATGATCTTTTGATGTAAATGGCAAAACTCCGCTGAAGTTGATGGACTGCTATCCATTTACACAGGCCAAAAGCTCTTCTAGCAATACTTACTGTTGTTATTATTTGTTTTTCTGATGTACGAGTGCTGAAAAGAATAGTAATGTAAACAATCTATATTTATTGTAGGTTCCATTTTGTTATAGTCCTATTCATTACAACAATATCATGTTGTTGTATAATATTTATTCAGAATGGGAGCGATTATGTTATCAAAACTACCTTTTAAACTATTTGCGTTCTCTACAGATTCTTCCCAGGATTGGGAAATTAACCAGTTGTGAAATCATGCATTCACAAAAATAGATCAGAGTTTGTGGCTTGATGGTACGCTAAATCTAGCTGAGGGCTTACAGTTATCACTTAAAAACATCCAAAACATCTCAACCACATGACCCAAAGCATTGCATTGGTGTTAATTCAAATTATTGATTAAAATCAGTTCTTTTTTTTTTTTTTTTTTTTTCAGTTGAATGTATAGTTTAGTTTTCTATCAGGCCAAGTACTGCCTGCCTTCCCATAAGTTTCATAAATCTAGAATAAAAACAGAAAGTTGTCCTAAGCTGTACAGTATTTTCATTATTTCAACAGAATTGCACTCATGTCTGATGCAGATCTAATGCCTAGTATACTTAGTCACTAATAATTCATGGTTTGAAACAACCTAGAAACTTTCCACCTGTGTTCTCCTCTGGATTTTTTGCCTCCAAACTTTAAGAGCAAGGAGGGATTCACTTCAACTCAGATCTGAACCACTTTTGTCTTTGAATATTAGCAAAGATTGATGTGCAATGCAGAACCATTGCATTGTTTGCTTGTTTTCAAAAGTTTCACTGCTAGCAATGGGATTCTTTAAATGTGGTGATTGTAAGGCTAGATTGCTGGAGACTGAAAAAGCCAAATTATATTGTGTTGCACTGATTTGGGAGGATTAGTGAAACAAGTATTAGACTGCTTTTTAGGTTAGTCTAGATGAAAACAAACAAGCCCTGGTATAAGACCGGTAGAAATTTGAGTACTTAACTGCTGGGGTTGTTCTGAGAGTACCTCCAAAAACTGATAAAACTTTAGTTCTTCAGAAAGGATAGATTTGCCTTCCAGGGACATTTGAATGGATTGGAGCCTTCAGAGAACCAAACTTAACTATAGATCAGAGCTGTCTGGAAATTCAGTTTTTCCTTCCAGTAGAAAAATGTAATGCAACAATAATAAGAATTATTAGAATCAGTGGTTTGAACATTTTCAAGCGTTATTCTGCCAAACTCCTGAAGTGACTTAGTTTTATTGCTACCCAAGACACACTGACAGATAAGAATTAGCTACAAAGCATACTATGCTTACAACTTTCTTCTGAAATGGATTTTAGTGAGAAAGAGTATATGACAGATCATCTTACAAAACAGCTGAGTGCTTAGATTGCTGCTGAGTTAGTGAATAGATGATCAGTTTCTTTCTCATTGTGAGCTGGTTCAAGCTCCCGTTTCCCACAAGAACCATGAGAACTAGGGAAGTTGAGTTTTGGATTGAGGGCACTGACTGTGATCTGGTTAATCTGGAGCTGTTTTGCTCAGGGACCTTCCCTGGAGGAGGAGGAAAGACTATTCTGAGGCTAAACAGTGGTTAGAACATCCTTTCAGGAAGGACAACTTGTGGATCCTGAACCTCTTCAAGCTAATGTAAGCCTGAAAGCCAAGGTCTCCCACTTATAAAGGCCTTACCAGTGCCTAGCGCAGGACTCCAGATCCTTGGCAGAGGTGAGCCTCAGCATGACTTGTCTCAACAGCTTCACCTGAGGAGCTGGGTTTGCTCTCTGCTCTGCATAGGGGAGGGTGCTCTCCATCCACAGGAGCCAGAAAGCAACCCAAAAAGTCTTTCATGAAGATTCTCCCAATTAGTTGGCTGGAGTGGTCCTTACGCAACTTACTCCAGGATATCCAGGAAAATCCAGGCAGCGACTTCCTACTCAATATACTTCACTTGAAACTAGCCTACTCTCTCGCAAATTAAACCTGTACAGAATGGGACATTCTATCTTTCCTGCATAATCTAATTCCAAATCCCATTCAAGAGATATGCTCAAGTAGAAAACTTCTCAAAGACCAGTGAGATGTGTTGGGTTTTTTTGTCTCCAAACAGCCCGAATGAATCTTCTGTTTCTCTCACTGACAATTTATGCCTGTATCTCAAAATCTGGCTCTGCGATGACTGATAACTGAGCATCAAAATTGATTTTCAGTGGTATCCCCCTCTCCCTTTTTCAAATTTTGCTCATTAGAATCTTCAGGCCTACTCTGTACCATAAACTTCATGCTTGAAAACAATCTACAAAATCACACATGCAATTCAGTACCTATAAAGATCTGACATTGCTGTTAGAAGATCAGTCAGGAGATAATGCCTGAAAGCACTGTGAATTCTTTGGACATTTATGGTCTTTGGGGAAGTGCAGTCTGAGTAGATTGTTCTTGGTTTTAAAGGCATAGTGGAGACAGATATTTTTTCTTTTTTCCTCTTATTTATTTTTTTGCTGGTTTAAACACATACATATGTATAAGACCCTTTTTCAAGTCTAATAAGACATTGCCCAAATGGGTACCATACCAGAAATGGCTATGATTCTAGCTATTTGAGGTGTCAAGTGCTAATACTCAGACTGTTGCAAATTAACCTTTTTATTAATAGTTCTATATGCAGTTCTTCACCGTCTGCCAGCCTATCCTAACTCATTTAGGCTTAGCTTTTCCTAGCATGCTTCTACATGGGAACTGGCCTATTAAATCTGGAAAACAGCTGCAGTCCTAATATGTCTGTATGGCACCAGATGGTTCCAGAAACTTCTTGTCTGTCATCTGATAAATACTTTCTGTCTTTGTGTTGGGGTTCACTTGGCTTGTGTTATTTTTCCCCCACCCCCTGTGGCTTCTGTCTTTTCTCATTCCCAAGGGAGCTGAATCTCAGAAAGACCTTGAGTCAAGTACTTAAGGTCTGTTTGTATTAATGAGGATAAAGCGTACAGGTGGTAGGTGAATCTGCAGGGGTGGGATGTTAGTGCTGTGGCAGCCTTGCACATCTGGAAGTCAGGTCATCTCTGTTTTCTGTTTCCTGCTCTCAGAGGTTTCTTTCATGACATCCTTCAAATAAGCTGCCTTTGTAGTGTCTTCTTGTCTGTAAAATGAGTGGGAATACTTATCTGCCACAGTAGGAGTTGAGAGTGGGAAGAGAAGAATAGAGATACGTGGTCAAGTAAGCTTTGCTACTATTGTGGTAATACCTGGAAATCCCAGTCAAGCCTGCAACCTTATGCTGGAAGGCATTATACAAATGCTCAGTGAGAGACAGTAAAAAGCTCAAAGTCTAACTGGGGAAAACAAAAATGGAAAACAGAAAGAGGCAGGAAGATTTGAAGGTGATGCTGTTGTATAGGAGGTATTATTGAGTTGGAAAATGCTATTTATCACTTAAGTTTATTAGTAGATAATGGTATAATGCAAGGGATGGGTTTCGCCAAAATAATTTGGTTTAAAAACTACAGAATGAAAATGACTAACTTTTTTAAAGAAAAATCCATGCTTTCTCTTTTAATGGTAACACGGCGCACTATAAAATTTTCATTCCTTTCCAAATAACAGTTGCTAAAGCTTTAATCATTGTTTCTCATCTAATTACCAAATCTCTGTATGAAAATACTTACAAGTTATTACTGAGTAGTTTGAAAGCAAGTTAGAATAGGCTGCTGCTTTGCTTGGTTTTCTGATAAGTTTTGTGGTTTTGTTGTTGTAGTAATTACAGGCTGTCTTAATTCAGATTTTGCTATCTGCCAATATGTCCCATTTAATTATAAAATATGCAATTAATGACTAATGGGCTCATGACTACATCAGCCTGGAGATACTGAAACAAGAGGTTTCTCTATTGGGAAGATACTATGTTCTCAACATATGGTCTGAGCTTTGGATTTTGTGATACTGTAAACAGATTATCTCTAAGGTTAACAAAGTGTGAATATTAAGATGTTTGAGGCTGACTTCAAATGACGTACTCCACATGCGAAAAGCTGTACACTTTGTCAGTCACCTAAATAAAGCATAAGTGATAACACAACTACAGGTGTCTCTCTCCCAGCAGAGCTTGTCATTCGTATTAGCTAACTCAGTAGAACTGATGAGGAAAATGCATCCTACTTTTACCAAGGCAGGGGTTCAGAAATCACTTCTATAAATTAGTGTCTGAAGGGTTGAGCCATAATTTTGTTGCCTGCAGCACTTACTTTGGATGTTGTAATAGACATATTAAAAATAACACATGAAACCATGAAAGGTTTGTTAGCATGTCTGATCTTGAAAGACAGAAGTTCCTCATTATACTACGAAAACTTCAGCATTTTAAGGTTTCCTGACCTGCTTGATTGTGTAATGGTCCTTAATAGCCTGAGCTCTCGCTTGCATGCCTGTCTTCCCATGCCATGGAAAGCATAGTTTGGGGAGGAAGGTTGTGTTTCCAAGTGTCATCCCATTGTGGAGTGAGGCTTGGACAGGAAAGTTCTGTGGTCAGCAGAGCTCAGAACGACTCCTGTGTCCCACAGCTGAGTCAGAGCTGTAGGTTCCTGTGGGTCTGGGTGGACTAAGCTGGCTCAAAGCCTGTGACTTGGTGGTGAGAGTATGGTCTCAATGTGGGAAACTGTATTTCTGCTCCCAGTTTTGCACTTGTGGCCTGATGGGCGGAGGGGTGGTGTATTGGAAAATTGTCTGCTGCAGTGGTAATTGGGAAACCTTTTTTTTTTTTTTTTTAAACTTAAAAAAAAGGTGACTGAAATGTGGGGTGTGTCTTATTCTTTTCAGTAAGATTTGAGATTAATTTTGTTGTTAAGCAATGCATAGGTTTCTTTATAGGCACCCTGAGAGCAGTTTATAAATTTCTGCTGCCCCTAGGTAACAGAACTTCAGAGGTCTGAAATCACAGGTAGAACACCAGCGAGCAGTTTCTATGAAACACCTGAGATACTCTACAGTGCTAAAAGTATGGAGGTTTGATATAGATGGGGTTTTAATATTCTTTGTAAAAATGGACAGACCCTTATAGATTTTATAAACACTATAAGGAATATTTTTATGTACTTATGAACCCTGCAGAAATCTGCCTGATACTTCCTGTATTATAGTGACTCCATTAACATCATGTTTATGCACAAAATGCTGTAAAAACAGACCTACTGATATGTTTTGTCTTATTTCAGCCAATTTAACTAATCTAAGTGAATGCTTCTGGATTGGGCATGCAGGTTTAATCTATAGATAAGAATTTTGAGAATAGGTGTACTATTCTTGGAACCAGCATTCCCTCTGTTGCATGATAAAAATATGTCAAAATAAGAAATATCCCGTATATATATAAAAAATAATAAATTAGTATCAAGGAGAAAGAAATGTAGTATACGTCTGATTTATTTACCTTCAGGACGATTACTGAAGATGTCAGCCAAGCAAACATGTAACAGCAATAGCCTGTGATTTGCACTCTCTCTTTATTTTTCTCCCAGCAGAAACTGTATCTTTAAGGTAATCCTCACATGATTAAATCCTATTTCTGTTTCAGGCTATAGTGATGTACTTGATTTCCACCAACAGAAATGTATTCCTGCACACCTGCTGATGTCTTTAGGGACCTTGTGAGGCCTATCTGTAGGTGTTCATTTATGCTATTGGACCTTGGCCACTTCAGTGTTTTGGGGGTTTAACCTTTAATGCCATCTCTCAGCTGCTCTGCCTCTATGGAAACAATCACAAAATGCTTGCCTAATGCTTAACCTGCCAGTAGAAATTCACCAGCAGACATGATATCCTTTACTGTATCAAATCTGCTTACTACTTCAATTCACTCAGGTTTCTCTACAAACCCTCTAGTCCTGTAGCATGGGAATGTCTTTTTTTGAAATTTTAATCTTAATTACTTTTGAAAGAGAAGAAAAAATGCTGCCAAACTTGCCATAATTCATAATCCCTAAAAGGCAGGATGACTTCAAAGTCTCTGGAATGCAAGACTTTTCGAACGGTTCAAAGTAGTTTTGTAACAAGCCTCCTCAAAAAAAAACCCCAAAACCAAAAGAAACACCAACCAACCAACCAACCAACCAACCAAAAAAACCTACAACAACATGAAGAAGTAGAGAAGAAAGCTTAAAAAAATAAATATGTACGATCATTATGACAGCAGTGCCTAGCCGTGCTCATCTGGCTTTCATTTGTCTTTGAGGCTGACCAGATCAATTTTCAGCAAGTAGTGCATGGCTAGTCATTTTGCAAGGGCTCGTGCATGTTGGAAACACCGAAGCACCATTCAGCTGTTTTCCAGGCCTGGTTTTTGATTGTGCTGTGCCTTATGATCTCCACAAGTAAGAACTGGGATAAGACCACCAGGCTTGTATTTATGAGACTGAAACTGCGTGTAAAATGGAGTCCCTTGAGAGTCTAATTCAATCACTGAAAACACAGACATACACATACACGGACATTGCTTGTTCCACTGGAGTTAAATATTCGTATTCTTTTTGCGGTATTCATAACCTTGCCATTTAAACTGACAGGTCCTTTTAGCCTTTGCCTGTCTTCAGAGAAGTGCTGCCTCTCCTGTGGTTCTTAAGTCTGATGAATGTTTGGGAAGAGTCTTCATAAAGCTGGCATCTAATATTCTGAAGCCAAATTGTGTTGTATTTGCCAATAGTGATAATTCCTGCAACCATTTGTACTCAAACAGAACATTTGTACAGTTACTCTTTTAAAGTTGACTTTGAGTGTCTTTTTCCCACTCTAAAAAGAGTTTGAGAAGAGCTCTCTGACCCAGAGAAGAAAGAAAAAGGGTGGTGTTCATATCACCTTGTCTATTGAAATGTATCCACTGCTTCTGGAATAGTCATTAATTCTCCCAGTTTTTAAAGTGTTGGTCCATGGTGGTGGTTTGCAGGCAGCAAAAGGAAAGTGGAAAAAATTAATAATTTACCATAAATCAGTCTCTCTCAGGAGAATTTGAATTCACAATGAATATACAAAGCTGAGGTCAGATAGTTTAGCTTTGATAACAAAAGTCCATTTTTAAATGTTAATTAACCCCCCGAGTGTACACTTTTAAAAAAAAATAAAATCTCTAATCATTTCACTTTAAAGTTCCGTTTTCTATTAAAGGCAAAAAAAAAAAAAAAGGAAACTATGCAGCCTCTTACATTTGCCTGGAAGGGACCAAACAGCTGATTAAAAGAATGAACTCTAAGCGTAAAAGGAAAACTTAATGACATCTCATGAACAATTAAAAAGACCATTTGCATTCTTCTAAGTCTATTGAAAAAAAAAAAAGGCAAGGAAGGTTAAGCTATAATCACACGCTGCGAAGGGATAGAAAAGAGAACATTAAATGCTTTTCATGATTCCTCCTGAACTGCTCGAGAGCACAACAGGGTGCTTATTAGCATGCACATTGCTGTGACCTGGTTTACTACAGCTTTGCATTTAGGCAGGTGTTTAAAACAGGTGTACAAATCTGTACTTTTTTTCTTTCTCAGAACTCTGATAATATGGACAAGTTGCACAGTTTGTATGTCTGTTCTTTCCATAGGGATTTTCCGGCCCCTTGGATGCAGCAGGTGGCTTTAGAGGATCTTGTTCAAATTGATCTATAAGCCTTCTGAAAGCTAGCAGAAAAGTGAGTTGTCAGTCTCCAAGAAAAGTTTCCTTCCTTTCACATTGGGCAAAAATGCGTTCTGAATGTGCAGGGTGTTTGGTGTATCTCCCAAACCCCGAAATTTATCAAGTGTCAATGGATGCTATGTTGTAGCCCCAGTAACATCTGTGGTATAATTGAGATTCCATATTAATTTTCCTCTTTGACTGTCCCCATCTGTAACAACAGTGTTATGTGATGTAGAAATGGCTTGGAGGGGAAGTAACAGGTCATGCAACCCATGTTATAGCTGTAGAGGCCAAATATACAGCTGGGAACAGCTATGAGTATCTAAACAAGATATGAACGTGGTGTGTCCTTAGATCATAAAATTGAAAAAATACCTAATACTTCTACAATAATCTCTTAAGTGCCTTTAAGTCTAATCTTGCTGAGCTCCACCAGTGATGTCAGCCGATGTTGGAGAGATGTAAGGGAGCTCAGAGCCTTGGGAGGTTCTTCTGGGAATCTTGTTTTTCCCTGCATGCTCACTCTCACACAGTTCACTGAGCATCTTTCAGTGGCTCTTTCGGGAGCAATTTGTTTTGCAGAGCCAGACTTTCCCTGTTGAGACCACAGCCCTCCACTTTTTAGTCACTTACTGAATAAACTAACAGAATCATCTACTGGAAAGATTACAGAAAGACCATGTTATGACAGTAGATAGGGTGTTGACTCTGATCAGATACAACTCAGATTCAGGGTGATTTGGAAGGATAAACTTGTCCTTCTTCACTACCTCCAGAATGATTTCTGTGTATTGCATGGCGAAACCTTTCTTTTTCTTTCTTTTTGTTTCCTTTTTTGTTTGTTTTGTTGGGCTTTTTTTCTTTAAATAGGAAAATAATTGTTCAAGCTGACAAGCAACCTGTAATTCTTACGCAAGCAAGCAGGGAAGGCACAAGAACAGTCTTCAAGGGAATTAGAAGTGTCGAACTGTGTAACTCTAAATGGTGCTGATCTAATTGATGCTTTACCTCACAGGGGAGGAGAAAACTCTAGCAAATAGTTAGCAGTTATTTCGCTTTCAGAAAGAACACTGTCACAGATATCTTCCTACAAATGCCACATCAGTTGCTAACAAGTTGTTCTGGGAGAATCTTCTTGCTGATTTATGTGCTGCCACACAGTTCTTTTCCAGTCACTGTGAACGTCCCGGATTTCCCTTTTATTTATTATGAAAGACTACCTTGAATATGGACAAGAGAGTGAGTTAAGCAGCTCACTTCCAGATCCTGGGAGCATAGGAAATTAATGTACATCCTGTTCTTCATGTGTTACGCGCATATAAAACAATGGAAAAATAGGTTATTTACTGCCTCAGTTGTAGAGTCGCTAATATCTGACTATTATGCGTGGAGTGGGGGGAGCACGTTCCTTTTAATCTACATCACAATTTAAATTTAGCACCAAGCATGTCTGAAAGGAGCAATATTCCCTCTACTTTTACAGAGCAAGAAGAGTGTCTGTAGGTAAGGCATTAAATTGGGAGTCAGGGGACTTAGGGTCAGTTCCTGGTTCTCTTGCAGGGTTTTGTGATTTTAAGCAAATCACTTGCCTGCTGACTGTGGTGCTCTGAGATAAAATGGATGCTTGGGAGGGGTGTGGATACTGCATAGGGAGTGGGGGCTGAGGAACAGATAGACAAGTTCTCTTTTCTCAGTCTTGTGACTTTTTTTATGTGTCAGGAATATAGAAGACATTGAAAGTTTTGTATTAAGTAAGAGAGCTAACACCAGCTGCAGCACTGGGTAAGAATACCTGCCATGTGCAGATAGGTGCTCGCTTAGAAGCTGAGTTGCGTATGGGGCTGTTCACTGTGAAGAGGTTCTGAGACATTTCAGGACATTTTAAAACAGTGGGAATAATTAATATCTGGTTCCAGAGCGGGCAAAGATGGTACGTTATCGTTAGTGGCAACACTGTACAACTAGGTAAACCCACTATGCATCTATACCTCTGATGCTCTTGAAAATATTCACCTTCATACCTGCACTTGGAGAGCAGACTCTTTAGTGAAACATAGACATGTCTCATGGACTAGCAGTGACAGCAGTAGACTTGGTGTTAGCAAACTTTGCAGGAGGCAGCAGGGCTTGATACTTTTGTGACTTGGAATGACAAAATCTAATTTTATGTTTTGCTCTCTCTCACCACATGCATTGAGAACTTTCCCTTTTTGGGAATAAATGCTTTTATTGCAGAGGGAAACTAAGGGCTCTCTAGCTGAGATATGTAGTCAGTATAACACATCATTAATAATAAATAACAAGGAAACCTGTTCCTTATTTAACCCGTTCAATCCAGTGAAATGCTCCAGTAAGCATTTGTGGTATAAGAATCATAGATATTCATGAAGCAAGTAAGCTTTTTTCCCCTCCTCCCTATATTGCATATGCACTTAAATTTATGCTTCTGGTTGCTTTGTTATATTTCTTGAAGGAGGATTCCTCCTGCTATGTGAATGTCACCTTTTACAAGTGACAGGAAGATTAAGTAAAATGCTGTACAGGTAATTATAACAAGGCTATTGGCAGCCTGTAACATAGTGTAAATGACACAACTAATTTTGCTGTTAAGACATAATGTATGTGACAAGTTTTACCTGTAGCTGTACTTCATACAAGTTACGCTCTCCAGAGGCATGTGGTGCATATCACTTTGACCATGAGTCAGCCATAAACTCAGCATAGCCCTTCTACACGATGTCATTAGAGTGTGAGGAGCTGCCCCGTGACGTTCATCTCAATTGCAATTAATTGTGTCACTTCTTGGAGAGCTCGTCTCATTGCATAGATGTTTTTGTTTAAATTCAGATCAGATGTTCTGTATCTGATCCTCTGCTGTGAATTTTCTCTACTAAGAAAAAATAACTAAATAATATAGTATATCTCACGGTCTGGAGAGAATTTTTGACACTTTTTATGTACTTGTCCTTGTGAGATTGATCAGATTCTGGTTATGCATATGTTCAGTGACTCCATCCTGATATGCCCCTGACCATCTCAGAAGTAATATCGGCAGCCATCCTGGTTTGAAAAACAAAGCAACACCAACAAAGCATAATAACGTGGTGAAAATCTCCACCATGAGTGCCTTCCTTGCCCTGTTCTGTTCTCCCACACACAAATTCTTTCAGGGTAATTAATTGTCATAGAGTCAAAACATCTAATGAAGCTTTCTTCACCAGCCTTGCCCCATTGACTAGTTACTGAAGAGCCAATGTGTAGTGCCAAGGATGAGCCTGAATTATGGAGAAGCATGAAGTGTGCATCCTTTATAACTCTGTCAAAGATGAACCTCTTAAACTTGTTTGCTTATATTAATAGCATCTGGAGCCAAGAAATTGTGCAGTCAGCTTTTAATAGCCTAAAAGGGCCTTTTTAAGTTTTCTAAATGCAGATTATTTATTTAAAATTGCAAGCAGATTACACATCTGAGAAAAACAGACATTTTAGGGGTTGTTTTTTTCTCTTTCACCTTGAATTTCATGGAAAAAGAATTGTTTCTCTTCTAGCCCAGGCAGCATCACCTTGGATGTGCAAAATGGATCACTGTTTGGTACCTGGGGTAGCCATTTATATCTGTACAAATTGGCTTTAAAATGTTACTGTTGTAATTGTCCAGTATTTCATACCTGCCAGAAGGACTGCACGAGAGAGAGAAGTCAAATGGACAGGGCAGTTGCTTTCAGTTAAGCCCAGCCATGCCTTTGAGAGGAGAGACCTAGGTTTGCTGGGGCTGGTGTTTCTGGAGCAATGGGATAGTTCTTGCTTCCACATCAACACACTGGAGAAGGGAGTGTTTCTACATTCAAAGCTGGAAATGCTAAAAGGCTAAGGCTGCTAAAGACTTCTTGTTGTATGTTATTTCATTACCCTGTTTGAGAAAAATCTGTCATCTTTCTCTTAATAACCATGACCATATTTTGGTGACCATATTTCAGTTAGAGTAGGCAGGATAACTAATATTACACTGATCCTGTCAGGGTCATCCTCAGTGACTGTTCTTTTGTTCCAAGGGGACTCTTAGATAGGATCCCGATGGATGTCTTCCTATCACATGTCCTGGCCAATGCCTATATGGTGCTGTTAGAAGGGATAATGAAGAGAGATTGCTGTGTTGTCTGCATTATACAGCTTAGTGATTTACCTAGTGCATAATGGAGATGAGAGTTTGGATGAAGGCTACCTACTGAAATGCAAGCTGATTGATGCTATGTTTATGGACTGGGAGAAGATGCGACAGAGGTGTTTATATCCATACATTTAATTCGAAAGGTAATGCCCTATTATCTATTGTTCAAGCTAATATTCCGCTCCCTGGAGGCCAAGACAATGAATACTTACCAGCTCCCCTTTCTAATGGGCAAAAAGCTGTGGTCTTTTATGTCAGAGGCAGAGGTCTCCACAGAGATCCTTGACACCTCCTTTTAAGAAGGGGAATAGGATCCATCTACATCTCTTGTACACTTTTTAACAAGGTAGTAAAACTACATAACTTATGTTTACGCTCCTCTTTGAAACGACTTGTTTCCCCTCTGGTGGTTTCACTTACAGAGGAAATCAGCCTACTGCATCTACCAGCTAACTACATTGTTCCTTTCTCTCAGATGTTAGAGCCATGTTGGTATGTCTCTTTTCCTGTGTTCAGCTCTCCGTCTCCGTGACACTGTACACATGTGCCATTGGTCTTGGCTATTACATGTGGCTCTCTCCCTTTCAATTCTCCATTTCCAGCCTTTCCGAAATAAGCAGTAGAGTTCCTATTGGGCCTACACACCCACGACACCGTGGGCGGGTTTAAAATGAGGTGCTCTCTCTCCTTATCACGACTGAAGTTTTCAAAACATCAGTTACTTCTCTTAGGGGTACTGGCTCCAGCTTCAGGTTTCAACAAAAAGCCCAAAACAAGCCAAAGTTGAATCTTAGCCTCATATAGTGAAGATGAGTTATTTTCACGCAGCCAGGATACCTAAATTACAACAGAGTGAAAGAATTATGAAGAATTTTTAAAGTAGCTTTTAATGCATCTGTAATTCCTTTCATAACTGAATTACTAAAACTCTAGCAGTATTTTATATTTTACTTTCTTTATATGTAATTATAGCATTAGGTCATCCCACGGTAATTTCTTAGAAGAAAATAACTTCTTTTATTAAATCTGGAAAGTTCAATTGAACCACTTTAAGTTGTTAAAATAATTGAAGAATTTAAAGATAATTGATATTCCATGAATAAAAGACAGAAAGGTTAAAAAAATAACCATTCTTTGATTTGGTTAAATAAAATTAAAATCACAATATCCAATTCGGTTCTTCTTTGTCATTCCTTTTTGTGCTGTGAATGTCCATTTTTTCCTAGACTGAAGTGTAAGACAGCATGCAAGAGAGAGAGGAAGAACAAAACCCCGTGTTCAAATCTGAAAGGTCATACTTGGCTTTCATGCATTTCTCCATCATAACTTTTTTTTTTTTAAAATAATTAGGCAGCTCTGGACAGGGAAGAATTTCACCTTTAAATTGCATCTGAAACACTCCATAAAATGTAGGTGACAAACCATGAGAACTGAAACCAAGGAAAACAACAGGTAGCATACTGAAATCCCTGTGCCTTGCAAAAAGTAAGTTAAAACTAATATTGGATGGTTCAAGTCCTTCAGACCTTGGATCTTTTGTCATTTTACTACGTGGGCTCTATGTTTGTCCATCCTTCAACAAACAAAAGCCTCCTGGGAGGAAAAAGAAACTCAGGGACAGACAATTGGTTCTAAGGGAAAACCAACCAGTGGGGCAAAAGCGACAGCTGGGAGCTCAAAAATTGCTTGTAAGAGCATCGGAGCGAGTTATTGAGCAGAGCACCCCAGACAGCACCCTGTTGCCAGAAGACACGCAGCAAGGGGATTTCTGCTGCCTCGGTGCTGCTTGTGTGACTGAGCTGTACCTTTGACTTCAGTTCATAGCAAGCTGGCAGTGGCAGTCTTAGTGGTCATGTTCACTTGTAGAGCAGGTTCACTTCTCTTTGTACCCTGTATTTCTGATCACCAATCATCCAGACTGGGACACCGCTTACTATGTGTCACAGCTTCCTGTGAAAGATCATAGATCTGAATTTCATTTTGATGTGTCAGGATTTGTTCAGAGACTGAGTCAATGAAGTGCAATTGCCTTGCTGTGTAAGCACAGTTAATATAAAAAAAACCCAAACCAAAACAAAAAAAACCCTTACTGCTTGCCTTTTTAATAATCAGGCTACTGGATCTCCAGCAAGAGCACAGTTGGACAAAGACATTTGTTTCCATTTTGGATGTATAGTGATAGACGCAAAGGTTAAATCTGCCTCACAAGAGTAACAGCAGTTTTCATGTATACTTTTCTATAGAAGTGAGGTGAGGGTCTGTTGGGATGTTTGTTTTGAAACAGAATATACTTCTTTTACGTGGAAAAAAAACATCAAGTCAGTATTTTTTGGATCATAAAGGTATTAATGATGAAGAAGTTAGAAGGACAAAGAAACACATAATGAACAATACAAACTAGAAAACTGAGCTACAGCTGTCAAAGCAAATAGCAAGAAAACAAAACTGTCTGATTGAGTTAAGCCTTCTGCACCTCAAATAATTTCTTGGTGACCTTTTCTCCATAAGTTGTGGTAAGAGCTAACTTAAATCATCCGTGCTGTCATCAATCCTGTTTCCAACACTGCAGTTGGAAAGATGTGCTACCAGCGATCAATTAGAAGACACTACTGCTTTTATAGTGCCATGGCCCATGAAACAATAGTGTCATGCAAAGACTCCCTTGTCCTTCTCAGTGTCCTTGATACCAAAGATGACCCATAAGAGGAACAAAATAGTGAGTAATGTTCTGTACATGTCTTATTTTCTTCCTCTGTGAATTGAAGTAACATAGCCCTGAAAATGGAAAGGAAGCAGTTGAAAATGAGTGTATGCCTTTCTCTGTGATGCACCTAAGTGTATGTAGCAGCTGTAAAAGCTGTTTCAGCCTCTTCTCATTTGGCTGAAGAGCAGCTTCTAATTAGCTACTTATCTAGTAAATTAAATAAAGTGAATCTTTATGGTATACATTGTAGCAAATGCAGGAGGCCAGGGAAAAAAATAATACTAGGGGTTGCTTCAAGGCATAAACTCTCTGTGGGTTTAGCAAATAGGTGCTTCTTTTTATTCAGAATATGTTTTTATCACCACTGCTATTCAAGGTACCTGGTGTAAAGAGGCCCAGACCCCTCACCGAGGACTCTTAGTCCAACACAACACACATTGCACCACGCAACTTTCATGAGAACGCTTCCTGGGGGCTGAAGGGAATTGCATAAATTGTCAGTATGATTCATACTGCTTATTAACTAAATGCTTCAAGTGTTGCCAGTTGAAGTGGACACATTTCAGTCAGCAAGTTTGTATATTGAGCTCTAGCAAAATATAATCTGGGTCATGCATGCACGTTCACAGATGTGATGGTCTAAAGCAAGGTTATTGCAGATGGTACAGGTGATAAAGTCTGCAGTTGCACATGGAAAAAAGCATACTTTTAATAGTATGATTTTAACAAACTGTAACTATTAGGTTGGGTTTTTTATGCTGTCTGAACAGTTCCATTGTCGATTTTTTGGTTTGTTTTTGACAGTAAGATTAGAATAACTCATCATACCCATGATGAGTTGTCACAGCTACTTCACTGAAAAGCTCTAATACATATGTGCTTTTCAGAAGCAAATTTTGCATGCTTATCAAGGTGTTCGTTTCTGTCATAGTTTGCTTAGGTGCTGCTGAGTTATAGTTTGCTGAAAAACTCTTTGCTTAGTAGACTCAGAAAACTAATTTCTCAGTGTTTGGCCTCCACTGAGCATGCTCCCTTCCCTACTGCTTGCTCAGGGTATACTATCCTCATCCCATGAGGCCTCAGGCCAGGATTTCAAAATGGAACAGAATTCCCCGTGCAGGTGGAAGAACTAGAGTAAACCAGCATGGTGACTGGGCAAGGTTTTCTGCATAATGTACGTCTGTACAGTTTGCTTTTACTGCAAGCTTTCTATAGTGGTGCTATTGAAATGACTGTGAAAAATGATTCTGCCAGTATACGTTCCTGGCCTTTCAATACATAATTTCAGACTATGGCAGTGTTATCATGCGTGGTTTTAATGAAAACACTTTTACCAACAATAAATCTTGTAAGGAGATCACTGGAAGTGGGAAGGTGGTTTGTCCTACCTTTCAGATGAAAGGGAGAAGAAAGGAATATGGATAGTCACCAGAAAAAACACAGATGAGACCTCAGAGGCTAGACTGAAATAGTGGTACGAAAGCATGGGTGGGTAGGCATGCAAGGTGCTAAGCTGGAGGAGAAATTTTGTCAAAGGACTCTTTAGAACAAGCTGGAAAATGTCAATAAAGAAAATAAATGTTATTAAAGAAAGGTCTTGGGTCAGCCCAAATGACCTGGATGCACCTTGAAGAGCCTTTCATTTTGGAGGAATGAAAGGAGAGGTGAGGAAACTGAAGGGAGATTTCTATATCCAAAATGAATTAAGGGAATCCTTCCTCTTAAATAAATCTGGGTCTCCTACCTCCACCCATGAATGTCTGACAGAAGGAGAGCTAGTTTTAAGCGAGTGAGTTTACCTCATCATCTATAATGTCTAGCTTTATCTTTAGGGACAAACTGAGTGTGTTCAGAAACAGTGTGTGTTGCCTCTCTTTATCCCTATATGAATCTTTTCTCTCGTGTATCTAGAAAAGTTTAAACCAGAAGGCTTATATTTGCAGAAGGGGAAAGGACTTTGGTAATGTGCAAGGGGGAGCCTTAAGAAGCAGGGTTTGTTCAGCCTGGAGAAGAGAAGGCTCCAGGGACACCTTATTGCAGCCTTTCAATACTTAAAGGGGGCTTATAAGAAAGGTGGGGATTTTTTAGTAGGGCCTGTAACCATAGGACAAGGGGTGATGGTTTTAAACTAAAAGAGGGTAGATTCAGACTAGATATAAGGAAGAAATTTTTTACCGTGGGGGTGGTAAGACACTGGAACAGGTTGTCCAGAGAGGTGGTGGATTCCCCATCCCTGGAAATATCCCTGCTTATTCAATGAAAATCATTTGGAAAAACCTGACTTCATAAAATTAACATGATTTTTCTCTTTTCTTTTTTTTTTTTTTCCTGGAAGTAACGGAATTGACATAGTCTGTAATTTGGAAATAATATATGCACGTGATTTCAACTCTTTCAAGTCACTTTTTTCTGTTCTTGCAATAGTGGATTATCATCTGTGGAGTTCAGCCTGTAAGTTTTGCAGAGTGGGTTTTCTTTGCATCTAGCTGTTGTTTAAGCTTTTGGTCCAGTCACTTTAAAATGGATGTACCTGGCTGTATGAATCCCATATTCCACTTGAAGTAATTCTTAATTCTAGGGATGCTGTGTCCTCTTAATTACATTGCAGGGTGAAAGGTATAATTCATATTCATTTTAACTAATTTTTTAAAAAGGCGAAATGAAAATTGTACTATAAAATTGCTTTGTGCTTCCGCATGTGGCCTCTTGAGGGCAGTAGTCTTTCAGAGCTATCGGAAACAGGCTTGCCTAACTTTTCAGTCAAAGCATGCTCCTCGTAATAATCATAATTATCCATTGGCAATGCAGAAGGATGCTAGAATTCATTGTGTCATTCAATCAATAAAAATGCTGCACTCAAAATTTTCAAGCCAGTTTGTTCTTAAAAGTGTCACACAAGCATTTCTATTTGTGTTTCATTATGGTATAATCTCTATAACTGGACCATATGTTCAGCTAAAGCTAGGCCTTCTTCCGAAATTCTCCCAACTGTACTAGAAATAAACAAGATTAGAATAAATCTTTTTGTTTCCTTGGAGATTAGGAGATTTCACAGATCTTAGAACTGTACAAACCTGAGGAAGTCTTCAGTCTTTAAAAACACTTGATTTATTTTATCTACATTTAGCTCATAAAAGTATATCTTATGTATATTTGCCATATAAATGCCACTTTTTAATACTCTAGTACTCTTGGCAGCCATTTCTAAGGGTAGGCAGATAGGAAGGCAATCTTGGATGCCATAATGGGACCTCACTGGTTCTTTGAACCTAAGAATATTTAAACTTTCTAGTCAAGTAGAGACTTGGTCCATTGGATACAAATCTAGTTTGACTTGATTCATAGTAAAAGCTGCAGAGTTCTGGTTCCAGCAAGATCTGGAAGGAAAAGGAGGGGAAACCCCATTCTACTCCGCTCCTTATCTTCCCTATTACATGAAATAGTCATTGACTAAAGTGCTGGTCTTTGGAACAGGAATTTCAACCACAAACTTTCCTTTCCAGATGACCATCCTAATCCCTAGGTTACACTGTCAAGCTCTTTCTTGTACTCTCTGTAGCACAAGATATTATAAATTTTCTGCTGTTTGTTAGAATAACCTCAACAGGATGGATTGTGTGCCATCAACGTATATATCCACTAGACGGTACAGCCAGTCTAGTGGACCTTGAAAGAAGTATGTGTCTTCATCTGCAAGCAGAGAAAGAAATTTATCCCAGGTCCTACTTCTCCCAAGGAAATGTTCTAATCACAGGCCTTTTAAGTAAAATAGCTTTTTTTTCCCCTAGTGTTCTTGCTTTCTCTTGTTTTAAAGTAGTGGCAATCACTGTGGTATCTGTGACAGTCTGATCCATCAGGGATCTTTTGAGAATGAATCCTGGATTAACTCCTTCAGAACATCTAGGAACAGGAGCATACAGTTTCTTGAGTCTGATAAAAGATAAAAGCACAAGATGGATAACAAATTTTGCTATGTATTCAAGGCCAGAGCGCCGCCCGCCACAGACAGAAGCACAGATTTAAACACCTACCTGGAGAACCTGAAAATCAAAATTCAAGATGCCTATGGGATCTGAGCCATGAAGTTATCATTTTTAAGCATGATATCTGAATCCTGATTAGTTCTGACTAGAATTTGTTAGTAGACTGAAAACACACTTCCAAGTTTTTTCTTAGTATACTCCATTAGGAGGAGCCAAAATGAAAATCTAGAGATTTGATCTGAAGGAGAGCAATTTAAAATGTTTTATCCTTGTACAACATGACATTTGCAGCTGCTTTGGGAGAAAATAACAAATTAATAGCAAAATAGTTTGAGAAACAGGCCTAATTTCTTGCAATAATTATAAGTTTAAATTTTAAAAGTCTGAAATATTTGAAGCTGAATAAATATTCTTGACTAATGTGCTGCTTTATTGGCAAAAATTTTACTATTGTCCTTTTTCACATAGAGCCTGCTTTATTATGAGAACAAGACCATGTTTGTCTTTCATAACGACTTGTTTAGAAGCTCTTTAAAATGCAAACAGATTTGATGACGATGCTCTATTACAAGCTACCCACCACAATTGCGCTTCCACTTATCAAAATTATCATGTGACTTCCATTCCTACAAGAGGAGGGACATTTACACAAACATTACATACGGTAATAACAACTTTGGATACTTGCCGTATTTACGCATTACTTGCCTGCTGCGCCGATGAAGCCACTTCATTTATTCACACGCTAATACAATCGGCTCTGGAGAAGGATGGGATTATCTATCGGTGTTCCTGAGCTCTGCCCAAGCCTGCTGCCCAGTTCCTCTCTGACTGTGAACTGGGTTGGATGTTATGCTGCCATTGACTGCTGACAAGTGCAACCTCCGCAAGTGCAGCAACAGGAGCCTTGTGACAAGAGCAGCCACCCCCTTCTAGCCGCTCACCAGAGCACCGTTTCTGATCTAAAGGATGATGAGTTCACAGACTTTTAAGGCTAGAAGCCGTAATGCAACTAGACGTTATGTGTAAGGCAGGCAAAGATTTTTCAGTCGGCATCAAGCCAATAAACAGTAGGACCAGAGTTTATCCATAGCTGTTCACCCACATTGATTTAAAAGGTTGATGCATGTGATTTGCTGTTTTGCCCATAGGTAAATTGTTCTATTGGATGATAATTCTGTCGCTGCTAAAACAAAGCACTGTTTTTGAACATGTGTATTGGGTGCAGGTGCCCAGGTGCTGGTAGCAGCAGGGGAGTCTTCAGGGGTGGCCCCTGTGAGGAGCAGCCGGGGCTGCCCCGTGCCGGACACAGCCGGTTCCAGCCGGCTCCAACGGCCCCAGCGCAGGGCCCAGCTGAGCCCCTCAGCCACGGGTGGGCGCCTCGGGGAAAGCCTGGGGAAGGAAAGGCAAAATATGGGTAAGAAATGGGTAAGAAACTGGGTAAGAAACAGCAGCCGGGGCTGAGGGAAACAGGGTGAGAAACAGCCCTGCGAGCCCCGAGGGGAGAGCAGGAGGAGGGCAGGAGCTGCTCCAGGCGCCCCGGCAGAGAGGCCCCTGCGGCCCGGGCAGAGACCCCGGTGGGGCAGGGGAGAGGTGTGAGGAGGAAGGAGCAGCAGAGAGGAGCTATTGTAGACTGGCCGCAGCCCGCCTTTCCCTACCTCCCTGCGCTGCTCAGAGGGGAGGAGGTAGAGGTGTCAGGGATGAAGGAGTGAAGTTGAGCCTGGGAAAAGGGGTGGATGGGGGGAAGGTGTTTTAGTTTTTTGTCTTTGTTTCTCACCATCCAACTCTATTCTAATTGGCAATAAAGTTAATTTTCCCCAAGTCAAGCCTGTTTTGCCTGTGATGGTAATTGGTAAGTGATCTGCATGTTTTTATATTGACACACAAGCTTTTCCATCTTATTTTCTCCCCCTGTCCTGTTGAGGAGGAGGAGGAGTGAGTGAGCAGCTGGGTGGGTGTCTGGCAGCCAGCCAAGGTCAACCCACAACAGCATGTCTGCATTTGTGCAGCATCAGCTTTCAAACCCAGTTTTGTATGTTCATACTTAGTGACCACTGATAACTTTGAGCTTTTGGGCATGAGCTTCTAGCAATTTCAGGCAATGCTACTGTTTATCAGTTCACTATGTGGCATAATTTAGTACACTCAGTTAGATTAGTGGCATGGTAAAAAGTATGCACAGTCTTTTACACATGTCATAATAACAAATATTGCCTTTCCAATTCCCTTCACTCCCCAAAAAACAACACTTCACAAGTAAAAAAGTGAACTTTAGTAATCTATTCCAAATTATGAGCTGCTAGCAGTAGTTAGGATGGCTGTTTGGAACTATAAATTACCATGCATAGATCGTAGCTAGTCATTTTATTTATTTTTCCCTATAAAGCTTCCTGTTGTGTTTAAACTGTTGTAATCCTTAGAAGTGGAAAGAACACATGGGGTATAAAAGCTGTCTTACTGTAAAATTACGAGACGTGCACAGCCCTCATCAGATGCAGGAAAACCAACTTTTTGCTTTTTCTACTTCAAATATTAATTAAAATAAATGTGTTTTTTTTTTTTGTCTAGGAGAATGGCAGCAGTTATCACTATCTCCAGCAGTGCTATGCAAATGGTTCAAGAGGAAAAAAAGAGGGCTAAGCTGCAACTTGCTACCCAAATAGAGATGTACTAAAGGGAATGTGATACGTTCAGATGAAACAAAACTGTTTTGCAGGCCCTTAGGAAATGCTGATATGGAAGCAGAGGTATAGAAGCAAAAATCCATAGTTGGTTTGGAGACCAGGGGCCAGGCTGAGCCCCCCGAAAGAGCAGCTCATATGATTGAAGTTAGCAAAATATGGGATATTTGCTTCTGTTCTCAATTTGATTTGACACAGTGTCATTGTTTAGCTTCAGTTGGCAAGTAAGCACCACACAGCCGCTTGCTCATCCTCCCCCCCCACCCCACCCCCAGTGGGATGGGAGGGAGAATCAGAAGAGCAAATGTAAGAAAAGTTGTGGGCTGAGATAAGAACAGTTTAATAATTAGGAAAAAGGAAAAAAAAATTAATTTTGTCACCTCTATCGGTGCCAATTGCATGATTTCCCCTTCTAACTGCACAGAATATAGTCCTTTGGGTTGAACGGTTAAGAGAGGCACAATTGGTGCTTTATTTCTCTATAGTTCTCCAGCTTTCCTTCTCTTTCTTCTATTTTCCGGGAGAAGAAACACGTAATTTGAAAGCAAAATGTGAGTATCTTTGCCACAAGTGTCCTCCTTCTGACTGAATGTTTCTGAGTATTTCAGCTGAGGTGCAGGAAACAAATTCCTTATTTTTCCATGCAACTCTTCTGGATTAGTCTATAGTGCAGAATGTATGGGAACAGAAAATAAAAAATTCAAAGATTGGTTTTATTTGTTTTTAAACAGCAAGATTTTCCTCAACTAAACCATAGCATAGATTTAATATTACACACAGGTTAGTGGAACATTTCCTACGTGGAGTACTCTCACCCTATGAAGAAAGTGAACAGAAAGGGTATTGATTAGCCACTGTGATGGTATTCTTTCTTTCCTTCTACCCCTATTCAAAGAGGCACTGGTCAGTAGAGCAGCGGTGCAAACCCATAGGGTGCATAGGAAAAGCCAAGGAGAGTCGGCAGCCTGGAGAGCCACCAGCATTGACAGAAGAGTTCCACAGTAGTCCTGTAATGTACAGCCCTCACAGAGCCTCTGGGAGGTTGCTGAATTACCCCCTGTGGTCTCTGACACATGCAGGAGGAAGAACAAGAGTGTCAGGGAGGTGTATGTAGGGAGAGACAGACACAGGTGTATAGCCTGAAAGTGTACAAACTCTGTAAAAGTGAGTCCTGGAGAGCTATGTCACTGTGAGGGCAGCGGGGAGGGAATCATGGCAAGTGGGAGCTCACAGCCTTAATGTAGTTTTTCTTGGCTTCCTACGAAATCTGTTTTATCCCCATTGGAGTTCTGTTTGCAGGTCCTGACATACAGTTGACCTTACTCTCACAGCTTAAATGCCTGCTAAATTTTTTAATCCTTTTTCTAGATATAATTACAGGAAAGTATTTTTAAAGCACCAAATGAAACAGTACAAACAAATCGCAAGAGAAGGAATTGTCACCCCATCTAGCTATCTAATTTCTTCAGTGCTGCTTCTTATACTATTTCAGAATAAGCTTTTCTTCAGAAAACAAACCCAAGCATTAGAATGTCTCAGACTTGCATTCCTCTGATCACTGTTCAAGGCATCGCTAGATTTTTACCTGCCTGTCTTTGATAAAAAGTGATGAGTACTTGCTTTTTGTATTGTCTGCTGAACTTGATTCAGAACTACAATAACCAGTTGTAACTTTCAAATAATAATTGAAATGGGTGCTACTGCTCTTTGAGTGCTTTTTAGTATGCTCAATCCAGTTCACCCAATTCAAGGCATAGATGAAGATGCAGGCTTTACTGAAGGAGTCTATAACCTTGGGGAAATAGGCAGGTAAAAAATATGAAAGTGCCTCAGCTATAGCTGATACAAGATGAAGATCTAAATGATATAGGCAGTACTGTTAGCTTCAGATGCCTCATCTTTTATTTTCCTTGAGGATCATCATTTAATTGGCTGCACTGTATTAAGAAGGTAAATGAAGGCAGGTGATATCACAAATAATGTTTATCTTGGGAAGCAGTGAGATGTGATGGAAGAAATTAACGGGTGTTAGAGAAAGGAAGAAGGTGAAATGGAAGGATAAGGGTACATGCTTTTATTTCTGTGTTTTTGCTGATATTTTTGTTGTTGGGACACCTGGAATAATAGCTCAGACAAATCTGGATATGCCAGCTTTCAGAAAACATCACCAACCTTTGCTTTTTTGTCTTATTAACATCTGTTATTCAAAAGGCAGCAGATGCAGAAGCTTGGAGTTCAATGGATGGCTCAGTTTGCTGTTCCTTGAGAATGGATACAGACAGGTGTTCACTGAGGGGAATACATACACAGTTCTGGGAAATCTAGGAAAGTAGAGGAGATTGTACAGCGATAGCTGGCATAGTGGAAAGAAAATAAAGATACAACAGGAGACAGAGTAAAGGATGATGTGTGACAGGTGGCTACTGATAATTAACTGTGGTTTCAGCAGAAAGGGAGAATGGAAACCAAACAAGATATCAAAATGAGAATTAGAAGAGAAACTGTAGGAGCACATTAAAGGAGAGAGACAGATTGGCAAGATGGAGAGTAGCCTGAACAGGCAAGTCAAATCAAATAATAGTCAGTGCTTTTTCATAGAATCATAGAATTCTTTGGATTGGAAGGGACCTTTACAGGTCATCTAGTCCACCCCCACTGCAAGAGCAGGGACACCTTTAACTAGATGAGGTTGCTCAGAGCCCCATCCAACCTGACCTTGAATGTTTCCAGGGATGGGGCCTCCACTACCTCTCTGGGCAACCTGTTCCAGTGCCTCACCACCCTCATTGTAAAAAATTTCTTTCTTAAATCCAGTCTAAATCTGCCCTCCCTGAGTTTAAAACCATTGCTCCTTGTCCTGTCACAACAGGCCTTGCTAAAAAGTCTGTCCCCGTCTTTCCTATAGGCCCCCTTTAAGGACTGGAAGGCTGCTATAAGGTCTCCCTGCAGCCTTCTCTTCCTTCTCTTCTCCAGGCTGAACAACCCCAACTCTCTCAGCCTGTCCTCATAGGAGAGGTGCTCCAGCCCTCGGATCATTTTTGTGGCCCTCCTCTGGACCTGCTCCAACAGCTCCATGTCCTTCTTGTGCTGAGGGCTCCAGAGCTGGATGCAGCACTCCAGGTGAGGTCTCACCAGAGCAGAGTAGAGGGGCAGAATCACCTCCCCCGACCTGCTGGCCACGCTTCTTTTGATGCAGCCCAGGATACGGTTGGCCTTCTGAACTGCGAGCGCACGTTGTTGGCTCACATCCAGCTTTTCATCCATCAGTATCCCCTGCAGGGCTGCTCTAGATCACATCATCCAGCCTGTATTGAAACCGGGGATTGCCCTGACCCAGGTGTAGGACCCTGCACTTGGCCTTGTTGAACCTCATGAGGTTCACACAGGCCCACTTCTCCAGCTTGTCCAGGTCCCTTTGGATGACATCCCGTCCTTCTGGCATGTCACCTGCACCTTCTGGCGCTGATCATTTTTCCTAATGATTTTGATGCAATTTACTGTGTGTTGATAATTCACTCATCTTTACCTGTCTTATGGTAACATTCAAGACGTTTCTTTTTCCATAGTGGTATGTGGTAAAGGCAAGGTGTGAAAGGAGTCTAACCAAGAGGCATATTGCTGTTCAGTGATTTGTTTCTTCAACAGTATTGGTTTGTGAGTCAAACTTTATGATTCCTGATATCAAGATTATTTGTCTCAGTCTAGATGTAACCATTTCCTTTCAGAGATCTGAAATAATTTTCTTATCAAGCTAAGAAGTTTCATTGGAACGAACACAAATTATTTTTGGCATCTTTGTAAAAGAGATAGAGAAAATGAAGAATTGTTTGCACTAAATGCAGGGATGAGGAATGTTGTGTTGTCCCCACCAGCTACATGGGTAAGGAACTCAATCAACATGATTGAGTGAGAGGAATTTTTCAAAATAACTATAGGTGTCTACAGTGTGGGCAAACGTATCAGAGAAATTCCCCTGGAATCCTTTTCTAGTCAGTGGATAAGTAGTTGATACAGTAGAAGGCAAAGAGCACTTGGTTAGATCAGTGACCCTAACTCCATTGCTAGTTTGGCTGAGATCTCTTCTGACCATGACACTGGTCCTAAACAACATAGAGACCAGGTGGGAGGAATCCCACCCATACTGTTGGGTTTTTCTTTTGCTTGGAGGGATTTGAACCCTATTACCTATTTTGCAAGTGGGCAGATGAGCCACCCAGCCAGAGAGTGGTCTAGGACAGCTTTCATATTCATCCATCTTGTATGCAGTCCTTAAACACCCAGATGCCACAGCATCACAGTGGGGATGGGGTGATGTACAATGGCCCACCTGGGTTCCTGCCCCTTCCCGCTCTCTCTTCTCTCTATGGCTTCTCCATTTTGCTTACAATGCTTACCTATGAATTGAACAACTCCTCCAGAATAGTCTACTGGGGAATTTAGGCTCTGTCTGGAGAATATGAGATGTGAGCTGATTCCTGATGAGATCCCTGATATCATGCGTGTTGGATAAAAAAGATTGTTCCAGTTCTTCTAGTCCCCAGATTGTTTCCCAGCTGGACAAAGCCTGTAAAATTGATGCTGTCTGTGCAAGCAGACTCCAGAGGATTAGGAAGATGACATGAGAGGCTTGAGGCATAGAAAATAAAGTAAGGGACAGGGACATTAGTTGTAACTGAACATTGACCTAGTAGCAGCTTAGATGAAAGTGACAGAAGAAAGGAGAAAGGGTAAGACGCTCTCCTTTCCAGAGTCTACAAGGTAAATAATCAATAGCATAATGTTTTGTGATCAGGCTTTTGCCATGTTCTTTAAGGGAGGATCTACAAATGGAATTCATACTAGTATTGCATTACCTCATTAGATCTTCTAAGATGGGACTGTTTACCTTTTTGAATATTTTAGGACAGTTTGTGCATCTATAAAAGGCTCTTGCCATAAATAATCATCATGGTTTTGGTATTCTTGCCAAAGTTTTCTGTTTTAATCAGAGCTAAGTAGGAAATTTTCAGAACTTGATTAGAAAAGTTTCAAGGTGGGGATGTTTGCTTAAAATATACCAGCTCTTTAAAGTAATCTTTTCACACTGTTGACCCCTTTATCAGTTATTCCACCTAGCTTTTTTTTTCTTCTTTTCTTTTTCTTCTTTTTTTTTCCATTAAATGGTGCCAATTCCATGAAATCTGAGGTTCTACCTAAGGCCAAGAGTGTGGAAGGAGCGGGGGGGTTCTGATCATAGCTGACCTGTGTCTTCTGAGGCTTTGTTACCATCCTGAACTAAATAAAAAAGTAAGTGCTCCTAGGAAAATGGAAGGTAAACAATGTTAAATGGAATGTACATCTCTTTAACTCTCCTTGTCTTCACAAAGTGGTACATAAGTTGAAAGAGTGCAGAGCCTCCCTCCAGAATGAAAATGATGCTTTTTCTAGTCATCTGGCTGCAAATCAATGGTAAGTACTTACAATGAAAGTACAAAAACTCTCTTAAACAAAATAGATTATAAACTGGTGGTTATGCAAAATGAAGGGTCACAGCAATCTAGTAGTAATTCCTTTTTTTAATTTCAAAACCTAAAAGAATTGGACACATCTTGCCCTCATTTACACCTGTGCAAATCCTGTTATATTCAGCAAGGCTTTACAAAGAAGACAAAACTCATCCCTTGCAAATTAAGAAATGAACACATAATGAGAAAGAAATTGGTTGCCTTCCATTTCCCAAGGTATTCATTTTTCACTGATTAAAAGTTTCTGAAAAGTCTTTTACTTTATACCTATCCAGGAGTAGAATCTCAACCACAGGGTGCAGGTATGCTGTTGCAGCCACCAAAGTCCATTTGGTGGGGTTTAGATGTTTGGTTTGGTACTAGTTGCTTACTGTCCTGGAAGCTGAGAAACATATCAGTGTCCTCAAAGTGCAGGAAGTGTCCAAGGTGATATTTTGGTTCCCATTCTGTGCTGAAATATGAAGATAACTGGATGCAGGTTTATTGTTCCTGGGAGATTTTGGGAGAGTATTCGAGACTGGGACTGTGAAAACTGAGCATCCTAGACGTTTTCAGCAAGATGCTGTGAGACTCCTGTTATTTTAATGTACAGCCAGCTGTGACCAGCCAAAAAATAAGGTGGATCTCTTAAGTACGCTGAAGCTTTGAGTGGACTACTAAGCACCTCCCCCAGCTCCAATGAAGCGAACAGAAATTACAGATGTGCAGTACCTTATGGATAAGGCCCTACTGGGTAATTTGTGCAGTCACTTATGCCAGTGCAGAATCCCTAAAGAAAATTTAATGCTCTGAATTCACATTACACTGGTCTAAGGGGCTGATTAACAGTACACAAAGGGCAGTGCTTCAGATACTGACTTAAGGGACCAAAAGCATCACACACAAAAAACCAAAATAGGCAGCTCATGCGAGCCAGTTGTGATTTTGGAATCACGCAAACAATTAATGTGACTGTGGCGTTTTTTTGAATTGTAATTTCCTCTTCACTATTATTATAGCCCTTGAAAAGGGATGACAGTCTACTATGTTCAAAAAAATGTTCTCTCTAAACAGTAATTGCTTATTTGCATTGAATCCTTAACGCTCTGTATCGTATAATTGCCGAAACATACTGAAAAATTATTGAACATATTCGTGAGCAGATATAATATGACTCTTTTGAAGAAAAATGTATCTCACTACTGTTACTAATTGCATGTTTATTACAGCTTTGCCTGCCAAGATAATGAGGAAAATTGTACACAGGCTACTCTTAAATTACCTATTGGTGAACAATCTTTTTTTTCCTGTCTATCATAATTTTGCCTAAACGTAGTGTACATTTTACAGCCTCATTCTTCCATCTACATTGTTTTGCTATCAGTTGAAATTTCAAATATTCCATGGGAAGGCTTTTTATTTCTTCTGGTGGGTTTTTTTTTGCTTTTGTGTTTCATTATTGACATTTTTAATATATGCTTACAAAAAAAGCAAAGCAAATACTTTACTGTGAAGAGTAGAATGGCTCATCCACATGCGCCATAAACTGACAGCCTCATTGTAGCCAAGTAAATGTTGACAAAATGTCGAACTTGAGGTAATATTAATAATAAATTTTTCTATAAATATAGAGCTTAAAAGTAAAATATAATGTACCAGAATGCTTATTGTCTTTGCTGCACACCTCCATGATGAGAAACTAGCATAACTAACTTATTATGTTTCAATACAAATATAAGTCCTTAGGCAGGTTTTCAGTGGTGGCTTTAACTGCCTTTTGAAGGTTTTTCCTTCCATACCACAATCATCACTTATGCTTTTTTTTTCCCCTTAACTTTCATTCATATATTTTTAATTTTTTTTTTAATGGAAAGTGTGTTATAAGTGGTATTTTAAAGCAGATTTCATTTGAATGAAACCGGGAAGTGGTGGTGGTTTCTCCTGTAATTGATCTACCTCAGACTTGTTCTCCTGTAAGGGTCAGAAGAACTGAAATGCTCTTGTTAACACGAAAAAGCTCAGTGTATGGCCTGTGCTTCTGGAGCAGAGGCCTTCATTTTGTCTAATGTTTTCTAGCACAATGGGTCTTGGTCTCTGAGCAGGCCTCTGTGGCACTCAAGCAGTGAATAAAGTTGAAAAAGAGAGGATCTGAACTGGGAATCCAGCCTCAAAATCACCTATAACCCATTTCTCTCCAAGACATTCAGTCCCTTCTATTTTGAGTAGTATTTATCTAAAGTATATGCAACCAGTACACTCTTTATCTTCCTGGAGTGCTTTGTAGAGATTATCTAGCAAATGTTTTTTCTATAAATATTTTGGAAAATAAGGTAAACATTTATAGCATGCTGTTGTATTTTACTATAATTTAATACTTATAATGGTGATAATAAAAAGGATTTAAAACTGTGTAAAGACAGTTTAAAATCCACCAGAAGTTTCACCTTCAAATGGCATCAAAATGTGTAACATAAATTTTCAAGATTAATTTGATTAAAATGCAGTCATAAGCAGATATTTTTTCAATATTGAAAATTTTATGGGTGGGTTAGAGAAAGAATATTTTAAGCATGTTATGTTGTCAAAACTGCTTAAATAATTTTAGTGGACATCTTTAATAGAAAGTTGTACTTTCTGTTACTTCATAAGGTCACTGTTACTTATCAAAAAGTTATTTATCCCTAAGTGTTCAAAACATTGCTGTGTTGGCTACACATATCTCAAATGTTGAGCAATTGCTTTGATTAGTAGTTGTATATTAATAAGAAGTCCCTGAGGTAATTTGATATCCTGGGGGGATGAATGCTCAGAGAAACAGATTAAATCAGATTAGGAAATCATTCACCTGCCAACTGTTGCCACCCAGCAGTTTCTGAGGCTGTGATCTGCAGCTAGCTTGGTGTAAATCAGTTTATTAGCTTGTATGAATGTTGAGAGTCTGTTTTACCACTGTTTCTGAATATTTCCTCTAACAGAGGCGAATTCTGACAAATGTCTCCTTTTCAAATCTTTTTGCCGTATTGAGGTAGCTGGGAAAGAATTAGTGAGGGCTGACTAAGGAACCTGCAACAGATAATGAGGTATGTGTATACTGAGTGCTGTAGTTACAGTTTAAGCACAGTGTATTACTTGACTATATGTGCACTGTTCTGCAATATAATAATATTTTTAAAACTCTTGATCACTTTCCCTAGAGATCTCTGTGGAAGACAAAGGATGTTACCATACTAACTGATTTTTCAGCATCTGATAGCATTGAATGTATTAGACTCATAAAGACAGGGAAAAAACTTGGACAAGTATATAGGCCAAAATGTTTGTTCTTAAAATATGAATTTAAAAGCTATGTGGAATTATATAAAAGTTTACTTTACATTATATCTTTGATATGAAACAACTTAGTCGGTTATTTTAATACTTACAATAGGAAGACAATGTCATGTCTAACCTAGGCGTTACCTCACCTGATTCTTCTGTTTCTCTTAGAGTTATTAATATGATTATTAGTGCAGATTTTTAGTGTTATTACTTTTTCCTGTAGTTCCTAGATTGTGTCTCTCTTTTCCATGGGAGGATTCTATTTAGCTTGCCCAAAATGTAGCATTCAAAGACATTCAACAAGCCATCTACAAAACACTGTGTGGGAGGCACAGAAACACATTTCTTATTCATTTTGAAAATTTACAAGGCTATTAGGTGTCCCTAAACTCTTCAGCTATGTTGTATCTTTCTGTGAAATTATATTTTCGTGCAGCTGATGCACCAAAGTTGTACCTTAGAAGGGTCCCTTCTTAATGCGCTGAATTTGCAAGTGACTAATTCTTTGAGGAGATGAGAAAAGAGTGGCAACTCTTTTCTCTTGTTGGTTGTGCGAAGTCACAAATTCACAGCAGAGAGAACTTTGCATTGCTCACAGGATCCAGAGTTTGTTTTACACTCTAATATGAGACCTGCTGTGACAGTATAGCTGATCAGCTAGGGTGGTGGGGTTCATATTAAACATGAGAATGAAACCAAAGATTTGCAATTACCCATGCCCTAGCAAAAAGTCCAGAAATTATAAATCAGAATATTCATTACAACTGGCATCTGACCCCATTGTCTTCTGATGAGCAGGTTTTCAGTTCCTGTTTCCTTTTAACCTTCTCTAAGAATTTAGATGACCTGTGACTCTATTTTTGGTGTCTGAAAATGAGTCCCATATCTTTTCTTTTTACCCTTAAGTATGAAGACTGGAATTCTAAGGGGATCACATTGTATTTTTCTGCCTATAGAAAAGAGTTTGGATTATTCTTGGGGGGGGGGGGAACCCAAGCATGATGAAAAATTAAACCTTCTAAATATAGGGTAGGAAAATGGAATGTTAAAATGCAACTCAGATAAATTATTTTGCTATTAAGGACCATGTAAGATTAGGTTGGTTACTAACTCTGTGAACAAGCTATGAAACAAGCACGTTCATGCCGTGTTAAGAGACTTCAGCAGATTGTGCTGTTCAGGGATAAATCTACCTGAAACAACGAGAACTTTACAGGTCTGAGTTCTCACTGTCCTCACCAAACTAGCACCCACTGTCAGAAAAATCCTTGTCTACAGAAAATGGATTTCATATGACCAAATGTTCATTTAGACATAGCGTTTTCTGGTAAGGTTATGTTGGGAGAGTTCAAATAAAGATCTAAGGGCTGCTTTCATTTTGAGATGGGATTATTTCAGCCCAAAATATAAATCTACTTTGTTTCAGGGATCTTTGGTCTTGAGGTAACCACACAATTTCAGTAGTGTTTGTTTTATTTAGTTATTTTTTGGAAGAGATCAGGCACTCAATTTCTTCAATTATTCAACTTTGAAACCACCATAGTATTTTTTTGGCCAACAAGGGAGGAGGACTGTTCTGTCTTGTTTGTTTGTTTTAGATTTTTTTTTTAATTTGTAAATGACTTTCATACAAAGTATATGAGTAAATGCAAAATAATTCTGTGTGCTCAGTGATGGCATGTGAATGAGTTCTCATCATGCAGGAATGAGAGCTGGTCAGTGCTCAAATATAGTAATGAAAAGGACATAGACTGTGAGAAACCGTTAATAAAGAAACAGTGAGCAGAACTGAAAGCGGTACACCACTGTATAAATAACGATGTTTCTCACGTCTTGAACACAATATGGCATTCTTGTTATCCCACCTCAGAAAGGAGCTGATAGAATAAAAAAGGTATAGGTAAGAGCAGCAGAGATGATCAGACTTGTGAGAAGAATTGAATAGACTATTACACTTCATCATGGAAAAGAGGGGTATGACTAAGGGGGGATGTGTTAAGATGTGGTATGTTGAAAGCTGATACGGTGATATGTAAGGAATGGTTATTCACCGACCTTCAAAATACAAGAGGCTGGGGGTAACAAATGAAGTTATCGGGCTTGAAATTATCAGCTTTAAAAAAACAAACAAACAACTCAATGTGTAAAGTAAGTTGAAAAGTATGAATGACATGAAAAGGAAATGGCTAAATTAATGGTGAATAGAATCATTGGCTGGAATCAAACATGATGGTCCAGTTACAGCCTCTGGCTCCACAGGTCCCTAAACTATTGTAGATTTGACAAGACCAAAGTAGAGTGTGGTGACCGTTTTAGGCATAGGTTAATGGAGCTTTTGGTCTACCTCACTTAGGAAGAAACTTCTTATGTTCTTGTAGGTCTTTAAACGTTATCGCTGTAGGAATTTCCATCTTGCGCCCTTAAATAAAACATCATCTACTGCCAGCTGCTGTCCTTCAAATTGATAATAGGACTGTGGTCATAGCCTTCATTATTCTCTGTGTTATTAGCCGTAGCCCTGACAATTGCCATTTGTATTTTACCTGAGATTGGATAGGTGGTGGTTGATGTGTACGTGTTTCCTTTTCCTTAAACTGACATGTATTTAATTTAGTTCTGGACTTTGTTCAGCTGCTTTGTTTTGCCGAAATGCTCTAGAGGGTGAGCCTACAGCCACAAATCTTTCCAGGTTTGTGTTCAATTTGCAAATCCTATATTTGTAGCAGAAAAAAGCGCTCTCTTGTTCTCAGTGGGAGTGTTTGTCAGACCTTTTTTGGCAACAGCAATAAGTAGTTTATGGTCAATTTCATCTAACACTGGCCTCCCATAAATAAAGATGTGAAACCTTTTACACTCATAGACTAAGGCCAACGAGGCTTTTTCTTTTTGCACACATCAACACTTATGCATTTCAGACACTAAAAGAAAAAGATGATATTGGTCTCCAGTTCTGACTATGCTGTTAAAAGCCTACACTCTGACACTAACTTCTTCTGTGGACATGTCCATAGACAATTTACCTCTCTGTTTGTTGTACGTTTGGGCTGTCTGGGAAACTCTTGGAATCTGAGAAACTGAATGAGATCTTAACTCAAGAGTGTCTTGTTCATTGAACCTGGGAGTTAACACACCCTTAGTACTGGTTTAGATAGCTAAATGAGGTGCTAAGTTACCAAACTGAATTTACACTCAAAGGAATCTCTTCATTACTTCGTTATAACTGCTCCTATTGGGAAACGCATGTCCAGCACTGGCTTCCAAATAGTGTATATTTTTGTTGAGTTATCTTTTCTCCCTGTTATATTGCTTCTGTTACAGGCAATTCATTTGTTTGTTCTTTGTTTGTTTGTTCATCTACCCATTAGATTTCTTTCGTACTATATTTTGTTATCCTTTGTTTTCCACTCTCTTGCTCCCCTGTTTGAGCTACCTAAAATATTTGATTGTGTTCTTCTTTTGCTCCTCCAAATTAGAATCTCGTCCAGGTAATATCCCTTCATATCATCAAAAATGGATTGTTTTATAATAAAACTGTTGCAAATGACAGTATAAGCTGCAGTACAAGGAAATAAAGTCTCCCAACCAGCTGGAGTGCTTTTTGGGTTTTGGGTGGGTTTGGTTTTGTTTTTTGTTTTTTTTTTTTTTCCCCCAAAATTAGGTAGTAGGTCTTTGTAGCCTCATCAAGTGATGGACAATAGTTTGTCAGCCATTTCTCCTAGACTATTCCATTTCAGTAGCAAGAAGAAAATATCCCGTACTCTTCCCCATTTACTTTGGATGCATACATGAGTTCTTGTGAAGAGTGAGTGAGCCTTAATTGCTCAGTCAGAGAGCAACTAACTCAATTATTCTAGCCAGTTTCTCCTGAGGAGACCAGTATGGGCATCACAGAATGGAGCTGAATAATTTGGTAGGCATCTGAGTTCTCATTTCTCTTAAAAACGTCTTTAGATAAGTTTCTCATTTTTTCCAGTCCACTGTCCTTCTGTTGAGTTTATACTTCACATGAAACAATAGGCATGAGTTATTTTAACCCTATATTGGGCACTTTCTACCTCGGTGCATTTTTTTCCTCACCCATTTTTTGTCCAGTGTATTTCTCTGTAAGTTTAATTGCCTCTGCCTGACCATTCACTCCTATGAACATCTGAATATAACCTAGTTACTATGATATTGAAAGCAACATTGTGTCTTCCACAGCTTGTTTTCTAAAGTAATTTCTTGAGAACTCCAGTTTTGATGTCTATTCCTTGGGTCTCTTCTGAACTCTGTTTGATTGCTTGTGTCATCAAAGGACTGGAAAGGATCTGGAGAGGCCATTCAGTTCATCCTCTTACTCTAAGGCAGAATCAGTTATATGTATGTTAGTCCTCATGGATGTTTCTCTGTTTTGCCCTAAAATGTTTCCTAATGATGGAGACTACATAGCTTCTGCAGACAGCCTCTTGTATTTTGCCATCCTTACCTTTACAAAGTCTTCTCTGCAGCCCAATCTGAAACCCCCATGGGTCACTTTAAGTCTGTTATTTCTGCTGCTAACAATCATGAACATGAGGAATGTATTGTAAAGAAGATGAAGAGAACAATAGCTTTTTAAATATTTTAACAGCATTATTTAACCACTCGTTCAACCTGTCCTTTTTTTTCCCCAATGGACTAAAACCAACACTAGTTTCTTTAACCTGACATTAAATTCTTATTCTTATGCCTCTGAGTCTTCTTACTCATCTCCTGACCTTTCCAATTAGTTATACCTTTTATTGAAGTATATTTGTAGACACAATACTTAGAGGCCATTCCAAGGTTGGATAAGACTGGAGGGCTATATTCTGTATCTTGCAGGCTGTATGCCTATTAAAGCTTCCCAGTATGTGAGGTCTTTACACAGTGTTGCAATAGCATGACATTGTTGATGGGTAGGCAGCTTGTGATTTTTATAATTCTGTTGTAATAACCTTGTTATGATTCTGTTACAATTGATTTTCACTTGTTCCTGTTGAATTGTAATCTCTCTTTACCCTCAAAATTGCACATCTAATTTGCCAGGATCCATTTGAATTCTGCACTCTTCGCTGTACACTGTGTCCCTCCCAGTCTGGTGCCATGAATAGCGTTTAATAAACATATGCTATATTCAGTCATCAAGCTATTATGGAAAGTATAGATTGCTACTATAGCTAAGGAGGAGTCTGTAATGATGCCCTCAATTTTAACATTAAGTTGTTGATAACTACTTTGAGAATGATTTTCTAAGCAACTTTGCAGCTTTGGTATATTTCTCTAGCCCTTTTAGTACTTCCTGCGTTGGCCAACAAAAATGGCATTTCAGGTAAATCCTTACTAAAGCTAAGATGTATAACAAACCACTTCATCTATCCACAAAATCTGTTTCTCTGTCAGAGAAGGAAAATAAATTGGTTTGGTCTAATTTGCTTATGATATATCCACAGCATGTCATTCATGTCCCTGTTTTTTTTCTTCCAGGTGTTTTTAAATAATGTGTTTGTCTGAGTATTTGAATGGAAATTAGAATCATGCTTGACTCGCCCTTTTTTCTTTTTTGCTTTTCAAGGATATTTACTGTATTTCCCCTCATCTAGTCTTTCTGTAGCTCACCCACCCTCCCAGGGATAAGCAATATATTCCACAGGTCATAATTTAATTACGTGACAAAGACAAAAAATGCTCGTCTCCTAGGACAACCTGTTCCAGTACTTACTACTCTCATGGTGGAATAGTTTTTGCTGTTGTCCAATCTGAACCTTCCAAGTTGCAATTTATGGCTGTTGTCCCTTGTTATGTTGTCTGCCAGTATTGAGTTATTGTTTGTTTATTTAGAGAGTGTTTTTCCTGCTAAGAGGATTTTTATGGATGGAGTTTCTCTGCCTGCCTATGTCTCAGGCTTATAAGTAGAATTTTTTTTCTTGGTTTTCACTGGAAAACACATTTTAAGTGAAAAATACCAATAACCCCCTCAAATATGAAAAGCCATATATTTACCCTTTTGATTTTGTCAATAATACCTATAGCAAGTTTTACTTGAACTACCAGAGGCATAAGAAATGCATTTAATATAATGTCCTGAGTTTATGTAAGCTATTATATTATGAAAGTTGAGCCTGGATTTATTGAGAACTTATTCATAATTTCAGAAGACTGGTTATTTTTTCTGTGACAGTTTTGCTCTCTCTTAATTTCTTTTTGCCAGGAGATTGATCCAAAGACAACTGAGATATTTTTATTTAAGTTGTTTTGGTATTCATTTAATTTTTCCCAAAGGCTCCACAAATTCTGATAAACTGAATTTATGTTCCTGTGCTATGTTTCTAAGTTTACCGGGCAGAACCACCTGATTGTGATGTTACCCAATTATGTGGGAAGAAAACAGGAGACCAGAAAAATACCTTCCTCCCTTGATCATGACCATACTGGTGCTTCCTGATTCGATCCTGGTATTTTAAAGCATTAAAGTCCTGATTCAGTGGAGTGCTTAAAGTCATTTATAACTTTAATAATTTGAGTAATTACAATGATGCTCAACACAAGAGGTGAAATTGAATTCATGTCCTGAGAGGTTTGGCTCATTTATACACTATGATTTGTTGTATTCAAACAGAACTAAAATATCAACTCAAGAGAAATCAGTGTTTTGCCTGAATTCCAGCTTCCTCACATCATCAAATGGAAAGCAAATAAAAAATTAGATTATAAATTTGAATTTTTCAGATGTGCAAAGTTTAGTGCCAAAAGTGTAGTATCTTTTGAAAACCTGAGATGCTGAAACTGCCCTGGTTTTGAATTAAAGGGAATATTTTTCACAGCTGTATCTATTACAATATGAGCAAGTCTTATTTCATGCAACACTAACTTAGAGATGCTTTCCTAAGGAGAACTGATTACAATATTTGTTTTCCTTTAGATAGTCAGTGTCAATAGTAAGTCATGCATAACATTTATTAAGACCTGTTAATTTTCTCTTGTTTTTAAGAGCCATAGATTGGTGTATGTACTGTAGATGATTTGTAAAATTTCATGCTGAAAAAATAAAATAAATAAGTGATATGAAAAATCTGAAAAATACCTAGACCTTCTCAGGAATGTTTTGAGTCTTATGAACTGACTTTATAGATAAATTATAAATAATGATTATAGGGATTAAACAATTTGTACATTCTTTCTAGGCTATTTTAACATTCATTACACAAGGTTCGGACTTCAGAAGACTTGTGGGCAGAGAGGTGATACAATAGGTGTAGAGAAGCCTGTAGCCCATATATGGCAGCATTTCTATAGCTCCTTTACCTCATATGTCTGAGCTGATTCTGTTTGCACTATGCAACAGTGCAAGACAGAGAAGAAATGGGCATCATAAGGGCATGGTATCAAGTTTAAAGATGGTGAAAATTCAGGTGATTTTGTCTTCACATAATCTACTTTTTCATAACTAATTCCTGATTTCACTGGACGTGAAAGCAACAGTATTGAAGTCCTTAGTGAAAAGGTAGTCTGTCTCTCTCTCTCTCTCTCTGAATTTTCAGATCCAACAGTTATGGAAAGTATTGGATGTGTTATAAAAACAACTTACCTGTCAGTCATAAACCCCATGCGGCTGCAATGTACTTTTTCATTGCTGTGGTAGTGGTTATAGACAACGGATTGTATGTGCACATTGCACCAGGAGTACAGCTATTATTTTTTTTTTCCCTTTAATGCCTTGGTAGTATAATTTAAGTGTACATGAGATGGAATTGCCAAAACTGGGGTAGCTCTGCAAAAATTGGGACTAATCTAAATCCTCTCTAAAATCTGTTTTTCAGTAACAATGTCCAGAAATTACATTGTCACATCTTAGATAAATCAAGCAGCAAAATGAAAAATAGTTTACCTAAAACCTGTGGGAAAACAATAAAGCGAGCTTATCAAAATCAAGCTCTTCTAAAATGTAACTGAAAAGCAAAGTTTCTCTTCTGCCTGCAAGATGAAAAGTTTCTGTTGAATTTGCATTTAAAAAACAACAGTAAAATAGTAACAGGGTTTGTATATCCCCCAGTAAGAAACAAAAATACAGGTATGGATCCTGGGGCTTCCACAAGGAAATACACTGCATTTTGAAAAAAATATTTCCTTCATTGTTCTTATGTTGTCATCCTCTGAAGACGCTTTGCTATTTCTGTTTCAATGGGAACAGTAGTTATAATAGGTCTTTAGCAAACATAAGACTTCTGTCAAGGACTAAGTAGGAGGAAGGAAAAAAGACTACAGATGTAGGTATAGATCTGATTTGTCTACAATAACTATGATGCTATTTAGATACTTGATATCTCTGATAGGTATTTGATGAAGGATGGCACACTAAACAATCAGCTCTAATCAAGAGAATTAAAATTAGACACGTTCCTACACATTACAGATGAATGAATAAGAGTCTAAAGGCCATGGGCAAGATCTTCAGCTGCAGCAAATCAATATATTTCCATAACAGACAAGATACAGAAGTATCTTATCCTTTCATAAAATTCTGATTTTGTGGAAGCAGTTAGGCACGTGTTTAAGTTATTTTGTAAAACTGGAATGGTACTTAGCTAAAATTAAGGTGGCCTCAACAGCCGGTGCTGTATTTAGCACATTGAAAGGCCTGCAACAGAACAACATAGGGATGAGTGGTTTCTTCTTTACTAATATATATGTAGTGCACACATTGTGTGCATAAAAAGAGTATATTTATGTAATATATACATTTTGTATGATAAACATACCCTATGTCTATTTCAAAGCTTTTTTTCTAATCCTGAGCAAAAACTAGAACTTTTTTTTCATAGATTTGACATGTAGCCACATATCTAATGTTTAAAATGTTCTTCCTTTCTGGGGGAAGATGACAAACAAATTCCACCTTATGGTAAAAACAATTTAAAAAAATGTTGCAAATATTGGAATGAGAATTTTCATAATGGTGATAGATGGACCTTTTTGTCATCAATTTTTAATAACAGATATGGGCTTTGAAGAGTATCTACAAACTTCCTTTTTATTAAACTAATAAATAAAAAGTTTTGTTCTGAACTCTAGTAAACTAGTTTTAATTATTTTGGCATAAATAGCAGCATTGTTCACCAAGGCAAAGTATGTAGAAGCTGTCACTTTTATTTATTTTCATATTTTTCAATATGTTTAGTTAGAAGTTTTTGTGTGGAGCCTCTCATGAGCTTTGCTGGGAGAGAGAGAAGCCCTTTTTATCATTTTTGCACTTGGCTTTCATTTTTCAAGTCTTAGAAACGCCTAACACAAATACTGATATCCAGAGCTAATAAAAAATGTGTTCAAGAATCAAAAAGTTCCATATATACTGTTTAGGTTCTTGGGTTTTTTTCTGCCTTGTCTATATATCAGGGCCAATGAGGCCCTTTTTAATAGATGTCATTAATCTAAGATATGATAATCTTACTCTGGGTTTCCACTTTCTGAAGGGCTAGGAATCACGATCTCACATTCTCTCCTGCCTTGATAGCTTTTACCACTGGAAGGCCTAAAAGATCCTGTGAAAGGGGTGCGAGCAGGGAAGAGGAGAGCAATGGAGGGATGTTGCCTATGCTTTCTTTACTTTGCTCGTGAGACTCAGAGCTGTTTGGCTAAAAAAAAAAAAAAAAAAAAAAAACAAAAAAAACCCAAAAAAACCCATAAAGTTTTGAAGTTTCTTTTAAAGTACTAAATGGCTTTTCACATTTGAAAAGATTGGTACAAGCTTAGTCATTTCTACAGTTCATCAGCTGGCCAGTATATTCCAGTGACTAACAGTTAACTTCTTTTAATGTTGGGAATCTTGATTTCAATGCCATATCATTCTGATTATTTACATCTTATTTTATTTTCATTCTAATCAAAGTCCTCTGTTTGAACAAAATCTCTTTCTGGAAGTGATTCATTCTTGCTAGATGCTGAAACTTTTTTTCTGTAAGTGGGCATGTGTTTTGTCAGTGCGTGTATGTGTTTGTGTATAAAAGCTAAACTCATTCCTTTTAAAGGTGAACCTAGTTTTACAACTTTCTTCTACCAAGTTCTACGACAGAGATTGATTTGAAGAAATCAGTAACCTTACCTTCTATGTTTCCCCTTCCTCTGACCCATATGCAGCTAGACATAGATGGGATCTCTGAAGGACTTTACTCTCTTGGTATACTTTGCAAAATGATCCTGTTTCTCTCAGTATTTTTATTTAGGGCTGCCTCCAGCCCTTTAAAATATCTGTGATCTCTAATCTGCCAGCCCTGATGTTCTTCTCCGGGAGTAAACGGCACAAAATCTTACACACAGCATAACACATGACTGTTGTTGATGCTTTTTTGGTTGGCAGAATTGGAGGGGAAGAAGGAAAAAGGATAAATGAGAAGAAAAGTATTTAAAATGCCTATTATCTATTTATATATTTACTCACTGTTGGTACCTGCAATCAGCTGGAGAGGCCTTCCGTTGGGATAGCTGATATTCCTGGAGGAACTGAAGTCAACAGTAAATTTGTGATGACTCAGCAATTTAAGTGCCATTTCTTGATGCCCTTAACCTTGAGTTGTCCACAGGGATGCTGATGAAATTCATTCTAAGTGCTGAATGTTGTCATTATTAAACATTTTTATTACAGCCAAAGCTTTAATGCACTGACTTCACAAATTAGCAGCATTTTGGCCTGTCTTCTGTAGAGGTTGAGGCCAAGAGACTCTCAGACCAAGGATCTTGGAGCAAGCTGCAGCCCAATACTTTGTAAGTCCTTTGCTTTCCCCATCCCTGTCACTACCTCTGCCACACTGACACGAAGCCCAGGCTAATACCCTCTGTGGGCTTTTCAGTCTAGTCTTGCTTTCTGCTCTACTAGTAAGACATACTTCATTAGTTTAAAACCAACATACTTTCTCCAAGTCTGATGTCTTGAATACTGCTAGCCTTTAACTTTCAATCAGTTACGCAAATATTGACCCTAATAACTTCTTGGGGTTTAAAACAGTTTGTCTTAGCTAAAGCTGTCTTCTGAAAGAGCTGTCGTCTTCTTTCATACAGAGTTAAAAAGAAGTGGAGAATCCAGGTCTTCTTTTGCTACTTTCTATTATACTCTTTTTCTCCCCCTTTTTTTTTGTTTTTATTTCAATTTGGTTTTAAGTTCCAGCTCTTGACTTTGGTTTTCCTTTTTCCTGCTAGATTAAATAGTTTTGTTCAACCCATTTTTCCCCCTATTTAAGATATTTGTACACTGTAATCAAACTGCCTTTCAGTCTTCTTTCTGGTAAGTTAACAAACTGAGATCTTTATGTTTCTCAATGTAAGGTACTTTCTCCAAACCTAAACTAATATGTCTGGCTTCTTTTTGCAAGTCCTTCAATTTGTCAACAACTTTTAAGAAATGAGAATGCCAGAGCCATTTGGAGCACTCTTGTATAGGTTTCACAAACCTAATATACAAAGGTAAAATTATTTTCTGGGTCCTACTCACTACCCCTTTGTTTTCTAAAAGACCAACAACTTGGAACTCATTTCTACAGTGTTATATAATTACATTTAGAAAGATAGATTTTTATTTATGTAAAATGCTCTTTCAAGGTGATAAGAACTCCATAAGCTCCCATCAAGTTCAGCAAATATATTCAGCCAAAAGGAGTAAAATGTTTAAGACTACACATTTCAAGTTGTTTTTTTTTTTTTTTTTTACAAAAAAAAAATTTTGATTTCTCATTGGAAAACTGACCTGAGTTTTAAAATAGGGGAAGAAAGGATTTTTTAAAATTTTTCAGTAGATCCATTTTTTTTTCTTTTAATGACATACACATTTTTTGGCCAACACCTGCACAAAACCAAAACAATTTGCAGCTGTTCCAGCCTAAATTAAGTAGGTGAGATGTGGATATAGTCTGAAACTAAGCTGCACACAGACACCTACAGTATTGGAGCAGGTTGGAGTAGAGTAACTTTGTACCATATTAGAACTATTGACGACCTCAATGCTTGATGAAGGACTAAATAGAAAAATAGCACCAAATTCTTGTTGGAGCACCTGTAAGTGACTAAATTATAATATTCAGGCAAATATTTCAACTTGTTACAAGGACTAAACAGACAAAATACTCTCAAAACACTTTTAAGTAAAGCATAGCAAAAACATTCAGGAAGCAATCCAACTTTTAGATTTGTGGTTATCTATTCCTCTCTGTTATGGAGATAAGAGGCTAAAAACCAGCAGGTCAAATCCCTACTTGCGTTGACTTTAGTAGGAGGAGATTAGACTTTATAATTGCACTCCTAGGGAATGCAATAGCAGCATTGCTGTTGCAGGCAGTGGAGGAATTAAGAACTTGAATAGTGGAGGTTGAATTCCTTTGCTTTGGCAAGATAGGTACAAGCATTAAGCAGGTGATTAGCAGATCAAATAAGCGTTTTGAATTTTATTATAGATCTTTATCTGCCATTCTTGCGATACTTGTAGCAGAAAATTGTAGGCAAGATGGAGAAAGAAAAAGACACCTTCAAAGTCTTGACTTCCTTTCCTATCCTCCTTCTCTTTACTACCTCATTTCAGCTTGGAGGGATTTTTGCCTTTTCAGTATGTGTCACATTGCATGATGGTTAGCTTTCAGGACTAGGACAGGCTTGCAGAGAGGGTAAAATGTTTTTTATATTAAAAAATATTTACTTAGTGCTGCATATGTCTTTTTCCCTACTGTGAATCCTTACACACATGAACACGCTACTTTCTTTATTAATGGCTTCCAAACTGAGCCCATCCTTTGAGAGGTGATTTTACTGTCAGGTGACTGCACTGAAGACCATGCTCCTCTGGACCAAAGCAAAGCAGGTAAACAACAGCCTTTGATTTTAGATGTCTTAAGAGTCCTGTTTTCTAATGCAGCTTATATGTGCCAGTAGACACATCGTGACATGCAGCTGTGTGACAGCCTGCAACAAACTACACTGGATACAGGTGATGCTCAGCTTTCTAGCTCTGAGGAGGGAGTGGACTCAGCAGAGTTGAAGAGTCATGCAAGTCTCACAGGTAATGAGGAACAGTCAACAGATGTGTACTTTGTGCTGATTCAAGGCCATGAGGACTTTCCTCTCTTGAGTTTCAGTCCCTTTGCTCTTGGGTGTAATATTCATTTGATTTGCTTGACCATGCCTTTGAATCCAGTAACAAAATCTATAAGCCCAGAATCTACAGCTTTCCACTAGTTAATTAATACACAAAAATATTCAGTTTATTGAAACAGTTCTAAAATCCCTGGGAAATGTTGTCTGTCTCCTCCATACTCAATAAAGTATTTCAGAGCATAGATTAAAACCTGCTGAAGAAATATAGCCACTGACCTGGCAATGCAAGCATTCTAGGAAGATCCCCCAAAATGCTGGAAAAAATGCAAGGTTATAGGACATCATAAGATAAGGTCAACAGTATAGATAAAGGTTATTATTTAAGCTTAACAAGCAAATTCAACACTACTTGATGTTAACTGATTAACAGTAATATAATGATGAATTCAGTAAGATGTGTTGTAATATGCTATTTAAAATGAAAATGGTCTGGGTCTATTATGAGCTAATTTATTATATTCATAGGGAAACTGCTGTAAAATTAATGTTGTGTCATGCTTTAATATTATCATCAAGGAATATTAGTTTTAATGAACAAAGCTAATGAAAGAAAGGGGGGAAAAGCAGGAGAAAATAAAATAATTAACCCACTGAGTTTTGAAATTTATCACTTTTTAGTGTTCTGTGAATGAATAAATAGGTGGTAGAGTTGATTACTGCACTGCTGTGTGAGCTAAAGTCACAACAAAAATGAAGGCTGAATTAAGAAATTCTGCAAACTTCTCCTGAAGCCTCAGAGGCAGCTGCCAGAAAAGGCAGGTTAGCAGAGCTCCCTGCATCTTCCTGGACTTCGTCCTCCCTGAGCTAACTGGTAGGTGATATTTGCCCAGAGGGAGGATCTCAGCTAAGACAGCAGCCTGTGCCACTGGAGACCAGCCTTCACCGCGAAAGTAGGATACTGTAAGTTGTTATCAATCAAATATATAGTCAGGTGCAGCCACTCACCTATATAGGTACCACTTTTAATACACAGGCAGTTATCCAGCATCATCTTGCAGACAAACTGTTAACTTTAGAGGCAGAAGGGCCCATCACAGGGTTTGTCCTTTTGACTTCTGGAGGCATCTTTGAGTGTTCTGGACCTAAGTGATGTACTCAACATCAGGAAGAAAAACCTGTGGTAGGTCAAAAATAGAAAAGCAGCTGTCCGGGTAGGCTCTAAATGTAACTAGGTTTTCTTTCTTTCCTCACCTAAGAAAAGCACAAAAAGGAAAGCAGGAGAGCATCCCCATGCAACTCCTATGTTAAGGGGTAATAAATTGTTCCCTTCCTCACCCCAGCAGAATTTTCTATTGCTAAGCCTGACAACTGGAGTGCTGTATATTACCGAAAGGGAGCTCAGAGGTAGAAGGATGCTTTCATCCCAAATCAAGGTGTGTGAATGTTATTAGGTCTAATTATAAACAGACTTTTATCTCGTCCTCCAATCAATTAACAGTTGATATTTGGTAGGCTATAAATGCCATGAAGCAGCGCAGTTGTTAGCTACACTCAGCTACACTTAGTTGTTGGTACACCAAGGGCTGATTTTCCTCAAATGATCCTTTTTGCACAGAGAGGTTCCTTTTCCTGTTGTGCCATGTTATTTCTGCTCTGAAAGAGAGATTCAGATCCTTTGCTGATAAAGTGCTATAGCTACCCTGAAGTTAACGGAGCTATGCTGAGCCACATCAGTTGGATATTTGGCCAGTAGGAAATTTGTTATTCCAGAGCTCAGTAGAACAGAACGATAAACTGGAGAAGAACATCCAGGAAAGGAGTGTTTGAAAAGAATAGTTTTAATAATTTGATTTTATAATTTGCTCTGTGATACCAATCATCAACCTATTTAATAAAGCAAAAGGTGTCTCTCAAGTAAATCTTTCCTTTTTCCCCATAACGTTATCTTTGCCTGATCAAATGTGTCTTAAGTCCCTCTCTGAACAAAAGTTGCACACTTTGAAACTCACTTCTTAATGCAAATCAGCTTGCTTGTTTTCAGCTTCATAATCTTTTCCACGGCAACAGCCTATCAGGATGTCACAGATAGAAAATGATGACTTTTGATGAGTAATAAGCAGCAGGGGCAAATGAATCCTTCAGGAAGGAGAGAGAAAAAAATCCTCTTTAGATTAGATCTAACAAAAAGAGCCAAATTCACCAAGCATGTAATTTAAACCCAGTGATGATATTTGCAAAGTTTATTTGGTCTTAAACTCCCTTTAAGTATTCTCTGTGCATGATGCAGCATAACTTGCTGGTCTGCCGGGTCCCCATCAGCACAGCAGCTGACAGAGTCCTGGAATTTGTCCCAAAAGAACATGAAAGTCTGGCAAAACATTCTTGATGAATGAAAGCAATGAAACGAGAGAGAAACATTTTTAATGGGGGAATTAGGTGGAGTTTAATGTCCATGCACCATGCTGAAGGTTTTTACTTGGTAGCGCCTATGTATAGCAAGCTTTTGTCTCTTCTGTCAGAACTGTCTGCCACCTACTGCTTATTCAGAGCGTGTTTTCATAGTTAATAGCAGCATAACTAACAACTAAAAGATATTTCTTGCTGCAGGGATTTTGCATCTCTGGGAGAATATTCGAGTGACTTAGAGATTTGTTTTGCTGTTGGTTAGGGCTTATATTTTTTAAAAGACTTAATAGAGAAATATTTGGGAACTAGAGTCTTCAGCCCTCCCTGAGGCAATTAGTGTTAATGATTAGGCTGGGCTCCCTCCAGCCAGGGACACTTCAGTGATTTTTAAAATTAATATGTTGCTGCTGTTAAAATCTGAGTGTTCATTTGCCTTAGGGATGTGCAGAATGTAGCATACTCCCAAAGATCCTACCAGAGACGGAGAGATGTATATGTTTTTAGCAGAATCCATGCTGGTTTTAGGTCTTTGAAGAACTTTGCATACTTGACTGTAGCATTAGTCACAGCAGCCCATAAAAGGCACCAAATAAGCATGCAGCTTCAAAAGGAAGCAGGGTAAATGTAGAACTTAAATTCAACCTTCCCCTCCTGCACTCCCTGATTATTTCTCCCTAGCAAGGAGCAACCTGTGGTTTATTAAGGAGGTGATCTAGTTCAATGAAACTTCTTACAGGTTACTGTTGAGTGGATCCTTATGATGGAAGAAGCATGATTCTTTTTTTTCCCCCCCTCACTATTTCAGCTTTCCATGTTGTCTTTCCCATATCTATGTTAGCCTCAGGAAGAATTACAGAATCACAGAATCACATAGGTTGGAAAAGACCTATAAGATCATCGAGTCCAACCGTAAACCTAACACTACCAAGACCACCACTACACCATGTCCCTAAACTGGGACATGGGAATTGAAGCCTGTTTTATTTTCTCTGGCAATCTAAAGCAGCTACGTTAGTGACAGTCCCAATTAGTGTCCTTTTGCCTTCGGGAATCATTATTATCTCTCTTGGCCAGCTGAATGTTAATTCTTCTGTATGTGTTTATGCAGCCAGTGATGTATAGTATGTTACTTCAGGTATCATTTAAAAGCCTTTTTCCTCTGATAGCTGCAAATGGACCAGGTCCACAGGTGACCAAGGGCTGGTAGGGGAGGAAGGGAAGAAATCTTGTCTTTGAACATCAGTATGCAGTTTTTGGTGTCACTTGGCAGAGGCTAGAGTGTCTGTGCCTTTCAAAGCAGAAATCTAGCTTGACTTCACTCTGGCATCTCCGCTGGAGTAAGCATGCCATGCTGGACTGCCTGCTGTTTTGACATACTTCACTGTTCACATTTTTTTATAACAGTTTTACCTCATGGAGGTTGGGAGAGAGACATTATCCATTTATAAGCTGCTGATTTAAGCAGTCAGTGGAATATGGTGATACTGGATGGAAAAACTAATGCAGTTATGAGTGATGTCTTTGGAGAGTGAGGTGCTTAGGTTGTCAACGTACTGTAAAAACAATATGAAATGATGTGTTTTAGTCATAATGGCATTGAATAAGGAAGGCTTCAGTAGAAAGGAGTCAAAAATCAGACGTGACTGTATGCATTGCTGGATGAGTTTTGGAAAAATGGGTAATGCAAAAATAATAATCTCTCCCTGGCTTGCATTTTATACTAAGATGGTCCCTAGGATTTCCTTTCCAAATAGCTGCACAATTAAAAGAAGCCATTGTCCACGGGGTCATGTCCAGCTTCTGTGACCCTTCTTTGCCTTAGTCCTGTGAGACATTAGCAGCACTGCTCGTGTGCCAATGAGCCGTCTCACGCTCTCCTTTGCGTTAAAAAGTTCTGGGCTAGTTAAAACAGTTTCAGGTAGTAGGTCATGGCTTTTGCCTACTGAACAGGGTTATCGGTAGACTTGGTAGCCTGCCATGAGTATTGTGAGGGGGAGACAGATGGGGGAGCCCTTTAGCAAGCACAGGTGAAGACTGGAGAATCTGTTTGTCTATGGCCTCCACAGAAGTGAGAGGAACGCAATTTCTGAGCTCATGAGCTCATGAACCTGAAAAGGAGAACCTGGAGGAGGAAGTGCTTTTTAGTGTACAGTAAATACATTTTTGTCCTCCCCCGTATATAGAATAAAACTAATAACCACCCCATCTCTGTGTGGTTTAGGTGACTGAGGAGATTTAATAGAACCTCAAATCAGAGGCTTATTTTTTCTCTCCTCCTTTCTGTGTCCTCCAATCTTTCAATCTGCAGTTTATGCCAGAATTGTGCCAGTTTACACCAGGTGAAGGTTTGACTCTGAAGTAGATCATGGAAACAATCACAGTACAGGAGCTCCTAAGAGTCTGTTACGTGTTTTGAGTTTCACAAAGAATGCCCCCTTTCCCTGGTGTCCATGTTCAGGTGAAGCTGAACAGGCACGTGCAGAGGCCTCTGGGGGGCCAATCCAAATTCATCTAAATGTAATGGGAGATTCATCATTAACTCATGTGGACACCGGATAAAAGCAAGGAGAGCATATACAAGTCAGCAACATTGCTTGTGGAAGTGGGCAGGTAAAATCTAGAACGACTTCTCAGAAATTAGCCTGGGTTTTAAAACGGGCTTAAAAATAAACATAAATAAGGGTGTCTAGTCACCACATTTTATTCTTTTTTAGCCATTTTAAGATTTTAATGGCAGAGATGTAAGTGCTAGTAAATCCCATATGATGTTTGAGTGAGAACAAAGTCTCCTTCATTGGATTCTGTAGGATTTTTCTAGTCAGTTACAGAAACAATTGACCTTAATACAAAAAAAAGAAAAAGGCAAGTTATATTTTAGTACACAATTTTAGGGATCAATTCCAATATATTCACTCCAAATGTCAATTTTAACAGAGTGAGATGATACTCAATGCAAGATACTATTTGCATGTATAATGGCCTTGGACGTATTGGTTCTAATGCTTTCTATCAATTTGAAAGATCAGGATTTGGCTTCAGCCTGAAACATCCAATGCATCTACACAAACACTATGATTTAGGCTTGAGGGAAAAGTTGAGAATTTAGTAGACTGCCTCTTTAGACTGTTATGCTGTAGGTAGTTTAGAAGCACTGATTTTATTTTTTTCCTAGCTGCAGAATAATGTAAACAATCAGTTTATGTCATGTAAATAATCAGTTTATACTCTCCTTTTAATTGCTATTTAAATGTAATTGAAGACCAGGATTCTTCCCCTTAAATCGGTCCAGAAGTGGCCTGGATCCTGTGTGTTTCTAGCACTGGCAGAGTTAGTAACATTTTCTAAGACTTTGAAAAGGATGTAGCAAGTTTCACATTTCACTAGTTTGTACACAGCAAGATGAATCATGCATCAGTGCTAGAAAAATTGTTAATATGCAGTGTGTTAGTCTTTGTTTATCCAAATAAAAAGAATGACTTGAAATCAGGTAAACAAATTGCTTTTAATTTTTTTTTTTTTTTCAGAACTAGTAACATATCATTCTTGCTGCCAACCATTTGGAAACTTGAAATACATGTTGAGTGAAAATATGACTATTTAAGAACATTGGTAATTACAAATAGATGATATGGTTAATACAGCTATCTGTTTTAACTAAGCTGCATACTTCAATTATTTTGAAGTTCTAAACTGTATAAAGTTCGGTTTAAGGCAGAGCAACTGTTGGAATGAATACATTTACTTTAAATAGGCGCTCAGTAAATGTTAATGAAAACAGTGAAACTTGAAATGAGGCTGGCACAGGCAAGAGTTAATGCACAGAACTGTATTTTTGGTTAAATTTTGTTTAAAGCATGCATGGTTCAATTCCTTTCTATTTATTCTAACACTCAAACCAAGTGAAACTCCAGGGAATTATTAGAGAGACAAATTAAAACAACAGATGGACTTGCAGTTATGTGCATAAGGACACCTTTTCAAAAAGCCTCCTGACAATTTCAGATATTCCAAGTTATTCTATTTAATTTCAAGTGAAGAATCTTTCTTTTTCTGCAGAGCTGTCAATCTCAGCAAGCCCATAAGAAGATGATTTAAAAACATCATGAAATATATTTTTCCACTTGTCTTTTTTGAAGTACATTGACAATCAGCTTATAAAGTAGGTAGAAAAATGCATTCCATTTTTTAACGGATGCAAAACATGAACATTCAGATCTTTCAAACTGAGTAGACTGCAGTGCTTATACAGAAATTTATTTCTTTGCAGTCAGGTACATTGACATGGTCTTTGAAGACAAAATATCAAATTTTCCAGTGGTCTGTCTACTCTTAGAACTAGAAGAAGTTTTTTGGAGAGTGGGTGTTACTCAATCAGATCAAGCCTACCTGAATGTCTGTAACCCAGGCAGCTGATATAGTATTGGATTTGCACCCTGATTGCAATGTTGAAAGATAATGAAATAATTTGTGAATTGCAGGGAAAAAGAACTGTTATTGCTATGCCCTTTGATTGTTTAGCCTTCTGCCACTTGTTTCAGCTGTCACTATTAATCATGAGAGAAGAACAGAGAAGAGCAGCAAACAAAATCTTTACCAGCTCCTCCTCAGTAACATGATTTAAAGGGATGTACATGCAAGTTTTGAAGCTTTGAGACAGAGCTGTTTACCTATTACGCAGCTTGTACAAAATAAATGAATCGGAACCGCAAGTGCCACAGAATAGCTGTCCGTAGTAGGAGAATATGTTTGGCCACCTCCGTGATGGGCACAGTACAAGGATTTAGACAAACAGGTAAGCAGTACTAACTAGTACATGAAACTGGCAAAGGGCACTTCAAAGCAGGCACAGAGCTCCCATGTGAATTGGCTGGATGGGAGCTAGTCAGTGTCTGGAAAATATATTGTTGCAAGAGTCATTGTCCATGCTAAAATGTCCCTCTTTGTTAAAATGTCCCTCTTTGCTAACAAGGCTGTCACAGCTGGACTGAAGCTGGCTTGCATTGCATTGTCATGGATCATGAAGCAGTGCTTTCAGATTTGTCTGGGCGTCTTCTTGCATCTCTGCCCACAGGTAAATACTAGTACTACACACCGAGGATTTCCTTAATTAGCCCTTTAAACAGGGTTGGACTTCACACAAAGTATACCCATTTCTTCAGGTAGGTCTTCAATTTACGTATGGATAAATATACGTATGCTGACCTTTATGTTCATGAGTAAATCCAGCAAACGTAACAGGCTGGCTTTCCTGGTTTTTAGTAAACTTCTGGGATGGAAGTTCACAACTTTGTAATTGGGATTGTGGCAGTGGGAATTCAGGTAAATTGGGTCTCTGTGAGTAGAAATGAGGTCCCCTCCTTTGAGCCTACCCAGAGCCACACTGAGAAGCTGGTTCCGGTTCATTAAGAAATACCGCGGCTTCCCTAAGAGGTTTCCATGAAGGCAACAGGTCCCAGGGCTGTGGAATCACTGGGGGCATGGGAGTGGGGGAAGAAAACAATTTTCTTTTCATCTTTTATTTCATCTTATTTTGCAGTAATGCCTTGTATTCAAATGTGAAGCATGAGTTTGAAAAAGGTTATCTATTAATCAAAATTGTCTTATTAAAACTTACTTGGGTCTAAGTTTGCTTTATAAGCATCCCATTTAAAGTGCTACATTTGGTTACTGAAATCATATCTGTAAGTTTCCAAGTCTGACTGCTTTGTTTTTCAAAACAAATAACTTTTTGAGAAACACAATGAAAAATGAAATAAACCAAGATGCAAATACAGTGTGAACAAAGTATTTTATTACTAATAGATTCTCCCTCAATTCATGTTTTAAAAGCTTTCTCATGAGGTTTTAGTACTCTGTAGCAAGAAAACATGCCAATGTCCTTTAAGAATTAAATCTTAAATGAGGCTTCAAAAATTAGATGACAAATCCAAAAGTTGGATCCGTTTACAACAACACTTAATATTTATAGTCACTTTTAATCTAATGGGCTAGAGCTGTTTTATTTTTATTGTAGATTTTCACAGCCTGGTGGTAGCGTAGCTAATTGAGCTTGCAGAGCTAATGCATTGACCCATTCACAAAATGCTTTTCTGAGATTTATAGCCATCACAATGCAGCAAAAATCTGCTGATTTACTTAAGAAATTTATAGCACAGGAAAATGTGAAATGGTTCAATAGGTGCCTATTATTGCTATCTTTACTTACTCCTTCTCAACACTGAAGTAACTGATCAATGTACATCTACCCAGTTGACTTTTAGAGTATAAGCTTAGGAAAACTTATTCTGCAAGAAATAAGTTTTACCTTCCACTTTCTATCATAACAAACATATGAAATGTTTTGGGTCTTCTCTTATTAAATTCCAAGGAATCAAGTGAAATCAGCCTTTTAAATTTCAATATTGCGTAATGAAATTAATTTTTTAATGCTTTGGTTATACTTGTATAATCTTATGTCATTTTTCCCCTAGACTGATACCAGTATCATAATCAGTTTTATTTGGATTATGATTATATTGACACAGGAAGATTTGGGCCATGTTAAGTCTCATTCAGATTTTATGTGTCTATAACTATGACATGAAGTTATTCTTCCATCATTTCATAAAGTTTGTCCCAAGTTAAGACCAAAGCCTGTAATGAATTCACATCAAGTCATGGTCTTTAAAAATTATGCAATTGAAAGGCTCCTACAGACTTCAGTAGGTGTTTGCATTGGTCCTTTTGTATCAATATGCTTTCAGATTTAGTCTTTGAATTAAACTTGTTTTGAAGTTGATTGCATGCCCATTCCATCAATGCCAAAAAAACCCAAAGCTCACTCTCTCATTACAGCTTCTGGAAGTTTTACTATTAATGGGATCATGATTTGACGCCTTGAATATGAAGAAATTTTTGCATGCTTTGATTTAAAAAGTTGTACTATTTGTGCCTTTTGGGTCAGGCAGAGACCTTTTTAAGATTTTTTTTTTTTTAAGTGTGCCAAATACCAGATATTTCTTGTCTAGCCTCCCCTGTTTGAGAGAACAGCTTGAGCTTTGTGTTCCAGAGTAATTTTCTGTCTTAATGAATTAAACCCTTCTTGAGAAATGACTGATCGTCTCCAGTTCCCGGTCTCCTCTGACACAAATAACTGATCAGATCTGTAGGTCAGAGAATGAGAGTCCCACCCTGCTGTTTTACCAAAATAATCAGTAAGTTAGAGGGATGGACTGTATAAAGATACCTAGCAAAAGTAGTAAAGCTGGAAAACAGGTTGTGTTTCAGAATAAATGTACACAGAGGACTGTGCTTGGGAATGAGGAATTCTAAGCCTTCCTTTTCGAGGATGGTGAAATTGTTAGTGGTTGCAAAGGCACTCTAGAAACTGTTCTTTTTCTTTGTGCTGGAGAAACCAAGGAAAGGGATAAAAGTCTAGGACTCTTTGATCACAGGAGCTGCAAAGCTGCCTGTAAACTTTATTTTGATGGTTGGGTAGAACTACCTCAACAAGAAAGGGTAGCATTTGAATAGAAAGTCATAGGCATATCATTACTGGTAAGGAAGGTATCGGACTGTAACAGTATAGGAGGAAATTCTTGAAGGAAAAGAAGCAAGCAGGGCTCATGCCCATTCATCAGCCAGAGTCTGAGACCAGAGTTCTTGAAATTAGAGAACTTCAACTGTGAGGCACCATCAAGAAACACTGGTAAGAGGATCAAAGCTGGATCTCATTTTGGACTTTACCTTGGGAGGACTGTAAAGTTCAGTAGTTTTAGTAACAGAGTGTAACTTACCACTGGGGAACAAAATAAGAGATAAAGTGTCGAGAGCTCTAAGCAAGGTTTTGCCTTGCAGCGTTGCACTATGATAAGCAGTGAGATGCAAGCTCAAAGTTTAATTTTGTATAAAGTGAGGACAATGCGTAGCAATCTCATTGAAGTCAGTGATCACACAGTACATATAACACAGTACACGTTCTCCGATTCTATCTCCTCATTACAACATTTCAACTATTTTCTAAGGTGTAAAGATGTACAGAATGAATTGCTGATTTATTTTTAAGACCCTAAAGCAGAGTCAACAAAGTACAGAAATAACTGGATTCAAGCACAGACACTAATAGCTTAAAAAGATTGGGTTTGTAGTCCACATAGAATGCTGCAGCTGCCTGTAAAAAGGATGTGAGGAAAATATTTCTAAATAGGTTAAGAACATTTGGGATCAGTAGATATTTATTTCTATGAAAAATAAGTCTGTCAACAAATGCACAGCAACAGAATGGTGGTATGCTTTTTTTTTTTTAAACCATCTTTTGTGTATAATTTATCTTGTAAAATATGATGGGTCTTTCTCTGTAGAATGATTATGCCATCTAGGTAATAGCTAGAGGTCTTTCCTCCTTTTTCTCTCTGCAGGAGCCAAACCACTCTGGAGTCTCACATATCAAGACAGTATCACCTTTGTGGGGCCTGAGCATGAACTGACTAAGTCTCATTATTTTGTCAAGATATACACAATACTGCTGAAAAGCATATAATAACTTAGGAAACCACTAACAAGAAGTTTATGGTAGTCATAGACTCAGACGTTTCTAGGTCAGTGTGAGATTTCTGCTGTCAAGAGTTCCCAAGCCTCTAGATGATGTTGTAAAGAAAGATTCACTCACTGTGCTTGAACACAGAGTGAGAGAGAAAGTGAGGGTACTTTAGCCTATTTCTTTGCTAGTTTGGTTCCTTATCTGTTTTCTGAAAGCTGCTGGAAAGCAACAAAGATTTAGCTGCCAGGTCTAAACTGCAGGGGTGGAATTGGCAGTAGTAAAAGCAAAAAGGTTCAGCAAATAAAAGATAATATTGATCGTCTCCTGTTGTGCCTGTTTTCAAATTACTGTGTTTAAATGAACTTCTTGTTCTGCAAGCTGTCTTTAGTCTCTTGCTTGCTGGCCTCCAATGACCTTTCTCTGATTTTCTTTTCCCTTTACAGTCTTATGGCATTGCAAACTTTTATCTGCCTTTCTGGTACTTTAAATATGGACAAATTCAATGCATACTTTTAATCCTTTAGGAAGTCTGATCTCAATTTCTAGCTGTTTAGGCAATGAAATACAGTGTAAGCTAATGCCTTGTGTAATAGATGACTATATGATTTTGGGCTTGTGAATATGAATATTTGTACACTGAAATTCTCACTCAGCCTTCTCTTCCTCTGCTTGTGTAATTATTAGTGGCAATAAAAATCCAAATCTCTTGTGCTAGAGGATGGGACCAATGTTAAGATCTTGTCTCTCACCTTCTTCTGTACTTATATAAGGATTGTGAAAAATTACTAGTCAGATTCAACAGGACAAACGTGAGTGATTTTATGTTTCTTACTTTTGTAAATAAACTTGTCCTAACATAAATGACTCTCATCTAAATTTTGGTGGTGTTCCTTGGGATATTTTTCCTAGACCTCTTTATTGGCAGACGTTATTAAAAAAAAAAAAAAATCAATAGTAAAGTGTGATTGAAGAAAAGTGTTGTGGAGTTTTGATTTCCTTTCATTTGGGAGGGGGCGTTGTTGTGGGTTTTTTTTCTTTATTTTGCAGTACTTTGTGAATTAGGACAGCCTCTGAAGCTTTTTCTGAAGTCTGTGGAAACTGTTGAAGATTAGGCAGAGAGGTATGTTTGAGACTCATGTTCGTCTTAAACTTGCTTGGCTAAAATAATGAATGAGGAAGAGAGCACTATCCTTTGTGACCTCACCATGGCATTTCCCTGCTCAAACAGCTTCAGTGGTCAGAGTAGTATTGCCTGCAAGAAAGAAAGATGTATCTAAGACTTCTTGGCTGCTCGCTCTTCAGTGACCAAGTAATGCACAGTGGAGCAGGAGCATTTCTTCAGAACAGGAAGCTGTACTAACAAGTCAGAAGAGAAGGCTAAAATTGGAGCGTGGTGATCTTGAAACTCTACTGTTAACTGTAACTCTACTGTTATCTCTGCCTACAGATAACACCAACAGAAGGATGGCAGCATGAGGGCTGTGGCAGTTGAGTTAGCAGTGACAGTTGAGCCTGGTGAGCTAAATTATCCCAGACTGATTGTTCCTTTGACATGTGGGATTAAATGGAGGTCAGAAGTCTAGAGAAAGTAATTATTGAAAGGTTGCCTCATGTATAGCGAAGGACTAAGGGTCAAGAACCTTGCATGTTAGCCTCTTTGTCACTATGTCATCAGTGAGGATTGTTAGAGGGTCCCTACAGTTAAAGTCCCTTTAATTGAGCCTAGAGTCCTAGATTTGTAGAAGTACCTAAGGAATTAATAATGTTTAATGTAATCATGCTCATAATGCTACCAGACCTATGACAGCCATAAGCCCAGAGAGTACCTTGCCTGAGATACTTTAACACCTACAGCAAAATAACAAACTGAATTTGGATTTCCTGAGTCTGATGTCTCTACACAAATCAGTATTTACTGTCATTTCCACTTCTGGTTAAACTGCTTGTGCCAGGAATTTGAACTGCACCACTTTATGCATGTGTAGTAATGAGTTCAAAGTCAAGTCTCAACACAAGTGTTTGGAATATGAGTTGTTCAGCTTCACTTCCTCTTTTTTACTAGTGTGAGATGGACCTAATTAAACTGCCCTATTCATCTGAATACGAACAACTGTGAGAACTACATCTTGTAAAGCAACTTGAGGGCCATGGGTGAAAGGCACATTGTTAATGTAATTTTTTTATTAGAAATGTATACTTCTACTGGCAGAGAACTTTTTCCAAAGTTGAAAGAGAAAGTAAAACTAAGTATGAAAATCTAGGGATATGCTCCTTCTCATTTTTAATGCAAGCAGTCTTGTATGTTTGAGTAGTTTTGAAACCTACTCTGGTTTTCATCTTTAACGACATTCTTTCCTTCAGGGACATATATATCATTCCTTTCGCCTCCTATTTCTTAGTGCTAGTGGGTCTCACAATGCTTTTCGTTCTTTTATTTTCTTGTCCCAACATGAAGTGTGCAGGGAGGTAAAGAGAAGTGCGCTTCTTACAAACTGATAGTGATACAAAGTCACTCTTAAAAACTAGAAGCAATGCAGATCTTGTAATGTCCCAGGGAACAACTATAAAGGAAGGAATCTCAGTCCTCTGAGTCCGTTATTACTGGTCTGTGGCATCATTGTTATTCAGAAGACAGAAAAGAAAAAGATAAAGTCTAGAAATTGCATGGGCAATAGTATTCAGGTGAATGTAATGCTAAGACTTTGTTTCCTCTTGATACTTAAGTTTCCCATCAGCTGTTTACTTTGTTTGTGCCCATTTTTTTTCTTTCTGTCATATAATCATGGAATTCTCCCCAGTAATAAGGAACCACTGCAAGTCCTTCAACTCCTTACACAGTTCTTTCTAAATAGCTCCTGTCAATAGAGAAAGTGGCTGGTGCCACTTCTGAAATCTGCTAAGCTAGGACAGGTACTAAGTTCATCAGGTAGCCACCAAAGAAGCTGAAATATGAAACTTTTCCTACACAGAGAGGTGCTTTCCAGAGTGCAAAATGCTGCTGACCAGCTTTTCAGAGGTGTTGCTGCCTGATCGAGTTAAGAGCTTCTGAAAGCTCCTATCACCAATCAACTATTTATAGTTCCTCTCTTCTGAAATACCTCTGTGGCTACAGGTACCCCAAGAGAGAACAAACAGTATGGCAGAGTGAGACAGAGGTAGACTACCTAACCTTTATTTGCTATGATATAGCAGAAACCATTTTATAAGTCTCATTAAGGGTTCATAGTAATTATTTCATGCAGATATATTGTACTTAAGGACTTATGAAAGGTACGGTTTCAAAGGGCCAAATACCTGAGGAGAAAATAAATCTGGTTCAATACAGCCAAGCAACCCAGAACTCATTTTGTTTTGCGCTAATCTTGGAATTTATTTAAGAAAACTGTTTCTGCCCAACCTGAGGAGACACTGACTTCGCATGGAAAGTTGCATCCCCAGCCATTAATGGTTGCTGATTTTCATCTACCCTCTGTAGATGAAAATTCAGTCTTTTCTCTATGATAGTGAACTCATTTGCAAGTAACTGATTTCCCTCCCTATCCCCCCGCCCATGTTCTCCCCAGTGATGGGACAAGCACGTTGCAGTGCAGGTTTTGTCAGGAGACTGTATTCAGTGCAGTTTGTGTCTTTGTTAGGAAATCTCTGCTCACCAAAGGTACCCTGACTCTTTTGTCTCTTGAGTAGTGTGTGTTCTGTTTTATCCAGGTATATTCAGCACCCTGGATGTAACTTGAATTCTTCAAACTGCTCAGCTGGTGCAGCTAAAAAAACATGCAAATATACAACAGTATTTGTGACAGTTTTGAGTTAAGTAAGAAAACTGTGGAATGTTTTCTATATTTATGTCTCTTTGAAATGTTTCTTTGCTAATTTATGCCACCCACTGGGCAACTTGGCTCTCTGCCATCTTTCCTGTTGCCCCACACAATTATGTTTGTAAGATTGGATGGTGGAACCTAACAATTTAGTGTTTCCAAGTGTTCAAACTTCTCTTGGAGAAATTATATATATTCGGGCTATTTTTCTATGCTTTACTACACGCACAGCACAGAAGTTGCTGGAAGGTGAGGTTTTCCATATTTCATAAGGTAGTTCCATATTTCATGGCCATTTTTTAAGTTTATTGAAAGGAGTGGCCCTGTGTGGACCTGAGACTCTGCCTGTGCCTATGAGTGGCCCTGACAAGAGAGAGTATAGCAGAGATACTAGGGCTCACATCAGTAAGATCAATGGGCTGTAATTATTCCTTTGGCCATCCTCAACACAACCATGGACGAGGCGTCTTCTGGGCCCAGTCCTGCCAGCTGCCAAGCAACCTGGCTCTGGTCCACCAAAACACTTAAGCACGTACTTATCTTGAAACAGTTATGTTGAACTACGTCCTCAAAGAAAGAGTGCACATATTAAAGAGCTTTGTTGATTCAGCACCTAAAGAATACAGCATCTTTCAAGAGGAAGCCCTCTGTGCCCCTGTTTCATCTTCTGTCCTTTGTCCTGTCCTCTTAGAGTGCAAGTGCTTGAGGCAGCAATCATTTCTAATCCTCTCTGAGTGTGTGTAGCATTTAGTGTTTGGGGATTTTTATCTGAACTGAAGCCTTTAATTGTCCTCAATAGTTGTGACTACAGTTCTGTGAGGAGAAAAGAGAGGGACTCTACATTTCTTCTTTTTAATAATGCTCATTATTATTCTTGCCTCTCTCTCTTGCTTTCCTTTATTCTTGTTAAGCATTCCATTTTTGTCAGGCTTTCATATTTTAGGCTGCAACTCAGAAATTCCCATGTGATATGTTACTATAATTTTTATTTTTTTTTTTTTAATTTTCAGTTTCAGTAAGGAAATGTTGCCAAGTGGAAAAAAGGCATTTTCCCCAAGCCACTGAACTTGACTACTAGGAACATGAGCAACAATAAAGTCAGGAAAGCAAGTAATGGTGGACCACCTTATGCCAAGCAAGGTAAGAATTTGATCAGTGTCTGTGTGCTCCTACTATGTGATAAAATTAGCAAGTGGAGAGGGGTTTGAAATAAAATTTCTGAGCCAGACACTTCCAAAATCTGATAGAATTTTAATTTGGACCCAAGCTAAACGGTGCTCAAATAACACCTAATAACACTCAATAACACGTTACTGAGGCAACGGGAGCCAAGAGGGAAACACCAGTGAAATGCCTCAAAGCACGCAAGGGGTGTTCTTCTATGAAGGAGGCACGGACGACACCCCAGCTGAAGTGCCTCTACACCAATGCACGCAGCATGGGCAACAAGCAGGAGGAGTTGGAAGCCATTGTACGTCAGGAAAACTATGATATGGTGGCCATCACAGAAACATGGTGGGATGACTCGCACAACTGGAGTGCAGCGATGGATGGCTATAAACTCTTCAGGAGGGATAGGCGAGGCAGGAGAGGTGGTGGGGTAGCCCTATACGTCAGGGAGAGTCTGGATAGTTTAGAGCTCAATGATGGTGATGATAGGGTGGAGTGTCTGTGGGTCAGAATCAGGGGCAAGGCCAACAGGGCAGATATTGTGGTGGGAGTCTGTTACAGACCCCCCAGCCAGGATGAGGAGACAGATGAACTATTCTATAAGCAGCTGGGAGAAGCCTCACGATCGCTAGCCCTTGTTCTGGTGGGGGACTTCAACCTGCCAGATGTCTGCTGGAAATACAATACAGCAGAGAGGAAACAGTCCAGGAGGTTCCTGGAGCGTGTGGCAGATAACTTCCTGACGCAGCTGGTGAGTGAGCCAACGAGGGAAGGTGCCCCGCTGGACCTCTTGTTCACCAACAGAGAAGGACTGGTGAGTGATGTGATGGTTGGAGGCTGTCTTGGGCAGAGCGATCATGAAATGATAGAGTTTTTGATACGTGGAGAAGCGGCGAGGGGGGTCGGCAAAACTGCCACCTTAGACTTCCGGAGGGCGGACTTCAGCCTGTTTAGGAGACTGGTCGACAGAGTCCCCTGGGAGGCAGCTCTTATGGGCAAAGGGGTCCAGGAAGGCTGGACATTCTTTAAGGAGGAAGTCCTAAAGGCACAAGAGCGGGCTGTCCCCAGGTGCCGAAAGACGAGCCGGCGGGGAAGAAGACCGGCCTGGCTGACTAGAGAGCTCTGGCTCGAACTGAGGAGAAAGAGGAGAGTCTATGACCTCTGGAAGAAGGGGCGGGCAACTCAGGAGGACTACAGGGGTGTAGCGAGGCTGTGCAGGGAGAAAACTAGAAGGGCCAAAGCTGAGCTAGAGCTCAGTCTGGCTGCTGCTATAAAAGACAACAAAAAACACTTCTTCAAATACATTAGCAGCAAAAGGAGAGCTAAGGAGAATCTCCAGCCCCTAGTAGATGTGGGAGGAAACACAGTGACCAAGGATGAGGAAAAGGCTGAGGTACTTAATGCCTTCTTTGCCTCAGTCTTTATTAGCAGGGCCGAATGTTCTATGGGTACCCAGCCCCTGGAGTTGGAAGATAGGGATGGGGACCAGACTGGAGCCCCCATTATCCAGGGGGAAATGGTGAGTGACCTGCTGCACCACTTAGACACTCACAAGTCTATGGGGCCTGATGAGATCCACCCGAGAGTGTTGAAGGAGCTGGCAGATGTGCTCACCAAGCCCCTTTCCATCATTTACCAGCAGTCCTGGCTAACTGGGGAAGTCCCTGCTGACTGGAGATTAGCGAATGTGACACCCATCTTCAAGAAGGGCCGGAAGGAGGACCCGGGGAACTACAGGCCTGTCAGCCTGACCTCGGTGCCGGGGAAGCTGATGGAGCAGATCATCCTGAGTGCTATCACACGGCATGTAGAGAATAACCAGGGGATCAGGCCCAGCCAGCATGGGTTCAGGAAAGGCAGGTCCTGCTTGACCAACCTGATCTCCTTCTATGATAAGGTGACCCGCCTAGTGGATGAGGGGAAGTCTGTGGATGTTGTCTATCTAGACTTCAGTAAAGCCTTTGACACGGTTTCCCACGGCATTCTCCTGGAGAAACTGGCTGCTCATGGCTTGGACGGGTGTACTCTTCGCTGGGTAAAGAACTGGCTGGACGGCCGGGCCCAGAGAGTGGTGGTGAATGGAGTTTACTCCGGTTGGCGGCCGGTCACAAGCGGTGTTCCCCAGGGCTCGGTGTTGGGGCCAGTTCTGTTTAACATCTTTATCAATGATCTGGACGAAGGGATCGAGTGCACCCTCAGTAAGTTTGCAGACGACACCAAGTTGTGTGGGAGTGTTGATCTGCTGGAGGGTAGGCAGGCTCTGCAGAGGGACCTGGACAGGCTGGATCGATGGGCTGGGGTGAATTGTATGAGGTTTAACAAGGCCAAGTGCAAGGTCCTGCACTTGGGCCACAGCAACCCCATGCAACGCTACAGGCTTGGGGAAGAGTGGCTGGAAAGCTGCCTGGCAGAGAAGGACCTGGGGGTGTTGGTTGACAGCCGCCTGAATATGAGCCAGCAGTGTGCCCAGGCGGCCAAGAAGGCCAATGGCATCCTGGCCTGTATCAAAAATAGCGTGGCCAGCAGGACTAGGGAAGTGATTGTGCCCCTGTACTCGGCACTGGTGAGGCCGCACCTCGAATGCTGTGTTCAGTTTTGGGCCCCCCACTACAAGAGGGATATTGAGGTACTGGAGCGCGTACAGAGAAGGGCAACGAAGCTGGTGAAGGGTCTGGAGCAGAAGTCTTATGAGGAGCGGCTGAGGGAGCTGGGACTGTTTAGCCTGGAGAAAAGGAGGCTGAGGGGAGACCTCATCGCTCTCTACAACTACCTGAAAGGAGGTTGTAGCGAGGTGGGGGTCGGTCTCTTCTCCCAGGTAACAAGTGATAGGACAAGAGGAAATGGCCTCAAGTTGCACCAGGGGAGGTTTAGACTGGATATTAGGAAATTTTTCTTCACCGAGAGGGTTATCAAGCATTGGAACAGACTGCCCAGGGAAGTGGTTGAGTCGCCATCCCTGGAGGTATTTAAAGGACGTTTGGATGAGGTACTTAGAGACATGGTGTAGTGATGGTTTTTGGCAGTGTTAGGTTTATGGTTGGACTCGATGATCTTAAAGGTCTTTTCCAACCTATATGATTCTGTGATTCTGTGATTCTGTGATTCTGTGAACAGTGCTGTAATTCTGGGCCACTATTGATTAGCAGTGTTCTCAGCACATTAGATGTATGTAATGAAGTAGAAAGGTGAAAATGTAAACAAATACAGAAATAACAACATCAAATCAGCAGGCTGTATTACAGAAAGGTTTTGAATATGAGAGATTTTCTTTAAATGCAATTCAGAATGAGCTAGTTTCAAAGTCCTTCTACAGTTTGGCAAGAGAGCAATCTTACAGATGCACAGCCAGAAAAGCAAGGACAGAGGCAACAGATGATTGTTTCCCAGCTTCCAGGAAGTCTGTCTAAGGAAGTTAGTGGCTTGCAGAGTTTCCAGAAGTTTTGGAAGGTGTTTGTCAGCCTCTTAAGTATTTTTGCGTGTCATCTTAGGTGGTATGTTTGTGGCTGTGGTTGATCAAGGGAGATGGCCTAGATCCTTCTCTTGTAATTACTATCCATCATATCTTTTCCTCCTGTGAGTTCCTGATGAACCTGGTATAGTTTAAAAGCAAGATATACTTCTATGAGTATATCAGCCTTGAAAATCACATGGCCTTTCAGGCCCTGCAAACCTTGAGACATTGTTTTGAAGAGTTGTTCTTGTCAGATTTTCTCTACCTATTGAGTTAACGATTTGAAAGTGAATGGGGAAAACTGTCTAGTGTATTCAGGATAAAGGAAATGCTTCTTTCCTCTTCAGGTCCTTGAAATAACTCAGTATTTTTGCATTACAGTACAGTATTTTACTTGGATCCAGTTCTCCCTTCACAGTCTTCTGTGCCACTGTTTAAATTTACAATGTAAGATATACCTTGTCCTTTTTCTACTTTTTTGTAATATCTGCTCTTCTGTTAGGCACACACTCTGTATTTTGGGCCCTTTATACGTTCTCTTTTTCCATCTCACTTGCCCTTGGAATACCTTATTTTTCTCCCAGTTTTCCTAAGGCAACCTGCAAACCTCAGAATGCTAAAATTTTAGCTGAGCTTGGTAACAGGTGATGAAGTCAAAGTTATGCAAACTGAGTATTATGTTGCTTTTGTTGTTATTGTTCAATCACTCAATTAAGATTTTTGGCCTTTCTTCTCATCACTTCAATTCTTACTTTTCTGTAGAGACAATAGCTCCTTGGACAGGGTTTGCCTATGATCACAGAATGTACCTGTGTAAACTTGAGTATAATGGAGTGAGACTACAACTGTTCGTTTGGTTTCTAACTATCACATAACCTCATTTTACTTGTGTGTACTCATCCTTGTTCTCCTTCCAAGTTCCAGAGACCCTCCATGTCTTCCTGGCATCTGGCCTCCTTCTCACATCTTAACAATGCTTCTTGTATCCTCTCTTCTTTCAACATGAATCCTCCTCCCTTCCCTCATCTCCATCACCTTCAGAAGAGTCCTTCAGTGTTTGCATTGATTATAGTCAGACTGAGTTTGCATAAGACAGTGATTATCTAGCCATTATTCAACAGTTCTGTTAGTCTGAATTATCTCTTTTTTCCTTATCAGTCATATACAAATAGTTATTCTTTAGAGAAATTTAAGAAGAAAACATGTATCTCTCATTTTTTTAAGGACATTCACTTATTTTTGAGGTTATTGTAAAATGAGGAGCTAAAACTCATCTCTTGTTCCCAGAAGTAGTCACTGATTGTCCTACCTTATCGTTTCATTTCTACTCTTTTTGCTCAGTCTGTCTACATGATGGCAGTCCCTTTTAGTTTGTTTCCTGCGTGTACGTGCGCTCCTTACAGACACATTTACAATGTATTTACCACAAGGCACTATGGCTATTCACTAAAGGCAAGGAAAATCAAAACAGTCTGCAGACAGAAACAAATCTCAGAGGCTAGTGATCACCCAGAGAACCTGTTGTGGAGAAGCAATGTCCCTTGCCACTAAGCTAGAAGTATGTGCTGTGTCCAGAAGTGCAAATGTAATTGGGATGGGTGTAATGGTCATACTGAATAATAATATGTTCATTTTGGTATGCAGTTAATCCTCTGCTATGAACGGACATCTTTTTTTATGAAAGTGTTAGCTAGGACAGGTGAGCATCTTTCACTCTTAAAGGCCATTAGATGTGAAGCATTAAAAGGTGGCTATGCTGTCTCTATAATAATGCACAATGGGATAATGAGGATAGCTCACAATGAATAAAACCTTGCTCTCCACTGTATTAAAATGAATGATTTTATATGTGATAAACGTTTCAAATACCCACACAGAGCTTGATGGATAATTGGCAAATCATGTCACCATTCAAGGGAAGGTCATCTCTTAAACTCTTGTGTCTCAGCTATTTTAACTCCAGCTCTGCTGTCATTTAAATACTTTGATATTCTCAGTGTTGGCAGCTGAATTTGTCTCGTTTAATAGTCTTTCCCTTTACAGTGCATCAGTGAGATGCAATCCCATATGTGAGTTCTCATACAGTGACATACATTGACATGATGTTCAATTGAAGTAAAGAGAGACTGTAACAAGCGTAATGCTGCTTTTGTTTGGAACAACTGTATCAGCTCAGCATTAAAAATGTTTGGAGTTATCTTGGGTTTTGGTTTTTATTTTAAATGACTGCAGCAATTATGTGAGTGTATGCTAAATCATCATATCTTCCCTTTTGTCTTTAGCACTAAATTCACGTTGATTATTTATCTCTCATATAAAAATAGATGTGGACAAAGATTTCTCTTATATTAATTGGAGAGATTGCTATAAATCTTTATGGCCATTGAGGACTAACTTCCCAGATATTACAGAACAAATACTGCTAATAGTCTAGTGTCTAGATATGTAAATGCCAGATTTTTTTATTAAAAAAAAAACCAAACTGAAGTACTTTTTTAATTAATACTGAGGACAATCTTAGGGTAACTAGTATTAGAAAATTTCCAAGTGAGCAAGAGTTGATTTGCAAGCATTAGTTCTACAACACAATAATTAAAAACAGGTCTGTAACTAACAGGGGAAAAGGTGTTTTGTTAGGTTAGATGTTTTTTCTTTAAAAGAAAAGAAATAGAATACATAGTTGTAGCCTTGATTCTGGAGGAGGTTTTAAATTTAGGTTTTGCCTCTTTGATTTAAAAATAAAAGTATCTGAAACTTTACTCCTAAGCCAGGAGGTAAGACTAAGTGCATAGAAATGTGAACTACCACATGTAGGTTGGAAGGGAGTTTCCCTTGACGCACCCCCGCCCCCATGTTTTCAAGTTGGAGGACCAGATATCTTATGGCTGAAAAAAAGTAATATATAAAATTACTTTTCCAGTAGTTGGGGTTTTAATTAACCAATCAGTTTAGAAATGGTATTGTTAAAAAGATAAAACAGCAAAGAAAGTATCTATACTTTAGAAAGTAGTTCCACTTTTCTCCAACTGGTACATTTCTCCAGCTTCAATAGGCTTTAAAGCGCACTTTGACAGACCGATTAGTTGGATAGTGTAGTAATTGGAAAATGAGACAAAATGTGACAAAGTTTTAGCCACAGCTAAAGGGATGTTTTTCATTGATGACTGAATGCACAGGCATTTCCGTGCAGAAGATTCCTTCCGATGGTAAGTCCTGTATCTAGTCTATGTTTGTTTAAAACCAAAAGTAAATTTAAATGAAGGAGGGAACAGGATGGAAGGGAAAGGAATAAAGAGACATAACATGTCATGCAGCTCTGCAGACATACATTTGAACACTACATTCATCAATAGAGTGCTGGATGCAAAAGATGTAGGTAGAGTTTCATGATTATTTCAATCATAAATGCATGTTTTATGTTGTTCCCTCTTATCTAGAATCTTAGATTTTGCAAACTGAAAATTTCCATCCACTTCAATGCATGCTTTTTCTCCCTCTCTGCCCAAAGATGTTTGCCCTATTCTTTAATTTAAATTAAAAAAAAATTAGATGTTTCTGAATAAAAGGAGAAAAATATATAATTTTCTTTTTTTTTAAATACTCCCTCCTTCCCTTTTCTGTTGAACAGTTCTATTGCTCAGATTAAAAGCTGAAATTTAGAAAGAAGTAAGTCTTGTTCTAGAGAAAAATTATTTTCATTTATTGAGTTTTGAAGTCCTGAGAGTGTGCAGCAGACTGCCCTCCTAACATTGATGAAGGCCCAGTTGTCTACACTGTAAAAGATCTTTAGTTCCCCTGAAGACAGTACCCTTTAGTGTACACTTTAAGAAAAACAGCCTTGGTTATGTATGTAATTAACTGTGGTGTCCTGCTCCCTGTGAAATGTAAGAAGGTAAGGAAATCAAATTAAGTCAAACTTTGTTATCTCTTTGTGAACAGTGCTACTTGTACAGACTGGTAGCTTCTTAGGACAAGGAAATGTTCTCAAACCGGACCACGGAAAGCTCTTCAAGATATTTAAAGGTATCCAATTCTGAAAGTCTCATTTACCTCTTCATTAAGATTAGGGTCATTAAGGGAGGTAGATACTCACTTTACTCGAGAGCAGAACATCAAACCTCTCCATTTCCTTTATCTGCTGGATGACTGTGAACTATCCAGGATCACTTACAAAATAATTTAGGCAATGGGAGGTTCATTTGAAAACATGTCCTGGGTTCTGCATTTCTTACCACGGGGGTGAGCAAGAGGCAGAGCACTAGAACTCCTTCATGATGTTTCTGTAAGCTCCAGTGTTAAAGGATTACCTGTTTTAATACTTACTGTATAGGAAAGAAATGCTCTGGTAGCTATCAGGCAGTCACATGCCATTAATTTTTTGCTGACAATGAGTGCAAACTAAGGCACAAGGAAATGGATTGTCTTGCCTGCCTATGTTGTCATATGTTTGTGGCAGAACTTTTTGAGAAAAATTATTCTGATTTATGTTTTTAGTAATAAACCTGTACCTATTTTCACAAAGCTTCATTGTGTGCTCTGACAAGGGCACTTAAATCCCTGATTCTATGATCAGTAAAATAAAATGTGGAATCTCATTATCCACCATAATGGAGTGGTGAATGAAAATTACTTATAGTCTGTTTCTTTTTAAAATATACAGTTTTTACAGTAAATTTTCTACAAGCAGGAATAACAGAAGATTGGTGGGGTAACTGGCATACCCTGTGCAACCTAAATGCAGTGTACTGTGGAAACAGTATAGCCTTGCTTGCACTGGATTGCATGTGATTTGATATGTCCTGCCGGACTGAAGGCAGCTCCACACTGAGCCACCTCTCACGACCCTGCTGCACCCAGGGCACAGCTTATTTGCAGATGGGTTAACGTGCTTGCGAATGACAAAAGTTGTCTTTAGGCCTGCAATCACACAGAGCAGAAGGACCAAGAGAAGGGAAAGGAAAATCCTGTCTTGTAAAAGATGTGAGACATGGCTCTATGGCTCTGACTTGTCCTAGGAAGAGTATGTAAATACAGAAACTCTTGCTAAGGAAATACAGATATTCTTTGAGGCGAGACTTGCCAAAGCAATATGATAGTGAGTGCTATCGTTAGCTCTGGGCAACAATTTCCTAGCCTCGCGTTTTCAGTCACTTGCAGCTTTTCTGAAATTTGCACCTTCTTGACTGAAACTTCATTCTTCAACTCTGCCTGAATATAAATACTTTGCTTCTAGTATTTGAGCAGAAAACAGTCATTTCTTTGTAAGTTGGAGAAAACTGGAAGGAAAATATACTCTGTAATAACAAGAGAGTGTTTTAAATGAGACAAATTACTGAATTTTGAAAGCTGACATTTCTTACAGAAATCACCCTTACTGAAGGGAATAGGAAGGAGATTGTTTTTAATTTGGCCAATTTTAGCAGTTAAAAATTGATTTTTGAGAATGTACAATAGATTCCTCTTTCTCCCATTCACTCGTGAAGTGCACAAACCAACAAGGATCTGTAAGTATGTGTGGATACCACAAGTTTTAAGTTTGCCACTAAACTATCCAAGTACTGGGGCCACAGCTGAAACAGGGGTTCCTTTGTCCTTGGAGAAACTGGAAGAAACTAGTTTGCTTTGAGAACTCGTGCAAACTAGTAAGAGGCTGTTACTCTCCATGGAGAAGAATGGGCAGCTGTTCACATCTTCTCTTGTGTGATCTGTGAGATCTTTTTATTTCTTAAATACAAAAGTACACGTGATGCCTGAGAGGAGATGATATCCCAATACTTGCACCCAAGTGAATGGATAAAGTGTTGTTAGAAATTTAACTTAATCAAGTCCTGTCTTTTGCATCTTCTAAGACTAAGCTTTTGTGCTCTTTCTGCATTTTCTCTTTTTGTGTGTATATTGTACAGAACAGATGTAGACTTTCAATAAAACTTTTTTTAACCTGGAAAAACTACACTTCTGTACCTTTGAGTTATATGATGACCACTGTCTAAATACAGACTAACTTGTTTCCACAGCAGTAGTAGCACGAAGAATCTTCTTGAATATTTTTTTTGCCTCAGGCATCTTCTGCTTTCCCAAGGAAAGAACTGAAGATCAGAGGAGCCATACCACAATGGTATGCTCATGGAAGACCCAAACGTTTGCTGCTAGTTTTAAGTTTTGAAGTACTATTCAGGGGTCCTAGACCCTTGTGTTTGTGTAGGAAATTTTTTGTCAACCATCTGATGTATGGTCTTGAAGCAACACAACAAATATCCTCCTTAAGAGTACGAGAAGGGTCTGTAATTGAACAACCCATGAGCAGTTCCCTTGGATACAGATGTGATTCCAAGCTCAATCCTATTCCAAACTGTGTACAACTGAAGAAAAGGCTTTGGAGAGCCTCCTCTCCTCATTTGAGTGCTCCACTGTGTGGTCTTCATGTTTGATTACAACCCATTTATTTTTTTGTCATTTCTGTTATTATTTTGGAAACATTGCAGTTAGAGCTCAATTTTGAACTGTACTTCCAGCATCGGCTCAGTTTTCATCCTGCTGCCAAGCCCAAACCAAACTTGCCTGATTTTTCACCCTTTTTATTTGACAAATAAGGACTTGTTGCAATGTTCTTCCTTCTAGTCACGGCACCTGATTAGTGGCTGTCTGATTTTAGCACTTGTGCTACAGTGAAGTAAACTTTTATCAGCTGATAAGAATTTTACTTTTGATCATACTCTTAGCTGGAGTCTGATCAGGTTAAACTATAATTTGCCTATCTTACAGCCTTTCTGGCCACAATACAGAGCCTTGTCCTAGTACAGCATCCATTCATGTGGGGTATGGTGGGGAGGACATGGAGTTTACACCATGATGTTTTGATCATCCATCACAGAACTCTAGTCAAATTGGATTACTCTTGAATACCTACTGACCCATGCTATGTATAACAATTTTTTTCAAAATTTTTTTGAGCAGCATTACTAGACTTCTTGAAGAAATAAAGTTATAATAGTACCTGCTGTTTTCTTCTAAGGACTCTGAGATTCGCTGGGTTCATTTAAATTGAGAGATAATTTTACCTTCAGGCTTTGTGGTGCTAGTGACCTATCAGCTGTCCCCAAAACAGGTTTAACAGACCCTTCAAACCACTATAGAAGAAAATCAGTCTAACTTGAAACCTGTTCTGTTGAGATATTCCTATTTTACTTCTGTTTCATTGTCTTTGTTGAAATAATCTTTGAGACAAAAGTGTCTTAGTCCAGCATGCATTTTCCCTCCAACTCAAGAAAGAAGGGAGGATTTCTGAGGATAATAACAGAATGTAAAGTAAGTAGTTAGAAGGATTGTTTTCCTGCTGTCTTGTTCCTATCTCTGAACAGTTTTTTCCTGTAGATACTACTTATGCCTTGCAGTGTAGTTTGAGTGGAACATCTGCTGGTATGTGGTTGGGATTAAAGTTCCCATGATCTTTATCTTGAAATGTGTTCCAGTATTTTCAGCTTTTATACCTGCTTAATCGTTACATTCTGACTGGTTTTGATCGAGCTGATGGAAAATCAGACTTAGAATATATTTGGCTACAATATATGGATTTGGATACAAAGTGCCTAGATAGCTTTTTCAAAATTCAGCTAAGTGACTCTTGACAAGGCTTCACCAGCAACATCCAGAAATTACTTTCGAAAATTATAGCCATGTAGCCTTAGCACTTCTCTCCACGTTGGTTGATCCTGTCCGTTTGCCAGCATAAGAGGCACAATAGCTCTGTATTTGCAAGTGTACCGGGATGTATGAATCAGCTGGGTAGCATACCTCTAAAAAGGTCATGACTAATAACAAAGAAAATGTACCTTTTACAGAATAGCTACATGAGGAGTGAAAATGCCCTAATTAAAATACTGTTACTATTACCTGCTTCATAATTTAGAATTGACCAGGTGCCCAGTAATTTTTTATCAGTGGACTGTCTCCAAAAAGACTTTTTTTACAGACTTTTCAGAGGTCACGCTTTAGGTGAACTTCCATGCCTGGTTCCAAGTTATTGTGGCTTGATCTGTTGGTGAGTGAATCAAGCCTGGAATATTTCACAAAAAACCTTGACCATTTGCCTGTAGTCCACAAAGCTTTCAGGTACAGGAGCTGAGCACAGCGTGCAGAGTCCACATCAGAGCGTGCCTTGTGACTCATGGCGTCTTGTGAGATCTGAGTCCATGGTTTTCCAGGGGGGCTACAGATGGCCCTAAAAAAGCAAAGGGAGTCTGCAGCTCCAGTCACTCTTCTTCCTTGCCTGGCAGTGTACCTGTGATGGCGTGGTTTGACATGTCTAGGGTAGTAACATGTGTAATCTTCTTCAATGCTTCATCTTGATATTCTGACCCAATCCTCATAAAAGACGATATGACAAAACCTGATGTTTTATCGTGGTGCCTCTCAGGGTAATATCTGTATCTTTGCTCTGTTCTGAGCTCTCCCCACCCACAGCTGACTTTGCACCATATTAGTCTATAGTTAGAAATGCTGTACTTGGAGTGAATTATGTAACTGATAGCAGCATCACCTCCCTTGGAGGACATTAAACGTCTTACAGCACTTGTAGGGAAGACTAAGTACTAACCCCACTGCTGAGACCAAGGCTGCTTCTTAAAAAAACTGTTTGTTAATATCGAGAGCTCTGCACGCTCTGCTGCCAGCCTGGGCAGGGCACGTTTTCAGCAGCCGGGTGGTGATGTGGGGTCAGGGGCAGGGGAGAGGGGGACTGTTTGTGAGCTGTCTCACGTGTGTGTGCGTATACATGTGCATCTAGCTAAATTAACAGATGAAAGTTGTCTCATTCCACGTTTGAGTTTAAATGCATGGTCTTTATTTGCACTGTCGCTTCAGTCTCAACCTGTGTGGAGGGTGAAAGGCTGAGCAGAAGTCCTTGCCATAATTTGTAATTGCTGCATAGCTGCACCATTGCCATTATCTAGCGCTTTTTTCAGAGTACCTCAAATATTTTTGTATTGTGGAGTGAAATCTCAACGTGGTTTTCAACTCAGTCTCCAGTCTTTGACTCTGTATTCTTTTGTCAGCATTAAAACCCTGGAACACTGTGCTGGGTTTGGTTTTGAAGTGTTTTGTGGTTTTGCGTGAACAGCTGAGCCTGCCTTTTTACTATGTAACCGCCAACATCACATTCCCAAGGGAGGCTGGTGAAACATCAAGTGATAGCACAGTGTTTATTTTAGCTGTTGTGAAAGTATACTGGTAGTCGCTTACTCCACTAAAATGCTGGTGAGGAAGGTATCAGAAAACATATGAAGAAGTTGGAAGTTTGCCCTGAGTTTTTGCGAGGATCCTGAAAAAGAGAACCTCTGCTGCCCTGGTGCAGGGACAGAGCAGAGATCCTCTGTCCGGCACAGTGCTCATGCACTGCCTGGGAGCTGGGCGGGGGCAGAGGTTCTGCCTGTTCGTAACCCACCTCGTCTCCTTCCTCCATTATCAAAGTAATTAATGTGAGAAAATAAACCAAAACAAACTAAAACATGACCACAGCCATAGAAATCCCTCTCTGTACAAAGTCTCGTGGTAAGTTTGGAAAGGTACAGCTGATTTTAGCAAAGGAAAGGTGTCTGGGGAGAATGTATGTTTTGATGCAAATTTCTGCAGGAAACGGTGGATGGGATTTTGCATTAATTTTTAAATGTAAATATCTGTAATGGGTACGTAGGGTGGTTTTGTTTTATTTTCAAAGTATTTCTTCCTTGGAACAAAAATACACCTGAAACCTTGACACAGAATTGTGTTTCTCCAACAATGACAAAGCAGGCCCCTTGTTTCCAAGGGCTCTTGACCCAACCAGATTAGCTGTTGTAGCATTCTCAGAGTGACCTTTTCCTGTGAAATTAACCCATTCTGATGAATCATCGGTGCCTACGTTTGACAGATGTCAGTAACTGGCAAGAACTTCACCACTCCGATGATGGAAAGCTGATCGCCTAATGAGCGCACTCACCAACCTGTAAAAGGAACAGCCTTCTGTTTGAGGGATGTAATTTCTTCTGGCTGCCTAGGAGTTGCGGTGATTTTCCTTAAAAAAAAAAGTGGGGGAGGGGAAAGAAGCCTAAGAATGTAAGTACTTTTTTTTTTTTTTTTTAACTGTTTCGCCAATGAGGCAAAACCAAATATTTATTGAGATGTAATACAGACTGCAATGAGGGTATTGATTTTACATGTGATGCTGAATGTACCATTAAGTGGAGCTGGGTGGTTGAAAAGGATGGTGCTGCCTCTCGAGCCTTCTGAGATACTGGTTGCCTGGTCTGCCACTGATCCATAGCCCTACGTCCTGCTGCCGTATGTGGCCCTCTCCTATGGATACCAGTACCTTTCTCTCCCTCTTCCCCCCTCACCCATCCCCTCCTCTGTTTCAGCTCTTGCCTCTCTCAGTAAGAAGAGAGCTAATCTAAAAACAACGTAGGGAACAGTGTGAACAACCACCATGAGAGTCACTTAAACAAATGGATTTGTAAAACTCGATTGTTCTAAGCCTGTCCAAGTAAGGACTACAATTTTAATTAAACATAAGGTGACTCTTTTCACTGAATAAATAAGTGCAAATAACATAGCTTGCAACCATGTTTTATTTCCCAGACAAAAATAGTTCTTAACAGCTTTTTGAAGGCTATGCTTCAGCCACCTGCTGCTAAAGTTGTTTGCTTTTTCCTAGAAAATTTGATCTTCTACAACATTAAAACAGAAAAGTATGCAGTCGGCATGCTTGTGCATACTTGGGGCTAGATGTTTCATGGATGTTTGAGAGCCACATTTTTTAACGAACATTATAACTTTCTACAAACTTCCTTTTAGCAAGTATAAATGGCAGGGATGGAGAGTGGAGAGATGGAACTGTGGGAATTTTTCTCTCATCCTCACTCAACTACAGCTGGGTTTTGGAGACAAAGGCAATCCTCCCTGTTATTGAGAAATGTCAGTTTGCTGCTCTGCCACAAACCTCTTCTTTGCTTTTCTAATACTAGTTTTCACTGCAAGATCCTGTTTTCTTGCTATTCTTCTCTGGTACATGTGCTCTGGTATTTGGGTTGCTGCAGGGACCTTAAAGCATGTATTTTGCAGTACTTGTTTCCATTTTGCAAATACACTGAAGCACATTGTAATACTAGTTGATTTTTGCAGCTGGCATACGAATGTATTGTAGTCCCAACAGGAGAGTGATTGGAATGCAGATGCTGAGAACAGCTGTTTACAGTGAAATCCTGTTTCCCGCTTGGTTTGTTCTGAGCACAGAGGAGTCCCCTAGAAAAATAGATAACCTCTGCTTTTACTTTTCTTTAGACTATTCTCCTTTCTAGAGGTATAAATGCTGGACAAAGGTTCCACATTTGCTATTTCCACAACATTGCTCCAGCAAAGGTAACTACGATGAAAATTTCCTCCTCTAGGACCTTTTCTCTTTTCTGCTATTGCTTTTATCCTTTCCAGGCCACCAAGCAGTGTGTTACTTCATGCCCTCCCCTTGGTGTCCTATATCAGCAAAACTGTTAGGTACCAACAGTGAGAAGTGATAATCTCCAGGATCAGAGTTCATTAAAATTTTATGGGATTTACTTTCTGTTCCAATACTCCCATATATTACAGATCACTACCACTTTTCAGTCTATTTCTCTGCACACTTAAATCAATAATTACGTAACTAGCAGGTAAATGAAGGAGAAGCAGAATTTGAGATCCTTTATATTGAAATTCTCTTCCTGAGTCTGACATGCAAGATGAGGAAGGGAAAACCTTAATTCACATGAATCAGAATACTCTTTGGGGGCTAATTTACACCAGATGAGGATCTTGGGTGCCATATAGTTTCTGATTTTTAAGTTTGTGTCTTAGAGGCAGCTCTGCAGCTATGCATTAAAGCTGTTGTATGGACAGCAGGCAAACTGCATATATTAACATGTTGTTGTTGTTAAATCTAAACCATTTTTTTCTGTAAAAGTGCTTAAGGGGAAAGAAAACTTCCAAAACTTAGTCCAAATTGCGTCTTTATGACACAACAAAAATAAAAAGTAAAAGCCAGGCAAACTGAACATGTTTTTTATTGTTATTAAAAAGAATATGGATCTGGACTGACAGCTTGTAAACTAAGATGCAAGTTGATCTGATTTCAAATGGCCAAAATGTTTTACTATCCTCAAAACAACTCATGGAAATCATGATGTTTTGTTAAATGATTCAATACTCAGGGGCTTGATTTGTCTTCTTAGTAAAAGGAGATTATGCCTCAGAAGAAAGTTTTGCATTTTCATGCAGTTACCCTTTGAATTAACAATTAAAAGCAAAACAAACTGTATCTCAGCAGCTGAGCAGAGACACATGCTCAGGTGATCTATCCATATTTTGCCCCTCATCCTCTCCACTGTTTGCTCCTTTTCAACCTGACAGCCCAGTTACCCCAGCCTTCCCCCCACATCCCTATTTGCTCTTCTATCCCCATCTCTCTTTCTCTACAACCTTTGATGTGGTTAACCTGGCTATTTTGGAAGAGGTGCAGTTTATCAGAGGTACAACTGTTTTCTTTTTAAACAACAGCCTTTTCACAAACATCCCTTCCACCCTAGCTCCTCGTGATTTAATCAACAATAAGGGCAATAAAACTCCTCTTTATTTACACTGGACTGATGCTTTCTTGAGTATAATGAGACAGACTTTGGCAGGTGCAACTTTATAGATAATTTGTAAAAGCCCAATGGACACTTATGGCTCTCCTACGATTAATTATATGTGTTTATAAGGTATGTGTTAATAGAGGTGGATACATGCATACATGTGATTATAAAACTAAATGAACAAGACATAAAACAAAACTGACAGAATGATTCAATAGGGAAAGAATAAGCAAAGGAAAGAGGGCTGATTATTTATACATAAAAAACCACATCAGTATGATATTTGGGTTGCCCTGGCAGTGGAGTGAGCCAGGAGCTGCTACTACTTCTCAGCAAATGATACCAGGCATCTCTGCTGGTTCCCAAGCCTACAACTCTGTATACAGAGATTAGACAGGAGGTACTTAAGTAACAACTACCACCAAGTGAGTGAATAACTGTAGAGTATAACCAAGTGCTTAATTTTTGATAGAAAAGCAACATCTCCTTAAACAGCATGTCTGTCATTCCACAGATACAAACACTATATTGCATAAATACTATACTTTCGCTCCCTAAATGATGTTTTGCAAGTATTCTTTAGCAGCCCCTAAACCAAATTGTTTATAAATGTGGCAGTGGAAAAGCTGTATCCATTAAGTTTATCTGAAAAATAAAAAGAACCCTGCTGTTAGTTACGGAAGTAAAAAATAGCTGACAGTCATTTCTTGGCTCTTGGTGGTTTTAGTGAGCTATTCGCTGTGATAGAGGGGACTATGCAACCACAAAACTGCTGGAAATTAAAAATAACTCCATAAATAAGTAATATAAAATTAGCAATGTTCAACCAAATGAACATGGATGCATTTAGCTACAGCTAACATGTAACACTGATTCACTGAGAGAACACCTGAGGGCGAAATTCACAATCCTATGTGCAAAATGGAGATGCTCACTCAACAGCGACCCAGGTCTTTACCTTGGTGCTTGTTCCCTCAAGAAATGTCAATGTCTTTTAGCTAGATCCAGGTGTAATAGATGTCACAAACTTAAATGTAAAACTGTTGGGTGAAAGTTACATTTTCAATGTGATGCTGGTCCAGTCTTAATGAACGTATGTAAATGAACTCAAAGAAACTACAGTATTTTAATCTGTGATCGTTTGTTGTGGACCCTTTCCTTCTCTTTGTCCTACTCCTTCTTTAAGAATTTTTATTTTGATTTCAACAGAAGCAAGCTCAAGCCCAGCTTTTGCTGCATTTCTAACTGCTTTGCTTGGGGAATTTGCAATACTATTTCAATGCAATTCATAAGTTTCACCCCAAGGCTTCAGCTGACATTCTTCCCATGCACACAAATGTACCACTCTCAGGTGGGGAGAGGAAGGACAGAAGGACTGTAAAGTTGAAACGGCAAGAGACTGCAAACTGGAGATAGTACTGTAGAAAGTAACCAGAAGTACTGTAGAAATTAACACCCAGAACTGAAATTCAGATTGGGAGCCAAATGGTTCATCTGTGTTTGATGGGGTGGAGAGAGGGAAAGGGGGGGAATCACTATGCTGTGAATCACATATTATATTATTTTATATTTTTAAATATACCAAAGATATAAAATACTAAGTAAGAAATTCTTATCCTTTAAGGAAGTTTGAAGCTGAACTTGAACACAAAATTTGGAAGATAATCATAATCTTCCTTAGAACATAGGTCTTGTTAACCAAAAGTTAACTTTTCTCTGACTTTTAATATTTTACTGGCTTTGAAGCTGTGAAGGATGGGTGGTGGAGATGAGAGATTAAAATCTCTTACTTTGATATCTAATTTAGAGTTAGAATTGTTTGATATTTTTTGTGTAAAACTTTTATTTCATTATTGCTTCAAAAGTTCCACGGATACCAAAACAATCTTTCTAAAATAGAGTACACAGCCCAAAGTCACACACATTTGGGTCTGATTTTAAAATTGGTTCTGCTTTGCAATCCTAAGTCACTCTTTAAACACAAAGTAAATGATGGGTGTCTTGAGCTGCTTTGTATTGGAGATAGCAGTGTAGATTTAACTTGCCTCATGGTGGGAAGAATAGTGTGTGTGAAAGACAGTCCCTTTTTGAGGTTCTGGTGGCACATGCCAAGGTAATGGGCTGCCTGATCTTTAAGAATAACAGATAACCTGCTTTGACGCTGTGCAATTGTGTGAATTCAGTGAGACAAATGTCCTGTGTTTGTCCTCAAAACTGTGTTCAGAGCCTGTTGTTCAAAGGAAGAGTTTAGATAAAACTAGGACAAAAGGGACAGCTATTCACTGGAACATCTGTGGGCTACATGACCCAAGGACTCTTTCTGGGAGATACAAGACAGAAAACCAGATCTTCATCATGAACAAGAGATTTTATTTTTCAACTTTTGCATGATGAAGGATTTCGAACATAAAAGTTCAGAGCAATCGGAGATCAGGAAGACTGCTGCAAAGATTGTTGCATTCCCAACCCCTTCCATCACCAATACCATGAGGGAAGGAGAAAGGGATACAATGCAGAATGAGCCTCATTGTGAACTGATCTCATCTGCAAAAGGTAAAGGACTTGTCAGGAGTCCTCCCTTTATCTTTTTTCTTTTGAATGTTGTTTCAGGATGTTTGGGTTTGCCCAAAAAAATAAATTAGAGATGTAAACTGTTTCCTTCATGCCATCCAATAGGATACATCTCTTGTGGTTTAGTGCAGGCAGTTGTTAGTTGTGTCCACTCTGACCTAAAGTTAAATAGCTTCCAGACCTGTGCTGGCTCACAATCTGGCAGTTTGGAGCACAAACGGCACTTGTGTGACTCCCTGTGCTGCTCTCGGTGGACATACCCTCCAATCTGAATGATACTTCAGATGTCAAAAACATGAAACAAATTGCTGCTCATCAGAGCGTGTAGGAATAGAGAGTAGGCACCATCCCAAAAGCATATAAATCATGGAGAGACACTTAATGCCGTATGGCAGAACTCCAGTTGGGTGGGATCCTCTTACATAAAGGGAGCAAGACAAGATTTCAAATGAATTGTGCCTGGCCTTTGGTTTTCCTTGCTTTCCTGGCATGTCTACTTTTTGTTCTCCTCAGCCCCCTCCTTCCAAAGAGAACGAAAGCCCTAATGCTGTTTCGCTGTTGTCTTGGCTTTCCAGGAGCGCTTCTTACCTCAGTTGTATAGATGAGCCAGTCAAAGAGCAAAAATGCCACCACATGGTTTTAATGACTGACAGTGGCACTTCAGTAATGAACCCCAAACGCTCGGGTACGTTAGCTAATAAAAAACTGCTTAGCTGAAATGTGTTTTCACCAAGCATCTGTAGGGCAGTATTTGAATGGCAGATCAGTTCATACATATCACATCATCTTCCTGTGGGCTATCCGCAGTCAGGAGAAGGGGCTAAATTCAAGGAATAGTCTGCAGTAAATAATTTGCTCTTCTGTAGAAGCTTTTCTTCTCTATCCATTTTTCTCCTGGTTTCTGCTCAGCACTTCTGGGCAGGCTGTTTTCCCAGAGGACTTTGTCGGTTGCCATAGGCTGCTGTTGAGGAATAAAGTTCAGTCACAGTCTCCAGTGTAATGTAGAAAGGGAAAGCATTAATTAAAAAAAGAGGCAGCCTAATACTTACAGCCTTGTGAACAGACCCCGGGCAGCACAGAGCTGATTCTTCTGGTTCATTTCTCCTTCAAACTCGGGCATTTATGCTGAGTCAGATAGATGAAACTATGCCTAGAGCAACACTCTTTAACTGCTTTTTTTTTTATGTGCTGAACACCTGTCCCCTATCTCTCCCATTGCATTTAAACAGTACAAGTCTCATAATAGCATTTCTGTCTCTTTTTCTGAAGAAATTGATTCAAATCTATTGATATTTAACAACAGCTCTTTAGTGGGAGATAATAATTGGCTAAATAGAGGTGCCCTTAGGGTATTTAGTGGCTTTAAAGTAGTACATTTCAATCTCGTTCTGCTTGCTTTTTTAATAACAGCTTTCAGGCATCAAAATAGCAGGACATGCTCTGACCCAATATAGCGATCCTCATCATCCGGATAACAAGAAAGTGGCCAATAGTTCATATTCCAAATGGAAATGCAAGAAACAGAGTCATGGACAATTTAGGAACAACTTGTTCATCAGGAAATTCTCTCCTAACATTTGACATTTTAGTGGTTAGGTTATGTCCTGTGTTATACATGCTTGTATCTCCTTGTTAGAGATGCTAATACAATTGCAAAAGGATCTCATTATCCATAGAATCATGTACAGCTTAAAAAAAGTCCCAACCAGTTCTTTGTCTCAATGATTTTTTTGCAGCAGTGAGTTCTCCGCTTAAGAGATCAAATTGCTGCATTGTTTTCAGTTTCACTGTCAGGTTCTTTTGTCTAAGAAAAGAAGGTTTACCTGATTTAATTTCTGTAAGCCATTAGTCATCACATTTTACTTTGTTACCTTTGTTCTTTTTAAATATGCCATCTTTGCTGTCATCCTACAAAAGTTTTTTCGAGCCTCTGGTACCCATGTCCCCACTTCTGAAGTACTTTTTCTCGAGCATTTGCTTGACATAGTGGGTCACCACTGTACACTGAGCAGTGGGGTTTCTGTTTATCAGTCATTTTTCGTGACGTCTGGATCATCTTCCAGAATCATCACCATTCATTTAGAAGTCAACAACGTACACAAGTAGGTCAAATGCTTTGGCACAATTTGTGTTACCTTGCATTTTATGCGTTGTTGTGCTCTTGGTTCACCCAGCTTTATTGCATCTTGCTGGAGTGCCATACAGTCTCTCTAGTCTTAATTATCCTGTATAACTCTGTGGCATCTGCAGTTTTTTGCCACCTTCCAACTCATTTTTAGATCTCTCGTGGATAATATGAACAAACTAACCTCACTGTGGGGCTTTGGGGCAGTCACTGACAACTTCTGACACATTTTAATTTGACTGTTACTCCTCCTCTTTAATTTCTGTCTTGCAGCCAGTTTCTATCCAACGACAGGGCTTTAGCTCTGGTTTTGTGTTTCCCACTGTACCTGTAAGCCATGGAGAGGTATTAATTCCTTTAATGCCTCCCTGTCTGCCAGCTAATTTTCTCTTGTCATATTAGCTATGGATACCCACAGTTGCTCCTTATTCCTGCAAGGTGGTAGGCTTGGCCTCTTTCCCAATGCAAATCCTTCTCCCAGATTCCTAGGTCCCTCTAGAAAGGTCATGAGCTACACGGAGTTGTATAAAACAATAACAAGAAGCAGCCCTTCCCAGTAAGGGAGGAAAGCTTCCCTCCAGAGTGTCCCAAAATCTACTAACAAAGCAGTGTTATCTGAGGCAGTCTCATCACTTAAGGGAGTGCAGTAACATTACAGTAATATCACCACACAAATAGAGATGTCTCACAGATCTAAACTCCCTCTAAATAAGGGCCATTCATAATTAATTGCTGGCTGGTCTAACAGTAGTGGTCATTATGATGAAGCAGTTTGGGGAAAACCGGAATCATAGGAAGCTGTAGCGACTTGATAAATATTAACAAGTTAGTATCACACAGGGCATAAATCATCCTACACACTTCTATCAGCTCTAAAACACTGCCTGTGCCTGCCCTTGAATTTAATGGCATGGGTAGCTGTGTGGGTCTTAAAGTTTACTTCTAATTCAGGCTGGCAAGGGTGATGGAAAGCACTCACCAGAGGGCAGAGTCTGGTTCTTGAACTGTAGTTATTACTTAGCATATACTTAATTAATACTTAGCGTTCCTTGAATGATAATGAGTTTTTAACACTTACAAGCACCCACTGCTCAGCAGCTCTCTGGATCAAGGTTGTGCTGTGTTACAGCCAGAGGATTTTTCTTCTTTGTAGAAGCAATTTTTGACCAGTTTGCTTTCACGCTCTGTCTCTAGCAGAGCACTGAGGCTGCAGACAGTGCAGAAAACAAGATCTCCAAGACCTGTAACCAGAAATATTGCTTCCTTTCCTTCACCCTTCCCCACTGGAATGAAAAATAAGAAAAAGGTGACATTCATTTCTACTGATGTAAGTATTTGCAAATCCGTATATTTGTGACGCTTTAATTTTAGGCCTAAGTTGACCTGACGTGTCTTTTTAAGGAGCTTGCCCAAGGCCATGCAGTGGCTCTGTGTCAGCCGGGATTAGACCTCAGGAATCGTTGCCTTTCAGTCCACTAGACCAAGCTGCCTCTCACGCTGCCATCGGACTTCTCCAGGCCAGATCAGTCTGATCGGTTTCTACATGGGATTGATCTTTAAAAACATGCGTATCCTAACTGCCTAAGAAACCAAAATAATACTTTTCTGTACCAACAGAGGGCATAACTTTTTTCTTTTTTTTTTTTAATTTTTTGTATGATGGAATTAGATCACACCTGTGCCATATACTTTACAAAAAAACCCTGAGGCGCTTAAAGCTCAAGGACTGCTGGTCCACTGTCTGTACTCATCACTTCATCTTTACATTTGGACAGGATTTCCCTTTGCCATTTGGCTGGCTCCAGAAGTGATGTGGGTGGCATTCACAGTAGCAAGAAATAACTCAGGGTAAAAGATTGTGAATTCAATTAAAGCTTCAACATTGTTTCTTCATTATCATTTCAGGCATCCCTGGACCACAAAACTTACTATCCAGAGATTACATTCTGCCCTTTCTCCTTGTCTTAAGGATTGTGCAAACCAGATGGTGCCTGTGTGCCTGGCTATATCATGCTCCTTAAGAAGCAGTGGAAATCTGTTTCTAGCCAGCGTCCAGCTCCAGAATTTGGCTCCCTCCTCTTTCTTCCCAGCTTAGTCTGGCTTCTCCTATGCTCCAGGACAGGACATGTTGCATGAAGCCTGCCAGCCTGCTCCAGGACTCATCGACTGACTGCCTGACACGTGAGGTGCAGGCTGCAGAAGAGGGGTTTCAGAGCTGTGCGGCAGCTAGCAGCATACCACCCCCCAAAGCCTTGCGCCAGCAGGAATACCGATGCCACGCTGCCTTGTGCCGTGCTGGGGCTGTGCATCTGTCCTTATCCCAGCACAGGCTTCCCTGCTCTGACATCCAAGGGATGAGGTTTGGGGGTCATCCCACGCAGAGAGATTTGGGATGGTGATGCCATGGCAAACAGAAAGATCAGAGTTTTTTCACTGTAGTTGTGGGAAAAAAAAGTATTTGGAGCATGAGAAGAGGAGACTTAGCTGCACAGAGGTTTTGAAACCACTAGCTGAAGGTCTGACACTAACGCAATTAACAAAGCAAGATAGATTATGTAGATTTCTCTGGATCTGCTGGGAAACTGCTGCTTATTACAGTTTTCAAGGCCCTTTAAAACCCTCACTGTACAGAGCCAGACTAAGCAGAAGACCATCGCAGCTCCTTTTGTGATGTTACAGGAACTTTGCCAGCCTTCAGATTTTCATGATATACACACAGTAGCTGTGGGACAACTTCTCACCATCTGTAGGTAATAACAGTAATGTCTTGCCCTGTTACAGTGCCTTTCATCTGCAGATGTCAAAAGGGTTTCCAAACATCAACTAGTTAAGTGACACCACTCCAGTGAGATATGCACTTCTAACTTGGGTGGTTTGGGTGGCTTTTATTCATCTAAGAGCTCTGAAAAGGCTGTCAGCCTCCTTGTGCTTACAAGGCAAAGATAATGATAGACAAGAAGATGCGGTGGTTCTGGAGCCCGTGTACTAGGACGCTTTAGGTAGGGAGGAATACTTTACCTAGTGCCATTTTTATACATTTTGACTGTGTTCTTAAAAATCCTTTATTGGCCTAAAATCTGAGTAGCCATGTAAAAGAAAATAAATATGCATCTAGGAACAGCTGAAAGCAATCCTTTTTTTTTGTAGGGGAGGGAGTATAAAAAGTCAAGATAAAACAGAAACTAACCAAACTAGTCCCACAGCAAACACAAAACATTTTATGGCTTATGGTTGTGTTCCAGCATGCCCCTGAAAGCTGAGCTTACTTTTGGAGCTTTTATCATCCTGCTAATAGTTTTACTTTTTATTGAAGGAGGGGAAAAAATTATTTCTGGAAAAACATTCTATTCTTAGATGGGTTGATATTTATATTTCTATCTGAGAAACTTGGTGAAATCCTTTTGGTCACTTTAAAGGGAATTACCATTTTCCCACTGGGGGTATGTGTTTGGGTGCTGCTTATACTCAGGCAGCTGAGTCCTATCCATCTTCTCTCAGGGTCGAGGTGATGAACCCTCTCTCGTTGCAATCCAGCTTTTGCTGAGACCAGCCTTTCCAGGAGAAAGAAGAAAAGCCATCATCTCCCAAGAGAGACTGGGCGTCTGGCAGAGCCCAGCCCGGGTAGCTCTGAAGTGTCCAATCTGTACAACCGGGAATGCAACCAGGGCTTACACCCCTGTGGCACAGCTTTTTCCTTTGCTGGGAACTGATGGATTCTTGAGGCAAAGTCCACGAGGCTCCATCATCAGTACTGTGGTACTAACTTGCTAAGGTGGGTATTTGGAATTCTTTGATGACCTTATTTTCCAATGAGCTCTACACAGGCTCTTCTACCTAAACAGAAAATATACTCAGCTTTTAGGCCAAGCAAGATGAAGCTTACAGTGGGATTGCAGCCCCACTTTGTGTCCTTTATGCTGAACTTTGTAAAGGCCGGCACCTTCTCAAAGGTAGCCCAGAAGAGAAGGGCAGCCAGAGTAACCATCTATCCAAGTGCAACTGCTTGTCAAACTCCTTTGCATTCTTTGGTCAGAGTTTTGGGGCGGTTTTAAGAAAGCACAAGATCAGTAGTGCACATGATTTAGGATGCTCTCATTATATTATCGTATTTAGGGGATAGAACAGGATCTAGAAGAAAAGAACTGTGAATAGGCATAGAGAGCATTGTTAGAATTCAGTCACACTCAGCAGTGCAATATCCTGATATTAAACCAGGTTGCCTTAATTTGAATCTATAGACTTTCTGTACTCTTAAGCATGCAAAGAGTAGCATTGACTTCAGTGGGACAGTTTGAATCCCTAAAGTTAAGGATGTGTTACAAAATCCATGGGAGGAGGGAAACTAAGTATGTATGTGATCACCTCACTTTCCCCATACCAACACTGTTTTAATGTTGAAAGTAAACAGTGGGTGCTACTTAGCCACTGTGTGTCCAAGGAGTTACAAGTCCCATCTTAAAAAAAAAAAAAGTAAAAAATAACCCACTGAACATTTACTGTGTGAAGCCGTCACAAGAACATCTTTAACACCATAATAAACACCCAACACCGCAGCTGAAGTGAACATACATCTTAGCAGAAGTGAGTGTATAATTATCAGTTCATTGTTTAATTGTTGGACTCATGCCATTTCAAAGAAGACACAGGTGGCAGTCAAGGTAGATGCAGGATGAAATGCTTGTGTGTTGTCATCGTCTCACATAAACTTGCAAAATCAGAGCTAAATGTATGTTCAGCAAGTAATGCATGGAGCTTCTTTTAAAATACTCTCCACAGAATTCATAGGTGTTTCTGACTGATCCTGCTGGGACTGGAAACTCTCTTGTGCCCTCTGACAGTTATTCATCTCACAGTTGTAGATTGTAGCATCGACCCACAGACCCCACTTGAGCCCCCGTGCTAAATGGGGACTTTGCAGCAAGAGAGGGCTTATGCAGAGTCCTAGTATTGTTTCTCAGGAGCACAGAAAAGACTTTAAGGACTGCTCCTACCGCCTTGCTGTGCTCAGCTGGAGTTGTGCTGAGCTGCTCACCATTACTTTGAAAAGCAGAGAGCAGAGGGTGGCCATCAATCTCAAAAGAGCAGAGCCAGTGAGCCACCCTCAGCAGCTAGTGCCAGCTTCAGAAGAATTCTGGCTAGATTTCTCTTGAACTCTTCCTTTTGTCTCCTTTCACCTTCCTTTTTTTTTTATTAATTACAGGCCTCAATATCCTACTGATGCCAACAAGATGGGGGTAAGGGGAAGAAATGTTTTACATAGTTTGTTTTCTATTTATTGTTAGTGCATCTGGATACCTTTAACACACATACAATGCATGTACAGTTCTTGCTGTAACTGCGACATAGCTCACCTCTCATGAAAATTTATAGATTCTTTCAATTTTTAAAGGCAATCCCAACAACAACTTTAAATATGCCAGAAACATCACACTCTTGAAGGAGGAGAGAGACAGTCACAACAGATTTTCTTGGTGCTACATTGTGCTTCATCCCAAGTGTCGGCTGGCTTTTGTTTTTTAATTTAGAAATGAAAGGCAATCCTTATCATTAGAGTTTCACCTGATAAACTAGTGTACTATAGAGCAAGCCAGTCCTATTTCAATGCTGTAAACAGGCATTGATGCTCTTGAAGAACTACAAATGTTAGTGGTTGCTGAATATTCAGTTTACCCATTTTCTTCTCTCTGAATTTGTTTTGGAAAAAAAGGGAAGCCATAATGAGAATAAATCAAGTATTTCTCTACTCAAAATCTTTCTGCAGCTCTCTTATCCTACTCCAGGTGCACAAAGAAGCTGGGAAAGGATTCTGATTTTTATTTTGGTCCAAGAACAAGCCTCAGGTGTTGTAAGGCTCCTCAGCATCACCTGTTGCTCAGCTTGCGTGAAGTGCTGAGACTGCTGCTCAGGCAAGCACTTGCAGGCAGGCAGTGCGTGCCCCGTGCAGGGTGCTGCTGCGACAGGATCTGGGCAGCTGAGCACTGGCCCAGGGAGGAAAAGCCTCATAGCTGTAGGGGGATAAGGGTAAATGCTGAAGAGCCTGGGAGGCTGGGGAACGCGGATGGATTGCTTTCTCTGCGTGAGGGTGGAGGCTGGGAAACTGGTAGGGGTGGGAGGATATAGGCAAAGCAGTGGGGTCCTAAGAGGTGTATGTGAGAGATTCGGGCGTGTGTGCGGCAGGTCCCAGAGCTGCACTAGTTGTTAGAGGTGGTTTGCAGGCTACGTGGGTGTCTGTCAAGTAATTCATTGTTGCTGTTTGGGGGTGGGAGGTTTAAAAACATACATTCAGCAGCAGTGGATTTGAGGTCAAATAGTAACATGCCAATGACATTCTGGGGAACTGCAAGCATTCCACAATGGTATCTATGCTGAGCTGTTCTCCCTCTAGATATTAAAAAAAAAAAAAAAAAAAGAAAAGAAAACCTGCCACATACATACCCACAAGCCATGATTTTACTTAATGAGAGCACTATTTGCAGTAGAAACTCACTCTCAGCCACCCTTCTAAGTGCTGCCATCATTTAGTGTAAATGGTTTCATAACAGCTTGGAACAAAAATGATTTCAAGTCAGAGATCTGTCATTCAGAGCAAATCCAGAGAGAAGTCAAGTGACTATCATATGTGAATCACTTTGAATTTAGCTGACTACAGGATATAATTACCTCCATTTATTGTGTTTATGAACATTTCTTTGTGTGAAAAGGTGTTTTTTCAGTTTTTAAAATGCTTCTGGTGGACACAGATTGAGATAAATTCCAACAGAGTGGAAGAAATACATTCATGCACCCGTATCTCCACAGCTAATGTCATTAATTGTACTAAGTAGCTCAGTACTATTATGTTTTGTATTCCTACAGTTTGTGTTTAAAGTAAATGCCAAAGACAAGATAAAGGGACATTATTAACACAGATAAATTACAGGGAACACCTTTCTCTTAGCAGTTTCAGCCATCACATTTTCAGCATGTGTTTCGTCTAATTGTTAAACAAGGAGCACAGTTTTAAATTAGTGACTGAACAGGCTTCTCTAGCTAAGGTTTACCTTCGGAAAGAAAGGAAAAAGTAAGTCAGTCTGCCGCATTGCTTCTGCCTTCACATTCTTGATGCCTAAAGGGTCTATTTCCAGGTGGAGGAAAACTTTCAGTGCTCCTTGCTTTTCACCAGTGATGTTATTTCAAAGGTTAGAGGAAGGGAGAAGATTTGCACAAAACGACCCTTAAAGAAGTAATGTAGAAAAGTGACTCACTCCCTTCCTCCAGACTCTCTTGCTATATTCAAATTTGAGGAGAACTCACAATGTGTTTTTCTGGCAGTGCAGCACACCACTTTGAGGAGAGGGAAACACGCAGTCTGCTGCAGGCAAACATTGAGACAACAAAGCATATGAGCATCTGGCTGTTTCATACAGCTGGTTTCAGGGAACTCTTTCTTTCATCAGCCCGAGGGTCTGCAGCTATACCACCCAGGGGTTTCCCATAGCACGTTAGAAGTGGACAACACTTGCCCTTGGATACATGCTGGATGTTTGAAAACTAGAAAGGTTTCCATTTTTCAAAAGGCTGGTGTGCTGACTTCATTTGGGACTGCTCCAGAAGCTCCACATCTACAAGATGAGCTTTTCTTCCTGGGAATACAAAGATGAGCTGCCATGGGGTGTAGCAGTCAAAGGTTTTTGTTCTCCTGACAGGAGGACTCTCAGGGTAGGACACCATGCCAGATGCACCAAAGCTGTCTGCAAGTGTCTACAGCTGCACTGTTCAGAAGCTTTAAGTAAATGAGCTCTTTCCAATGAACTTTGCTCTTAATCCAGGGCAGTAGTTGTTGGACTCCACACTTATTTAATCACACAGACAGTCATTAACATTTTAAACATCTCTGTTAACCAGGAACAGCCAGGAAACCCTGATTTCCAGATTGCCTGTGGGTAGCAGAGAAGCAAGCATATTGGTGATTGCCGTGTTTCTGGATACATTTCTCTCGCTTTCCATCGCAGGAAACATGACCAGAAATCTCTTTTGCCAAAATGTGTCCTTACACCTGCCTCTATCCAGAATATGTCTCACTTCACGCAGACAGATTACAAATGAACAAACACTATGAGGCCTGGTATTTCAGTAAACGAGGGTGAAGAGAAGTGCTGGCATGCTGTGGTGTCCACAGGCTCCAGTTTCCCAATTCCCGTTTCTATCAGCCAGTGTGAAGGATATCATCCAGCTCCTGGGGTCCTCATTAATGCCTTCTGCACTGGGCAGCAGGAGGCAGTGAGGAAGTTAAAGAGTAAATGCTGGTTTTTAGGTTTTTGCTACAGAAGATGCAGTTTCTTAGGCTGGCACCAGCCACTCAGAGAAAAACTCAGATCAGCACACAGATACAGCCAGCTTATTTTTCTCTTTTTTTTTTAAAGTACCATCCATCCCCCTTGAAAAACCCTTCCTTAGTGCACTGTATCTACCTAGATGTATTCTGCAGGCAAGCCAGCAGTTGTCTGCAAGAAAACAAAACAGCACTGTGCTATTGCTGTCCTGAAGGTCTGGCTTCACAGATTCATAGCAGAGAGAAGGTGTAGGGTTAAGGAGAAGGGAGGAGAGGGGATATAGAGGACAACAGCCTCTGCCCTACGTGCATGAAAAGATTTGGCTGGGAGCCTTGCGCGGGCTCCCACAGGTTCAGCTGCCATGCCACTCTTACCCACGCCAGCCCTCCTTTTCGGTCAGATGTGGTCAGGGACAAGGCTGCGCAGGCATCTTCTTCCTCCTGGCAGTTTTCCGGGTGCCCCCATGCTGTGCCCCGATGTCTACTCATCATGAGACAAAAAGCACGGGCATTTGGACTGCAAGCCTGACTTCAAGCCCATGTGGTCCACCCCAGCTGAAAGATGCTCTTTCTCTAGTGGGGTCTGGTGCAGTGCTCCTGCTCCTTCGGAGTTGCTTCCACTTCCTTGCCAAGTAGGGAAGAGCCTACGACAGTGCACACCAAACTTTCACGCTGAACTGCACTCACGTGAAGCTCGCACTCAAGATTTCTGCATTCATTTAGCTCTCAAGCAGTACGATTACCACTTGGGCCTTTTCTGATAAATGGCATTAATTCACAGGAATATGCTACTTAAATAATTTACATTTTTTCCTGTTGATGGAGAAAGGGGGCTGAGCCATAACTGTCATACCCAGAAGGAGACACATCTTGCATGCTGGTTTCATGAAATATCCCTCGTGGGAGATGGAGGTGGGCCGCACAGGGCTGCCGCACGGTGCAGGGGACTGTCCTGCCCATGAAAGTTTCTCCAACTTCTGGAAGAAGACATAAAGGTTAGCCTTTTTCTTCTCACTCGTATCTCCGCTGCTATCCATTTTGTTAAGCTTTTGCATTTATGTTCCTAATTAACAAGTGAATTGTGCCATTTAATTCAGCACATCATATCTCTTTGTGGTGCATACTCTTCAGTAATAAAGTGGCATTACATAAAGATTCTTTTTCCACCTTTGAGTCTAGATCAAATAACATATGATATCTTTGAAGACGTTTTTATTGGTGTTCTTAAAACATATGAATATGATAGTAGTTTTCTTCACACACTGGAAAACAACCCCACTTATTTGCTTTGCTTTGCTTTGTTTTAATTTGATAGGAAGTATACGTATAATTATGTCTCTCCCTTTTGTCTGTCATTTTTCCTGGAGCCCAAGCAGAGCATGCTCCTACACAGGCAATGAAAAGAATGGCATCTCTTGAAAGAGATTTTGCCTGTTGCTTAAAAGCAATGTCTGTTTCCAAACAGAAATATTTTAAGACAGATTGACTGCTCTGAATAGGCTGGAAACAGACTCTCATAACCTCAGTTATAATGCCTTGATAACAACATTTGTGAGATTAGAAATTGAATTAGCTAGGTAGAGATGTATTTGAAAATAAGCAGAAAACATACAATTCATTCTGGAAGTGTGAACTCTAAAGCTGTTCTATTCATTAAAAACCTACTTGTTGCTCCATGATTTATTATATGTTGTGTAAATAAATCACACTGATATGAGTAGAGAGAGGGAGGGCTGTGTGTAACATCTGCAGCCAACTCAAAGCTCTTGCAAAGGAGTCTTTCACCACTTCCTTTCTGTTGGTTGCATACAATTTAATATAATATGAAATATAGATGATTTGAAATCTCCTTGCTCAAAAGACTGGAGGCTGTAGGGTTTTCAGTTAGAAGAGTAAAAAGGGAAGAGCAGTATATACAACTTTGCAAAGGATGGCAGTAGGCTCTTGTGCAGAGTGTGTGTGGAAGGTGTTGGTCAGGTTTTGTTCATGTCTAGCCTGTGTGATGGGATTAGGAGTGTTTCATTTCCATTATCTACTCTGCACTTGGCACTTTACAAATGAAATTTTGTTTCTACCACCAAAGGATTTACATCTAGGTCAAGACTTTACTAGCCATTAAGTGAGCTTGTGTGAATTAGAGCTGTATTTCCTGATGGCAGCTGCAGGTACAGCTAGGTTGTAACAAGACTGCATTTGGAAATTTGTAAAAGGAGCAGGATTACAAAGCAGCAGATGGGAACAGAATTTCTATCATCACCAGCGTTTGACATCAGTCTCTGGTCCAAATTGGGACTGGGTGGAAGAAAGCACAACTGCCCTGATGTCGGTGTTTTCGACTGTGCCCAGCTGCTTTGCTCTGTTGGAAAAGCCTACAGCAACCAGAACAAGCTAGTGAATCTGACCCATTACTTTTAAGTGCTTTGCTGAACACTCTCACTTTGGGGTTTTGTTTGTTCTTTCTTTTTTTCTTTTTTCATTTTTTTTTAATGGTGAATAAATCCCATCTGGCTTGTCAGTTTTCATAGCATGTTTCAGCTTTGCTGTATTTGGCATAGATATGAGTGAGTGTGAACATTAAAGAACCTATTTCTTATCTAAACCTTTCCTTTCTTTTGGTTTCTAATGATAAATACTGCATAGCAGAGATAGTAATTTTTTGTGGCTCCGTTCTGATCAACAGAACAACTGAATTTCTGAATGGGCTCTCCTTCAATTTGAAACAGTGTTTTCTCATTGGCAATATTAGGAATTGACCTGAAATAAATGAAAATTTACATTAGATTATTATTCTCATCAGACTTACCTCTAGTGTCTAAGCATCGATTTTACTGCAAAGAGTAAACTTCAATGCCTTCAGCTGATTAATGTCCTGTTCCCAATTTGCATGCATGGATAGTATCTACCCAAAGGTCAGAATAGAGGAGTAAGGTGAGCTATGTTAGTACCTCTTCCTCAGCCGTGGGTTTGGCAACGAAGACAAAGAGACGGAGAAAGAAAGCACGTGAAGATTCATCCCCAGGAAAAGGGATCAAAAAGGTCATTTTCAGCTCCATGATGTGTATGTTTCTTTTAATCAGTTATGATAACAATCAAACATACATAGCAACAAAAATGAAGGCTTGCCTACTTCTGCTTATTCAGCATTTACCAAATTTAGCTCATCTCAAAAGATTGGTTTTTAATTTGTGATAGGGCTTTCTGGTGCTGTTGTCTTTTGAGGCAGAGAAAGCACGCACACGGCAAGAGCAACCACAGGGAGTGATTGCCAGAAGGATGTTGTGGGGTTAGTAGGAATGAGAAAAGAAGATGGGCAAGAAGTGTAAAAACTGAGGTAAATTGACCTTAAGAGTCTGATATTTCCAGCCACTAATTAGTGAAGGAGGTAATTGCATAGTTAAAACTTAATTTAGTATAACTACATAAGTCCATTTCTTGGAAATGATGGATGCAAAGAGGGCCACCAGTTTTTCAAATTACTTTAAAAGAATGAACCATGAAGCAATTTCTACGGCAACTAGCTGCTCCTGAAAAAAAAAAGGAAAAAAATCCATCAGGAAAATGTTCCACGGATGCTGCATCTCCACTTCCAGTGTGGAGGACAGTCATTTCCACAGTGCAATGGGTCCCTCTTCCTCTGCAAGGTTTCCCACGCTGCCTGTCATCTCATTTCTCAGTGATGCTCTGATGCTGCTCGGACACATCGGAGGAAGGTGAAGGCGTATTGACTCGGCATCCTGTCCCTGCACCATTGCCTTATACCACCTGAGAATGAGGCACCATGCACGAGCAGAAACCCATGTCCAAGTGGAAGCTTATAGCTGAATGCAATCGATGATTGCCTTGTATTGCTTGATTTTAGGAAGTGTTTTAGGCAGTTTAAAACTTAGGTCTAAGTCCTGCAAGCACTTGCATGTGGTGGGAATCACACCAATCAGATCATGGGGTCAAGTTCACTGCAGTTTTTAAAATGCCTGAGCAGCGTGTTTCCTCTCAGAGGATTTGTACATAAGAACGATGGAGACAAGAGGCTTATACGGTGTTTAAACTAATGGGAGGTCTGTCTAAGGGCTGATATATTTCAGCTTGTGGGTAACAGGGTATTAAGACAGCTTGAGAGATCACTTACCTGTGTCCTACAAAAGAAAACTGGAAAGAATATTGTGAAACTGATGTTTGTTTGTCCTCAAATGCTATACAGGATTCTCCTATCTTTCAAACACTAACCCAGTCCGTATATTGCTGGAAATGCTATGTTTTTTATCTGTTTCACGTTGGGACCAGTCCAAGGCCCCTGCCCTGCCACCTCCTTGGAAAGCCAGGCTGGGCACAGCTCAGAGGCAGCCAGGGACTGCGGCACTGGGGTTCCTGCTACAGCAGGGGGGCCATGGAGGGGCACGTGCATGCGTGGGAGGAAAGCGATCCTCCCAAAATGTCAGCTGCTGTCTCTGCACCACTCCTCAGGCAGTGGCTGGCATGACAGATCCAGCTTTTTGGGTACCTGACCCTACTTCAGCATCCCAGATGCAGCCCTTTGCCCTCTTCTCTCCCTTCCTTTCAGCAGGGGAAGCCTGGTCCCATCTCATCACCACCCATTTGGCAGCAAAGCTGCATTCGCTTACATTTCTGAGGAGCTTCAAGCCAGCCCTGTCTGATAGATGTGTGTTTTGCATATTTACAGTAACTTGTGAGTTTATTTACAGTCAGTTACATTCCTTATGAGTAGTGACATCTCCAGGTGTAATATATCCAGGATCAATAAATGCCATTAAAATCTTTATGCACATTGTAGCTAAGAGATCGGAAGTGTTTGAATAAGTCTCAAGTTAAGTGAGCATATCAAGTTGACAAGCATTCGTTTTAAACTATGGTTGTGAAGGCCTGATCTCAAAGATGGTTTAGTTACTCATTCATCTGAAACTCCTGTACTTTTACCTCTGGCTTATTTTGATTTATTAAAATTTATTGAAAACATAAGGCATATTGAATTTTCTTGCTTTAGGCTATTAAAAATTGAACCTTTTATGTTTGCTTAAAAATCTTGAGGGTGTTTTGGATCATTTTCTTTTTTTTTTTTTTAATTAGCAAAATTCTTAAAACCATTTGCAGTTTATTTGATTTTATTTTCTATTTACCTTGAAACAAACTTCAGGTTTTGATAAATGGTGTTTCAATGCCCATTCAGATAGTGTGAGTTTAAAAGCTGATTCTTAAGGAAATTTTTAAATGGATGATTGTGACAATATTTTACCCTGAAATTTCATTTTGAAAAAAAAAAAAAAAAAATTGCTTCCAGAACATTTCAAAACCATGTGGGAGCAAAACGTGAAGGACAATCCCAAATAATCACTTTCTGCATGCCCATGAAAGCAGCTGATATCCTTGACAAGCAAACCAAACATAGTAGGGAGGTTTCTAGCTTACCTCAATTTGTTTTCCATTTACCTGCTTCAAATGTGTTTTACCTCTCCCTTCAGTGTGTGATGTTGTTACATTTCAACCCAGAAACACTTTCATCTGCAGTACTGATATTCTTTCCACTACAGCAACTAGCCAACCTGTGTACAGAAAAGGTCTCTACCACCATCCCTTCCAGACTTTGAAAATTTTGTATATTTTGTGACATTTTCCCTGCACATCCCCATCCCTCTGCATCCACCCAGTCTGCAAGGAATGACACAGGTTTTTTTGCAGTGAGTACCACTCCTTTCCCCCGCAAGCAATTCTACCATCGAAACTGGAATGTATTGGTGTTTGTTCCCAGCCCAGCTACATCCCAGGATGTGGGAGCACTCTCTTGCTCTCCTCACAGATCTGCTCCTACTGCCTGTGAGCATCTAATGAAAGAAACTGGTAAGTTCTACCATGTCCAAAGACTCCCACGTGGTGTTGTACAAAAGTTAGCACCTGATCATTCCCAAATGAAGGGATAGGAGAAACATAGTGAAAATATTTTGAGATGTAGATTTCAGTAGAAAGGCACATTAGTGAAGTCTATGCTTCACTATGAAACATATGCCTCTCTCAGCACCATACATCTTCATCTCAACCCTCCCCCTCCAGTCTGACATTCATACCACTTGCATACAACCTCACATACCTCCAGTGCCTGTTGCAAGAAAAGAAGCTATTCCACTTTGTTAAAGACACAGCCCACAGTATGATTCATTAATTTATCATTATAGCAAATACTTGAAGCCAGATCGGCTTTATGGCTACCATAAAGTGTCCCTCCTAACAAAGAACGAGAGCACCTTGCAGTACCTACCTAATACTGAAGTGATAATTGCACCATTGCACTGTTTTATGAGGCAGTAATCCAGTTCCTGAGCAGATAAACTACAAGGCTGAAGGCTGAGTAGTTTATCTTGATGAGGGAACCATATTATCACCGAGAAAAACAGCATGATGGTACTATCACCACTTTTCTGTGCTTGGGGTAGGGATTTTTTTGTTTTATGGTGTGGTTTGTGGGGGTTTTTAAGTCTTTCAATGTGCCTTTACCCAGCTACCAAAACTACCTTAAAACCCCTATGGATTTGGTTTAATCTCATTGTGTGTTTAAAATAGCTCGCAAGGAAAAGGTACTTGTAGACAATACAAGCATCTAATGGAAATGTGTTTGAATGTTGTGTGTAGGTAGGCAACGTTAAAGAATATGGCCTGCAAAGCAATGCACTGCTGGACTGAACTCCTTTTGCTTCGTTTTTCGTTTGCCTAACTGTGGGGTTATGCCAAGTTCTGATTTTAATATTAAAAAGTGAAACAGTACCAGCTATCAGCCAGTGCAGACGTGCACTGTGACCAGAGAGGTTGCTCACCACTCTCTGCATGGTGTGGTGAGTACCTGGGGCTGGTACAACTCCAGGGGATCTGTGTATCAACTGTGGGAGGCAATACTCACTGTTTTTATTTGGGGCTGGGTATCCGTGATTTCTGCCACTGCTGAGGCCTGGGCAAAGCCCCTGCAGGCTGCCTAGCTGCCTGTCACATTACAGGGGTAAATTTCAGCTTCCAAAGGGTTGCTCACCCCTTCCACAGAACCGCACGTGTGCATACGAGGATGTTTGTATGCATGCAGAAATGTATTTCTCTCACAGGCAATAACGTTGTGCGGTTTTTTTTGTTTCAGTGGTTGTTGTTCGTAAGTGGTTCTTGATGACTTGGTCATCTTTCTTAAGCTGCTGGTTTTGTTATATGAAGCTTCCATGCTGAGCTGTACAAAATCAATAAATAACAAGAGGATATTTCATCTCCTTTTCCTGCAAGGGTCTATTCCTCTTGACATATGCAGGCAATGTTGAAAGGCAAAATTATTTCCAAATCAAATGATAAACCATGCCCTTTGATAAGTTTTGCTTATATAGGAGATTCTGAGAGAAAACAAAAATGTCTCTCTCTTCCTCATAACTTCTTTCCTCAGGCTTAATAGAAAAAGATAAAATGAGAACCATTACAACGGCATTTGCCACTTTGCAGGCAGAATATATTGCAGGTGAGTAGGCATTCACCTTCAGAGATAAAACTGAGTCAGAGAGAAAGAGTCCACATTGCCCTTAGAAGGAATGATCATTCACGTCACACTGGATGTTTTTTATGCCAGCCGTTTGTCAGTCAAACAGCAGACATCTTTTTGCTGCACTCTGGCCCCATGGTTCAAACAAAAAGATGCCATAATAGAAGAGGCTGTCCAAGTCATGAGAGTTATTAAATGTCTTTCCTTTGCACCTAAACCTTTCTTTTCTTCACACAGGATAATTGATATGGTCCCTGTAATATTAAAAAAAAAAAAAAAAAAGTTGTTATTGTGTATTACTGAGGGAAAATAGGAAATCACAAGAAGAGGATGACCTCAAACTAAGGGCCACTCTGTGTTATGGTTTGCAAGGGGGTACAAGAGACCAAAATGCTAGATCCTTTCTTGTTCCTCTGTGTCACCTGCAGAAATGCTGGATGGCAGCCTGAGGAGGATAGCGGCTTCCACGGGTCCCCTGTGTCCCCTGCCCTCCTAGAGAGCTGGACAGGGCTGGAGGTGGATCTGTGTCTGCTTTATGGTCAGCTCTGCCAGCAGTGCAGGCATATGCTGCCCTCGTTCAGGCGTTGTTGCAAGGTATGTAGTCAGATTGAGGTCCATATTTTTCTGTGGACCCAAACTCTTGGAAGTGCCTGTTACATCAGGATGCCCAGCTTCAGATAAGTTGATAAAGGCAGGTCTTGCTTGAACAACCTGATCTCCTTCTACAACCATGTGACCCGCCCAGTGGATGAGGGGAAGGCTGTAGATGTTATCTACCTGGACTTCAGTAAAGCCTTTGACACTGTCTCCCACAGCATTCTCCTGGAGAAGCTGGTGGCTCATGGCTTAGGTGGATGTACTCTTCACTGGGTAAAAAACTGTCTGGATGGCCGAGCCCAGAGAGTTGTGGTGAACGGAGTTAAATCCAGTTGGCGGCCGGTCACAAGCAGTGTTCCCCAGGGCTCAGTTTTGGGGCCAGTCTTGATTAATATCTTTATCAATGATCTGGATGAGGGGATCGAGTGCGCCCTCAGTAAGTCTGCAGATGACACCAAGTTGTGCGGGAGTGTTGATCTGCTTGAGGGTAGGAAGGCTCTGCAGAGGGACCTGGACAGGCTGGATCGATGGGCCAAGGCCAATTGTATGAGGTTTAACAAGGCTAAGTGCAAGGTCCTGCACTTGGGCCACAGCAACCCCATGCAACGCTACAGGCTTGGGGACACTCACAAGTCTATGGGGCCTGATGAGATCCACCCGAGAGTACTAAAGGAACTGGCAGATGTGCTCACCAAGCCCCTTTCCATCATTTACCAGCAGTCCTGGCTAACTGGGGAGGTCCCTGCTGACTGGAGATTAGCTAATGTGACGCCCATCTTCAAGAAGGGCCGGAAGGAGGACCCGGGGAACTACAGGCCTGTCAGCCTGACCTCGGTGCCGGGGAAGCTGATGGAGCAGATCATCCTGAGTGCTATCACACGGCATGTAGAGAATAACCAAGGGATCAAGCCCAGCCAGCATGGGTTCAGGAAAGGCAGGTCCTGCTTGACCAACCTGATCTCCTTCTATGACAAGGTGACCCGACTAGTGGATGAAGGAAAGGCTGTGGATGTTGTCTATCTAGGCTTCAGTAAAGCCTTTGACATGTTTTCCCACAGCATTCTCCTGGAGAAACTGGCTGCTCATGGCTTGGACAGGTGTACTCTTCGCTGAGTTAAGAACTGGCTGGATGGCTGGGCCCAAAGAGTGGTGGTGAATGGAATTTACTCCAGTTGGTGGCTGGTCACAAGCAGTGTTCCCCAGGGCTCTGTGTTGGGGCCAGTTCTGTTTAATATCTTTATCAATGATCTGGATGAAGGGATCGAGTGCACCCTCAGTAAGTTTGCAGACGACACCAAGTTGTGTGGGAGTGTTGATCTGCTTGAGGGTAGGAAGGCTCTGCAGAGGGACCTGGACAGGCTGGATCAATGGGCTGAGGTCAATTGTATGAGGTTTAACAAGGCCAAGTGCAAGGTCCTGCACTTGGGCCACAGCAACCCCATGCAATGCTACAGGCTTGGGGAAGAGTGGCTGGAAAGCTGCCAGGCAGAGAAGGACCTGGGGGTGTTGGTTGACAGCCGCCTGAATATGAGCCAGCAGTGTGCCCAGGCGGCCAAGAAAGCCAATGGCATCCTGGCTTGCATCAAAAATAGCGTGGCCAGCAGGACTAGGGAAGTGATCATGCCCCTGTACTCAGCACTGGTGAGGCCACACCTCGAATACTGTGTTCAGTTTTGGGCCCCTCACTACAAGAGAGACATTGAGGGTCTGGAGCGTGTCCAGAGAAGGGCAACGAAGCTGGTGAAGGGTCTGGAGCAGAAGTGTTATGAGTAGTGGCTGAGGGAGCTGGGATTGTTTAGCCTGGAGAAGCGGAGGCTGAGGGGAGACCTTATCGCTCTCTACAGCTACCTGAAAGGAGGTTGTAGAGAGGTGGGGGTCGGTCTCTTCTCCCAGGTAACAAGTGATAGGACAAGAGGAAATGGCCTCAAGTTGTGTCAGGAGAGGTTTAGACTGGATATTAGGAACAATTTCTTTACTGAAAGGGTGGTCAAGCATTGGAACAGGCTGCCCAGAGAGGTGGTGGAGTCACCATCCCTGGAGGTATTTAAAAAACGCTTAGACGTGGCACTTCAGGACATGGTTTAGTAAGCATGGAGGTGTTGGGTTGATGGTTGGACTAGATGATCCTAGAGGTCTTTTCCAACCTTAATAATTCTATGATTCTAAGTTAGAAGGGCTGGCTCTCAGAAGGTGCTGAACACTTATTTCCTTTTGCCCTCTTTCCCTGCCTCCCCTTGAACAGAGCCTCTTCAAGGCTCTGAAGTCAAGGACCTCCAATTGCTAATCCATTTTTAAAGACTGTGGTTGGTCTACAGGTATTTCTGAAACACCATCACTCTTATCTCTGGTCTCCAGCTAGAAATGTAATGCAGCACGTAATTGCACAAGTGTCTCAGTAATGGTGCAAATTCAAATTAAATCGTGGGAGTTTTCACACTGTGCACATAACTCCTGATGTCTGTTTTACAGGCTGCACAGTTTAGCAGCATGCTTTTTAAGATGTAGCATGACAGTAGACATTAAATACAAGAAAAATAAATGTATGGTATTTGCCACAGTACGAGATTTTTTCCTTCCAGGGATGACACCAATGTATACTAAAACAATCTATTTAATTCAGTTTAATTCTTCCTGGCAATAATGTCTAAAAAAATAGTACAATGAAGGCAACCAAAGCCCTTGGTGAGCTAAGTTAGATTTGGAGTTTTAGAATAAATATTTACTCTCTTGGACTCAAGTAGGAGAAGAGTATTCACCATTCCCTGATCCCTCTTCCCTACTGGGCTGCCACAGCCCATATCCTCATTCTTTTTGTGGGTCACACTGAAAAGCGCTTTCTTCACAGGTCCACTCACATCTGCTGTTTTAAGGCTGAAGACTGCCTTGCAGCCACTGAGCCTTTAGGGATGCGGTGCTCTGCAGTGTGTGCAGCATGAATACTGTGTTGCCTGTATTCTACCCACCTTGGGAACAACGACGACCCAAAACCAGACCATGACAAGCCATCTCCTGGCATCTAACCACACGGTCAGCTTTGCTCTACCAGCCTGTCACAACTACGGATCATGCTACATTCACGTAGCCAAACAAGTAATGATAAGAAGCAAAAAACACGGTGCTTGTCCTCCATTATCTTTTGCTTTCCCTCTTCTCCAGTTTTCCACACATGAAGAAGGGGGATAAAAGAACGAATCCCCATTGCACCAGCTCACTCTACAAAACTGCTTTGGCTCAGAGGCAGAATTGTTCTTGATTCAGCCCAAACAGATTTGGGCAATGACAGGTTTGTGTTTCAGAGCACAGGAATGTTCAGGCATCAGCAGACTGGCTATTTGTTTAGGTTTATTTTTTCATATGACATAATCTCCTTCCAAATAATGCCTGCCATTATCTTGGATGATGCTATTCCTACTTGTGCTGTTCACAGTAACATTTTCAGCACTGACATTTTAATGCTAACGAAAGCTAAAGGCAGGGAGTTCATTACAGAAGCTCCCTTCAGGCTTTTGGCAAGATGTAGTGAGATGCCAGTTGTTCCCAGTCATTTTCTGTGAACGAGAATATACTGGAGCACTCAACCAAGTAGAGTATATTCAACATTATTTCCTTATGGTACATACACCATATTTTGTCACAAGTGCGATGAGAGTTCGCTTGATCATGCAATCTCTTCTGAGTTTTTTTTCTAGCATCTTCTAAGCCGGCGGTTATTCAAAATGCAAGAAACTTTTGAAGGCTGCCTGCTGCATGTGGTACCCTTGCCTTCTTTCCTCCACTTCCCGTTAACAAATAGAACAAGAACAAAAATTTAAAGGTATTTAAACCTATGTTACCCATCAGAAAAGGCAGGTGATATGAAATCATTTTTTTCTTTTCTAAATGTCCCAGCTATATTATTTCTTCTAGCATTTCATCTACTAGAGTCTTGTTGTATGTTGCTACAGTAATGTATTACTATTTTCCAGGCACTTCTTATATGTTATCCAAGTATTTGGAGGGATGATAAAAAATTGGGTTTAAGCACCTATGTTTTAACCACTGTAGCCCTGTCATACCTTAGCCCTATTTGGTTTTACCATGAGACACCTACCCGCCTGTTTAGATGCAGCTTTCTTCCTGCTTTCCCTGACCAGAGCTGGGCACTCCATCAAGGAAAGGTATGGTCTGCCCTGACCTCCTTAGAGAGGAAATGGCACTAAGCCTTCATCTGTTACTTCCTCAGAAAGGGACAGAAAGGTCAGGAGAAGTTTGATAAAGGTGGGAAAAGTTGGATAACACCTCCTAAGTGTTATCCCCACACACTTGCTACACCGAGACATCCTACTTGTTCCTGTTGCCACTGCTGACAGCACCATGCTGCTCTCCTCCTCACTTCCAGCACTACCAGGTTGTTGTTCCTTCTGGATGGACTCAGAGCTGCTTGTAGCCCATCACTGAGCCACAGTGCCCACGAAAGGCAGCGATGGTCCATCTGTACTGTAACTGAAAGTATGAGGGCCTCATATTCCAGCACAGCTGAGCAAGGTACAGTCCAGCTGGCTCCAGCACAAGTAGAGTGAAACCAGGGCAATTGAGCCCTGTCTCAAGGTGACCACTGGAGTATATATCATGGTTTTCACTGTTGCTCTCAATAGCCAGTGTTCAGGTCTCTGCTGCCCTAAGTACATTGTCATTGGCACTCACACCAAATAAACTGACAGTAATTTGGATGTGACTGCACGTGCTGGAATAGCACCTATAACTACTTACACAAAGGAAAGAGAGAGACTGGTACTTGCACAGCCTAATTTTAGGCACCCAGCTCAAGTAATGGAGATAATTTAGTCACCCATTTGAGGCTAATTCCCCTGGGTCCCCTACATAGCCCATGGGAGAAGTTCCTCTTGGAGGGTGCTTCTGAGCAGGAAGATCTCACAGCCATCAGGCTGGTGTTGCAGTGGATGCACAGCATTCTCCCATGTCAAGGCAGTATGAGTACCTCCCAGAGGTGATGGGCTTCAGAAGAGTAAGGTATCTCCTTCTCCAGCAGCAGGAGCATCTTTGGAGGCCAGCTGGGAACTCCACTGGCACATCAGAAATGCAGAAGGTGATTACTGACCTCCAACGTCTTTACAAAATAGGTGGACGCATGAGTCCTTCCACTGCTCCCCTGTTTGTCATTACTGTTCCTGTCCTAAATAAGCCAGTTTGTTTTCCAACATTTTTTTTTTTAGCCAAGATATCTTTTTCCTGTTCCACACAAAGATGGTGCAGGTCTGTAAACACAGTGCTCAGAGGACTGGCCTGGTTTTGTGATTACTGTTTTGTTTATTTTTTTTCCCTGGAAACTGCATCATTTGTTTTCTTCTGGTGGTCTTGTTTATTTTATCATGCTCTGGTGGACATTGAGATTGCAGCTTTTATACATATTAGTTAATCAAGATGTTTCAGAGGGGTGGTCTTGCCTGCCTTCTCTCTGCCAGCACCACGTTTGTCTGGCGCCGCATTAAAGGATTTCCATTTCAGTGGCCCAACGGCATGCATGAAGTCTGAATCATGGGTGGGTGGCAATGTAAACTACGTGAAAAAAGAAAATAATACCTGCAGCCTTCGTCCTGCCACCTCTCCATTAATGAGCAGAAAATTCATGCTCTGGGTTCTGTAAACCTTATTTAGGTGTGTCAGCAAGAGCCAGAACTATATTAAAGGCCTGAAACTGGAAAAATAATTAAGAAGGCTCAATGCCAATTACTTTTCATCTTCAAACTGCTGCTTACAGTTCATTCCCAACAAATACCGAAAGGTCATCAGCATTTTTTTTTTCTTTTTCTTATGAACAGGTTATTTAGATTTCTTCTTGGTGTTCTCAGCACTCCATGGTGTGGTACAGAAAAAGAGTCCGGTATGCTACAAGCCAAACAGCTCATCTCTCATACTAAATGGAATTCAGACAAGGAGAGTCCATTTTTCTTTTTAATCACAGGCAGTATTCATAGCACTTCCTCTATTTTCTGTTTTCTTTCTTATTATCATGGATAATGCAATGGAAATGTAATCATTTTTAATCAGGTTTAATTATGTATTTTATTCTCATTCTTTATCTCTCCTACTTGCTAAAAAGGTGAGTTTCTGTTTCATCCTGCTTCCCTTGTTGGAGCACTATAAAGCCATCAAATAACAATATGTGGCTTCCAAAGCTAATGTGCCTGCACAGACACAGGCACCCCTCCTAGAAACCTGTCCTGAGTTTGGCATCCTCGTTTGGGCTACTCTTGCCATCAGGATTAACGTCAGGCATGTCTTGCACCGCAGTGAGTCAGTGCGTTCCTGTGCGCCCGCGTGCCCTTGGAGTGACACCACATCACAAATTCTGAAACATCTCTCGCACCGGTAATAGGTTTGCCTTGTACCCATTGTATTCATCTCAGGGGTATGGTGCTTCAAAGAAGGTGCCAGGCTAATTCTCATAAATATTCCTCAGTTTATTAATGCTTAAAGGTGTCCCTCTCATCTTTTGCTATTTCAAAGTACTGTTCTGAGGAAAAAGAGTTACAGTCTTGGATTTAAAAAAATCACATTGTTAAAAATAAAATGTTCTTACTTATGTTACTATGAAAACCTTAGATTGCTTAGATAATTATAAGAAACAATTTAAATTCATTTCTGGGTTTTTTGGTTTAGTTATTTTTCATTGCTTTATGCTGGCCAATCAAGGTTCATTAATTTACTACATATGATTCTCTATCATTTCTAGCTCCAGGTTTTCCTATACTGGCAGGGTTTGAATTTTAAGTGCTACAGGCACTTAAATTTGTGTATATTTGTGGCAGCATATTTGTGTATTCACTTTAATCACCGCTGAAATAATAATAAAAAAGACTGCACTGAGATATTTATATTTTATCAAGTCTTGTGTTTAAGTTACAAAAAAATACCGGATACTTGGAAGCGGGAGGTGAGCTTTGTCCCCTCTGTTCCTTTAAACTATCCTGCCTGGGCATTCCTCAGCTAAGGTTCAAGGATTCACAGTCCAGGTCCAGTCTCAAATAAAGTCCTCACTCCCTTTTACATCCTTTCTGGCTGCTGGTGTGCAGTGTATCATGCTCCTTCCCTCTTTTTGTAACCTATTGCCATTCTGGTGACCTTTCCTTTTCTTCTCCAGCTTTCTCAGAAGTGAGCCACAGGCCAAAAAAGTGGGGGAGGATGAAAATGGAAACAGAATTGGCACTCAGTTTCATCCAGCACATTTTTTCTGTTCACAGGGGAAATCTTTATAACCTTGTCCAAAATGTCGACATATTTTTAAACAAATGTTGACAGGGGTGGGCAAACTTCAGCAAGAGTGTTTACTCTAGAGCTAATTTCCTTACTCACTAAGACATCTACCGTTATGATATATGCTAAGAAGGCATTTTCCGGGTTGCAGTAAGATTTTAGACAGTCTGATAACTTGACCATCATTCTCCCAGTCAAATCCGAGGGAAACGTGGGTTTGCTCCTAAGGTTGGTTCCTAATAACCCAATAGAGACTAGCTGTGGGCAAGGTCATTTAACAGCCGAATGGTCATCATTGCTTTACAAGAGAGCAGAGTTATAATAGACAGGGTGGAGTGAGTCACAGCTATTGAAAGCATAAAGTAAAATAAGAGCTTTTAGACAGCTGTAGCACCAAGAGAGGAAAAAACTGTACATCTTGAACTGCTGTAGCACAGGTCTACTGGATCTGTTACTCATGGACGAAAGGTCCCCAGCATGTTGTGCCAGGTTATTTTCATTAAGACTGCAGAAATCTAATGAATGTAGAAGAAGCGGAGCTTGTTTGTCAGTGACAGAGATGCTCTCTCTTTGGAGTGGGGGTTTCAAAAATATGGGGGTGGCATAAGCCAGAGGTGAAACCCTGGCTCTGTTCAGGATTTGAAGGATATGGGATTTTTGCCTTTGTCTTCAATGAAGCCAGGATTTCATGCGAGAAAACTAGTGCATCTAATGCTGTAAAATATATCAGTCGCATAGCCAAAGAATAGATTTAGCTGATGCAGAATTTGTCATATAGCAATGCTGTAGCATCTGTCACAGCACCTGAAGATGAGAAAGTACTAGTGACAACAACAGAAATTGAATCTGTGTCCCTTTCATGACAAATGTCACCTGAGTTAGCTATATGTGTGATTTTGACTGAAAATTGGAAACTGGAAATGGATAATGGAGTTGTTTATTCTTTGGCACTTGGTGAAAAGTGCAGAGGTAACTGCTGTACTTTAAATCAACTGTTGATATTTTTTATATGATTAACAAGGATTTTAAGGTTCATGAGGAATGGCTGAGGCTGTTATCCCTGCACGGCACCATAAAAAAGATTTTATTTTTAATCCTGTGAAGGGCACTGTGAATTGCTTTGGTGGCTTTGACAAAATAACAGCTGTGGTGACTGACGGTTCTCCAGCTGTGTGGTGGGGGAGTCAACAGTTTTATTGGTTTACTTAAAAAGAAATATGGAGTGAACTTCCTACCTTTGCAATGAATGAGGTACCAAAAAGCCTCATGCGGGAAGGTACTAGCACTGGCAACTGTCATGGAAGTTGTTAAAGTGATTAACCTTGTTAGAGCGAGGAGCAGAGCTTTCAACACCTATCACTGTCTCTGACACAAAAGTTGCTGAGAACAGAGTTTGGGGATTGGTTTTTTTCAAGTTAAAGTGTAAAAGGAGATAATTTGAGAAATGAGAAATATTTTGTCCTCTGAGAATTAAATGTTAATTTTCATGATGAAGCCTTCTGCAGTCAGTAAACTACCTCCAGACTTTATCAGCACAAATTGTGCAGTATTGTTGGTTTGTGTGACTTAGCATTTGCTTATAAAGTAATTCTTATCTCAGGTTTCTTTTTAATAGAAATATTACAGTTATTGGAAAATACAATGGGCAGAAGAGATTGTCTTCTTTCCACTTATCGGATATATTTCTGCTAGAACAACAGATGAAAAATGGATTATCCATAGAAATTGTTAATGTAATTTGGTTTTTTGCTGCAGCTGGAGTAAAATACTGGCTGCCACATTTTTTTCATATATCCACACGACTTGGCGCATATGAGTGTGAGACAGGAATACTGTAGACCTTACGCCGACAAAATTTTTACTGGATTCAGCAATTCTTGCAGTCGGTCCTGAAAGAGTAAAACGTGGTGTGATACCCAACAACATACATGTTTCCACAGTATGGCTTACACTATGAAGTTTGAGTAGGCAACCACTGTGGGATATGGAGTTGAATGCTCCAGCCTGGAGATGGCTGAAATAAGGCATTGCTTTTAGCCGTGGAGATGGCGTAACAGTACAGAGAGCTGCAAAATCAACCCCTTATCGTCTGCTCCCCCAGATTAGTTACATCTTGAAGGTAGAAGGAAAATAGCAGCAAACCTGGTTAATTGGAACTGCTTCTCAAATCTTCCCCAAAAATTAGAGTTTGCTTCAAAAAAAACTTGTTCATTTTCAAGAAAACCAGTAGGTGGAAGAACTTCCTGTGAATTTTAAACTCAATAAAGTGAAGTAAAAAAAAAAACCAAAATAGATTGGTTTGTATCCTTTTACCTCCTAGGTCCCCAGCAACAACTGTCAATGCAGATGTAGATGACATAAAAGCACAAAACTACTGAAGTAATCTTGTCACTGGAGTCCTTCTTACCATGTTGGAAATAAATGTTTCTGTATTTTATTTGTTGCATGTTTTTTCTGTTAGCATTTTGGAATGCTAACCATCCTTTTAAATGATTAGTTATAATGGGTCTTGGTGGGAAGAAATGGGGAAATGAAACCAAGCCAATATTCTTTCATGTTAATCCAATTTTATGTCAGTGGTCTTGATCTTTTGTCAGTTTAAGAGTCTTATTTTGGTTGCAGGCTATCGCAGTATTACAAAAAGATCATTTGGCTTTTCAGTAGAGGTAATTTCTGTTCTAAAGGAATTCCCTCCACCTGGAGGAAATGTTGGTATAAATAAGACCAGACAAGTGATTGTGCCTTTCTTGAGAATTACTGGTGCTATAAATTTTAGCTAATCCCAGACCCAAGGAATCAGCACTCTAAACCTCCAGGCCTTTAAACACATGAATAACTCTATTGAAAGCAGCGGCACTTTGTCTGTGCTTAAAGCTAAGTACCTGCATAAGTCTTTACAAGATCAGAATCTAAGGCAGAAATGTATTACCCTGGTAGCTCAAACACCTGATTTTGGATCTATAATGCTGGTATTGTTTGACCCTGTCGTCACACTTGGGTTGTCCTACGTGTTCACTGTAAGACCCCAAGAAGCACAATACAACTTTCATGTCTTGCCTCTTGATGTTATGGAAGAGGGTATGTGTACTATGTTTAAGTCAACCCTTGTTTTCTGCACATGATAGAGACACCATATTCATCTCCTCCTTATCCCCAAAACAGGTAGACCTGTGTTTATCAATGCAAACCATACACTGAAGCGTTATGCTTGCTCCCTTAATGCCAGAAAGCTGGTACTTTGCCACACCTCTCTGCTGAAGGCAGCTGTTTAAAATCACAATCAAACCACTCACCTGCTTCTATGCTGTATTATTCCTGAAGCAGTAGATGCTAAGAAAGACTGAGAGGCACTGTAGACCTACTGTGAGTGTCAAAGAGTAGTAACACTTTTGAGGAAAGTGGCAAAACCCAGCAGTCTGGAATTCCTCATGTTTCTGCTAAGTGCTTCAAGTGGATTTGGCATTTGCTTGTTTTTTTCATAACTGACCATCACTTTCTTACATGGGTATGTTTTCTGCTTAATGAGATAGCACTCTGGAGTTTTTTTTAATGAGTAATGTGTCCTGTCTTTTAACTAAAATTATACGTGGAAGATGTTGTAAAGGAGGAAAAGGGCAGGTAAAGAGAACTAAGACCGCTGAAGTCTTCCTGTCTTGAAGAAGAGATGAGAGGGCAGAAAGAACACTTTTCTCAGAATAGGGCATATGTAACGCTAACTCTGCATCTGTTTCATGGAGGGATACTCTATTTCAGTGGCTGGTCTGGGTATATGATGGAAGGCCTCCTAATACTGTTGTTTGAAAGAGATCCTAGTGTGTGTCTGATAAGTCTGGGACACAATTTGTGCTAGCGGTTCATTTACCAAACCCTCTGGTGTTTCCATATGAATGAGGGACAGGTATAGGCATGTTTGTTACCTGTAGCACACGGATGCATTAGACTTGCTCCACATAAAATCCCCTGCAGTTCCTAGCAAAGTGCTGAGTGTAGCACAGTCTCAGTGAGCTACTACACCCTGGCAGAGATAGCTGAAATTAATAATCTGTTCCGCTTGGTCTTTTGGGAGTATGAACTGGAGAAGAAACTGGTTGTCTGTTAAGTGACATGTGGAAACTCTCTCTCTTTTTTTTTTTTTTAATTACTCTGAATGTTTTATTCAATCAAATTATGATTGACAGAACCTAAATAATGTGGTGCTGTAATATTTCTGCAGTTGGTAGTGTTACCTCTCTTTAAGTTACCAGAGCATTCATTTTTACCTCAGCATGCTGTGTTTATAAAGCATTCACAGATCAACTCCGAGACCTTGGTAGCAGCATCTGCATTTTTCCAATGAGTGTGAGACTGGCACCCAGGGCTGTCTAATCCTTTCAAAATCCTCCAATTCAGGACCAAGCAGCAAAAAAACTGGTGGGAAGTCTGGGTGCAGACTGCTGGGTCTGAGGCTGAATGGATTTGATGGATGGACTGTTCAGTGGATGAGGAATAGGTTGGATGGTCACATCCAGAGAGTAGTGGTCAATGGCTCAGTGTCCCGATGGACATCAGTGATGACTGGTATCCCTCAGGGGTCTGTATTGGGACCAGTACTGTTTAATGTCTTCATCAATGACACAGACAGTGGGATCAAGTGCACCCTCAGCAAGTTTGCAGACTATACCAAGCTGAGTGTTGCGGTTGACACGCCTGAGGGATGGGATGCCATCCAGAGGGACTTGGACAAGCTCAAGAAGTGGGCCCATGTGAATTTTATGAGGTTCAACAAGGCCAAGTGCAAGGTCCTACACCTGGGTCGGGGCAACCCCCGGTATCCACACAGGCTGGGGGATGAAGGGATTGAGAGCAGCCCTGAAGAGAAGGACTTGGGGGTACTGGTGGATGAAAAGCTGGACATGAACCAGCAATGTGCGCTCACAGCCCAGAAAGCCAACCGTACCATGGGCTGCATCAAAAGAAGCGTGGCCAGCAGGTCGAGGGAGGTGATTTGGCCCCTCTGCTCTGCTCTCGTGAGACCCCACTTGGAGTACTGCATCCGGCTCTGGAGTCTTCAGTACAAGAAAACATGGACCTGTTGGAGCAGTCTATGCTTGAGTCTCATAAGTGGGCTGAATCTTCCAAAAGTCCTGAGCATTCATCCTCTGAAAACTGGGATTCAGTTTTTAGTGTATCAGGTTGGCTCTTCAGTTTGTGGGGTGGGGTTTTTTTCCCCTTTTTTCAAAAAAAGGGAAAGCTTTTGAAACCTTAGCCTTTAATCTTAGTAACTTCTGAACCATCCTCTATGTGAAGAGAGGAGATAAATTATTATGGGCTCATTTGAGGATTTACAGCACTTTAACTGCTTGCTGGCTGACCCACGGCATTTGCCTTGAAATACAGGGGCTGGTGCAGAGCTTTCTCACGGAGCAGGTGTCACATTCCTGTCTGGAGTGAGCAAACAGTGTGTGCAGGGAGGGATATTCTTGGTCTGTACATTAAAATATCTGGATTTATGACTGCTGATGCCTTCAATCCTTTTGCACGTCCCTTGTGTGCAAACACTTGAGTTATTTGATTTACTAGTAATGCTGTACATAAGAAGTGTATTTCAGAACTGGAAGTGCTTGTGTAAGGTTGCTTAAATCAGTATATAACAAAATAATTTGTGGCCTTGCCTGTTAGTTGTTACATGTCCCTTTTCCTTAATTTTCATCCTGGCCTTCCTTTGCTTCCATCCATCCAGTGCCTCTCTGTACTCACTCAGACTAAGAGCTCTGTTCAAGTACTGTATTTTAATATTTCTCTCTTCTCTGGGAAAAAAACAATGATGGGGAAAAGTACAGCAGCAAGGAACTGACCTGGCTGTACTTCAAACCAGTGATGTCCATGATAAGAATCTGTTGAACTGTGTTTTAATCTAGCTTAAGAACATAAGTATAACTGCAAAAATGATAGATTTGTTTAATTATAATGTGTCCTGCTAGACTCGATCTTATCCGGAGTGCTTAGGCAGGGTGAGAGCACCTTATGAAGGATGCATACTACAATATCCAAGTGCATAAATCTTCATATTAATCACTTCCATAATACAGTGGCAACACATACATGAAAATATTTGGTTATAATTTTAAACTGTTACAGTAAAACTGGCTCCTGTGAGCGGAATTCCTAAAATCCTAAAACCTGTAAAACAGGGATGATGGACACAGAGAAGCACATGTGCTAGAATAGCTGTTACTGTATGGGTCGTATTAATCATTTGGGACATATAAATCCATCTATAGTCACTGTCCTGCAGTTGGGATGGATGTGGAACTGCTTAACTGCTGCACTTGCCTCTCTACAAATTTCTACATAAGCAACCAAGATCTTGCTGCTAAAGCAGGCAGTAAGTTTGTGGGAGGATCAGGTTCAGCTCCTTGCTTGGATTCAGGCAAGGACATCAAGTTGGTTGTTTTGCCTCTATAGCTTTGCTGTAAAAATCCACCTGCAGAGTGAGGAACCTTTCCGAGCCCCTCATGGTCCCTTCTGTGGTAGGTTCCTCCTTGTTGGAAGCCTGATCCAAAGGAAATGGATCAGGCTTCTTCATCCCCCTCAGCAAATCACTATTTTCTAATGATGGAAGAATTCAGGTGCCATCAAGCACCTCTTTGGTGCTGAATCAAAAGCATCAGCATTAAAATAGACACTTAAGGTAAACTCTAACATGGTTTGTCATAACTGAGACAAGGCACAGATTTGAATGACCTCAATCTCTGCCTGCCTTCATTTATCCAGAAATATAGAGATTGTCTTAATACATAAGCCTGTGAAAGATGTAAATTCATGTTATTTTTGGTATGTTGTACTTCCAGAGACTATAGGGGAAGGCACAAGGGTTTTCCTATGCAGATTTAGGACTTGCAAACAGCAGTTCTATATGATTCTCACAGCTACAATGGTGCTCAAAGGATATGGTACAATGCTGTGGTTTCCATGTCTCCAAACAGAGCTGCCAAATCTCTGGAAATCCTAAATGTGGTAGCTATGCAGGCAGTCACCAGTTTGATGGCTGGTCCATGCAGTCACAGTGAAGTTGCTGTCTTCAGAAATCCTGTGGCCTTTGAGGTAGAAACTTCCATGTTACACTCTGTGGAGAATATTTTGCCACCTCTTCTGAAAAAAAGCCACATACTTTTTCACTGGATTGTTGGTAGGCGAAGCTAAACCCTGAAGTATGCGACTTGGCATAACTCTTTCAGCTGACAGATAGGAATGCTGCACTGTCAAGTTTATAGTTGTAAATGACACTTCAGTGTTGAGGGAGGCAAAATTTATATTTCACCTCAACAATTTTCTACTGTTTCCTTGTGGATGACACCAACATGATCTTCTGAAGATGGAAAAAATGTTAACAGTTACTACAATGAATTGGGGCTTGTCGGCTTTCTGTGCACTCTGCATTGCATCCCTGTGTTTTGCTTTGGGTGCTTTTTTTTTTTTTCCCCCAGAATAAAACCTAGATTGGGTCAATTCAAGTTATTGGGATTCTGGTGCTGTGGATTCTATTCACATTCTGCATTAAGAACAAAACAAAAAAGAAAAAAAATCAATCTTCACACAAAAGCACTTGTTGCTGGATGCTGTCTTTGCTTCACCCACTTTCTAGCTGTGTGAAAGGAATTAATGAGGCACAGATCACAAGCTGATGTTTGTAGCTGTTCAAGGGCTTTTTTTCTTTTGCTTAACTCAACTAAATAAGGACCGTTAAATCTCTGCTAATTTCTTAATATTAAAACTGCACTTAAAAGTATTTTCTCATTAATCTGCGATAAACCATAAAATGTAATATTTTCACCATGACTGTGGTGAAAATGGCCATGAAACTTGTCAGCTTTGTCTCAGGCATATACAGTGTTGTAATAATGGATGTTATCCTCCTAAAATACTTCTGCTTTCTATTTAATTTGCATGCATGAATTATTATACCGATATTGGTTATCAGTAAATTACTATTTTTTTTTTATGGGAGTGACACACACCGGAGCTGAGGCCCTCTGTATCCTGTGACCTAAAAGTCATTCTGCCAGAGATGCTTAACTGTTTTCTAACTGCCTCATTTTTAAGTGCGAATGACCTTTATAAAAGGTGCTGAAATGACAGTGCTGAAGAATGGAGCCCTATTAATCTTTCAAGGCGACTTTAGTATAGGCAAGAAATAGCAAAGGTACAGCAAGCTCACGTAGCACTGTGATGGCAGAACGTGCAAACGTATCACTGGCAGAATGTGCAAAAAGGCAAATATCAGCTGGACAGGAGGTTCGACTGTGGGTTTAGCCAAAACTGATGTTTTGTGTGAGGTCAAAATACTTAAAGCATTTTCCAGACCAGCAGCAGACAGACCTAAGTGGGGGTGAAAGGTTTTGAGTACTGTTCCCAGTGTACTGATGCATCTGGTCCTTAAATCTTTTCTCTTTTTGAGCTCCTGAAATGCTGTTAATTCTCTGGTTTCAAGATAGAAAAATCAGATCCCTCTGCAGATGCCATCACACTGCCAACATGGCAGAAACATTGCTGTTCTGAAGGGGCCATGCTAGCTGGTATCTCCAGTTTGAGACCTGTATCTCTCACAGAGAAAATGCATGGTGTAGGCATCATCAAGCCTAGGCTTTGAAGTGTTCAGTGGGAAACGGAAAGTGCTAAAAGAAATTGTCCTTTATCATGAAGATCTCCGATCACTGGAAAACACAGATGTCAGCAAACAAGTTCACCGTGCTGGGTACATTGTTCTCTCATCCTGTCTGTTCCCACTCTTTAAATGTTTGTTGCACTGAAGTGTACTAAAGTCTGGTGCTTCATGCTTCCCCCCCCACACCCCTTGAGTCAGCTCACTAGACTTAGATGGGCTGTAAGAAACTGCCTGTTTTCTAGCTGAACAATGGAGGCTTAGAAGGATGGAGGTCAACCTTGACAGGGAAATGTTTGTATTTGATATCTGACATAGAGAAATCATCCAAAAAGGGTGGAGAAAATAAGTGCTGAGATAAAACATAACTAAAAAAATTTCCAACAGCGTAGGTTTATAAAGGACATGTTGACTGAACTGGAAATTCGAGAAGAAATGTTTTTCTTCCTCCCTCTAGTTCTTGCATCTTCTTGACCTGGGAAGTAACAAAGTCATTTGGTGATAATGCTTTTAGTTTAAAACCTCTAGCCAAAGAAGTTGTATGGATTTAGAGTAACTGTAGGGCTCATTAGGGGAAGTGGACTGTGCCTGCTGCCATTGACTTGCACCCAGGCAAGTTTAGCCAGCCCTGGCATTATGTAGGACCGCGGGTGTCTTTGAAGCACTCCCTTCCAAGAGTCCCTTACTGCTGGCACTTTATACACGGATATACACTTATTTTTATACAGATATTTATTTAGATCTGCTTCTATACAACATTGATAAGATCATGTAGGCTTTTGTACCTACATTCCCCCCCCCCCATTTTAAAATGAGAATTATAATACCGTTGCAATGTTATTTATCTAGTGATTTTTGCACTCCTCAAAAGGAATTTTGATATGTAGAGTACACTTATTCTGCTTCCAGCTATTTTTCTGCTGAGTACTAGCATTGCTGTACACCTCTGTCTCGTGGGCTGAGACCAGCTTCCATTCCTAAAAAGGCAATGCCTTCTGGTTTCATATGTGTGTGCATGTAGTTGGATATGCAACAGAGAACTCTGATGTATGGGGGAAGCTTGGACCATTTGGTAAAGTTGAAATTGCTGTAAGAGGAGCTCTCGTGTTTAGCCTTGTTGTGCTTCCTCCTTCTCTGTTCATTTGCTTGTTTAAATATTTTATTCCACTTCTAGTTGAAACAGCAGGATAGGAAGTACCTTGAGGGAGAAGGAAAGGTATTACTTTGTTTTATGGTTCATTGTTCTGCAGGGGGAACTTGAAAATACAAAGTAGTACACAACCCATGAACTGGAAGCCTATAAAGTTATGTTAGATTTTTGTTGCTTGTTTCCATCTAGAAGGGGAGGCTGAAAATGATTCATTAAACAGAAAGCAGAGGAGAACTATGACAAATGTATGATGTCTCAAATACTCTTAGAAATAGATTTGGCATTCTCTACTGAAGAAGATGATATGTTATTGGACAAGGCTAATAAATTTGTCTTAAGCTTTTTTTGACAGTCTTCAGCTCTCTAACAGTATATATGCAATGCTTAACCTGCAAAAGTCATATCTACTAATGTCTTAGCTGCTTCTTAAAGACTAAAGGAAGACAACTGGTGCAAGTCTAGGCCAGAAGACATTTTGATGCATCATCTGTAGTAAGGTGCACATCTCCTCAAAAAAAAAAAAAAAAAAAGGGTTTGGAAGTATGCATTTGGTTTTGTTCTGGTGCTTAATGCTTGGAACAGATCCATGGCTGATATGCTTCCCAAATGCTGTGCATTAAATGTAATGAAAGCCCTCCTTCATTTATGATTAAATATTTCTGTATGGTAGGTACTTTTACTATGGTTCTGACAGTTGTTCTTCCTCCACTCCTTTGTCTTTTTTCTTTACATAATCAAAGACAACAACTGCTCCATTTCTAATATATGTTGAAATGTGCTAAAAAACTAGTCTTCTTTTTTTTGCCTAATTCTGGGCAAAAATCCATCATTATAAAACTTCCACCAGAAACCTAAATATCAGGTCTTCCAAATTTCCCAGAGGAAATTATTTTTATCCTGAACAAATCCTTATTTTTTGCATAGCTCTTGAATATATTACACAAATTGAAGATGTACACACAAACTCAAACTAGTCCAAAAAAAACCCCGAATCCTAACAAGCAGCAATTTCAATAGCCCAATTATTTCTAAATTTCCTTTGGCTGTGAAGTAAAATGTCTGCTTTCTTTCCTTGAGCCTTGGTTGCAGTGAGATTAAACAACACATGTTGAATTGAGCTGTAGACTAGTGCTGGAAGCAGTGTCTCTGTCCTGGGAAACTCTTTCAGGATTTTCAAAAATGTTTCCTTAAGTTCCTCACAGAGAGAGGAGGAACGTTGCTTGCATCTTCTCCTTATCCTTGACCCCAGCTACACCAATAGCAGGGTAATCAAAGCATCTCCTTGGAGAGCAGGAAACAAGAAGCCATTTAAACCAAGCAGGCCATCTGGATTTTGATGGGAAATCAACCCCTCTGTTGCTAATCTCACCCCACCCCTTCCTTTTGTCATCCCTCTCCCCCCAGGTAGCTCTGTTATTGAAGACAGAAAACCTTGCTCTTCTGTCTTAGCAACAGAATCATAGAACATCTCAAGTTGGAAGACACCCATAAGAATTGTTGAGACCAACTCCCTGCTCCTTGCAGGACTACCTAAAACTAAACCATATGACTAAGAGTGTCATCCAGATGCTCCTTGAACTCTGACAGGCTTGGTGCTGTGACTGCTTCCCTGAGTAGCCTGTTCCAGTGACTGACCACCCTCTTGGTGAAGAACCTTTTCCTAATGTCCTAATGTGAACTTCCCCTGATGCAGCTTCATTCCATTTCCTTGTGCCTACCGCTGGTCACCAGAGAGAGCAGATCAGCACCTCCCCTTTCGCTGTGCCCCTTGAGGAAGTTGCAGACTGCCATGAGGTCACCCCTCAGCCTTCTCTTCTCCAAGATGAACAAACCAAGTGACCTCAGCTGCTCCTTGTAAGTCTTGCCCTCGAGGCCTTTCACCATCTTGGTCGCCTTCCTCTGGACACAGTCTAACAGTTTGATGTCCTTCTTATATTGAGGCACCCAATACAGGACTTGAGGTGGGGCTGCACCAGTGCTATGCTGTGCTTGATGCACCCCAGGACACAGTTGGCCCTTTTGGCTGCCAGGGCACACCGTTGACTCATATACAGCTTGCCATCAACCCAAACCCCCAGATATCTTTCTGCGGGGCTGCTCTCCAGCCTCTCGTCCCCCACTTTGTACATATAACCAGGATTACCCTGTCCCAGGTGGAGAATCCAGCGCTTGCTCTTTTTAAATTTCATATGGTTGATGATTGCCCAGCTCTCTAGTTTATCCAGATCTCTCTGTAAGACCTCTCTACCCTCGAGGGAGTCCATGGCTGCTCCTAGTTTAGTATCGCTGGCAAACTTACTTAATGTACATTCTATTCCTGCATCCAGATCAATTATAAAAACATTAAAGAGCACTGGCCCTAAAATTGAGCCCTGGGGAACCCCACCGGTGACTAGCCACCAGCCTGATGTAACCCCATTTACTGTAACTTTTTGAGCCCGACCCATCACCCAATTGTTCACCCAACGTATTATGGACTTGTCTAGCTGTGTGCTGGACATTTTGTCCAGAAAGATACTGTGAGAGACAGCATCAAAAGCTTTGCTCAAATCCAAAAAACCCCACATCTGCTGGCTTCCCTTGGTCGACTAGATGGGTGAACTTGTCATAAAAGGAAATTAACTTAGTTAAGCAGGACTTTCCCCTTGTGAACCCATGCTGGCTATGACCAATGAAGTTCATTTCTTCTGTATAAAGGAAACCCAGTGTTTCATCGAATAGGTTCTGCTTGAGGATTTTAGGGCTGGTGTTTTGACTTGAGCACTTAGTTTTGCAGGATAGAGGCAAGGTCACATAAAATGTACCTTCAGGGGTGTTGAGAAAGGTGCTTATCACAGATGTTTATCTTTGAAGTCTCTTTGCTTTCTTTTTCTTCCCTATTTAGATAATTAGGAACTTGATAAACAGCTTGGAAGAAATATTTAATCCTTATTTGCTGGTGAGTGCAAGGAATTAATATCTGGCATGGATGTTCAGCACTTCTGTGGAATTTCTGAAATCAGAGGCTAAGCATTTTTTGTTTAGGTGAGTAATGTAGGCACTATTGTGCAGTAATTGAGAAACAAACCTTTTCCTATCAACAGAGTGCTTACATAAGGAATGTAAGTCTGTTTCTTTATAATGTTCATTAGTCAACAGAAGTCTTAGCTAACTTAAATTTTCATTTTTCTTCACATAAGTATATACATACCTACTCTCTTTTCCATCTTCTATAAAGTCCCTCATCACTAGAAATAAAATTTTTCCACGTAATGGTTCTCATAACATGAGTTAACAAATCTGTGCTCTGTAGGCACACCCTAGAGTATCATAACCTCATCTGAGGTTTTGTGGCTCATGATGGCCTGAGGCATGATGTTTCATTATGGCCAAACCTGAAAGTTATGGTTTACTTTAAGACCTTTGTTACTGGGGGCAGTGACTGAATTTGTTCAAAATTAGTCGTTCTTGCAGTATTTTCCCCCAAACTATTTAGCCGTTTGGACTGGTACATACATTGAAGATATAACGATTGCCATCATTTTTGCAAAATATTCCATAAAGGCACATCAATGAATTCAATTTCTGTGGCCTGGTTTTAGTGACTTACTCTGCATGTGTGTGCACTGAAATTAAATAGACTAAAATAAAAAAGATTTTTTTTTTTTTGACAGTGCCTTGGTTGAAGTAGGAAAGAAATTGGAAGCTTTCCGGACAGTCATCAATCAATGACCTAGTAAAATTGATTTAAGGGTAGAGAGGCTAGGAGAATGTTGTTACTAAACCATGTTATAATGACATGAAGATCTCCCACTTGGACACCTGACTTCCCAAGCTTTTTGTACAGAGGAGTCCTAGACAAATCAGCTGTTTTATTCTGCATTGTGTAGGTCTGTGAGATCCTGCTAATGTATTGATCCCTAGCTCCAGTCTCATGTTGGACATTAACTTTTCTTGCCCTCTACAGTTCACATTCATTTGGGGGGAAGAAAAAAAAAAACCCACAAAAAAACCCCCAACAACAAAATAAAACAACTGAAATCATCTTTCTATCAAGGTCACCTAATAAGCCTCCTTACACTGTTACTTCAACAGTGTAAGGACTACCTGTTCTTTCTACAGTTCTTCAGCTGTAGGATCAGGCCTGAGACTTGCCTGAGCATCTGTAGCATGAAGTTCAGACAATATAGGTTTTCTACTCCAAACCAGACAATTTTACTTCTTTCTAATGAGAAAACACACCAGTTTTCTCTTTCACTTACAAATAAAGCATTCCTGTGCCCTTGCTTTCCCCTGTCTTCTATTACTGAAGAGTTGCTCTGATTCATACTTGTAGAGTGCCTGGGTAAATGGAGCTTTTTAGGGGTGCAAACTTTTTTAAGGACTATACTACTGTTCATTTGCAAATTGCAAAGATAATGTAATATCTAGAAGTATTACATTTTTTAATATACAAGCTCAAAAAAAAATGGAGCATGTCCATTAAGTCTTTGATGTTTGTGCTGCAAAGCCAGTTCTTGGTATAACAAAATAAATGTAACTTAGTCATGCTTTTAATCCAGGCACTCTTCATCCTGTTGAGTGAGAGAAGCTTTAGCAGAAAAAGGGCTGATATGTTCAGTGCTCAGCTGAGTCATTTAATGCATGTTCTCCAAAGTTTGTCAGTATTGATTTACTTGCACTAAAAGCCCCATACAAAAATGATCAGGTACAAAATATTAGATGGATGGCAAAAAAAAAAAAAAGGCAATATGCAGCTTGCAGTTTATTTTTTGCTACAAGAGTTGTCTGGGAAAGATCTGGAATATCAGCCAGGTAAAATAGCTACTCTAGATGGTAGGTAAAAGGATAAATCAGACAGTTTTTTTGTTTAAATCCCTTTTACTCCATGCATAATAGCCTGAATTACAAAAGCTTCTGTCCTAAATAGAGTCACCATTTTGAAATGAACTGGACTGGGGAGAGTCTGCAAGCAGTCATATGCTTTAGGCAACTCTTGGCAGCAGATGCAAAGCATGCAGAGTTGTAGAAGTCCTGTCATGCAAAAACATACTTTCCTCACCACCCCAGTTCTTCCTTTCCCCTCTCTTTGCAAAACACAAGATTTACAAAGCTCTACCCATACTTTTTCTGTGCCCTTAAGGGAGGAGCCCATTTCACTTGCTTACCAGTCACTTTTCAAGATATATCATCTTATCAGCATTAACTCAGAAAATCGAAGTTGCAGAAGGTGACTTTCACAGGAAGATGGGCAAAAGGTGTTCTAACTAACTTAGGAAGAAACATAATTAAAGTCATCTCAGTGGTACAGTAGAAGTTAAAATATCCACCCTGTACACTTAACTTCAGTCTGTCAGTTTACAGACAAACAAAGCTGGCTCTGCTGATGAGGCATCTGACAACTCTAGGTTGGAGACAAACCTCTTGGTGACCAATAAATCTCAAAGTCATCACATGCAATTATGCATCTGCCATTGCAAGTGATGCCATTTTCAATTTCTCTTATATGTTCCCATAAATAGTGGTGTTTTTACAAACATGAAAAACAGCAGATTCTTGTTTGATATGCTGTATGTTCTGGTCTGTGTGAGCATGTGTGAAAATTGGTGAGCTTGGCCTTTCAGGTGAATTACACTGTTTTTCCTGGTATAGAACTACGACTTAGTGAATCTTTTATTTCAGTAGGAGAAACTGAAAATAGGTCATCTGAATTCTCCATTACTATAGTGTCCGTGCCTCTCGGATACGGGAAAAATTGAGACTTGTCAGTTAAATACAGCAGACAAAATAATATGCACATCAATCAGTGACTGGAAACAGTGTCTGAAATGTTATTTATTGCAAGTTTTCATCAAATATGCATTATTCTAATGATCGACGCATTACAAAGACAGACACTTTGGAGAAAAATGATATGGAAGAAGACTAAAAAAGATTGCAGTCTACTTGGTGGGGAAATGTGGTTTAATTTAAAAATCATATAATTGTTATGGAAAGAGCCATATAAATCAAACATTTCAATGTTGACAAGATTTTTATCAGGCATTCTAGTCCTCTATAGTCTCCCAAATATCACCCAATGAGTATGTATAATAAAGTCAATTTCCAAGCTGTTGTAGTAAGAATAATGATACAAGTTTTCCTTTCTCTTTCATTATTGGGAAAGTTTTGCCCTGTTTATTTGAACGACATTGGTATGAATAGGGAAAAGTGCATGAATAGAAAGAAACCATCCACCGTGCCTATAAACTTACACACAGTACATTGCCCTTAGCATAGCCACAGTTCTTACAAAGTCAATACCATAATTCAGTCCAAATTCTTTTCCTCCCTAGTTCAATGAATCAACTGAGTGGAAAAGTCCCTCTTCCCCCCCCCCCCCCCCCCCGATACTGGCATGAACAGGTATTTCCTGGAAAATGGCCACAGGTAATAGAGCAAAAAAACCTCTCAGCATCCCTTCCCACCCCCACCTCCCTATCTCTCACAGGTGCGCACACACACATATGCACACGCTACCCATTTATTCTATTTTTCTCCCCTATTTTTCAGTAAGTTCTGTGTGTTAATTAGTAATTGTGCATGTGGCTAGCTCTTGTGTTCAAGTTTTCATAGATGAACCTGTATGTACACTGCAGTTCTTGTAAAATCTTCACAAATCGATGAGGTTTTAGAAGGAGGAGGCTGTATTTTAAGACTGAGTGTCTCTGCGGGCCAGTTAAGGACCAGCATCAGTAAGTTTTGAAAGGGAAGACAGCAGCTTAAGTAAGATTCAGGCACTGTCTAAAGACTGTGTTAACTGAAGAGGAAGGAAGCCTGAGAATTTTAGTATTATCAGCAGCAGTTTCTAATAACAGGGTGACTTAATTTTACAGAGCAACTTGACAACAAAATGCACTGTTTTGGATTTTTTTTTTTTTTTTAACTAAGAATTGCATTCTAAAGACCTACAGACTACCTTGTAGACAGTATTTTCCAATAACCCTCCCAAAACAAAGTAGCGTTATTGAGGAGGAGATAGAGAAGTAAGAAAAGAAACTTGTGGCAAATAGGGATTGCATCAGTGTGACAACTGACTCTTCTTGGAGTTTAACTTTTAAATAGAGGGCTTGCGTGCCAGTTCCCTAAAATTAAAAATGGATCCAGAGGAAATGACTTCCCAGAGAACAAGCCGGCCACTTTGGACAGACTGGACACAAGCCATCCACACAGCTGCCTGTGGCTCCAGCCAATTGCTGGTCTGCATGCTGCTAGGGGAGTCCTGTATCTTCCATAAAGCAATGAACATATGGGCCTTTCCACAGCTGACTCCAACAGAGGAGAAGGAAAAAGTGGCAGAAAGACACCAGGGTTTGCTTTGCTTAATTATGGTGGATGGGAGAACTTTAAATGCCGAGGAAACATGTTTAAGATGTGTATGAAAAAAAGCAAGAGATTTTTCCCAGGAAGGTGGATAATCCTTAGCCCTGTACCACAGAAACATATTTTGCACAAGACTGTCTGATTTTATTGAATGAACATTTCAGAATGGCTTCTATTCCTGTCCTCTGAGTAAACTCTAAACCACATAAGCAAGCTGCAGCAATCTGTGCAAGGCTAGCAGGAAATGATAGTGTTCATTTTTCTTCTACTCTTACCTTTCCTGAAGCCGTTCAGAAATGGGAAAACAAAACTCCAGTGATACTTTTCGTTGCTGGTCAAAAATAAAGTTTATGGTCATGGACAGAGAAGAAAGAAGAGCTTTACAAGCCTGGCACAGAGATTATACTGTGCAGTTGTTTCTGGCACAGGTTATAAATAGAGCTGCTTATCATAGACTGGTCTAACATTGGTTGAAATCAGTGTGAGATTTTCCTTCGACTCCTGTGGTCTGGAGAGCGAGAGTACTGTAAGATGCAGTCCAGGAAGCTATGGTTTATACTGCTGTACATGCAGGAAGAAGAGGAACTACATAAACGGCAAGAGTATCTGAGTTACGTGCTCTTCTTCCAAGGGAAACAGTTTGAATGGATGACATAATTCCAAAACGCTGCATTATGGATGTATTTTGAGACATTCATTGCAGCTTGATTAAAACTATGTTGAAAATATATGTTGCCCTTTAAAGGAAAAAAAAAATTAATGTGGATGTGTCTTATTTTAAGGAAAACTAGTTCCAGATGGGGCTAAGCTCCATTTTTCAATTTCTTTTACTACTGTTTAGCTTTAATACTAAGGTTTCTTTGGAAATATGCAGTCATCTCTACTGATGACTAAAACATAAGAGAATGTGTTCCCTATTCTTCCCACAGTAATGCCAAACAACAGAGGTGAGTTGCATAATAGTGTTTAAATATAGGTTCTTGCAGAGAGGAAGAAAGACAGTAACTGAATTTTCAGCTGTTTATACTATATCTAGTTCAGGTAGAAACTTGAACATTCAGGCCAATCCTTTTTGTTTTGAATGATGCTATGAACCCCCACCTACTTATAGAATACAGATATTGTGGTGGGGTTTTTTTTCTAAACCTGTTCTTTTTCTTTCTTGTTTTAAAAAATACATCTGTATGGAAAGAATTAAAATACTGGAGGATTTTTTTTCCTTTTTTGTCAATGAGCTATTTGCAAACTGTTCTTGTAAAGCCCACATCTTAAGCAAACATGCAACCTATGCCAGATTTCTGGAGATGCGAGCACAGAAGAGTTAATAAGTCAGCAGAGGTACAATAACCAAATGTTAGAGCCACAAATATGATCACAACATTGCAATCTTGTTATAAATGTATTCTTATAATATAGGAGCTCTGCATTAGCATATGGCATCTACATATTTCTTTAAAATGCCTCATTTCTGCCTCCAAAGCACAGAAATCAGAAAGTAGTTCTTCGTAATAGTCTGGAGTGAGATTATGATCATTTTACTAAAGTAAGCTTTTCATCTTAAAGTGGAATTAGGGTATGATCCATGTAGAGGATTTTGCTCAATGTAAAGGAATTGTAACACATATGTCTCCATATGTATATGACTAATGAGTTGGGCTTTGTTTGCAATCTAGAAATGAGGTTTGATGCAGCCCCTATCCCTGCACAGACATCCCAAATGTCTGAAACCAGCCTCTTCTCTAGCCTCTTGGTGGGGTTGTTTGAAAATAGAGAGCCACTGTGACAGTCAGCGTTTTCCATCAGTAGGAGTCCTCCTGTTGACCACATTAAGTATGGGATTAGCCATATTTCTCCCTGGGCAGGGCACACAGCAGAAGACTGGGTGGGAAATGGCTTTGGGGCAGTCTTGGCATGCATGCAGAGGACAGGAGCTTGCAAGGCTGCCGAACTCTATGTTTCCAGCCCGGCACGTGGAGTTGGAGGAAGACGGTTAGGCGGGGGGTTTGAGGAGCAGCTGCAAGGTAGCAAAGTGGAATGGAGCCAAGGGCTTGAATTTTACATCTACAAGAGCTGCTAGAGCTGAAGGCAAAGTCAGACTGAGGCTTTGTCTTCAGTGCCAGAAAAAGGAGGGGAAGAAATAGTGTGTACTTTTCCCAAGATAACAAGTTTGCATTAGCTACCCGGCCATAAAATCCTACGCAAAAAAGACCTCTATAGTTTCTACCATGAGTTCAATGCAGAATTATATACCCTTCCCTTCTAGGTTCATCTTGCTTAGATTACATCAGAGAAAAAAAATGCCATTATTTTATTTTGACTGGGACTTTTACGGCCAGATATAGCTTATACATCAACTGTATTGCTGTAAAAAAAAAAAAAAGACAGTGTTTTTTGTTGTTTTTTTTCCCTTGAAGGGAGGACACAGTCTCACTACCCCTGAAAAAAGTGCAGCAGATGGTTTCCATCTCTTTTTTGGCTGCCAGTGTAATAATAAGATCAATTAAGTGGGCACCTTTATCCTCCTGCCTTACTATGCCGTTTTCTGTTCTTCTGCTTTCTACTATTTTTCCTACCTATAGCTGCTAGCAAAATCTTCCTGAATTTCTTTCAACTGAATGAGCAATGAAACGTTTTCAGTATTCCTTGCTGGCCTGTTTTTCAATTCTTCCCTTCCTCCAAAAAAATCTGTGAATAGTGATGTGTCCAGCAAGAAGTGTCTGTCTTGTTTTTGGAGAAAAGCACGTGAGATGTACTGTTGCCTAGTCTAGTGGTAAAACAATCATTCATGCACAAGCATTATAGCTGTAGACTGAAAAGACTTTAAAATTGTGTGTATACACTGCAGCCCTCCTCAGTACAATGGAAGATGGTTTCTGTAGGGTCTTTTCTAAAACTTCACCTATTCTAAATTTTTACTTTCTCAAGCCATGAAATTTCCACCATTTCTTCTGGGAAATAACTCCTATCTTAATGGATCCTGCTCCTTTTCCTACTTAAATGTGGCCTTTTTGACTGCATCTCAATACTATTAATTTATGTCTTCTTCCCATCTTAACTGTTTCTGTTTGCTTCCTACTATTGTGTCCTGGAAACACAGAGGTTAAGGAGCTATGAGCTCACTGCAGCATCTTAGTTAATTTGAATTGTGCCCAGTTTTCAAATCTTGTCTTCTAATTACTGGTGGATGGCTTTAGAAGCAGAAGCTCTGATTTTCTGGAGTAACTGGCACAGGATGGGCTAGGTCTGAGAAGGCTAAAACCTTTGAAAAAAATCATGCTGTAAGCTGCAGTGAAGTGCCCTAAATCCAAACCTACATTGGCAAATTTGGGTCAGAACTACTCTAAGCATAGTTTATTCATGTTGAGAAACAGATATTAAAATCCTCTGCATTATCCTGGATGCTTTCTACAAAGGCCTTGAATTAAAAATGCTATTATGGGAGCATATGCCAATTCTGTACTTAATTAACCCATTAAGCCTCATCCTGCCATCAATGGATTATATAAATATAACCAAGAGCAAACCTACCCTGCTGACAAGAGGAAGTCTTGCTACTATTACTCCCCTCATGTTCTGATTTGGTGTTTCCACAGCCATTGTTCTTCTCTGGAAGACAGTGAGCACTTCCTATGTTAGACTTTGAGCTGGATCCTAAAGTAGTGAAAACTGTCATAAAGTCCACTGATTCCAGTTGAGTTACAGCCCTGATTTATAGCCTATTGACCTTTTTGACTGGGAAATTTGGTCCCAAGTGTATGAGTTGAAAAATAGTATTAACATTTCTGTGAAATCAAGACCTGAAATAAAACTCCATCTTCCCAATCTCTTACAGAGAGCAGCATAATTCCAATTAAATGTCTCTGAAGAACTAAGAAAAACTGCTTAAGGTTTCAAATGTCTTTTAATTGTGCTTTCTGTTCCTCTGGGGGAATTCCATCTGAACAAGAGCTTTGTGAGAAAGCTCAAGTAACCGATCACTTTAACCACATTATAACTAAATTGAGCATCTGAAGATCTCATTTCATTGTGTTGCTCCCCCTACAAATGCTTGTGTTTAAGATGTCAAGGCTGTGCCTACACTATAAAAGGAGACAGTTCTGAGATAAAACAAGCATTTTGGGAAAGCAAAACAAAAGAGTCATTTATCTCTCAGATTGAGACCATTTGCCATGCTCCCGCTGCTATGAGAAACATTTTTCACACCAGGTCTTCTCAGGAGATTATCCACAGGGAGAGGAAAGTGGTTCCCATGGTGCCAAAAAGTCAAAACATCCATCAAGAATCAAAACAACCCTCGCTGAGGACTGTTGGGATGCATGTCGTGGGAATCCCATGATGGTGAGAGTGAGGTTGGAGGGGAGAAGAAGTAGATTTAGAAGCAAAATTAATTTTTTAATAGAAAATCCCCTTTCTTGGAAGCATACATATAGGATGCAAGATGCCATTTGTGCTAATGCTCACCTTTTTAATCACAAAAGAAGCCTGCTACTTGCAGCCAGGAATTTGCAAATATAAACACTATAGGCAAGCTGCTGAAGCAGCGCTGTGTGAACAGCCTGCTGCCAGGGCTGCTGCGGCTGGAACTGATGCTCGGAGAGCTCTTGAACTTGTGGCACCATCTTTCTGTGCTTCCCCGTGTGCCTGTTCTGCTTTGTGATGGCCAGCTAACTTGAGTACCACAAATCTACTTGTGGGTGCATAACCTCAGTCATAGTTTTGTCTAAGATTTCATGTTGCCTTGGAAATGTTTAACTTCTGAAAATCGTTGTAAGCACGTTTCAGCAGGGAAGGTGGATTCCAGCACTTTAGAAGACATTTGACCTACCTCACCAGTTTTCCACTTGTGCAGCTCTTGTAAAGAGGCTGTTGGTAGGGTTATATTTACTACTCAGGTACCCACAATTGTACTGAAATTTTTATGGTCATTCAAATGAATGAAGATTGAAATCCATTTTCTTGGTTACTCCCTCTGTGAGCTCACAAGAGCTGAGATATCTTGTTTACCACAACTCAAAAGATGTTAAAAAAAGCTCATAGTGTGCATAAATAAGATGTATTACATAGAAAGGGCTAATAAGGCCTAAGGGCTTGCTGCTTAGCATGGAGTTCAGCCATCTGAGAAGGTTTACAACACTGAGCTTAAGATACAAGCTCCATATCCTGTACTGCAGTGCGATTGCTTGAATATCTCTCACTTTCATTCTCCTGAAGACTGGTTCTTATTGCAAACATGCTCTGATAGCTGGGAGCATTTAACCTTTATTTACTCAGTAACAGACCTCATTACTTTGATTTGCATGTATGAATCATTATGGGATAACTATTGCTCTGCTTCCCACAAAGATTCCTTAAACCAGGCCTTCAGAGGTAGCTGGTGCCAGCTGACTTAACTCCAGCGTGAAGCTTACCTGAGTCCCATTCATTGAGAAGCTGGCTCCACCTGCTTTCTGCCAGAGTAGGCTATGGTTATGACTACAACACCTTGATGAGATGGAATAGCTGCAATTCTTTCTTACTTCCAACTTATGCTTCCATGCTTCCATGTTGTAAAAAAAGGCATATGTCAAAGAGCACATTTTATTCATGGAGGCTCCACAGAATAGTTATCAGCTGTACATTAAGGGAAAAAAGTGATTTTGCAAACAGTGCAGCGATAACTAACTGTTATCTCTGTGTGGTTAGAGAGAGGATTACTAGTGCCAGGATGCACCAGTGATCTGTCTTAAATGTGTCTATGAACATGAGGTTCCTTTGCTTTGTATTACGTATTCACGAAACAGAAATGGGATTACCCAAAAGGGACTTGATGCTGCAATGGCTCTATAAAAAACTCCTTCCTCACCTTGCAGCTTCCTTGAGATGGTTGGTTTGCCAAGGACTTTTACAATCTCAGTGCTCCACTACAGTTTCCTTTGCAGCACTGCGCATTTCCACCCTGCTCTGTACTTGAGATCTTATTGCACTTACTACTATATATTTGCATTGTCTTCTTGTAGCAATGCTGTGTTGACCCTGGGAATCTTGCCCAAGCCCTGAGTGAGCTAAATGGACTTTGTAATATGACTGTGAATATCAATAATGTTAATATTCATGCAGATGCTGGCTTGGTCTCAGGCAGTGCAGAGAGGTGCCCACCACCTGCTTTGTAGGATGATGTTTGCTTATTGATGCTGACTCTTGTCTGTGAGACTCAGCTGTTTCGTGGTGCCAGCTATAAAGCTGATGCTTACACTGTTCTTCTGTTTAAAGAAATGATCATTAACAATACTTAAGATTCATAGTGCTCTATTGTAAACGTTGATAGGTCTAGAGGTAATTTTCTCTTCCTATTAATGTCAGGCATAAACCTGATGAGTTCATTAACTGGATTTATGCAGTTTGTTGCTGATGACAAGAAAAATATTAAAGCTTTAGTTAACACCTTTTTTCATGGGTACAGAACAGGCTGAGCTTTTGATTTGCTTATTTGAACTTCCAAGTCACTGCATATATATAAAGTTTGCCTGTGTGTGGATTATGTTCTCTTAATGAATATTAACATTATTCTCTGTATATTTAGATTGACTTTGACTGTGAAAGGCAAAGAAGGCTTTGTTCCAAGTTTTGGCAGTAGATGCCACATGCTTGTTAGAAGAATCATGAGAGGCTTCAGGTCTCAGTGCTGGTAGCTCAAGGTATTCAAAAGCACCAAAAGGCAAGTGCTGCATGGAGGGCAGAAGGTTCCCCACCAGTACAGGCTGGGTACAGACTGGTTATGGAGCAGCTTTGCACTTCAAAAGTCCAGGTCTGCAGAGTGCCCTGGCAGACCCAGTGGCTAATGGCATCCTGGGCAGCCCCAGCAAGCGCCCAACCTCCAGGTCCAGCAAAGGGGTCATTCTCCTTTACTGGGCACTTGTGAGGCCACAGCTGCAGCACTGTGCCCAGTTTTGGGCCCCTAGATGAATTTGTTTACCCTTAAAGTGAAAACCACTGGGGAATCTAATTTCAATATTCTACTACCAGAAAGGACATCATAGAGAAGACAGAGCCATACTTCCCTCAGCGCATAAGGACAAGAAGCAATGCTCAAAAGCTACAGCACTGGAAACTCCAACTGGATAAAATGGGGGATGGAATCCTGCTGAAGCTGTCAAGCATTTAATCAGGTGTCCACAGAGGTCATGGGATCTCCATCCTTGGAGATCTTCATAACTTAGCTGCCAAAGGCCATGGGGAACCTGATCTACGTTCTGAAATTAGCCCTGCTTTGAGCAGAGGGTTGGATTAGAGGCTTCCAGGTGTCCCTTCCAACCTCAATTTTTCTATGATTTTGTGAGTGTCCAATTTAAGCAAGTTCTTGGCATTTTTAAGTCTCCATTTTCTGGACCTGCGCGGAATAATGTACATGGCACTGGGACAAGACCCCTGGATGACGTTAGCATTTCATCTCTCACTAGCAGCAGTAACGATGCACCAGCAACAGTAAAATGAAGAAAGATCATAAGAGCAATCTCAGCCCAGGATAGTCAAGGGTTTTTTAAAAAGTCTTGCCTTTCAACTACAGATTTTCTTCTTCCTGAAATGCTGTGTTCTCTGAGCCTGACTTTGAACTTGCAATTCCTAAGGCAATTAACCTGCCTTTTGAGTTGTCTTCGTTGTGTATGCCCAGTGTGGAAAGATAAAGGACAATGGTTTGAAATGAAATTTACTGATTTATATTAGCTTGAGGCCTTTTTCTCTGCAAGCCTAATGCTGTTAGGAGGGCAAGGAGACAACAAGCAGTTGAAACTAAAGGTCATTTTATGTGGCCTAATCAGAGGATTATATTGGGAGAACATGCACTTGGCATAAAAATAAAACAGCAATTGGAGAATTCTGTCCCTGGAAAATTCCAAGCCTTCCATTGAACCAATGTGGTTTTGCACATGTGATTTCCAATATCATAAATGTCTGGTGAAATAGAGGCTTGCTCAGAAATTCAACAGTATGGAAAATGCAGAGACTATCACTAGTTTATTTTAAAAAAAAAATCAAATTATAGAGTGATATTTTATTTGAAGGAATTAGAGGCGGGGGCAAAGGCTCAGTAAATTATTTCTAACCCATTTTGGAAAAGGAAATATTTTAATATTTTTTAAATTAGAAATATATTATTCGCTAAAAAATTGCCAGCGTTGATACTTTTCCCCCACATTATTTATTTTTTAAAAACACTTTTTTAATAAATTTTCAATCACACAATATCTGCAAGCTCTCTCAAGAATACAAATCTTGTGCCATTTAATAAAGCACTAATACAGCAATCTATTGAAATAAAATGTTTATTTACCTATAGCATCTGACAAGAGAATTCACTTGGGTAAAATTTCAGTGTGATTTATCCCCTGAGCTTCAGTAAATATTGCTGCAGCTGCGTGCTTTAGGCCATTGAACAGAAAAGAAAAGAGAGACATTAATTGTATCTTTTAACATGGCCAAGACACACATTTACTAGATTACAGTAATCAAATAGCGTACATCTTTGTTTTAAAAAAAAAGTCTGTCTACCAAAGAATGCTTGTGTAGGGCATTGTGCACCAGATACTTTCCTTCTCAAAGACCTTGTCATCCTGTACACCAGTTTTCACACTGTCAGTTCTAAGATTTGATTAATGTGAAAGAAAACAGGGGGAAAATAAGTAGCAGAAAGAATTTCTGCACCCAGGTAATTGCTTTGAGGGGCTTTTTTGGCTACAGATACAGTGAGTGAGGATTTCAGAAGGGGATGAATACTAATATAACTATGTATGCCTGTTTACATCCAGAATGTGTAGTTAAAGCAGGACTGATCAGACCCATTTTTCAGGAGCTAACTGACTCAAACCAGTAGATTTTGTATAGCTGTGCCTTTGGCCGTTTCTATAGCCATTTCATTTGGGAAGGTGATATTCCAAAATGTTTCTACCTCTTGGAGCTCTTTCTTTTCCTGCTTCTAACTCTTTCCTCTAGACATGTCCAGATAAGAAAGTGGTGGCTGGAAGCCAGAAGAACAGATTAAATTACTTGATACATTGACCAGTGTTCAGCATCTTTAGAATATACAATGCCTGTATATTTAATAACCTTCTGGCTTTGCCATAGCGTAATCCTAGTTGCTATATTTTGCTAGGCCTTTTGCCTGATTTTGTTTATATGTCGCTTACTATAGCGATGCAAAATTTCTATTAAAATAAATTAAGCGGTCTGATTCATTATCTTTGTTTCTTTCCTCCCATTTGTTTCAAAGGAAAATCAAGAAAAAATAGTTGCTTTCTTCTTTGTGTCTGTGACATGGTATTTGCGTTTAAAGAAAATAGTTTCTGGATCCTTGTCTGGCAACTGGTGGTTAAACCTTCACCAGAGAAGGAATGGTTTGGCTGATGGGACTTTGTAGGCCTGCATCATGCAGCACTATCTGCTGGAGGGAAGGAGTTAGGGAGATGAAACACTTTTCAAAGCATGCTTTCTAGAAATATTTATAGCATTGGGACTTACGTTCATGTTCTTGCAAGGTTATAAAATATAAACTTTATAAGCTTGATTCTGCTGTCATTTATGGTACTGCACCACTGCTAACATCTTAGGGGAAAAACAGATGTGCACTGGCGTGAATAAGAATAGAATCAGTTCCCATATCTGTTCCCGAAGCTCTTGCCATTGTATATCTTAAAACTTCCTCAATGAACCAAGCCTCATGTTGTCTATTTTTACGTGCCTTGTCCATTTAAAGCTCAAACTTTGTTGTTCAGTAAATCTCCCTCCATAATGCAATGAGGCACTCACCTGGGGTGGAAACTCTGAACATGAAAGGTGGTATTCAACTCTCCTAACTTTTGCCATATAAAAGTTAGATGACAAGTCACTGAGGCTTTCTGCATGATGAAAAGCATCAAGTGGCTTCCATACAAGGAGCTACTTAGTATCTTAGGATTCTTCAGCCTGGAAAATAGGGCAGCTGGTTCAGCCTGAGACGGCTGATTGATGTGAGAGTAAATGTCTGTACAATCGCAGACTGTTTGAGTATGGTTGATTGCTCAGTATCTTCCAACACAGGGGGCATCAAACAAAAACAGCAAGTGGCTAGTTCAAAACAAACACAAGAAGGTTCTTCTCAACATGTGAGGTTTAGCTGGGAAATTCTTTGCCACAGCAGTCATGGTAGCTAAAAGTTGCATGGGCTCAAGAAGAGGATAAGCTTATGGAAGGAGAAATTTTACCTATGTCTAAAACTACATTTTTCTCAGGTAATTTGTAGCTGCAAGCTGTTGAAGGCTGAAACGCTGTTTCAGAGAGTAGCATGTATGGGTTCCTTATTTTTATACTCTGAGTATTTTCTTTTGGCCAGTGTGGCAAATACAGTGGGCTGAGTGGACCAGTGGTCTGATGTTGTATGCCTGGACTTATATTCTTGACAGCATTGTGACCTGTTGTATGTACTACCAGTCAGATGGGTATGTTATAGTAGTCTTGATACTAAGACGCTCAGTCAGAGCTATTATACCCTTTTCTCATCAGGTAAAGTAGATGGCATGTGAGCAAATATGCAATTGAATTTTTCTCTCCAGTCCTACTCTAAGATACTTAACCTATTTACTTATAAAAAAGAAGTATTTATTCATGCTTTATAAACATGCCTGTTTGATATAGTAAAGAACAGAAATATATTTCCAAGGACTTGATGAGGTCTGATGATAGGAAGTTGATATCAGCAAAATTCGGATCACAAAAAAGGTATGGGTTTTTTGGGAGGGTAACTAAACAATTAAATGACTAACTTATTAACATATTGGATAGTCTATTAATTAAATGTTAAAATCATGACTGGGCTTGTTTGAAAAAGATGCAATGCTACTCAACTGGAAGTTAAATATTTGATGTAGGTGTTTTTAATGCAGACTTCCTTGTATGACAGCAAAGAGTCTTTGACTTCTGTCAGACCTTTTTTGGCTTTAAAAATCAATGAAACAAGTACTAAGAGATAAAATTAGTTTCAGTTCTCAGGAAGGAAATAGAGGCACAAGAAGATCAAGTGATGCATCCAAATTTGTGTTTGGATGGAGACTAGCCTTCCTGACAGTCAACTTAGAGCTTTGATGGCTAGACTAGGTATCCTCTTGTGAAGAGCTTTACAATTCTGTAAGTAGGTCTACAACAAAGACATGACTAAAAAACTTATACTCAGCTTCTGAGAGAGTATAAGTAAGGATAATGCTGTCAGTGCAGATGCACAGATTTATACCAACCGAAGAGCCGAAGGTTTACAAAATCTATCAAGGACAGAGTGGGAAAAAAGAAGGCATACTTTAAATCTTGTAATTGTTTCTTGTGTTAATTTGTAAGAAGGGGATGCACACAAGTAATCTAGCACTGAGCTGAGACAGCATTATCTCAGATTTTGTTAGTTAATCTCCCATCTGTAAAACATGCTTTGTTTGGATTATCTACAGGGTGCACATTTTTCAGTGAATTTGTTTTCTTTGGGTAATGGGAATATATTCAAGGAAATTAATTTGCAAACAGATACAGTCACTGCCGGATGAATGGAATCTCTCTTGGCACTTGAGGTGTAGTGCTGTTGGTATCTGGACTTCTGGCATGCATGGAAGTCTTTGGATTGCTTGCCAGAAATCTTCTTATAATGTCCTCAGGAAATGTATGTGACAACTTTGTAGTCTGGAGAGTAGATAGGAAACTTCTGCCAGCCACCTCAGAGCTTAACTAGTTTGAGTTAGAGGAGGAGGGAGAAAAATCACACAAGAGCATGTCTCCCTTACTGCAACTGCAGGCGGTAGCATGTATGTGACTGCCAGCAATGATTTGTCCCCATCACTCTTTGCCCGTTTCATCTTTCCATGGTCCTGATGTGGAAATGCACAGCAGAGCTGGTTATGACCCAGTTGGTTTTATCTGACAGCATTGGCTCCAGTATGTTTTGTTTCATGTTTATACTCTAGGCAAACTGGAGGGTATGCATCCCTCATAGTCTGGGGCTGAACACAAACAGTTGCCAGGCATTTTGCTGCCTGAAGGAAGGAGTAAAAAGCCACCTCAGGATCCCAGAGACTTACATAGCTGTGACCTGTCTACAACATCAAAATAAAAATTGGAAGTGAAATGGAAAAGAGGAAAAAGGGATAGTCCATTACGCTTGTACCAAGTAGGGAAGTAGTACAAAGAATCAGGTTAAAAAACATCTTAGAAAAATGAAGGATTGGATATATTTATGAGTAGAAAAGTGACTTTAAAAACAGGACTCCCTGAAGATCCTACCTCTTGATTTTCAAGCTCTAGCTGTTCTTTTTACTGACTTATCTTTTTGTTCACTACTGTATTGGTGGAGGGGAAGAGATTGGGAAGTTCATTCCTGTTTTTAGCTCTGTGGAAGTGACATTCCTGATGCAAAACAAACAATATCAAGGCTCTGGCTTCTGTCAGAAGGCTCTTGTTTAGGGCCCAGCTTTTAATGGAGATAGGTCTGAGAAAAGTTTGTTTCAGAGTAAGGGCCTGGTTATAGACTTGAGGGCACAATTCCTCTTGCCTAGCTGAGGTACCTTAAAAAATGCATCTAGTATAAGCTAGTTGTCCAAGCTCCCTCTGTGCTTGCTTCAGAGAGAATGGCATCTCCAAAAGGCATTTCATCCCACCTTAAGATAAATGTCTCAGTTAGCAAGATGACTAATTTCCAGAAAGTGCCTGTATCTGTCCTCTAGCAAAAACAGGAAGCCTGACAACTAGATTAAGCTAAATGTTTAGTTACTATATGGCTAAGGTTAGGTGAGACGAATCCCGTCATTAGCCAGAAGCACAGAGCATAGCTTGATTTATAGCTCCTTGGATTTTCTTTCTGTTGGGTAGGCAGTGGCAAAAATGTTCTTACGGAAGAGTGAAGACTTTTGAAAAAGACACATGGACATCCTTTAATTTTTCTTTCAGAGAAAAATAAAGATCTTGGAGTCTATTCCTCAACTGGGTCAGATGCTGAAGTGGTGGATGCCATGGAGAAGTCCCGGGTGGTCTTTGTGTTGAGGTGCAGAGGCACCAGGAATGTCAAGTAAGAGACATTCCACTATGCTAGAGAGTGAAACCCTGAGGTGGGGAGACCAGCTGGAGACACTGTGGAAGTCTGAAAAACACCCTTATTAAAACAGATTCCTCAGTGTCCAAAGATGACAAATCCTCTCTACTAGGAGAGCTAGGACATAGCCTAAGTTAAATCTTTTGGTCTTGTATATATATACATATTTATATACGTTTGTTTCTGTAGTTGTCTGAAGGTAAAGGACAAACATTAATCTTAAGGCTTAAGGAAAAATGATTTTACCAAAAACCACTTTATTCTGTTTGGTTAGATAAAATGACCTTACCCTCTAGGCTGGGGTTAATTTTTCAACTTGTATAAATCAACATCCTTCTGTGGAAGTCGTTCTTGTGCCTTCCCCCTTCATTTTTCACAATTCTTTAGTCTCATACCAGTACTGAAAAAGATAGAATGACATCTCATGTCCTTGAGAGATTTAAGGCCTTACATTTAGCTATATCTAAAGAAAAATATATTCCAGGGGACCCAATTACAATATCTTTATCCCTGCAATACAATTAAAGCATGACTCCATTTCTGCAGTGTAGAAGGGACCTAAATTCTGCCTTCAACCATGCTAAAGCCTCTTTATTCAAGGTTATAGCATGGTTTGGGAATATGATTGAGGCTTTTTACACAGTAGAAAGGATTGTCCTTTAACCATATTCAGGTCATGTTTGAAGCTGCCCACACAACAGAGTCTGTGACCTTCATGGGAGCACAGTGGTGGGGTAGAGGTCCCCTTTGACAAAACTGTTTTGTAATGTCATGGTTTAATTGCAAGGGTCACTTCGTTTGCCAATAAACTTGAAGGCTGACGAGGAGCCAGTGATGTTGTGCTGTATGTGAGGTGACAACGGGTATAGCTCCTTGAACTGAGTCTATTATAAAGGTCTTGTAGCGTAATGTGGGTAATGAGATTCAGGGACAAGCAAAAAGTTTGTAAATGTATATCTAATTAACTAGCAGTCAAAAAGAAAAGTTTGCACAGTCTGAGCTCCTCTATAGAGGAAATGGATGTGGGTTAGACAGTCAGGAGAGAACTGAAGTCTTCTGTCTATTAAGAGGCAGACTTTTGCAAATATGTTCATATTAGAGAGCTTGAGGGCAAAACAATACAGATTTTGTGATGCTAAAACCTTTCATGAAGCTATACAAGTTTGTCTTTTTAATTGTTCAATAGGGTGAAGAATACTTTAAAAGTATGGCAGAAAATGAAGGAACTTTTTGTTCTGACACTTTCTGAACAAGTAGTTTCATATTTTAAAAGGCTTTTTTCATTTTTTCCTTCAGTTCCATTAGAAAACTTCCAAGAGTGTTTTAAATGGTGTAATAGACAAGAATGAAAGGAATGTATTGCCTCAGAATGAAATCTTTTATTTCATCTGAATTTTTTCAAGCTCTTCTACTTGCCAAAAATGAATTCAAATTGTAAAATTCCCAATCACATGCTTAAGCAAATTATTTATATTAAAGAAACATTATTTTGATAAACTGCAAATGTATTTACTACAATTAATTACAGTAGCAAGTAGCTATAGCTCTCACTTGAAGCTTTCCTAGCCATCTTGACTGATCTGTCAGATTGCATACAATGCTATGGCAAGTTTCATCAGTTTCTGTTTCTGAAGAAGGTAAGCCTACAGAAGTAGAGTTACTTTCCTATAAAATCAGTGTCACAGAAAATTGATTAGTTTACTTGAAATTGTGACCTCTCTAGCTTGCTAGCAGATTTCTTAGGACTTTCCTAGCACAAACAGCCAAAGATTCAGGAGGATCAGGTGGTACCTCAGGATTCCCTGGGTCTTTCCACCTCGGTGCTGGCACATATATTCATGCACGTTTGTACATCACAGGTACACACACGAAAATATAATTTAATTGAATGGAGAAGAAAAGGCTAATGCTCTTCAGCCCCTTCCATGCACAACTTATGTCCTGCTGCAACTTTATTCTTAAGTAAAGAATAAACAAAGCTAAATGTACAATACTACATCACTAAGATCATCTTAATGATATCTGACAACCTGCCAAAAGGCACGGAAGAGGGACAGGACAACAGAATGCAAAACTGCACAATAACTAGTGCTGATCTGCCAAAAAATATGTTCATCCCTTCTGGGAAAAGGTTTGGATTGGCACAAAAGTGATGCTGTTGTGCTTTCCATGAGTTGTCTCCAGAGAGTTGGTGGGATTTGCATGTGATGAGAAATAGCCTCAGATTATCCTGCCAGAGAAGGAAAAAAGGATAGAAGGCTTGGCTGAAGTATTGAAAATTAATAAGGTCCCTGTAAAAATTAATCAGTCCTGCCTCTTCATTATGTCCCCTAACATGAGGAATAAAGTACATTTTACTGAACTGCAGTACTACAAACATAGGAGGCCAAACAGAGCCAAATAGTATTTAGCTGCATATGTCAGTCACCAAATATCATGATCAGGAAAGCTTATCATATTAAAAAATGGGGAAGGACTTTTAGTAGAGCAACTTCATGAATTTTGTAGTAAATATTTATACCAGTGCAAGCCAAATCGGTATGAATAGTAACCCAGAGTGCCAGGCTGAGCAAAGATCAAGGTCCGCTGAACAAAGAAGCCCTCAGCCTGGTTAGTCTCACCAGTGTGAAGTCAGTAGCCCCTGGCTATGGTGGTCACACCAGCCCACTGCTCTGCCTCGGCTCTCCACATGCTCTGCACTCACTGCCCGCAGTCAAGAAAACCCGTGAGACTGCCCTGATGGTCACAGAGATCTCTCCTTTCCCCAGCTCCCACTTTCCCATGCTAAAACATGAAGCAAATAAGAAGAGACTTGTGTAGTGGCAGAGCTTTCACCACGGTGGATGCATATACTCCTGCTCCCAGGAAGGAGAACGCCGAGTGGGGCTGGCTCCTGTCAGAGGTGAACGCACAACATTTCTAAAAAACATTTCTTCAGTATCACTTTCCCTCAAGAAACATACAGTGACTCTCACATGCTAACTGCTAAACTAGATCTTAAAAAAAAAAAAACCCACACCCAACAAACAAAAAAACCTATTAAAGCTATTTATTTCTTCTCTAGGGTGAGACAGAAGGGAGGAGAGGGGGAAGGGATTAAGGGTTGGTGGTTTTTTTCCTTTTGTTTTTGAAGTTCTGGGAACAGCAAGAAATGGAGCTATTTACAATCTTAAATAAATGTGCAGCTGTGTATAGTAGTAACTGGCAATAGGCAAGAGACTACAAAGGGTGATGGGCTGGGGAAGGTGATGGGGGAAGAAAGCCTGGAGTATTGTGAGTGGAGAGAGATGTTTTGGGAGCCCTGATGGAAACATTGGAATAAGGAAGAGGAATTGTAGTAGAAAGCAGAGAGATGGAAAGATAATGAGAATTTGGGAAGCAGGAAGGTAGTTAAAGCTACTCGGGGCAGCAAGAAGTTGAACGGAAAGTGAGAAGAGGAAATGAGATTGAAAAGTTCTCACTGATGCATGGCAGGGAGAGCACGTAAGAAACTGAAAGGATAAAAATGAGGAAAACAAGATGATTACATGTATTTCTTATACAGCTGAATGGCAAATATAAATCATTTTGCTTATACACATATGTATGTGCATGCATGTATGTTAAATGAAAGAAGGCATTCCCCATCTTTGAAAGATTTCCTTCATGGTCAGGGTCCCCCTTTTAGGGCTATAGGTGGTGATAAGGAAAACTATATAGAATAGAGACTTCATGGCTGACTCCATCCCTTTACCTCTCCCTGCTATTCAACATCTTTCATTTCTGATGATAGTTTTGGAAGAGTTGCACGACCATTTGAGCTTCTGGATTTTCCATGTGTGTGCCAGTGCAAACCACTCCGCACTGTATAGGAATAGCTGGCACTCACAGCCTCCAGGGAGGGTTTCTTCTCTCTCCATATCCTCAGTATGTAAATTAGACCACTGCTAGATGTCTACAGATGGTGTGCAGTTGAGGTAGACTACTTATGGACAAACAGTTCCTGCTTGGAACTATCACCAACTTTTAGCCCCTTTACAGAACACAGGGACTTTGGAGAAAAAAATAGTATCCAAATTCAGGTCATCTTTCATTTTGGTTCTACCAAGACAAAAAACCCAAACAGACAAGAAAATTGTACTCACAAAACCAATCCTGGTTTGCTCGATCTGTATTTATTGGGTTCTGAACATAGATGGAGCATTCAGAGCTGTCCCATGCACTAGCAGCAGGCAAAGTTCATTCACATCAGATTTTTCCCTCCTCTTCTCCCCCTTGGGCAGTATAATGTAAAAGCCATGTAAATAGAAATAAAACTTTAAAAAGCCTACGAAAATCCTCAGCAGTATTTTAGCAACCTTCGTATACCTCTCAAATCAAAAAAATTATTTCTAAGCACTAAATGGATATTTCTGAGTGCTACAACCAACTTGCAATAGAAAAGAAACAACTGTTACGTTCTGGTAAAGGCTGTGACGAAGATTCAGAATCTTCATAGGAAGTCAGTGATATTTTAGGCTATATGTTGAACTCTGCTCTTCAGAGTTCAAACATGAAATACATACTATCATTACATCAGAAATCGAGTTAAGATATCCCTGCTCCAGTAACCTTCAAATCATTAGCTGTCTGCTCCACTGTGCGTTCAGACAATATCCCAACTTGATAACCTGGTTTCCCTTACCTTACTTTAGTCTTATTCTTTTTTTATATATAGGCTTATATAATTATATTTCATATACTTTACTTTGTTTAGAACCTTTGGCCACATAGTTTATTCATAAGTAATTGCATCTTAACAGAAGAAATCTGAACTGGTATGCCAAATTCTTCCTACACAGTCACACCCCAATACAAATTATTTTACAGGCCTAAAAATATGCTAAAGGAATGTTAGTGTTGCAAAGTCACTCACTCAGAATTGAGGAGGTACCAAAAATTCACTCAGAATTGAGGAGGTACCCTCAACTTTATTTAGTCTTGTGAATTAACTGCTATGTGTAGTGATATCCTTTCACAACATTATCACCAAGTGGAGTTTCCATAGGACGCCTGCTCCACTTGCATATAGGCTGCAGTGCGCCCTGCAAATGAGCTGGAACTCCATAGGGGAATTGCCTCTTTGCTCTCAGCATCCTTGCTCGTTTGTTGTGGGAAATCAGAGGTATGAGCTGAATGAAACAGGGGACCAAAGAAAGATGAGATAGTCTTGTGATTAAGGAAGCTGAAGGGCACCTAGAGATTTTAATGTAGTCCCACTTCTACGAGTCCCAGCATAATATTTGGCAAGTCACCAGAAATATTTGTCTCTCTTGTTATGCTTCTCATTTTCTGAGGATGGTGTTGTTTTAAATTTTGGTCCTGGAATCTTACCAGTAGAAGAGCTGCTATCTGGCTAAGTAGGAGTTAGCCTGCACAACACTGTATGCTTCTTACTTTGATCTCATTGAAACTCATTCTCCCACTTATGAAATACTACTCTGTACTCACAGAAGTGTTGAAAATGAGTATTTATGAAACACTAAAAAAAAAAAAACAAAGCAAAGCTGACATAGAAAAAGGCCTAAAGAATTCATTGTTCAATTAAAATTTGGGTCTCGTTAAGTACGAGTTGCTCATTCATGATTTTCAAAGCAAAAGTGCAGCATCTGCAGAATCAGTGTTCTCTATGAGAAAATATCCATTACTTCAACATTTTTCAATCGTTTCTCAGGGAAAATCTAAACAATATATCCCTTCAGCTTTAAACTGCATAATGTGGAATGCTGTCTTAAAGGAATTGTAATTTGGGGCTGCATATGGTCCTATGCTAATAAATTAAGCAGCTGCCAGGAATGTTCCAAGACATTAAAATGCTATTGTCTGTATCATAAAATAGTAAAAATATTTCTTGGCATGACTTTGTCCTGAGCCAATTAGGACTTTTCCCGAACAACTACATGGGCCAGGGACCATCCCTAGTAGGCAGTCAGTGTGTGGCTACCCTGCTTTGAAGAATAAGAGTTTAACAGCATGCTTTTATGCCATTCTGTGTATGTTAGTCTCAGTAACAGACAGTAATCTTGGCCCAATTAGTTTACAAGTATAAACATAGCCATGAGAACCAGGGTCCCAGGCCAGATTACCCATCCAAAAATATTGTTCATTTTTCCTTCTGCCTAAGCCGTTGTTGCGTTATGAGATCGAATAGAATATGGATATATGGAGTATACCGTGGAAAATACCACTTATTCAGGGGGCATGGAACTTGAATATGACTCTCATGACATCGCAAACCACTGCAGGGTAATACATTTTAATGTAGGTAACTTTTCCCTGGGGGGTGAAAAAAAAGGGAGGCAAGACCAATTTGTGTAAACAGGTCACACCTGTTTTGGGTCACACACGAAACATTTTTCTGCTGGGACACTGAAATTATTCATAAGCTGAAAATATTTGAAACTTCTGATTTACAAAGAATTATGATATTTAAGTATTTAGTTATGATGTAGGATGGAAAATATTTTTGAAATATCGGCATTTCCTCTTTGTTCTTATTACCCTGCAAAGACAGATTTTCTGCACATAAGAGTGCATGAAGTAGGCTGTATCCAGTGTGATCTGGACTCCATAAAGGCTTTCCACACCGCTTTTGTTTCATTTTACAGTTGCAAGGTAAGCGTTGCCCAGGAGTGGGTAAGGGAGGCGCGGTTACCTGTCTGCACACAACAAAGGGCAATGATGTTCAAGGGCATAGAGATGTTCTTCTGCACACAGCTCCTGGATTAGTGTGTGTAAAATAAATTTTACCCACTGCGGAAAAAAGTTGGCTTCGTAAAATCTAGCAAGAGACTTGCCTGTGAAATCACAGCTGAAAGAGGACGTTTTCAGTGCCATTTCTCTTGGGACGTTTTCAGTGCCATTTCTCTTGGGAGCAATACAGCAGAGAAGCCTACCCACTAGGGCAAAGTAATGCTCCAGGCTGGCAAGGGAAGAGCACAGGCAGTGTCCCTGGCTCCCACACAAAGAAATGGTCATTAGTCCCACCAGCTGTGACATCCATGACGAGGAATACAAGGAATAGGCTTTCATCTTCTCTCTTCCCATAAAGTCCAAAGGACTTCATCTGATACACGAAAGGGGAGAAAGCCACATGTGCCCCTTGGGAAGGTCTGTTCAGTAACTATAATAATTTGTTTGGAAATCTTGCCTTATCTTCACCATTTCTGTGTGCTCAATTATTCTCATCCCTTGATGAGGGATGAGTCATTCTCATCCTTGCTTTATCTTCTTTCTTGTGACCTCGTGTTCTTTCTTAGTTTGCCCTCCAAGAGGAAACCTTCTCTTGAAACAACCCTTCAAGTTAACTTCCCTTGTTGGTGTCCACCATAGCAGCCATCCTCTTCCTCTCTTTGCTTCCTCGGTATTGCTCCCAGCAGCTGTCCTTTCAAGATTGTCTTCCCTTCATATCTTCACTTCGGCAGAATTTTTTCACAGCTGCCACCCACTCCTCAGGCTCACTATACCCTTCACCCATGCTTTGTGCTGGTCCTCACTGCTCTCATTGCTGGTGGCTATCCTTGGCAGTTGTCCTTCCTCCTGTCTTACTCAGCACTGACCCCTCAGAGTGCCCATTATGTCTGTAGTTCCCCACAGTCCCCTCCTCCATTGCCAAGTTCATCTTTCTCAGCAGACCTTTCCCCTGCAAACTGATGCAGTTTTGGAACAAGCTTGCGCAAGCTCTCATCATCATCTGGTACCTGATACCATAATGGCAAGGTGATGCTGGGCTGCAGCTGGGCATGTGCAGCTGCTATCAAAGCACTGTGGGGTCATCTGCCATGACAAAATATGTTGGGGAGAGAAGTTGTTCCTCACCAGACAGGCACCAACAGCCTCTTCTCTGGTTCTGTTATCTCACCCAGTGCAAGCGACAGATGGGATTTATTGAGTGAGGCAACTATTACATGCCCTTTTCTGTCCTTATCTTTCAGATGCTATGGGCAGAAACAAAATAGATTATAAGGTATGACTCAGGCTTTGTTTACTTTATGCTGTCCAGCCCAGACACAGAAGGTTGCAAGTGCTGTAAAGCATGATAATCTTTCTTTCTTTCTTTTGCTTTCCCTACCCAGCTAAGGGACATACTGTGGGCACTGAGACATTTGCAGAAGGCATTCATGAGTTATTTTTACTCTCAGTCATGTCTTCTATAGGAGATATACCATGGGCATATATAGAAATGAGAACCTTCACCAGAAGAATTTCATTTTGGGGAAAAAGATACACCTTCCCTCCTGTGTGAATAGGCCTATTAATTTTTAAATTGCTGTTTCTAAGCACATGAAATTTAGAGTATTTTTTTTTAATATCTATTACTTGAAATTAGAGTTTATCCTGCCATTCTGACCAAAAAACGTGTAAATGTCACACACTTGTCTGTAACCGGCAGAGCTCTCTGACAGCTTGTGCTCACTTCTTTGGTTAGGTTGGGACCTCACACATTGCAGTGCAGCATCGGAGCCTGTGCCCAGCTGCACACCCCAGTGCGCCCACTGTAGCGGACCGGCCCAACTTCATCTCATCCGTCATCCAGCTGAGCTTGGCATATGTGGCCTCACAGCAGGAGGGAGATTCCACTGGGGAAGGGTGCCACTGAGGGAGGTCTTATGCTCGAAGACTCCTCTACTGAAGTCAAAGTCTCCAGCTGCAGTCAGCTGCTGTCCTGCCAGGTAACTGGACTTGCCAGACGTCCCTGGCACACAGTCCTGTCTCACAGGTGGAGTATGAAGAACTTCAGAGGTCTGAAGTTAATCATCTCCAGACTGGAGAAACTGTAAGGTGCTACTGTCTCAGGCCTGAACTACAAAATAAACTTATCCATTACCATTAACAAGAGACTCTGCTCAGTGGTATCCCACTGTGACCGTGTGCTGCTATCCAAGTGACATGGGCTGAAATCACAATTGGTAGGTCTCCATTAGTGTTTTACTATAGAGCATTATTGTTCATTAAAATTATCCCTTTTGTCCCCAAAGAAATAAAAGATATCTTCCCCCTGGAGTTCCTCAGCTGTTAACTAACATAAGGGATTTCATGCCTTCTCCAAGGCCAGCCTGAGCTTTTCTCAAAACACTGAGCCACAGCAGAAAGTTGCCTGGTCTACATGGTGCAAAGTCCTAGGTTTTGGGTCAAAGGACAGTCCTGAGCATTAGCGGAGCAGCTGATACAGTATCTAGTATTTATTTATGATAAAGAAAAGGAGAAGTCTTATGAAGGTGTGTAGGATTGTAGGTGTCAGCAGCTTATGCTGGTTTATGAATATTAGAGTATTAATAGCTGTGCTGCTTTTTTCTAGTCTGTATCCCGGGGCTTTCATGACTATGGCTGTGGAAAGAAAAGATACCTTCTTATTATCCTAACTGGTATGCTTAGACAGGTTTTCTGTTGTCAAAGCCTTTTTGTGTTACTCTCTTTTCATCTTCGTATAATGAAGTACACGAGAAGAAAGCCAATGTGTTAAAAAGCCACCAGCCACCACCCAAATTGAGGTCACTGGGCCATACACTCAAATCAAGAAGTTCCACAACGAAGTAAAGTTTGCTTGCGCCCCCTTATTTCAGCTCAGCTGTGAGCAGGGACTTTGAGATGATCTTCCATCGCAGGATCGCCTGCTGTTTTTCCTGCAGAACCCTGCTCATCCAAATCAGCCAAGGAAAATCGCCCCTGGGCCAGCAGCTGGTGATCTAATTTCTGGCATACTAAAGCTGTTTTCAGCGTTTCTCTTTTCCACTTTGCATTATTTTAACGTAATGCTCTTGCACAGTAGGGAGATTCCCCACCTCTTCTTACCCAGCACTGTCACTCCAGGTTGGAGGAACAGCAAGCCCCCACCCCTGAAAGGTCTTTAAAATGTAACCTTGAGTCTAATTTACTGTTTCTGTGCAAGATCCTGGAAAACTGCACTTTGGCTGCAGTCACACCTCAGTGGGAATGCCAATTTCAATCCATTTCAGAGAGGGCTTTGGAAACCTTTCCCAGCTCCAAAAATGCTTCGCCAGCTGTTTCCTCCCTGCTCGAAAGCCGCAACCACCTCTCACCTGTAATTCTCTTGGACTCCTCCGCTGCTCTTGACATGGGGACTGGGCAACTTTGCTCCGATCATTTGGTGACTCACGCAGATCTGGTGCTGCTCTTTGCAGATCTGGTGCTGTTCGTGAAGGGTTTTGAATCTCAGCCTTCTCAGTCATGTTTTTGTCTAAAAGTTTGCACATTTGGGAATGTCGTCGCTGTAGTTATTTAAACTCTTTGGGGTGAGCATCTATTCTTGGGTCCCATGCTGTTTAATAGCTTTAAATATGCTGCTTTGGGGTGTTGTTTTCTCGTGTCAGTGCTATGTAGCTGCAACTCAGTTATTCTGCCTCTTACTAACAGTACAACCTCGGTGAGAGACTGTGGCTTGGGATCTTTCTCAGCAGAGACCTTGCAGAGGTCACACATGAATTACAGCTGAGCATCAACAAAACCCAAGTTGCCTTTCTGAGTCCTCGTAAATACTCATCCTGATCATATATTATCACCCACTCTATCCTTTCCAAAGGATGTGAATGTATTTTCAAGCGTTTATCAATTAAGCCTCAAAATATCTCATTGAGGTACTGCAAATTAGGTGATAAAGGGATCAATTTACCTAACACTGATATGCACCTACTTCAGAAATTAAATAGCACATCACAGCTATTGAACAATGCACATTTAAATCCCTGAATGATGGACTATAGCCACAAATGAGGAAATTAACACCTGCACTGCAGCACTGTCTGGTTCATTTAGCAACAGCCTCAGCCAAGAGTTCTTGTAAGTGAACTGTCTGGGGGAGAAAGGACCCATGGAAGACAGAAACCCCTATGTGTAGGCATGTGAAATGTGTGGGAGACAAAGCCTCAGTCTGTGTAGGTGTGTGAAATATATGGGAGAAGTAGCCTCAGTCTTATCTCTGGTGGATGACTAGACCCCAGATCTACCCACCAGTTGGTTACCTGAAGTCTCCTCTCTGAAAAGTGCCATCCTCTTTCAATATTAAGACTGCAATGATGGAAAAATTGTGCTACCTTAGATCACATTTTTCCTTCTTTGATTACTTCCTCTAAATCCAGCAGCAAGCTAAATTTCAACTGAAAACTTACAAATAGAAGTATATACAAGATACTGGGAGGTATAGTACATGGACAAATATACACATATGCGTACTCATATACAACGTATAAATATAGATTCACATACATATGTACATATACTTTTGTACATATATATATATAAAATGATTTGGTATATATTTTGCCCCACAAGGGAGGTACATTTAAGTACTGTACACTGAGTGGAGTAGTCAGTGTACAGTTTGAGTTTGGCATTGTTGGTCCATTTTCTTGAGGTTGCTGGAAATTGGGGGAAAATGTGCAAAGAGGGGACAAATGGGTTTTTTTATGGAGCAAAAGCAAAAGAAGCAAGAACTTGCTGTTTTTAAACTTTAAACTGTCATCAGGGCGGGGAGCAGAAAGTGCTCTTACTTCAGAAAATGTCAAAATTTACGATTCTAGCAGCCAGAGCTAGTAGGATCTTTTCTTTTGCTGCAGTTACAAGGTATTCTAGGGTTCCAGTTTCCCATCGTTTGCAGAAAAAACGTGCAGCAACACAACTTCTACAGAAGCTGTGAGCTTCAAGAGCAGCTAGATGTGGTCTTCTCACGGCTTGGAAGCTCTGTGCAGAAAACCCAACGGCCATACATTTATGATGCTGCACAGAAAGGCCATCCTACATTTGTAAACCCAAGAAAATCCGGCATCCCAGCAACTGTTTAGATGAGCTAGCAAAAAATCAGGCAGATTTCTGACAGAAATCCTTTCTGTGGCTCACTGGCAGCTCATTAAATGGTATTTCTGTGAGATATTTCTGTTTCAAAGAATTGACAACTTCTGACGCAAGCACGTCTCATTGGAAAATTCCCAACTGCTTTCCCATTTTCTTCTTGACAACTATGGTAATACGGCAATTTCCTCCTTTAGAGCCCTGATCATCTTTGCACCAGGGTAAATCAGGAGTCATCAAGTTACTCTTGAAGTCATCGGTTTTACATTGGCAGAAAATTTTTACAGAGGGAAACTGGGGCTCTAGTCTCACTTTAGACTCCTGGATGAATGTCTACAAGGTATTCTTTCTACCATTTAGAAATACTGGTAAATATGGTCTTTAAAAAAGGATAATTTAGAGATTAGATTTCATGTTCTGTGACTTGGAGTCTGATTACAACAATTCTTCCTTGATTCTCTGCTAACTGGTCAGCAGGTTCTTGTTTATGCACAAGGCAATGCCTACCATAGATTTTTGGCTAGCTATTGGCCTGTATACCGCTTTATAGCTGCATCTTGGTGATGCTGCTGCTTCAAGTCATTTTAATTGCATGTGTGGCTAGCCACCTTCCTAAGCATCTTCCCAGTCTGACTGCATTCATCCTAATACCCTGAATACCAGGAAAAGAAGCTCTATTATTTCTATTTCTCGGGTGGGAGAAGAAAAATATACTCTTTCTTAGGTGATCCATCACTCACTGATGCTGATAGCAATTAGGCTATTGACTGCTGAGCAGTGAAGAATTCTTACTTGTCACTGTCAAGGCTCCTGTGTTTTGTATTACTGAAATGCTCAATGAAGCAGAGCCTGGCCACTCAGCCCAGTACTTACGCTGTGCACATGGGGTGTAGAAAGCCAAGGTGTTAGGCTTCTGTGCGGTTGAAAGTGGGGTAGCTCTCCTATGAGTTCAGATGCAGACACCTGGAGCAGAGGACTAGAGCATCATAATGCAACGACTTGGGCATTCATCTTGGAGGTCAGTGACTTCAGATCAAACCTCTGGCCTGACCCAGAAAGGACAATGATTTGTTCTGGCTCCTAAGCGTATTCATTAGCCACCAAGTTACTGGCTGGTTTTCAAAAAAAACCAAAAAAATTACATCCTTCATTGACAAGAAGTTTTACATTTGGTCTGAAAAATCAATCCTTTCAACACTTAAAAAAATCAATAAATTCTTTTTAAAGTTTTTAAAAATTTTAAGCATTATAACATTTAAAAAGAATAAATTTACGGCTTTTTTTTTTTTAAATCAGAAATTTCCCAGCTGGCTCTGCTCCACTCAAAACACACATATCCAGGAGGGGTAAGGTCTGAACAATCCTCTCCCAAAACCAAAGATAACACCAGGTTGTCTTGCATTGCTCAAGCTCTGTTATGTTTTCTTCTGGGGTAGAAGCTTTTTAATTTCTTTTGGCTGTGAGTTAAGTTTTTTATACCAAACACCAGTCTCAAATAGATAGGCCTATAACTGCGTGGCCACTGTGCAGAACACCATGGAGGAAAAACTGATGCAGTAAATCCTCCCAGAGATTTTGAAACAAATTGATTTGAAAGCCCCCTAGTTCTCTTGCAGGGTTTAGGTCCAATATAGTGCATTATAGAAGAGCACAGTAGAAAAAATAGGTTGCTTTGGTCCTGTGTGAAAAATCTACCCAGAATGGATATGTGTAATAAGGCTGCTAACAATTTATTCACCATTGGGTCTTTGTATTCCAACTTAAGGTTTCTTATTGACTGATGCCAAATCCTGGAGATAAGATTTCGTCTCTCCTTTCATTTTTCACTGTGAATAGCAGATAATCTGGTGCTTTACAGAAACCTGTTTGGGTTCCTAACCTTGGACAGCTTTTGTGCTCCACTGTCAATTCCTCTGAGCATTATACCTGCTATGCATGAATGCTGTAATTTTACAGCATGACCTGCAGACAGGAACAGAGGCAACTGGAACCTATTAGACCATGAACTTCATTTTCTGAGGACCTGCAGCTCCCGTCGAAGTTGTGCATGTTGGCAATTTCTGAAAACGATGCCCCCTCCCCCACCTTTTTATAAGAAATTTTGACAAAAGCCTCTGGGGCTGAAGTACTGTTGCATGCAGGCTGATAGTTAATAAACCTTGTCAACCCTGCCTCATTCTTCTAATCACGTCTTACAGTGTGTTTTGGTTTAGTTTTTAATCTCATGTTCTCTCCTCTCTCACTCTGCCTGTATTTTTAACTTTATGACTGAAAGTCCTTGATGGGAAATGCATACACATGCATCACTTGCAGAAAGGTGAAATGTGCTTCTACCAGTATTTTTTTAATTTACAGTACATACTTCTTTTTTTTTCCAGGAAAGCTTTACTGTAAAGCATCGCCCTGTTTTCACAAGTGGAAACCAAAGCTTATTTGACATAGATACACAAATGTTTTCAAAAGCAGATTGTTTCTTTTAATAAAGACCAGATGCACCAAATTTCGTATAACTGCTGCTCAGGATGCAGCCAGCATGAGTCCTGACAAGTTGGAGGATTACATTCTGTGGTTTAGAAAGTCCACTAGCAGAAATCAATATAGCTGCAATCAATCCAACGGTGTTAATTATCATTAGATGTAAATCAGGAGTCCATGTTCTCAGTCCCCTTCTTTAAACCCTAGGAAATCTTACTTATATTAACCAAAGTTAATGACATAAGAAAGTAACCTGTGTGTCTTCATCTACACAGTCCAGCTGAGATAACAGTTTCACATGGGTTTTATTAATAAGTACCATAAATACAACACTTGCGGGTAACAGGGCTGCACTTACAGGCAGCATTGCACGTGCTGCAGTAATAGATTCTGTAATTTTAAAATATGATAAAGAAATACTTGTAAACAACTGATTTAATACAAAGTAATACGTCTTGAGAAAGCTAGATGATTTCTTGATTGTGCAATGCACTTATGAGTGCATCAGATCACTCTCTGCGCTTGGGCTCCGGGACAGCTCAGTGGAGTTCTCTGCAATGCCTACAAGAAAGGTGTGTTTAGCTTCAGCTGCAGAAGATTTTGCTTTCCCCTTTGGTCAGCCTATGGCAAGCCAGCCAAAATAACAACTACTGCAAATGTCTGCATCATTGACCTTATCTTTGGACGTCTATAATCAAACCCGTAATTTCAGGCAGGATGGCAAATGAGTTTGGCAGTTTAGATGCTGCAAATCTGTACCCTGCCGGGCTGTTTAGTCCTGCCTGAGTGCCCCGAGTCCAGTGAGTGCTCACTGCCACCGTGCTATGTGACAAAACGAGCTTTGCTTGCTGCCTTTATTCAAGAGCCACCATGCAGCTGGAATAAAAGGGTCATGTTAAAGTGAAAGGGTCAGGCTAAATGCACATGTAAGTTACCCTTTCCCTGAACAACAGGCTTAAGCCACTAAGAAGTTTCCCTAGACGTGTGTTCTTTGGTGCCACTAAAAATCAAGCGATTCATCCGTCTCTGAAAAAAACAGCTGTTGATCTTCTACTCAGTTGAATAACTAGTTCATACAGATGTCGAGATGTAAAAGACAAAACTCTGAGCGGCAAAGTCAGCACAACTTGGGTGGAAAATATAGGGAGAACCAAGGGCAATTGTGGAAAAGTTGCAGAGCAGTTTGCTAGAGCATGAAGCAAAAAAATGGTCTTTCTTTTTGTATTCATTGTTGAACGTACACAGAGACATTAAAAGATCTGATGGCTGCAATCTGCTCTAACCTTTTATCTGTGAGGAGTGATCTAATAACTCACTTTTGGCTGTATCAGTTATGAGTTATCACTTGTGAAGATGAATGTAAACGTCTTTACAGCTCTCAGCCATCACACGTTCTGTAATTCTCTGTGTGTGTGAATGAATAAGCTATGTTATTAAATTAATAATAAAATTTGGCTTCACTTAAGTTACAGCAGGGGATGTATTTTTCTTTTTCTCTCTTTTTATTAGTAAATGAAAATTTGTAGCTGCATGAGTGTTAATCATGAGCTACTAAGTGCCTACCCACATCCTGTCTGTATGCTGATGCAAATGAGCTGATAGGAAATTATATATTGTAGATTACAACTTTTCTGAGAAAAGTAAAAACCTATATTTCATACAGGAAAGGAAACTAAAACTCGATCGGTCTTCTGCAGCAAGTACACAGCAGAAGCTTTTTCCTGTAAAAAATAAAACTGCTAAACCATTAAATATGGGGTTTAGTATGGTACCAGTAAAATCCACAGAAGTGGTCATTACAGCATTTGATGACTGATTTGATGTAACATTAGCACATTAGCACACTCTGAGTTTGCTTGGGATCATTAAATAAGTGTGTTATTAGCTGTCAATAATAACCAGTCTTACAAGCATTATTTGATAATATATACCTTGCATGTATCTCATATGCAGCTAAGCATAAAGGCAAGACTCGGTGAAAAACAGATTGCTGAATTCTATCAATTTTTCACACTTCATAAATCGAACTTTAACACTGTAGTGATTCTGGTGCATACCATAATCAGGAAAGACAATCAGTCTTTCTACGTTTAAAACATATCTCTGTTCCTGGAGTTTGAAACCAAGGATTATATTCCAAATACGTTGGTGGTGGTGAAGTAGTTCTTTCCCCCACACTAGCACCCTCCCACCATCCTTCTCACCCCAAAATACTTCAATGAAGAAGTAAAAATGTAACTGTTCTGACTTTTAGCCAAAAAGTCCTCTCCTCTCAGAGAAAATTCACTTTTCTGCATCAAGCAGTTCTTGTTGTGTAGAAAGTAATTGGGGAAGAGCGGCTGGAAAGCTGTCTGGCAGAAAAGGACCTGGGGGTGCTGGTTGACAGCCTGCTGAATATAAGCCAGCAGTGTGCCCAGGTGGCCAAGGCAGCCAATAGCATCCTGGCTTGTATCAAAAATAGTGTGGCCAGCAGGACTAGGGAAGTGATTGTCCCCCTGTACGTGAGACTACTGAGGCTGTGCCTTGAATACTGTGTTCACTTTTGGGCCCCTCACTACCAGAGAGACATTGAGGTGCTGGAGAGTGTCCAGAGAAGGGCAACGAAGCTGGTGAAGGGTCTGGAGCACAAGTCTGATGAGGAGCAGCTGAGGGAACTGGGGTTTAGTCTGGAGAAAAGGAGGCTGAGGGGAGACCTTATCGTTCTCTACAACTACCTGAAAGGAGGTTGTAGAGAGGTGGGGGTCGGTCTCTTCTCTGAAGTAACAAGCCATCAGACAAGAAGAAATGGCCTCAAGTTGCACCAGGGGAGGTTTAGACTGGATATTAGGAAAAATTTCTTCACTGAAAGGGTTATCAAGCATTGGAACAGGCTGCCCAGAGAAGTGGCTGAGTCACCATCGCTGGAGGCATTTAAAAGACGTGTAGATGTGGTGCTTAGGGACATGGTTAAGTTGTGGACTTGGCAGTGCTAGGTTAACGGTTGGACTTGATGATCTTAAAGGTCTTTTCCAACCTAAACGATCCTGTGATTCTATGATTGTATTAAATTAATTCATCTGCGAGTCCAGCTCTTAGTCAAAGAGGAAACATGAGGTAACACGTTTGAGCACCTCTATGCAGCTCCGGCACAGGGAGGGCGAGGGAGGCCCAGTCTGGGAGCAGAGGTGGGGGGCTCAGGGCAGTGAGAGGCTGGCTGGGGCGGTGGGAAGCTCCACGAGTGCTCGGGTGGCTTTTGCAGCTGCTCCTCACAGCTGGAGTCCGGCCAGCTCCTCTGCCCAGCTTCATCCCCCCACTGCTTGTGTTCAGCAGAAGAAAGCCCCTCTCGCCATAAGGGAAGCTTTTTCTGTGCCCACCTGGGGAGGCAGAGGCAAAGGGGAGGCTCCTTTCGAGGGACCTTCATTTTATTCCTGCCTTTTTGATGAGGAGGCTCCTCTTTTGCACTGCTTATACTGGATGAAGCCTGGCTTCATTTGTGCGGTTTTTCCCCAAGTCCACGTTACTGCATAGTTCTCCCACGGGGTTTACTTGCGTAGCTTGTTCCAGTTTCAGAGAGATGACTGATTCTGCTGAAGGTACCGGTGCATAAAATTGGAGTGCCAGGAGGATCAGTAACATCTCTAGGATGAGAATGGACTTTTTAAGTGCAATCAGAATGATTCCTTCATTTAACAGACAACTTTCTGCAATACCTCTGCTCAACTTTTGCACAAATATCATGCCATGAAGCTTGAAACAGTCTAGCAACATGGACAAATAATAAGTTTCAACTACTGAAGCCTTAATATTACAACAGGTGTAAGAAATAAACTTAAATGTCCACAGAGTTTATGTATTTACAGTCTAAAGTTGCAAAGCATAATCTGTCTTAAATGCATATGCTTTTAAACTGTCCCCATTCAATACAGTGGCAAAATTTTCTCTGATGTCAGTGGTATAGGATCAGGTCCCATGTTTTAATACTGCCACAGCACTTGCATGACTTTAGGGTTGTTAAAAATGGCAAATAAGCATTTTAGTGTAACTTGTCAAGAGAAGAGACAGCTCCTGAAGTTCCCAGTGTGCTGTGCTCCTTCCATTGAAACTGGGTTATCTCCATTGCACTGTGTCCTGAGCCAGCTCAAGGTTTTTCAGAGGTGTGGGGAAGATCAGCTGCTGCGAGGTGTGGGGGGAGCTGGGGAGGAAGGTAGGGTAAGCTGCTGTTTCCACAAGAAGTGAGGGTGGGGGAAGCAGCAATGGTTTGGAGAGCTGGGGCAGGAGTGAGACTTGTTGGTCCCACCATGGGTGAGGGAAGAATGGGTTTCTGAGAGGAGCTGCCCCATGTTCACCAATGCCCCTGGCTGTTACAGCAGGACAAGCCTATTTTCCAACACAGTGGTGCCCATTCTCACCAAGGGTGTTTTACTGCTCCGAGCAATTGCCTGCTCAGCCCACTCCACAGGGAGGCCCTGTGTTGTATCTGCATGGTTTCTGCCAAGACTGCCTTCTTTCCTTTACAGTTGTCTCCCCACAGCCAAATGTATCTAGAGATTTAGGTATCTGGTTGTCATTTTTCTTCCAAAAGCTCTTTGATGCACAGCTGCAGTCGCACTGCTCCGTGTGTCAGACTTTCTGAACATGCAGGGAGAGATTAAACAAAGAGCAATCCCACAGAAGAAATGCGTCCTTTAACAAGAAACTCAGTGAACAAAGTGGAGCCTACTTTCCCATGGTGTCAGATCTCATGGTCAGGTTCCTCAGTGTCTAATAAGGCGTGGGTGCCACTTGAAGATGTCTCTTCAATGGAAGGAGCCATTTTTCAATCAAATGTTTCTGCCTGGTTGAATTCCAGCGCTGAATAAAAGGTGAAGTTATCTTGCAACTTTCCCCTTTGTGGGGATGCTAACAGGATCGTTCTTGTCCCAGCCACCTGTTTTCATGTAACTTGTGGGAGCTTAATATCTTTGAGAGCAGTTTTGATTTGATTTGACAGACCAGTGGTTTCAGAAAGTACTGGGGAGACGGACACAGACCACACACTTAGGTGAATGCATAACCTCTGCTTCCATGGGGAACCAAGCGAAGCAGCACTCTTAGAATAACAAGATTATTATTTACCAAAACAAAAGTATAAGCTCATATAAGGCAGAATGAAACAAACATGCAGAATACCATGCAACAGCAACGAAAAGAAACCTTTCTCCTCTTCTTACAGAACTGCTGAGGGTTGGCCTAGCACTGCACTTTTTTAAGCCAATGAAAGTGTTAGGGCTCATGAAATAGTTTCCACCAGCATGTTTTTGTTGTTTTTCTAATTTGTTTCTTTATGAACTGTCTCTTTTCTTCCTTTTTTTAAGGGAAAAGTGAAGACTGTGTCAACAACACGTTAACCAGTTCAAACTAGGTTTTGAGACTCCCCAAACACTGAGGCTTTTTTCAGCGGCCAAAAGCTGAAGGGGAGAGAATTTTACAGTTTGAAAAATTTTAAAAATAATTATTTTTAATTAAAAAGCAAAAAATTTGAGAGAAAATGAGATCATTTTCACAAATGCATAAAATAACTCCCAGACAATTCTAACTTTAATACTGATTCAAATGGGAGCAGAGACTAAACCTGAGCACATTTTAAAATGGCCCTAAATGCAATTTAAGATTTTTAGAATGGCCGTATCAGTGAAGCTGGTATGCAGTGTAGTAAGATGATGTTCACAGACCAGGAGTTTGCATGAGTGTAATAGGGGACATCCTGCATGGGGGGCGTGAAAGAGGCCAATGGTTTTATGGTGCACCTTTCCAATTTGATAATACCAAGCAGCTTTTGCATGCCTTATTGCATACTCAACACTGGGTGCGCAAGTCTTCAGCAAAACAAGACTGTGGTTTTAGTAGTGGGCCATGCTGTTGTACCATTGCTTCATACACACAAACCACTGTTGTCCGTCACACTGTGCGACCAGACTGGAAGTTGCATAGTTAATGGACTAAATGCTTAGCTGTGCTCTCCTCTTTGACCCATCTCCGTATTTTATCTTTAGTGCACTGTGCTGTGTTAGCAACAGTGTTTCTATTAAGTTAATTTGGGTTTGAGTGGTTTTCACTCATACTTGTGCAGTCTGGCTAATATCTCCATGAGCTGGTCTCTGATTAATCTTGTCAAATATATCCTGCCATCAGTGCATACCAAGTTCTCATAAAGTACCGACATATATGTGTCAGCAGATTCAAGTATTTTCTGTGCACATAGGCAAAATTTGGATCTCCTTGAGGTCATATTCACATTTCAGAATAGGAATGTAAAAAAAGCCCGTAAAGATGAAAACTGCAATTGCATACCACTTGTTAGAAAGAAGAAATAGCTGAAATATATGATGTCCTTCAGTATCTAGACTGCAGATTAAGTAAATTTCCTAGCATATGAAGGAAATCATTCCTGCTAATAACCAGAATATACTTCTCCAAAATGTAAACATCACTGCTGGTTTGGCAGGGCAGAGGATAAAACAAAGGGGAGAAAGTAATTATGAGAATAGTTACCCTTCTTTATCAAAAACATCAGACACTGAACTAGAATACAGTAGAAGCTCCTGCACAACTTGTGGTCGATGTGATTGTTTTCTGGATGAGGCTCCTGCCCAGCATCAGTGCACGTGGGTTCTCCCTCACAGAAACAGCAGTGCTGGCCGCGGATCACCAAGTCCATCCAGCTCACTTCCACTCAAAGCCAGACAACTGCCAGCACTAGATCAGGTCAGCTGTTGCTTTGTCTAGCTAAGCCTTGCAAACCTCCAGGGGCAGAGATTCAGCAATCTCTCCTGCTAGCCTGTTCCTCTGCTGCACTACTCTCCTAGTGAAGAAGGGTTTTTTCCTAAATTGTCCTAATCCAACCCTCCCAGCCACAATCAGTGACTGCCACCTCTTGTTATACCATCTGCTGACAATGAGAGAAGTTTGGGCCAGACATCTTTGTACCTTCTCTTCAAGTACATGTAGGCTCCTACCATATTGCTTCTTACCCTCTTCTTCACCAGACTTTGTACTAGCTCCTTTCACCTCTCCTTGTAGGGCACATGCCCGTGGTCCCTGCTTATCATGGTAGTTCTCTGCAGAACCCTCTCCAGTTTCTCCACATCCCTTTCAAGCTGGGAGGCCCAGGACTGGATGCAGCATGCCAGGGCAACCTCCCTCACCAATGCTGAGCAGAGGGGGATGAGACCTTTCCTCAGCCTGCTGGCCACCCTCCTCCTAAAGGAGCCCAGCGCCTGGTTTGCAGTGATAGTACTTCACTGGCTCATCCTCAGCTTGACATCCACAGTAACCCGCAAGTCATTGTCTTTGTCCCATCTCTCTGCTACTAACTTGTTGCTTGCTCTTTCTCAAGTTATTAGTTCTATTTGCATGTGCGCCTCATCCCTGCTGCTTCAGAGTCTCTGTCAATGAGAAGTGAGAGCTCTGTGTAATCTCCAGGAGACTGTCTCACACTATATGTTTGCACAGCACTCAATACAGTGGGGTCCCATAAGCTTGCTTATATTTATACTTACTCATAAAATGGAAAGGTTTTACTTTCTATTGCTATTTTAATATACACAGTAAATAAACTATGTCATCTCCTTATTTTAGGACATCAACAATAAGAACCATACTGTGAAGGAATTAGCATGATAAGAGTGCAAGGAATATAACAGATTCTTGTCCTGTTTTCTATAGACTTAAATCTGTGTAAATGGCCAAAGATGCAGCACTGGAGGAGTACGCTTCATTGACCTGGAAGACAGCTAACCACAGTCTACATTTACATTAGTAAAATACTGCCCAGGGATGTTTCTGACCACCGGAAAGCAATCATCTGTACTCTTGAATTGTTAGGACATCACCTTACATGCTTTTGCCCCGTACCCAGTCCTCCCAAACCATTCCCAGCCAAGCTTTGGGAGTTGGAATTTACCAGAAGCTATTCCTAACAGGTAATTTGTGGTCATTACAGCTCAGAGTGAAGAGAATTTAGTAGCATAAATCTGTGACATGTCATGTAGCTGGATTCAGTGCCTAGGCACAATCGTGGGCATGTTTAATTTACTAGTAGACACAGCCATACATGCCTGCCCTGTGCAATTATGTGGAACTCAAGTTCTGTATTCATGCAACAGCAGTAATTGAGAAATAAATAACTTTTCATCCATGACTGAAAAAGGTGAGTAAGGCCCATGCTACTTGGAATGAAGCACAGATCAATAAAGTTATGCCAAACAAAATAAAACCCTGTTAAGATGTAACAGAAATCATACCGCTTGCCATAATAGGCTCTATTCCTATCTCCATAATAGTAAAAAAAGACCTCCTGTAATTCAGAAATAAGGGAAATGTGCTGCTTTTTGCAAAACATATTTTTATCTCAGCTCATCTCTTTCATCAGCCTTTCCTCCTAAAAAAAAAAAAAAAAAAGAAAGTAAAAAAGGGCCCGTCTGGAAAATTTCAAGCTATTTATGGCCTTTGAGTTCTGGACAGCTCTCCATCTCACTCACACCCTGGTTCCCTCCATCCTGCTTTCCCCTTTCCATGCCTTGTCCATACCTCTGCTGTCCAGGGCAGACAGCCTCCAAGCTCTCCCTTCTGCTTCCTTCCCTGCACCGACCGTGGCTCCCTCGCTGTTTCTGCAACTGCACGTTTTGAGTGGCTGTGAAGGTGGTTGCTCCGTCCTCTCTGAGGTCTGATCGTTCGCATTAGGAAGGGACCAACTGTGCATCAAGTGTCACTGTAGCAGTGCCGGGGTTGCACAGCTCAGCCTCCTGCTGCTGCAGTGACAACAATGAGGTTTTTAGGCTCCATTATGGTTTTCTGCGAGCATATACAGCCAGCTCCCAAACTACTTCACCTCGCTGGATTTTCACCTCTTTTTTCTTCTTCTACTTTTATTTTCCTTTCTTTCTTTCTTTCAAAGCATTTTTACAAAAATACATAATAAGGTGGATGACATATTGACATTTTTTAAGGGTTTATGGTTTAGACAAAACATCCACAGTGGATGTTTCTTCTCTTGACATAGCCATAAGAAATAGCTCAGCTCCTGAAAGGCAGAGAGACACCGTGCTAGCATCCAAGAAGGAATCACATGTAGATAGGGGGATGTGTGCTGGTGTGGGCAGAGGGGAACTGAATGTGTAAAGCAGGAGAAGGGAAGTGAAAGAGCCACAGTAAGACACCGTCACAGAGGCAGGTGCATGGAAGGAGGAAAACACCTCCCTGAACACAGTCTAGTGACAGATGTCCAAGAAAAAAAACTACAGAATTTATTAAAATAAACGTGGTGTGACCTGAGAGGAGCTCAGAAGCGTGAACTGTCTCCTGCGGGGTGATTTGCCCCATCATCCTACCGGTAAACAGGGCTCTGAACAGTTTTTGTAAATCAAAGAGATTGAATTGCAGTTACCCAATTCTACCATACGCTTCAGCCAAATTAATACATTCAGTGGAAATTCAGTTCATCTCTGCATTGAACAGCTACAGTTCCCTTTGCTCTATTCCATTTCCCCACCATAATGAGTCAGTGTAACCCCTGACTAAAATGTAGCGCAGGAGATGTAGGCAAGCCAGAGAGACCAACACATCCAAGAGAATAGGACTGCGTGATTTAGAATTACAATTTGCACATACCTCTGTGATAACTCAGAGGAGCAGAGTTAAGTTGTTACTCCACACACAAGCTGAGTTCCTTGCCGTAGTTAAATGACAGAAAACTTGCAGAGTTCCCCACTTCCTTTTTTAGTCTCTATTTTGACTTTTCATTGTAACTCCGCATGGAAATGGTGTCTAAGCATTGGAATGGCCTGCAGGAAGGGCTCATATTCCAGCCTCCCTACTGCCTGGTGTTATCGTACACATTGCTAGAGCAGCTGCAGCTTGGGCAATGAGCAGCCCAGAGTGCTAATAACCAAGTCCTTTCCCACTTAACTGAATTTCTAAAAGTGATAATTTAGTGGTTCCAGTTAAATACCTTATGTTTGCTTTATGTTTTCTCTCAAAGAGGCTTTAAAAGAAGATTAATGATGTATTCTGCATATGCATTATTTTTAGTAAAGGCATGTGGCGTGTGTTAGTAGTATCGTTCAGGACTGTTGTCACATTCCAACTTGCTTCAGCAGGTGTTGTCAGAGCTGTGCGAATGTTAGCAGACAGGTTGTCAAGCCAAGAATTTACTCTTAGACCTTATTATTTTTCTTTTCATTTGTAGTTTATTGGTTTTGAAAGAGCAGTATTTGCTTCTTCCATCATACAAAGTTCTTTTTTTTTTTTTCAGTTTCTGGAAGCTTCTTTATTAGGTTTTGATGACACCAAACTTTCTTCAGAGCCCTTAAATTGGTTGTCAAGGTAGTGTCTTATTCAGTAATATGCAAATGCACAAATTCAGTCTTGCTTTCAGTGTGCGTGTGTATAAAATTCTTTTTTTCAAGCACCTCTCTAATAATCTAGAAACACCGGCCAGCATAGTTTGTCATAAAAACTGATTAAGTAACCTATCTAGTAGACTTCAAGTATTAAAAACTAAGTCATACATAATCAAAGCCTCTTAGAGGAAGTTACTTAGCTCATTTTAGTGCAAATTGTGCAAACCGATACCATCTGTGTCAAGGAATACCATGTTTACTGTTGTGTTTCAAAATCAGAATAAAAGTGACTTTTTTTTTCAATAGAGCCACGTAAATAGTGTTGTTGCTCACCAGCTCACAGTACAGAACCCAGAAGCATATTGATGAAGTTAATGGGTTTTCAATAGACCCTCAGAGATTACCCTCTGGAGTTCACTAGGTGAATTACTAAAATTGTATGACTGTCAGCACTTTTGAGCTGAAAATGCAGCGTATTTAGATGCAGTGCAATAGTTTTAAATAGTACATTATGTATCAACACAGTACCAAAATGGAAACAGGAGAAAAAAACCACTAGTAATAATACACTGTAGGATACACTCTTATGTTTTGATCTGAGACATCAAGTTTGGCTTTTTGAAAATGTTACAATGTCTTTATTTATGAAGGTGCCCTCTGATAGTAGTGGCTATCACCTGGGCATAGATGTGGCTGATTGATAGTTTCATAGTTTGCATGCAGTCATGGTGATGATTAGTCGACCTAAAGTTTGGCAGTGTTTTGTCCTCTGGGAATTATCTTTGGAGGTTCATGAGAAAGGTACCGATGGGAAAGCCTTAAGTATAAAAAGAAAATATCAAAAAGATGGTACAAGTAGCATGATGTAGGAGACGAGAGACATAGAAAAAAAGCACAGTAACAAACACTTGGCAACGTTGCATCCAGCACTGTTAGCAGTTACAGGAACTGAAGGGCACAAATTAATTAGGTACTCAGTTCCTCCAATTTCCGTTAAGAAAAGTCATTGATTTTTGCTCTGTTCCTTATGGACAGTAACTTTGTAGAGAAGGTAACAAAGGGCTACTGCATTTGCCTTATTTCTGCTCCTGCTCTCACAGGCAGGTTTAGCCAAATAAATCTAGGATATATTTGCCTACCGTGGTAGCCAGGGCTGTGCTGATTGAACAGCAGCTAGTACCTTGGGGTGAGGTGGGGTGGGAGCCTCACGCCCCGAGTCTGGGCAAGTAGCGAAGGGAAGAGGCAGATGCTGTACCGCAGCTGAGCATCAGTGACAGAGCTTGCTGGAGGGGAAAATTAAGCACTGCTCTGAGAACAAGCTATAATTTTAAGACCCTGTTCTACTGAGTCTAACTTACTGCCTCTAACAGAGATCTGCACACAACAGGCACAGCACTTATTCTGTGCTTTTTCTAGGATGGATGTGCAGTTTTGAAATCAAGATATTAAAATCTTGGACTGTGTCTTCAGTGAATAGGCAAAGCATGCTTCTGCACTGAACTAGCTATCCCACATAAAATCCTAGAAAGGACAATGCAAAAAAGTGGAGATATAAGTTCATATTCCATCACTGCTATCTACATGCTATGAGGAGGAAACTATTTAGGGTTGTGTTACTGCTTTGAGAATGGTAGGGGCAATTCTTAACATTATAATCCTGGTAAAAGGCAGGGGAAATTACACAAAAAGGAGGGAAAAAGGTGTAGAGGAATTCATACAGTAGGTGTTGTTCTTGAGATTAAATTAAATCGGAACTTTCTGATATTTTCAAAAGCAAAGATGACTCTAACTTTCTAAAAACATGCATGTATGAGGTTTGAATCTAGATCTATTGTAAAGATTTTGTTTTCAGCCCTTAAAATCTGCCATTCTGCTCTTATACAGCATATTGAGTTGCATCATTTTTTGTTTATTTTTCTTGAGATCTAAATTCTCCTAGGGAAACTATCTTGGTATCATATAAAATATGTATCTCATGCTGAGCTAGATTCTGATGCTCTGCTTCATGCCAGTATTAGTTCATATGCAATTAGTTCACTGAGAAACACAAAAAAACTCATAAAATAATAAGATATTAGAATCCAGCTGAAGGTGAGCCCCTCATCCCTCCTTGCATAAAAGCCACCAACACTTGCAGTATGGTCCAGCAAAACTCATGTGAAGCATTATTCTCAAGTCCAGTTCGTTAGCTAGATAATTAAGAGACTGAAAACATAGTTTCTATAGATCTGAGGACACCAGGGACAGCTTAGTTCCCGATATTTTTCTCAACCGGTTTCGATATGTGGACTTTAATGACTGAATCAATGTGTTGCAGGAAGAACATCGAGATTTTAAAATATTGCTGTATCATACTTAATTTGCAATGCTTTTCCTTTTTTGCCAGCACAGTTAAGATGACATCGTGCAGTGATTTAGTCAAGAACAAAATGTTTTCAGGCTTTTCCCCATGGGTTTTTTTATGTAAGGAATAATAAAAGTTCACTCGTAATTTTTTATATATAAATACAGCTACTTCATATTGTGCAGAAAGATCTGTAAAGGGCTCTGGTACTTGAATTTCTTCTATTTTAACAAAAGAAAACGTATCTGTAATTAAGCTTATGCGATAAAGGATTTTCTTATTGAATTTTCCTTTTGACATGATTGATTTCTGTATTGACTCTAGGAAATGGAAACTAGTAAGTAGAAGCTGACATAAAAGAAATATTTGGGCTCTACGGTAATGTCATTTACTACAATAAGAGCTAAACTAGAATACAAATTGTCACCAGCTTCTTCTGCATATGCAAATGCATTTTTTTCCTCAGGGTCATAGTTGCATCCTGTTTGAGGAGGGCAAATAAACACAGCCAGTGCTTCACCTGTCACTGCAAAGGGGGTGGATGGGAGGGCATTTGTACATAATTAGGATACCTGGCACAGAATTTTGGCCTGGAAAACATTAGCATATAATGTGTCAGAAAACCTAAAGCCTCCCTCTGCTCTTTCGCATGGAATAAACATGAGAATAACCTGCAGGTGAGTGGATTTCTGTGCCAGCCTGAAATAAGCATTGGCTCTGCTCCTGTTGCTATTATTCACTGCTCCAGATGACCAGTGATACTGATGTTGTTGTTCATCTGTGTTGAGCAGCAGTACTACTGTGTGTCAGATGCGCTATAGGTCATAAAATTGCAAAGTGATGGTGGTGATGTTCCAAGTGAATTTTTACCTACTGTATAATTTCATAAAACAATAAACACAAATCTCCTGCACTCATCCTGTAGCATAGTTAATTTGCAGAGCATCAGGTGAAAAATCACAGCAAGTTGCTCACCTAATAATAATAACGGTCAGCCAGAATTGCTAATAAATCAGGCTTAGACACTCTCAGACATTCTATCTAGATTATTTATTTTTTCATTACGGGGCTTGATTTTGCAATTTATTATTCCTTTTATTATTTACATTCTACTGATATCCATGTTTTGCTCTGCTACAGCGCGAACTCGGCAGAAGACGCACGTTCCTGCCCCAGGGATCCCACACCAGCTATCACGATCCAGTCCATGCTTTGTTCAGTGGCAAATCCTGCACAGGGACAGCAGCTCCAGGCATCTTCCCCCAGCCTGTTCCCGCGAGCGCCTGGCACGGGGACCACAGTGCAGAGGTCTGGAGGAGCAGGTCCAAACGCTGCACTGCATCTGGGGGCAGCAAGGCTGCTGCCGGTGGGGCAGGGGTTTGACTCCAAAGCGTGATTCTCTATTAGACATCTCTTGGCAGAATGGCAGTGGCTGGGTTTGAATAGGCATTTTTCAGCTGAGAAAATCACGGCTAGATTTGGAGCGAAATACCAGTCATTTCTATATCTCTGAATTCATAATATGCAGAATAAAACGTTAACATGTAACATTTGACTGTTGGAAAAGATGAAAAGAGGCTATTTTCAAATTCCCCAAATGACATGAGTTCTGCAATTAGAAGTAAAGGAACTTCAAAGTCTCCCAAAAATGCTACAATAAGTGTCGTAATGCCTCCAGGGGAGAAAAGCAATAAAGCTGTCATGAGACGCGAATCTTGCTTTGCCTTCCATTTTGTTTCTGGGCTAAGCAGTTGTCAGTACAGCAAATAAGTGCATATATAGTTACGGCTTGCCTGAGCCTTGGATGTTGCAGAGACCTTCCCTCTCTCTTCTTCTGTCTACTGCTATTGGAAAGAAAAATGGCAGAGCTACTTTAACTAAAAGCCCAAGGTTTAGAAAGAAAGCTGGGACAGACTGTGGGGAGCATAATCTACCAAATGTCTTCAGAGATTCACTTCCCCAACCCTGATCTGACAGTACTCAAAATCACTGATTTTCCAAATGTGCTTAAGCTCACCTATTTTTCTGGGCTTTCTGTGCAGATGGAGTGAATGGAAATAATTGAGTTGTGAGGAAAGGCTTTCGTTTTGGCGCACCAAGAGGCTTGTAATAAGAACGTTAGCACACTTATTAAAATATCTTGTTTGTTCATGCCCCGAGTTTTAGACAGGGGTATTGCATTTTCATTTTTTTAAAAAGAAATCTAAATAAAAAGCTAATAGCCAATTTCTGAGCATGGCTGACTAGATGGGAATTTGCTAACATTAATATATTCTCATTAGAGAAATTCTATCGTGCTCTGGTCAACAGAGAAGACATTTGGCCACAGGTAACAGTCAGTTTAAAAGTAGGACCAGCTCCAGCAGCCAAGGTGGCTGTTTCCCACTGCATTGCCAGCAGTTTCTGCCGAGAAACCTGCCATCACCAATCCAGGGTGAACCACCGGAGCCAAGAGGCAACGTATGAGCCACCATGTTGTATCTGCTTTCCTCCTGGTGTCGGGGATGTGACCAGCGGTCCCCTGGCCCCACTGGCTGCTGGCTGTCATTTAGGAACCCCAGGGTTGTTGTGGCCTTCACCGGACCTGTCTGGAGCCTGCCCTGGACCCATTCCCAGGAAAAGGGAAGACTGAAGGACTCTTTCTCATGGTTTCCTTCTCATCCTCATGTCACACCATTGCGTGCAGCGGGGTCTTGCCTTAGGATGCCACCCATGTGCAGACCTACCGGTGAACAATGGATTGCACTGTTCTCGTTCGGAGCATGCAGCCCAACTGCTTTTCACAGCCTTTCTCTTTGTAGATTAATTGTGTGACTGGAATGTCTCCACAGCCACTGCCTGCGAAAAACCGAGTTAAAACTCAGTGCCAGCCTGGCTTGTAGCTAAGCGGAGGGCCCTACTGCTTATTAATGGGTTTCCACAAGGACTCAACATGTAATGCTGAGCTCCAAGAGACCATGGCACTGTGTCCCAGATGATACATTGCAGCCTTGCAACAGGCAGGAGCTAATAATTGGGTACACCCTCCCCGCAAGGCAGACAGCTGCAAAGATCCAAACCCTGAAGTCATAGCAGCTTTTCCACACTTAGCAGAGATTATGTAAACCTTGAGCCAAAGCCCCCAACATCTATTTTATTTTGAACAGAAGGCTAAAATCTGAATGGTGAAATGTTCCAGATTCAGCAACCATAAATACAGGGATGACATGAACAATAAAATGAATAGCAGGACCTGATACGAGTGCAGCTACCCTGTAAAATAACAACAACAACAACAACAACAATCTCCTCCATATCCACACACATTTCTAATTACACCATCCAGAAAAGAAAGAAGAAAGGCAGTCTGGCTTGCCTGAGCCACAGAAAGACACTTTGGCACTTGGACCTCCTCCTTCCAGCTGGGCTTTCATCAGCTGGCTGCTGCCGGGGGCTTTCAGATGCTCTCCTTGGTGGAGGGAGGAAGGCAGCCGCCCTCAGTGCCTGGGGCACGTGGGCCCCATTTGGGGTCCCCCTTCCCCATCTCTCCTGTAGAGCGGTCCATGCAGCGATCCCTCTACCCGCCTCTGCCGTGGCCTGGCTCGAGGGGAAGGGCCCTGCCATCTCTTTAGGACGTTACTTAAGTATCTGCTCAACGTTAGGCTTGCAAGTAGTTTCCACATAGACTAGAAACTCTGCCAGTTTTGTGTACAAGTAATTACACAATAGCTTTATGCTTTGCATGGCCTCTAAGTACTTCCATAATTAAAATAAATATGTAGATATTTTTACTGTAAATGTTGAAAATCTGCAAAGTAAAAATATAACAACATTGAACCTAATGTACTGCATAAATTTGGAAATATATGCCTTTATGTCAAAGTATAAATAAAAGCATCTATGCAAAGTGCAAAGACTATTGGAAATTCTGAGCAATGATATTCAGATATAGCTGAGCAGCAGTTTAAATTATATTATTTACAGGAAGTTTTTCCCCTAGCATCAAGAAAAGAAATGTAAACCCTTCAAGGAAACTATAAATATTTTGGGTTTGCATCTAGTAAATCATAACAGACCTGAAATATTATAACAGTTTCTCACATCCGATGATTTACTTTTTTGAGGACAAAATAATATTTCCCGAGTTGTTTATGCTAGGCAGCTGTTTTGGAAAGTCACTGAGAGAGCAAAGGTTATGTAACCTCTCGCTTGCTTTACAGTTTGATGAGGAATTTGTTTGAAATGGCCCTCCTTCTGTCTAGTGGCTATATTCAGTATCAGAGTATAAAAAAAAAGAAAGAGGGAAAAATTAGAGAAGTTCTGCAAACTGCAGGGTGAAGAGTTTCCCTGAGATAATCACAGATATCTGCAGAAAACCCTTTCAGATGTTTATTACCCTTTCGTACGGGGATTGCAATGCTTCTGTGCGCTGTGCGTTTCTGTGTAACACTTCATTTGATATGTCTTAAGTGCCTCAGCTGCCATTATTCAGCAGGCTTCATTTACCTCAGCGGAGCTAAGCCAATTTACATCAAACAAAGATCTGGCACACAATTCTCAGTTGTTTAAGAAATGCGTAGCCCTTTTCTGTGGGGTTAGTAGAAGCAGAAAACTTCCCTAAGGATTTAATGTTATGTACTTTTGTTGGCAAACCACTACATAGGTATTTAAGCAACTGTTGGCATAAAACACTAATTAAAAAAAAAAACAAGAACAACAACAAAAAAACCCAGATATACAGGCACAGACATACACCCAGATTTTTAAAAAAATGAAATATAAAATATTTAAAACCTGGGCATACAGAAACATGGGTGAAACACCCCTCCTCCAAACTGACAGATAAGAGTGACTTTATCCTATGATACTAGGAGTATGATGGACATTGGGCTGTAAACAGAAAATGTTCCAGGTGTAGGAAATCTGCGCCCTTCCCTCTCCCAACTTTTGCTATCAGGGAACTAGCCTCTATCATTTGATACATGGAGTTTTATGGTAGCTCTTTTTCTTCTTTGTATTGCCGGGTTGTGCTAGCAAGGCAAAAAAAAAAAAGTGCTGATGTTGATGATAATAACTTATTAAAAAAAAGGAAGCATATTAACATTTCAAACACATTAAACAAAGGGAAAACAAAGCCACAAAGATCTCTGGGTAAATCCGCAGCTGGTGTTAAGCAGCAGAGTGTCACTGAGGTGCATGACGTCTTCTTCTAGTTCAAAGAGAAATTAATTCAGTGAGGCTCTGTAGTTTCATGTCATGTAGGTCAGCCTGGATGAGCAGTGTGGTACCCTGTGGTTTTATATACAGACTGTAGAAAGTGGGCAAGCTTATGCCCTTTCTTTAAGTAGCATCATGTATTCCCACCACTGAAACAGAGTCCTGGGCTAAATGGACATTGATCTGAGGCAGTAAGATATTCCTTATGTTTTTATAATCTTATCTATAAATGTCCACCAGCTGATAGCAGAAGTTCCAGCCTATGCTTATGTTATGAAATATTTATCAATTTGTCTACCTAGACTGTATCCTTCCTCTTGTATTCCACTTCTTCCTTTGCCTATATTTATTTGTTCTGTTCTTCTGTTAAGTTGTAAGTTCCCCAAGGAAGGGCATATCTTCCATGTGCTTCCTGCAGTGTGACTGATATACGTTTGAGCAATACAAAAAAGAGAGCAATAAAGATATTGCATTCTCCAGGGCCACCTATTTTACTTCCCATATTGCAGAATTCCTTAATTCTGAGTCAAGGAAACCACTGGTAAAATGTACGTGTCAGAAGTAACCGCATACAGCATAATCATCACAGTTGTGCTAGGGGACGGTTTGGCAGATTGATGCTTGTAGTTCCAACAGGACAGGGCCTCAAAATTCACTTTCCTCTCTAGGAGGCAAATTCAGAAGGTGCCTACCTCTAGTTGATGGAAAACACGATAATCAGCAGTTTTTGTTTATTTAAAATCAATCTAGCTTTCAAGTGATCCAAGCCTACTTGGCAGACTGTCTATGTGCAATAGCCAGCTGGAGAAAACTCCAGCCCAGACCACTGACAGAAAACACCCAAAACACTGCAAGTGGATCTCTGTCAATGGCATTACCAGTACTCATATGCCATTAATAGAGGCTAAAGATGTGTAAAATAGAGAAGGAATGGAGCAGTTAATTAACAAGGCAGAAGCTATATTTAGTAACCCGTGTAAGCCCTAGATTTTCTGGACCAGAAAAAAAATGAAAATCATTATTGAAAAATTGGAATACTCTTATGAAGCTTGTCCTGCAAATATCTCAAAACCTGTCTTGCTTATGTAGGCAACGCTCTGTCAGCAGTGCGTTGCTGTTACGACTTGCACTGCGGGAGCACTGCTGAGCCGGTGTCGCCTCTGAGAACCACCCCAGCAGGGCACTGAGCAACCACAGAGCAACAAGGGGCAGCAGCTCACGTGTGCAGCAGACACACGTGTGCCGCAGACACACGTGTGCCAGGCAACGTGCGGCCCGAGAACTGGGCTGTGGAAATGGAGCTGGTGCTGGAGAGAGCGCTGGCTCTTGGGTGAGCAGGGGACATTTCACTGCCGTTCCTGTTCCAGTCGTGCTGCATCTGGGACATACCACATCCATAAGCACAGTCGTCCCCTGCACGTCTGTGCCATACAGGCGATGCAATAGCCACAGTTTGCCAGTCTTTTGCTTAGACATGACTTGCAAACTCTACCGATTATAAATTAGGTTTTAGGGTTGGGATCTTCCTTGTTAAGCATGCAGAGTTACAGAAGCTGAAGAGTTCCTACAGGCAAGCTCCAGGGGGGTAGTGTGAGACATTGCCCTCCCTTTTCCCACCCTCCTCCCACCCACAGCACATTACAAGCCTGGTAGAGGAATCAGCAGAAGGGTTCACATCACAGTCTAGCGTAACAGCTCAGAGGACCAAGGTTTTGTTAATGAGGTCTGGGCTGAGAAAGCAGTTAGTGAAGGGGTGCAGCTGGCACACCAGCACACATCCGATGCAGCAGGAGGGTGGGAGCCTCCAGCAGAGAGAGTGGGTGATAACCCTGCAAACCACTCCGGCTCAGTCTGCTGGAGTTCACCTGTCAGAATCCCAAACACCATTTGCTTTCTGTGGTGCCTAATATTTGCTGAACCAAGACAACTATTTGCAGTAGAGTTCTGCGAGCCAGAATTTCCCCTGAGGGCTTAAAAACGGATAATCCAATATTAGATAGGATAACATTAAATTAGGGAAATACAATCTCATGCTTCAGGGCATGTGCCAACTTAAAGCCAAAACAGGTAGGTAGGAAGCAAGCTGAGCTGTGAGCATGTTAAGCCATAAATATCACATACCTTCTCCTGAAACACCTAGCACTGGGTGTTGTCTGAGACAGGAGGCTGGATGAGAGAGATTAAGTCTGGTCTGATAGCTACTTTTCTCATCATTTTTAGACTAGTCTTAGATGTTAAACTAGATCTTTTTGCTCTTTCTTGACTTCTTATAGGTTATGTAGAATCATGTAAACAATTGTGCTATGCTCTGATAAAAATACAATATAAGAAATAATCACGTAAGCAGTTTCAAGAAAGAGCCATGTAGTGATGTGCTGACAAACTACTGTGTATTTGAGAGCTCCCACAGTAAATACATTTGGCACGTACAGCTATTGCAATGCTAATTTGTGTCCCTAGGTAATTAGAACATGCCCGAAAAGGTGCTGTACAAAATCATTTTGATCTTCATTCATCATGAATGCCCAAATAGCTTTGTGCGTGAAAGTAGCATGAAGAAAGATAAACAAAGGACTTCCAAATAAGTATGAATTAGCATCTTTTTATGTCCAGTTTCCTAGTTATTTGGAAGGGCCTTGCCATACAATACAGCACTGGATTTCTCCTACAGTTTCTGCTGTAATAATGCGCATGAGCTGTGTACATCTACATATGTATATTATCCAGGCAATATTCCTTGAATGTAATGTGTTTTTTGTCCCTTGGTGATACAACATGTAAGAAAGAGCTCCACAATTCAAAACCAGCTAAAAGGCTATTTAGCACATATTATCTGTCTTGATTTCTATGGAAGACTCATTTCAGACAAAATTAGGGGAATCAGTTTCTTTTTCCCTGGAGTAGCTTCTAAAATTATAGGGTTTTTTCATAATCTGTACTTTCTCTCTCCACCTCTATTTCTGTTCACCTGTTGAGGTGAACAGATAAGTAAAAATTACAACGGGTCTGGGCTATACTGGTTTTCTACAAGCATGACAGTAAAGTAACTAGTCACATGAGCAAGTGTCCAAAAACTGTGACATTATCCATGTCTGCAGAAACAGATCTCTTCAAAAGCATATAAGAACCTACATCGTATTTTCACAGGCACCTAAGAGCTGGAAGAAATACCCAGCTCTACTCCAAGTCAGTTCAAGACTCATATAACTATGTTAACAAGGCACTGGACCTAAATTTGGTCACTAGGGTTGAACTCAACACCATGCTTAGGTAGATATGTGACTTCCAGATGGAAACAGCTCACTTCTGCCGTGCCTGGAGCAAACACGCAGTTGGTCTGCACCTGTGTAAATTTACCCTCTGTCTGCACATTGATGAAATTAATGCTCTAAGATTACTTGTGATGGTAGGAGTACAGATGTGAATTTTTCCTTGCAAGTGCAACCAGTCATTGATTTGGAAAGAAAGAAACAAATGTAATAAGGTCGTAATTCCCAACCAGCCCCTGCAGGAAATTGTTGCCCACTTAGAGCATCTCTATGCACCAACAGCTGATCTGGCGTTTGCCAAATAATAGGTGGAGATCTTCCCTGGCAGAAACTGCAGTGGGTGCAAAAGGGCAGCTGGAAGTGTCACCAGTGGAGGGAGGGAGGGAGAGAGGGAAATGCCAATAGTCAAGCTGTAACAAAGGAAGGCGTTTCTACTCCAGCATCAATACATGTGCTTTAGGAAGGTCCTGACATCTCCCTTCTTCTCATCCCTTTCATCTCGCTTCTGTTGTGCTAAACATCTAATAACTGTTTATGCGGTCATTCGCTGAGGGACAGAGTAATGTGTACAGGGACTGTGAGAAGGAACACCACGCCTTTAATAAAAAGCTGTAATAAACCGGTTATCAAGTCCTAAATTCAAGTTAAGTTTGTACTGGGTACTGGAATTAAAAAAGTAGTCAAGTGTCACCCAACTAAGGGGAAAAGAAAAAAAGAAAAAAAAAACAAGTCCAAAATAAGTTGTCCAGACTCCATTTTTCCCGTATAAGAGGAAACAAGCCTATCCAAAAGAGAGTTAGCCCAATTTCTGCTGAACTTCATAACTTTGATAAGCAACCTTCCTTTAAAATCAATACACAACCAATGTACCGATATGAGGAGTTTAGTATTACAGTATAATATAATAGCTGAAATACTACCATCCAGTGTCTTCCTTGACACCAAAGGTCACATTTATGAAAGATTTTACTCCCACTCTCCCTTTACCTGATCCACATTTCTCAATTCTGCTTTGAGACACTTGGAGAAAATGTATTACAAGGAATGCCTAACATCCAGGTTCAGATTAGATTATTTTTGTTTCCAAATAAAAAGTGTTAGCTAATAAAATCTGTTCTCACACCCCTCAAGAACTGTGTTCCATTATTCATTTGGAAAAGAAAAAATAATGAATGACTTTATGTCCACATGAAATAGAGAGACGCTTTGTCCAGTGGCAGAACGACTGTCTCCTGAAGATTGAACTCAGTGAAGCTGTTTTTCTGTGTTGAGGAAATGTTTCCTCTCTTGAATTTCTACAAAATGTCAAAAAGTGACAACATCCATAACTAAAAAGTCCAATAAAATTTGTAAATTAAATTAAAATTATTTGTTTAAATGTTGTGAAATGTTTAGGTTGATGGTTTTGACCTTTTTGAAATACTTTCTGCATTTGGCTGCCCTTTAACATAAATTATCTTAAATTTTAAATTGAAGAGTTTTTGAACCAAAAAGTAGCATGCATCATTAAGACAATGTTGAAACAGATATTACATTAAATGGCCAATTCACTCATTCATTCACTTACTTGCTTTGGCTCTGAAAAACTGGAAGTGAGTTGACAAACTTTTTCATTGAAAAGCCCCTGTATTGAAAGGCTCTAGGTGAGGTAATTAATGTATAAATGAGTTTGACGTTCCAGTTCAAATACTGATTAACTTGTTCATAGCTGTTGAAGAACTCTGAAATGCAAAACTTAAGTTTCACGTACCTGGCTACATAAAAATCCTAATGCTGGGACATCACTCCAGTATTGAAAAAAAAATTCCAACACACAGAAGTTTTCTAATACCTCTGCCTTATGTCTCCCACTATGAATCTGTTGTTTTGATCCAAATAAAAATTAAAAAGTTAAACATTTGTAGACATTTACTCTATTCATTTCACTAAAACCTGTTGAAACTTATGTCTTCACATTACTATTACTGTCATCTTCTTCCATTGTTCCCATAATCAAGTAGACTCTAAACCCTTTTCAAATATTATCCTATGCTTATTTAGACATCAGTCCCTTGGCCAGTGGGTTTATTCATATGGCAAAAATACTTTACAAATACTTTACAAAACCTTTGCAGGATCAAGGTCTCAGCCTATAAATAAGTAGTGGCTATGTAGTATAAGTAGTGTCCTAGGTTGTATAGTACTCAGTAAAATGAAGTTGTTGCCCTTTGAGAAGCATCTGAGACTCCAACATACCAACTCATAAAATATAAATAACACTAAGAAAGTGACCTCAAAGAGTACAAAGTAAATTCCAGTACTTTAGAAAGGAAGGATTAATTTCTTTGGTGCAGCTAACTTCCTTTCCTGTGTGAGTCTCATTCAAATACTCAAAATGGAGCTTACCTAATTTCATCCTGGGTTTGTTTCTGTCAAAGTCCATACTCTTTCTGATGGACAGTCCAGGAATACTTGAGAACACTGTTTATTTCTACATGTATGATATTTCTGGCAGTCTCCAGGATGTATAATCTTATTCTTGTAGTAATCCTTTCCCCATTTAACCACCCAACATTTCCTTTGTTTCTTTTGCTCCTTCCACATCTTTAAATTAGAGTTTAGGGCCTGGCTCACAAAAAAGCGTTTTGGTAGCTGATTCCCCTCAGAGTAATATTTAACCTGTTGATTTCAGCTGGGGAATCTGCCCTTTATTGCCACAGACAGGGAAGATAATTAATTACGTGCATTAGCATTTTCTACAGTTTGGACTGGCTACTGTTCAGGACAAGAAGGTCTTTTTGTTCTGCAATATACTAGGGCATTTCTGAACACTTTGAAACATATTATTCCTTGTACTTCCAATAGTCAACAATTTGAAGTGTATGTGTGTAATTAATATTGTCAGAAACACGGAAAGACATATGGTTGATTTTTTCTTCCTATTGAAATCAAAGCTTTAATATTTCATTTTAGAAAGAAGATGCCAGACCAAAGGAATGCCCTCTGCTTGTTGCCTTGATAGTCGGGAGACATGAATAATATTATTGATGTGCAAACACAAAGAGCTGGAGGCTTATAACTCTGTTTCTGTGTGATTAAAAACCTGCAGGAGGTACTTAGTGCCAATAGGCACAGGATGTTTATGATGTAAGAGAGTAGAAATGACAACTGACCTTTCCTGGAGTCATAAATGAGCCTGCAACAACTTTGGGGCTCAATTTCCCTGCAAGTGCCTCTTTCATCTTTCCACCCCGCATGATTCCATCCCTTTGGATCCCTTGCTTCATATTACTGTGCCATAGTCAGAGTGTACATTTTAATCACTGAAATTTTTAGCCTCCCATGAGAAACCTTACCTTTTCTTTCTACCAACAATCCTGATGAAGAAGATGTTCTTCCTCTACTCCTGCCTTTCCTTTCCCTCAGATATCAGTGCTATGCAAGCGAGCATGCTTAGGGCAGGCTCAGTCCTACCATCCCTCTCCCTGCTCCCAGAATGTTCATGAACTTCAAAAGAGCCTGGAAGTGACAAACTTGGAAGCCTTGGATATTTGCATTTTGCTTGGGTGAGTTTTTCCTTCACTTCTCAGCACAGCCACCAAAGTAGCCCTACTGACATCTGGCAGAGCACTGCGTGTGAATCACTCAGATGGCTCCTGAGCTGGTAGCAGCAGCCTGTTGTAGCCTGGGAGCATCGCAGATACCACTGGGTCTTCAATCACACATAATCACTAAAAGCTGCCGCCACAAGGCTAGAATGAGAGAAACCCAAAATTAATTATTTGGCTGCAATTTACAACATATAAATATACCTGTCCACTTTCTGAGCTTAAGGAAAGTAAAGTAGACTAGCACTAGTGTTCTTTGCAGAAAATAATCGGCAAGTAATAATTTGATTAGATAGAGGTGCTGTGATAAAGATGTGATGATAGGATACAAAAACAGAGTATCTTTATTTTTCCCTTTAACACTGTTTTCATTTGTCCTTGCTCCTTTTGCTCTTCACAAATTGAACAAAATGGTAATAGTAATGCTCATTGGTAATGTATTTCAAGGATTAATGGTGCTGAGTATTGCCCTCATTTAATAAGGGGACAGGCCAGGATATGTCAGCTATGATACAGCACAGTAATTGTGCCACAGACACCTCTAAACTCCCCTGGCTTTAGCCTGCATTATGCTCCTAACCTTAGAAATGTAGTGCAATGACTTTGGAGTCATCCAATCTTTATTTCATGTAATTCCATTGCTCAATGCATAAACAACTGTACCAAATCAGAAATCTTCGTATAGTTGCCCTACTGGAGTAATGTAACCTTTCTCTTAGACAAATATATTAAAACACCAGTAAAACTACCCTCGTTCCTATGCCCTTAACCAGCTCTTTTTTTCCTCTTTTGATTTTCTTGCTGTGGTAAGGTTGACATCAAAAACCTTCCACTTATGAAGCCCAGTCTGAAGTGCTCCGTAGGTTATCTTGATGAAGCTGCTGGGTCACCGCTTTGGTCATTTCACTTGTTCCAAGAAGCAAAAGCCTCATAAATCTTCAGTGACATAATCACCACCTTCCAGCATGTGATGGCCACGGGTTGGACCCCACTTAATTGCCTTTGCGCTTCACCATTGGTAATTGTGGAAGAAGATAATGGGTTTATTTTAAAAAATGAAGTAAAAATTCCCAAATTAAAACTTTTAAATTCCGTTTCTGCTAGACTGCAAAGGCAGCAACATTCCCTGAGATGAATAGAGAAGACAGTGTAACAAATTAATACAAATGAAGTCATTCCTGAGTGACTCCATCTGCTTTGGAAATGAGGCTCGGACTTTCCAAAATGTGGCCATGATCCAGATAATTAGGCCTGACTCCAAATGAAGCCACACAGGTAACTTATAGCTTCATTAACTCTCCTCGGGAAGGCAGGCATCCAAAAACTAACCTTAATAGAGCAGCATATGATCCATTGACAATCTGTTTGATATTAAAAAATGAACTTTGTTTTTACTATGTTACATGAGTATTAGGTCAATAACATACGCAGAGCAAAATGTTAGGGATTGGACATGTTCTTGTATCTTGCATTATACGCCAGTCACTATATCCAGAGAACTGGGATCGTAATTTTTTGTTTACAAAGTTTAATCAAAATACATTAATAATCTACAAAACCTAAGCAAGGCACATAAGGTGTCTGCAAGTGTCTTTCCTCTGTAATCAACAGGAGGATTATTAGGTAATAAAAAATGTTATTCATCTTCATAACGGCTAAATGACAGCCTGCTTAAAAATAACAAATGACTACTCTTCATCGACTATTACAGGGTGAATATGACCTTCACGTACTTTAAGCAAACAAGTCCTCTTTTCAAAGACTTCCCTAGTTCTTTAATTAATAATGATGAGATGCTTTATCTTTGCCGAGAAAAAAAAAGCTCTAGTTATACCATTTATTTTAGGCTTGGAGGCATTTTATATAGCCCTCTTTGTCAGAAAAGATGCTGAGATATAATACCGATTTTTTCACCAATAATAAATTAATGTATAATTAAAGTGGTTAGTGAGGTGCATAATGAACTCCTGTGAGATGTTTCCCCTTAATGTTTATCAGTCTTCTGTGTGATTTTTTCTGTTGACGTGGTGTTGCTTTAATGCAACAGAACTGGAGAAAATTGGGATGAAACAAACCTCAGGAAGCTCTCTCATACATCTGTCTGTCCCAAGACAAGAACAGCAATGTCTCAGCCATCGCTGGCAGAAGTCTTTCTTACCGCTTCTTGAAAACCTCCAATGTTGACAATTCCTCCCCCCGGAAAATCAGTTCCAACCCTTGCTGCTAGAAATATTTTCATAACATCTAACTTGAATGTCCCTTGTTGCTATTTAAGCCCAAGTGTCTTGCAGAGTAGTCCCTGGAGTTCCCAGACTGAAGCTCTTCTGTATACTTAATCTTACCTTCTAACCAAGTTTCTTTGAGCCTGAAAAGAGTAAAGCATGTGCAACGGCTTACATACATCAGTAGTCAGACTGATGAGATCGGAAGCCTAAACAAGTGCTGCCTAATACAGTAAAAACAGTCATTCTTCCTAGCAGAATTTTCATACAAAGACTTTTTTTGGTGTTTAGGTAGTTTTGTTAATTTAGGCGGCTCTGATCCCTGCAAATGACGGTTTGCAGAAGTTCTGGCCTTTTACAAATACTGACAGCCAGAAAGTGTCTGTGTCTCCTGCTAAAGTAATGCACAGTAGTTATACTTTCTAGTAAGGTAAATTAGGGCACTCTTTTGTGAACACTGTCTATAGATAAAGCGAAAAACAGAGTAACTACCATGCTTGCTTCTGCAATTTCAAAGATGTTGCTGCATTTGCCGAGTCACAGCCATATTTGACTCATTTGCCGTACAATTTACACCCACAGGATTTGAGATGAGGTAGAATTAACAGCTGTCTCCTACCTCTTGTTTCTCTCAGTACAATGGGTGTTGCAAACCAAATGTCATTTGCCAGATATACTCAAAGCAGAGAAAAAGTGATACTAACATCGGTGGAGATCATTTTACCAATCTTAGACAATCATTTGGAGTGAAGAGTGCTGTGCATTAGAAGGAACCTTTTAATCGTGCTCCATAAAAAGCAATCCAATATTGAAACAAGTGCAATATTGGCTTTGATTAGTCTCATGTTAATTATAGCAGAGCATAATGCTCTGTGTTAAAATTTTTGTTGTTCATTTTAAGGGAAAACAGTGATCAGGATCATTCCAACTCAGTCTGGTTTGCTCTAGTATCTGGCCTTTCCTGCAAATCAGTGTGTAATTATTTACCACTGACTTTTCTTTATTCAGGCACAAAATGCAGGCATTGATTTTTAATTTTTTTAACATGCTTATTGAATTATCTCCATAAATCAGCTAATAATTGAATAAATACTGTCACAAACAAAAGTAAATTGTACCTTTTTCATTTTCCTGGGCTACAAGTATACCAAAATGCAAACCTGTGTTAGAGATGTGCACACACACACACACATGCACACACACACTCACACACACATGCATAGAATTTTTCTTATAAATATATACATTATGAATTTATTCTGATTATTTTCCCTTTTGACAGATATGACAAAAATTAACTGAAGACCATTCATTAGACGTTATTAGTAACTTCCTGATTATCTGGTTCAAGCTAACCAGGCATGGCAAAGGCAGGTAGATGGTTTGATGTTCGCAGACAACACATCGTCAAAAGCTAACTACTATTTGCTGTAAAAGGAACACAGCAGTTGTGCCTTCAGCCTTAAAGAGATGATTTATTAAAGTTATCAGCATCGCCTTCTATAATAACAGCACTTTCCTCTTTGTGCCAAATTTGAGAAAATCAGAAGACTGGTGAAAGGGAGCATTATCAGAAAAGATTTTCCCTTCTGGGCTTTCTTCTTCCAGCTCACCCTCCTTCTCAGGAATATCTGCCGTCAAACTACTCGTGTTTTCTATATTTCTTGCTTGTGTCATGATTTTATGCCCGTTTGTCTTCTATGTGAAATTAGAGAATTATCAATGTGTTTTTAATGTGAAAGCTCTGCCTTTCTTGTTAGAATGGTGAATTACGGAGTGGCAGGTAATATTGAACAGGGGCTTGTTTTCCTAACCTTTCTCCAAGGCAGAATTTCAGTCATTTGTTAAATAAACTGATAACAGTATAAAAGTAATGCTAATCACCTCTCCACGTATTATTTATTGGATGCAAGATGACTATAGGACAAAGACCGCAGCAATGTTAGTAACTACAGGGTCACAAGCTGAGGACTAGCACACCAGACTTCATTTACTAGTTTGTGCAGAGGGTACCATATTTTGAAGGGCCATAGCCAGAGGTTTGCATTCCTGGTGACCAGGCAGGGTCTAGATTGTGTACCCCTGTATTTGCTGCTTCTAAGCCCAGCAAAAACGGGCTCTGTCTCAGGTGAGATGTTATTCAGTGAAAGTTACTGGCAGAGTAACCTAATATAGTGTTGATTAGCAACAGTAAACTAGTCTTAAGGTTAGAAAAGGCAAATAAAAGACTTCAACACCATGGATGGCCAAAACGTGGGGAGCTCCTGGTCTGTGCACGTGGGCATGGGAGAGGCAGTTTCCCTGGGGCTCTTTCCAGCAGCATGCAGACAGGTACAGGATGCCTGAGGGACCTTGCCGCGGCTGCAGGCTGAGCAGTGATGCACCCGGTGTGCCTGGGAAGGGAACTGAAGGGGCAAGATGGCTTTGGGAAGCAAGGTACTCTCAGCTTTGCCCACCAGCTCCCCAGGGAGGAGATGCGCAGCGCTGGGAGAGGCGTGAGTGGCACACATTAATGCCGAAACACAGCGGGTGGGAGCCAGGAAGCACCAACACTGTCTCCATCTCTCTGTGACTTGAGTTTACTCCAGTTTGTTTCTGTTTTGCACAGGGCTGGTGACAGTCACACCTGAGCTCTCAACAGACAAGTAATTCTACTCACTGATATTCCCCTCCAGTTTCCTGCCCCAACATTTTTTTCCTGGTGCTCTGCAGCAAGCTAGGGAGGGATCAGTTTTTTCTCCAGAAAGGGCTGCATTTTTGGTAAACGCTGCAGTGTGTGTTGTAATTTGAAATCAGTGATGCGCTAGGAAGTCAGGAAATGGCACTACATAAATCAGTCAGCTATCGATATTATGCTTTAATTGCATAATTTTAAAGGAAAGTTGTCTGCAGACATTTACCTTTAATGTCTAGGTAATTGTTTAAAACAGAAGGTTGTAAGAGGGCTTGAGCTTTTCCAAGTTCAGCTGAGTACTCTTCAGCATTTTTTGTAAGGCTTATAGAGGTAGGCAAGGAAGTATTTGTCCCTTTCTTTTAGGAGCTGGGATTCCTAATATATAGGGAACGGTGCCTTTCCATACTGTAAGGCAGAAGGGTTCAAGTGATTTCTGTAGATAGATGGCAAATCATATTTGGACCTGGTGAGAAAGAAAACAGTAAGAAAGGTACAACTACAACCAAGTCATAAGAATTTGAGTAAAGCCTGATGAGTACCTTCTATATGAAAAGTCATATGTATTATATTATAACACAAATATAATGAATTGAAGTTCTTAACAGAAGTACTTAAATTAGCATAGGAAGCTGATTGAAAGATTCCTAGTCTCACTGAACCAAATCTTCTTGATTACAGGTATTCTTGATTCAGTCCTTTGGGAGCATTTCTGAAATGAGCCCTACAGAAACATGTCTGTGTATTGCTTATCTTCAGTCAACATCTACAAAAGCCGTAGATTTTATCCCCAGAGATACCTGGCATCTTAAAAAAAGGAAGAATGCACAAGTCTTTACCAATACCAGTGCACGTGATACAAATAGCAAGATTCAGGATTTTGTTTATTAGCAGCCTTCTTAGAGCTAATCAGCCCAAGATAACTATATTACATAGAACCTATTTAAAGACAGAGCTGTTGAAAAATATTTTTTGAATGAGCAAAAAAGTATTACAATAAATTTCCAATGTACCTTCTTTATTAATGTACCTCTTGAAGTAGATTTTTAAATGGACCTCAATTATGCAGGCATAGTAAGTTGTGGGAGCAAATGTCTCATTTAAATGTTTGATTTGTCAACACAGTTCTTGTTGGCATCCACAAATCAGATAGATAGCTATTATCCTTATTTATGCCTACCATTTAAAGGCCATTCAGAAAATGAGGCCCATCTGCAAGTTTTCTCTATGTTTATATGACTTACAGTCTTTCTTATGTCTTTCCATAGGCATGGGGCCAGTGCAAGGAACTAAAATCTAACAATCTATGATAAAATCAGCCTCAAGAGGTAAGAGAAAAGGTAGAGATTATTGTTATATTAGCCCATGCTGACTGGCAATGCAAAATGTCCCACAGATCTTTCAAAAGCTTCCAGACAGGTGGATTTGGGGGTGTTGTCTAAAGATTTAAAAAAAAAAAAAAAAAAGAGTCATTTGGTTTGTCCATTACCTATGAATTGTCTAAGGAGGGGTTATTCACACTGCAGATAGTCTATGCTCTAAGCTCTATGATCCCTAGCTGTCTCCACCCAGCAGGCTAGGTCTGGAAGTAGTATTAGGCAGACTAAGTGGACTAATCTGCTTAAGTTATTGCGAGCTTAAAGATCTCTGTGCTCCATGGCAGCAACATCACTATCCTTTCTCGTTTCTCTTGTTACTTCACTGTATAGCTCTGAAATCTCACTTACACTAAAATTGTCTGGGGTTTTGCTTTATCCAAGTTAACACAGTCCCATTTTCCCTCCCACATTAGCGTGGATAGTGAAGAGTTACCTCAGATGCCTTCAGATGCCACAGAAAAACCACCAGATGCTGAACATTATTTGGGCAAATCAAAGAATGTTTCCTCCAGGGCAAAGATGAAACATTCTATTGTAACATCTGTGTGAAACAACTTGCCTTTTTATTCTGGAAAATAAACCCCATGATATTGAAATAATAGTTACCCTTTGTTTACTTTGATCTTGCAGCAGAACAGTGACTTTGTCAGTCCATACTCAAGACCAAGCAGTACACAAGAGCAACATCTCCTCAATTCACTCTGTACTTCTCTTCCAAGGAAACAGCACCATCAATGTTCTTCTCCCCTCCTCCCCCCCACCATTGCAAATAGTATTTTCTGATTTTGTGACCAGAATGTGGCAGTCTTCTATGATCTTCCTCCATCAAGTCTGGGATCTCTGCCCATCACGTGGAAAATGTAGCACTAGAGACTAGTACCGATTCTGGCCGTACCCAGCCTGTTCCTCTTAATTATATCTCAAACAGCCTGATGAACATAGAGCTATGCATGGTTTAGAACTAGACCTGTTTAACCTGCCTGTAAAATGTCATCTCTTTTTCTGGAGAGTGACCCCACAGACCCTAATTGAGATGCTCTAGCCAGATACACAGTCAGTGGAAGTCATCCTCTGCTCAAGTGAGGCAAAGACCTTTGATTCTTGGAGCCAAAGGTCAGTTTTTGCTGATGGCTGTATGGCCCTTTCTATCCAGGGATGAGAAGACTCCTGGTATGATAGAGCAGGTGGCCAAAGAGGATGTAAGGAGGAAGCCCATGACTACGTAAAATTCCAGGGAAGCCAACAAGGCAGCAAGCAGGGGAGAAAAACTGTGGGCAATATCCGATCTATCACATCATTATGTGTCACAAAGTTTTGCCTCCTGTCTAGTCAGTGGTCTTATCACACAAGCTCAAGCCAAAACTTAACTAACCCATTTGCCTAAGAAAAAGTCATCTCAGGGAGCCCTGCATGAGACACTGGAACATACCAGTTGGTGCTGTGGTATTTCTCATTAAAAATTTAAGAAATTGGGCATTCAGGTACTTTTAAAAATTACGTTTAAATACAATATTGTGAAAGTCAGTAATGGGCTTGGAAAAAAGGCAAAGCTAATTAAATTAAATTGCAGCACTTTTTTTTTCTTAAAGTACATATTTAATATTAAATGAGTTATTTAAAAATAACTATGGACAACAAATGGATGAAAAAAGATAAATCAGGTGGACTGAAAATTAAAAGTGAAACTTAGATATTCATAGAGTTTTTCCTCTCAGTGCTAAAGCTGGTCAGAACTTTTTACTGCAACATTTCCTGTCAGAAAATGGTATTTCATCAGAACAAAACAACCTCTGCGGGAATATGTCAATTATGACAAAATGGGGGGGAGGGACAGTAAATGAATCCTTTTAGTGGTATCAAAACATTCTATTTTGAAGTGTTTCTGAACATTATCAGCATGGTGTTTCTTTTAATTATAATAATTTTATAGTCTGGTTTAAAAGTGAAGATTGGAATAAAACATTCAAGCACTATAAAATGGGTCATTCCAGCCTTTCTAAAAGCATTTTTTAAATTTTATTTTATTTCACTTCCTTTGTCTTCAAAATTACATTTTGGAAAATTACGTTATAATTTAGGACAAGAATGTCTCAGCTTATAATTCTTAAAGGAGTGAAGTTTCAAATTTCATGGGGCTTTACTTAACATCTGTTCATATCTTTTGCCCCATTATTTACTTTAGGTGGGTTCACATTTGTCTCAGGAGATGACATAAAGGAGACCAAAGATGTTGTGTATTTTTTTGTCTTTGAAAGGTTCGTCTTTCAAATTGGGACTTCTTCATTTAAGAGATTTCCTCCCCTTCTTTCCTCATTGATCCCCCATTCCTGCACCTTGCCCGCCTGCCCCTTGTAATCTAAACCAGAGCACAAAAGTAATTTGGGGGATTAATCAGAAAACAAAAGTTTTTTGGTTTAGGGGGTTTTTTTAAATCTATTTCTTCAAAGTAGCAGTTTTTAATGCAGATCATTTTGATAATTATGCTGGTAATGGAACTGTAAAAAAGGTATTGGTGCAAGCTGCCAGTCCCAGGAGGGGAGAGACCAGTGGTAGTGGGTAGGCAGGAGCAAAAGCAATGAGGAACAGTGACAACTCCTGCCAGCCTCAATACTACAGAAAACATTGTGGACTTCTGCAAAGATTCAGATCTGTCCACAAGGATGAGCCATGGAGTGACCTGGTCTTTACTTATTTTGACCAACTTGTTTAAAACGAGATAATCCCATTCGGTACACACAGGCAGTAATGGAGTCATTTCATCTACCGTAGTGATTTATCTTTGCACTGAATGTAACAATGAAGTTGCTTAAACTTTGAATGCTCCTGACTGTAGTCTAAGCTTCCAGTATTTCCAAGACATCTGTATACACTGTTTACACATAAAATATACCCCTATCTACACATGGCATCAATATCATGGTTAAAAATAGTCAAGCTGTCTCATTTTACAGATGATTGAATAGACACCTAAGTGGGTTGGGATTTGGTATGAGGACTCTCATCACAGAGGTCAAGGATTCAAATGTATTCCAAATCAATACTAACTGAGAGTTATTACCTTTGGGTGGCCTATGTAAAATGAATGGTGGTTCTAGCCTAATTTCTGGTTGACAGATGTCTGTGCCATCAAAAAAATCCCATCATTACATTTGGCATTCTTCACATAAGCCTCAACGTAGAAGCCAAAGACAGACTGGGCACAGAGGTGGAATTAATCTCTTATGAACGGACTATAGTTGGTCCTTCCAAAGCAGAGATAAAACAGATTATTCAGGCAGTTTGAGGAATACTGAACTGTTAGTGCATGCAGTTTGAGCCTTCCCATGAAAAAAGAGAGGGCAGAATCTTCATATGTTTTTGATCCAGCATCTTTTCGCAAGCCCCAAATTCACTTTTGTGTGGGAAAAGACATAAGAGGCTTATTTGTGCTACCAAGTTAAGATTGTGTCGGTGTCTCCCTTATAAACCCCATCAAGCCATAAAAATTTAATCTGGGCTAAAAGTTGGCAGAGACATTCTCAGCCCTAAAGTACGTTTTAAACCACATTAAAAAAATATGTGTTAGGCCACTTGTAAGTTAAAATACTCAAGGCTAAATAACAATAATAAAAAAGTCCTTTCATCTAAGTGTGGAATGCAAAGAGGAAATCGACTGTCAAATATTATATGGTTTAAATAATATTCCTGTGTCTGTGCATCAAATAAGGAAGCTTTGACAAGTCTTTCTGATTAAGTCAGAGGATACTTGAGAGATTCTTCTTGCTTGAACTGTTGGGAATATGCTATCAGCAGGTCCTGGAGACAGACCACAGAGAGCTTTAAAAAATGTGAGTGATAACATTTTGAAATCACTGCAGAACTTTACTGCCATGAAGGAAAAATATGTAGATTTGGCTTACTCCCAATGGGAAGATGAGCTGCATAGTTTTGTGCAGCTTGAAGGCGTTAAATTTGCCTAGTGGGAAGACCAGTTAAAAGAGAATTACAGCAGTTTAACCATGAAAAATAAGAGCATGCTGCACATCAGCATTCTCAGTTCTCAAGCAGATATTGTGAACCTTAATTCTTGCTGCATTTCTCAACTGAAAAGGAAAGGTAACTGATGATTTTAAGAAAAAAAGTCTTCTTATTTGTGCATCATAAAACCACCATATTTTTCTACATTCAGGTGCCCCCTTCATCCTTCAAGATATCACAAGCCTGAAAAGGGGTAGATCTTGGCACCAAAAAGCTTATCAGATAAATGCTTTTAAATGGGATGTAAAGGGCTGGTTCCTAAGTCCACTAGGGCTAACTCTAAGCTCCGGACCCTGTGATGCTTCTCATTTTCTGTGGCACTTTGCTGCTGTGCCTTGATGCCAGAAGAATGGGACCCAATGTGAACCATGCTGGGAAGGAAACCCAGGTACACAGAGAGCTGTTGTCTTCTCTAAACTGGTCCCAGCGTTGGCAACTAGGAAAGCAGGAACCTGGAGCTTGATGTAGACAGCATCTCACCCGCAATTTAGGTGTTGCCCAGATTGAATGGACATCAGGCACAAAGCAGTTCTGAGCCATGCACCCCAGGAAAAAAAACCTCACCAAAAATATTAAACTGTCCAAAAGCTCCTCAGTTGTCCCCATTAAAAATGCTTCTGTTTTGTGTGTGTTTGAAGATTAAAAAAGCCTATACAAGGCACTTCAGGGAGCAATGGCACATTTATAGGAAATCTACTGGATTAGCTAACATATTTTTTCCATCTCTAAATTGCGTGGAGCTAAACTGTAGGTAAAAATAACAATCTGAGAATATGGGGTGTTGATAGGAGAGTTAGTACAGAAATACCAATATTCCACTCACAGTTTCCAGAGATCATACAGTCTTAAATAACAACTGATATCCCAAAATAAAAGATTTAAGTGAAGGTCTGTAGTGGATCAAATAATCCTTAGACCAGCTACCTAAGTAGTCAGTAAAAAGAAGAAGGGTACTTCATCCTGATTTAGCTCCTAGCTCAAGCACTACTTGTAGAGGCCTCGTTCGTGGTGATTGCACAGTGAAATGCACGTGATTGTATTGGTGCCCGCTCTGTGAGAGCTGGGGCTCTGGCTGATCACTTAAAGAAAGGCTGGTTTGGAAGAGAGGAATGATGCCTCTTAGCTCTCCGAGCAAACAAAGGCTTTACAGAGATGAACAGCTTTTCTGTATCACATAATTAAGCTATATGTATGTATTTACATGTGTATTTGAATTACACGTATGTATAATACATGCGTACACCGCATACATATATTTAATGTGTAAGGGGAAACATTTGGAAATCTCTGTATCGGGTGCAGGTGCCCAGGTGCTGGCAGTGGCGGCGGCAGCGGGGTCTGGAGGGGCGGCCCCTGTGAGGAGCGGCCAGGGCTGCCCCGTGCCGGACACAGCCGGTTCCAGCCGGCTCCAAGGGCCCCACCGCAGGGCCCAGCTGAGCCCCTCAGCCACGGGCGGGCGCCTCGGGGAAAGCCTGGGGAAGGAAGGGCAAAACGCTGCCCGGCAGCCGGGGCTGAGGGAAACAGGGTGAGAAACAGCCCTGCGAGCCCCGAGGGGAGAGCAGGAGGAGGGCAGGAGCTGCTCCAGGCGCCCCGGCAGAGACCCTGGTGGGGTGGGTGGACATGCCCAGAACGAAGCTGCAGCCCATGGAGAGCCCACACTAGAGCAGGCTTATCCTGAAGGACTGCAGGCCATGGGAAGGCCCCACGCTGGAGGAGGGGAACAGCGTGAGGAGGAAGGAGCGGCAGAGAGGAGCTGTTAGGGACTGACTGCAGCCCCCCATTCCTCATCCCCCTGCAGCGCTCAGGGGCGAGGAGGTAGAGGAGTTGGGAATGGAGGAGCAAAGTTGAGCCTGGGAAAAGGGGGAGGGTGCTTTAGTTTTTGTCTTTGTTTCTCAACCCAACTTTATTTTAATTGGCAACAAATTAAATTTTCCCAGGTCAAGTCTGTTTTGCCCATGACAATAATTGGTAAAGGAACTCCCTGTCTTTACCTTGACCCAGAAGCTGTTCCATCCTATTTTCTCCCCATCTTGTTGAGGAGGAGGAGTGACTGAGCAGCTGGGTGGGTGTCTGGCAGCCAGCCAAGGTCAACCCACCATGATCTCACAGCAGCAAATGAATTGCCAGGGCCCCAGTGTGTACCTTGTTGACGGTAGTATTTAACCACAGAAGAAAAAGCTGCTTATTGTCTCAAATTACCTATGAGAATTTGATTATGGTACAACATTCAGCATTTATGAGCCGGAAAGGCATCAGTTGCAGAACATCAACAGCTCCCTGAAAAGGGAGCTCTTCTGAAACTTGCCAAATAACATGGGAGAAAACAGGAAGGCTCTTGCCTGACGCTGTCACAGAGGCACTGCTCTGAGGAGGCAGTTTTCTCAACCCGGAATGAGAGGTGTCAGGTGAAAACTTGCTCTTGTCCCTGTGTGAGTGTTCACAAGAAGACAGCTACAAAAAAGCAGTGCTTCTTGCCTGGTAGGCTGCAGAGTCCAGTGTACTTTCATTGGGCAAGAAGAATATGCTTCTCTGACAAGGTAGGGACACTACCAGGAAGTAGTTGTTAGGTTTGTTATTTTATTTTTAGAAAATACAAGGATTTACCAGCATTCAGCATTCTGGTTTTGCAGTGTCCTGATGTGCACACAGCTAGTGGGATGTACCTCTCTCTTCTCCAATTGTTGTTCTATATTGTGAAGACACAAGGAGGTTCCATATGCCAGATTCTTGCTCTCTTAAGACATCAGGGATAAAAGCAGAATTACAGTGTAATTGAGTCTTAGTCCTCTCTGCTACAGGGAATGCATAGCTCTTTGAATTTATCTCCACCCAAGGGAAACATCTTTTTTTTTTTTTCTTCCAAAAAGCTAGGTCTGATATGTTGCCTAGTCTAACTGAAGGTAGCAATATGCTTGCTAAGATAACAGCCCCTGTGTACCTTCTGCTCACTGTGATTTATAACTTTTTCATTGGGAAAAATCTGACTGCTCCTGAGAAACTGAAAAAACACCTCTTATCCCTCAACCCTAAGTAATTCAGTTGCCTAATGAAGTTTTTTTTAAAAAGGTTTGATGAGGCAAGGTGTTTAACTGTGTCAGTCAGGCTTAACTTGTTTCCATTTACATTTGCTCAATTGAAGAGAAGTTCTACAAAAAAAAAACCACTCCAAAATCTGGATTGCTCACAGGCCCAGCTCCAACTCGCTTCTCCGAGACACCTCCAGGAGGACCCTATCTCATTACATTAATTATCTCCTCCACAGGTAATGAAGGGGGGAGAATGAGGGAGAGGCAATTCCAGAGAACAGCTCCCATCCTCCTCTCCTTCCCCATTAGCAATAAGAAGTTCCTCCTGAAGGTGTTTCAGCTAAGCAGGATGAATCCAGTAAGCCTGAGCCAGGAGCTCATATGCTTGCTGATATAATGAGCAACCTAAATAGCAAAGGCTGGGGCCAATCATCCTGAAGCAGTTTGAGCACTAAGTGAGCTCTGCAAGCCCCATGGTTCCAGAAGTAAAAGGCAATCAAAATATATGTTGTGCTGAGTGGAAGAAGCTGAGGAAGCAAAAATGAGAGTCCTGAGATTGCCTGGGATTGTAGAAAACAAGGAGAAGAAAGTGAGATGGCTTTTGACTCTATCTGCAAACAGCATCCACAGGTGCATTAAGAAGGAAGACATTCAGAAGGTAACTGGTTTTGACAGTGGCTAGTCCGCAGGCATAACATTTTGTTCTGCTGAAAACAAGAATGCCTGGGCTGTTAGGAACAGATGCCAGAGTCTCTGGGGAATTACATATATGCAAAGTGACAGCTAAGGCAAAACAACCCCCCTGATTGATGTGAGTTGGGGGCCCCAGGGCCACTGCTACTTCACAAAATGAAACTGTACCTACCCATGTCAGTAAATGCTGGCTGTGAATTGCCATGGTATCACCAGAAGTAGTGGTTATCTACAGTTGCCTCAAATTGTCAACCCAGACAAGAGTGTCACCTTCTTAGAGTCTCAGAGAGGAGAGAGGCTGGGGCTGCCTGAGGTCAGCCAGCTCCCTCTGAGGGGTCCTCAGCCAGGTGGTGAGCCCAGCAGGCTGAGACAGAGGGGACTTCCAGGACAATGATGTCAGAGTCATATCGTGAGGTTTACTGTCTCCCTAGGCAAGCGACACTGAGGTTGGAGGGGAAGTCTGTGAGCTTGAGCAACAGTGCAGCACACTGTTTGAGCCCCTGATGTAGGTGTTAGTCTGGCTGTAATTGTGTAGAGCTGGGTGTTAAAAGTATTATAGCTGGGCGTTTTAATAGTAAGCCCTTTTGTTGTAAAGGAAGAAAAGCTGGGAAGTGTGCTCAGCACCCAAGACAGAGCTTGTGCAGAGTGCTGAGGATCTGATGAAGTTATGCAGAGCTGTTTGGTTCTGGCCCCAGTCCCAGAAGTTAGCTCTCTCAGGAGTCTTAAATCCTGAATGTCTAACGAACGTCACACCCTGCTAGCAGGTGCCGGACCAGAGTGCCCCCTCCGCCTCTGCAGAGCAGGGAGCAAGCATGCTAGGCAGCACTCAGATGTTGGGGGCCCTGATGAGTGCAGGGATGGAGGGGAGAAAGGAAGAGCAGCATATAAACACGTACATAAGGAGATTCCAGACTGCTGTTTAGGGACTGAAATGAAAAAAGTGTGCAAATATACCTGACAATCAGATTTTAAAGATACTGAACGTGAATCAGGAGCCAAAAGGAAACGAGTTACCTCAACTGAGAAGGTACAAAGGCATTTGCAAATGGCAAAGGTCAAGGAGCAGGACATCAGTAAAGCAGGTGCTATATAACAAGACATATAATTTTAGATACTGTCTCTCACCTATTTCCTTCAAACTTTCCCTTAAGTCACTGGATGGTGCAGAAAAAGATAGGAAAGCTGTTCTGGGTTCTCAAAGGTAACTACCAGCAGTTTTGCCTGTTTGTTTGTTTCTGGTTTGTTTTTTTTTATTTAACATAACTCACCAGCTGATTTTTACAAATAAGGTAGCAACCCTAAGGTTCAGTGATGAAAAGGTCAAGATTAAGACCGCCGTGTCTGTGAAACGAGTTAATAATGGGGAAGAGAGGTAACAAAGGTGCAAATTCAGTGAAACAGAAGATTGAGAATATGATATTTTCAGTGAGTAGAAAATCAGCTTAACATCATGAGATTCAGACTGGAAGGCAGTAATTGAAAGTTTTACCATTTAGATTAAAAAGCAACACTGGCAGCACGGTGGTCTGTTAGAAACCTGTCCTTTTCAGTATATCCAGGTAAGTGCAATTACTACAGCTGCATTCTTTTTAACATAAAGTACTGGTCAGATATTGTTCTCAGCCAAGTTGATATACATTTGAAGCAACTATACTGGCACACAAGAGCTAATCTGGGGTTAGCTCCCGCACAGCTGATAGCAGCATGTTGCACTTGGTTGTGTTCTCACCTGTTGGTGGGAATGGCAGGAGCATCTGCAATGGGTAGCCGCCTGGCTGTGCAAGGTCCCAGATACGAATGTTAAGACAATCATTTCTAGTTTGCCTTCTGCTTAGCAGTGGCTTTAGATAGAGGAATAAGGTGCTAATGTCATTAGCACTGCTGGAAGGGAGAATCCTCTGATTCTGGTGGTGTGGGAGGTATGCAGGTTTCCCCTCCCTCTTATCCTTGTCAAGGCTACATTCAGCCTCACAGTATCTCACTTCTGGAATATGATACTGTCCAGCAGTGGTTTATGTGATGCAGCCAGTAACTGTTTTTTATAGCTCACATTGGAGAGTGAGGAAACCTGTATTTGACTGCTTTATTTTGTGTCTGTTTGGCTATGTCTTTATATTACATGGGTTAAAGAAGTCTGCCTGGGGTGCAGCTTGGTGTGCTTACATCAAGCTTACATGATGTGCTTGACGCAGTTTAGACACTGCAGGAATTTATTGCTTGGTTTATGATCCAAAGGCTGTTGAAGACAATACAAAGATCCCCACTGTCTCTGAATCAGGCCTTCATGTTGCCATTTACACTCATGGAACAACAGAGTCCTTCAGGATAATTGGGCATGAGAATCCAGAAGGGAAGGCTCTTTGTAGAGATCTCAATATAAATTTGAATAAACTAATCCAAGCCAGAGGTAAACATTTGGGTAATAACACGTTGTCTGATGAAAACAGGCGGAAAGGATGCAATTCATACAACACAGCCTCTTCTGGACTCTAGATAGATGAATCCTAGAAAACCTATGTGTCATAGTGGCCAGGTCAGTGAAAACATCTGCTGAGTGGAAAAACCTCAGCCAAAAAGTAAGCACATGAAATTAAAAAAAAAAAAAAAAGGCATAAAACTAAAACTGATTGCATTAAGTGTCAGGAGAATAAACCTGAAAATACTTCACTCATGTTGCAGATGTTGATAGCATGTCTTCACCCTCAGTATTATCTCTGGTTCTGGTGGTCTGAACCTCAGAAATGATCTGACCAAATATGTCAGTTCCAATGTTGCTACAATAGTGACATGTTTTATTACACCTATTAAAGTTTATTTATGTCAGAGACTCCAGAAGCCTCAGTTATCCTCTGCTGATGAGGTTTTACACCAGTTAACAGCAAGGCTCTAGCAACAGAAATAGATGGAAATGGGAACTTCTGCTTGATTTTTACAATGTCTACCCCATGCACTGAGCTTTAAATCTCATCTTTACTCAGAATATTGTTTGAACGGCTGTTTGTGCTCCAGGGAATGACTAAGAGCATTTTTATTTTCTCCTCTTTTTGTACTACATTTTTTTAAAGTTTTATTTCCTGCAGTCTATCAGCCAAATTCCAAATATTTCACAAGTTGGAATATTTCAGGCAGCCCTCACCTATTCAGAAGTGTACACCAGTATATCTCATTTAGACAGAGGGTCACAGCCTGTCCTTACTTACAGCCTATGAAGCTGATGTGATCAGTGTTAAGTCCCAATTTCTCTCTTTCTCATGAAACACCTTGGCCTTGACCAGATCTGCGCTCTCTGAGATAAGCTGTGAGGTGCAGGTGTGCTCTGTCTTGCACCGTATGGGCCCCATCTCCCCACCGTCCACACTATCTCACCACATCGCCTTTCCTTCCAGAAAGTGCACATCTGGATGCCAGAGCTGAATGTAGACACAGCCACTTGAGACCTGTCCTGAAATTCGCATGGGACCCTGTCAGGTGTTTTCAGCATTAAAATTAATAAGCTAAGGCCTCATAGTATGAATTCTCTGACTTTAAGATTTCTTTTGACTCCTTATGTGGAAAAAAATTGGTCTCTAAGGTGCTTCTACATAAGAGTTTTAGTTCAGATGAGGAATGAGTTTTTTAAGCAAATTTCTCAGCTGTCACCCTTACTCTGCTTTGTTTCATACTTGTATTGAAAACATGCTAACTTCTGGGTGAAAATAAACCAAAGATACACTCTGGGTGCACACTGATGTGCTCCAAACACTAACAGGCATTCAGTTCACAGGATCAGCCTAGAGCTAGTCTGAAGTAAACCCTTTAAAAATGTGTACAGTGTTCATGACAGATTCTCTGTATCAGCTGTTTCATTCTACAGATCCCCTCCTATCGTGCAGCACTGTTTGCTAATGTAGACCTAGCCTAAGAGGATATTGGTGCAAAACTATTCCAGGTCACATTAAACTTTCTCAGACAAGTGGCATGTATTTGGTAATTGAAGGGTGTAATAATGTAGTATGATAAATGCTCCGGAGTTATGTAAATTCTGCCATTTAATTTTCTGGTACTTTATTTCAAAACAATCTGGATGTGGACAGTATCAACTTAGTTGTAGCAATGTTTATGAATACTACTAATAATATGAAAACCTTGCATCTTGAAACACAGTAAACACTCTGATTTAGATTCTCCTGTTTCATATTTTTATATAATCTTTAAAGGAGTTCCCCCAAAAAATATTAGCATGAAGCACTTTCCAGAGGGCTTTATCCTGCCTTCAGAAGCGTGCAATGAGACATCTCTGTGGCATCCCACATGAGCCCGTGGCCTCCACGAGAGCAGAGGTGCCCACCAACTACTGCTTGCTGGAGGAGTAAAGACAGGGGCTTCACCCCTCAGAAACAGACAGCTAAATCCCAATGACTTTGAGAATCCACTGTAACATCTGCTGGTGTCCTCGGCAAAGTTCTCCCTTGTTTTCAGTCCTCTCAGTACCCAAACTCAGGGAGCAGTTTCCATGAGAGGAAAAACAGTGTTCTTCCACAGGTCCCTGGGAACTCTACCGGTGAAGTGACTCAGTCTTTCATACACTTGTACCATCTACTGAACGACATTCAGATCCCACAGACCTTGGTGTTCACTAAACTCTGTGCTAAGAATGGAAGTTCTTTTGCACTAGCCTGATAAGGGTAACTGGTCAAAATATAGAGAAGCCTTCCTTTCAGTTGGTAGGCTTTTGAGTCTGTGATATTTGGGATGAAATAAATTAAAACCGTCATAGATAGGAAAGCTGGGGAGAGGCAATAGAAGGCTCATACTGTGGAAGTGACAGAGTTCATAACAAGATAACCAGAAGAGAGGGGAAAAAACACAGTAAAACCACGGAATGGGCAGTGCACCTTAAGTCACACATGTTCATCTATGGGCAACTGTTAGACCCATAGGACCTTCAAAATTGGAAGCTACATTTATAGGTGACTTGTTTGCTCCTAGCCCTGTGATCTTCAGTATGCCAGGTATAAATGCGATGTGGAGGATAGCGATCTCTCTGCTCCTATGTCTTGTTGGGCAGCTGAAAGAACATGCAGAGAGCCAGTTCCTCAGCTTACTTACCCAGAACTTGAAATGAACAGAAAATTCAGGAATGGGGGAATTCTTTGCTTACTCCTATTCGGAGATTAGGGAACTCAGTATAGAAAATGTCTCCTCTGAAATCAACTTCTTCCTGAGTTTCCACTGACGATATTGTGGCAGCCACCATAGCTACAAACAAAGCAGAATTGGCTGAGGAATCAAGCTAAACTGAGAACAAGAGAAAGACTTTTATTCTCCAATGTTCCTGGCAGGGTGGCTGTTTCCCATGGAAAGACTGAACAACTGGGAGCAATGTCCAGTGTTCGATGATCAAGGACAACTCTCAGTCAAGGATGACTTAAATTGTCCTCCTACTGAGACACATTGTAAACTGCAGAGGATGAGAGCAGACCCTAGTGAATTCTTTTGATGCTCCTCCTGCCTATTCTTGCAGCAAAACAGAAATCATTAGAGATGTGTTAATAACAGGAGCCTCAAAGTAAAACCAGATAATATTTCCCAAGGGAGGAGGGTGCCACCAAACCATGAATAATGTTTACTGCATGGGAATTGGGATACAATAAATTACCCTTGCCTTTTGCATGTTCACACCAGTGCGTGAAAAAAAGGCAAGGGATTACCGGTAAAGTTACTCTGGGAGTGAGATTCACTGATCATTAAAGAAGGTATAATAATACCCAATTTTTCTGCCTTTTGCATGTCCCCTTCTCCTTATGGTTTCCTCAGTCTTGTAAGCCCATTTGTTATTTGTGAATAGGGAAATATTCCCTGGTAAGGGCACTTGGGAAACATCAAGTGGTGGCTGTTAGATTAAGAAGGGAAAAAAAAAAAAAAGGGGGGGGGGGGGCAGGGAACAACCCCAATACCAAAGATTATTTTGATAAGCTTTTGAAAACTACATTTTTCTTAGCCGTGCAAAAGGAAAAAGGATATTTTGCAATGCCTACTGAGGATCAGATCCTACAAATTGGCATCTACCTGCAAATTGATCTCTACGAAAGAATGCTACTATGCTGCTTACTCTTTTAAAGGAAAGGGACAGTAACACTTCCTAGAAGCTCTAATTTGCAAAGATTTCCACAAGTGCAGAAGGAAAAAGGCTGATGTGTATACTGGTGTGATTTATTTTTGTTTGTCATGAGGAAGGGAAAGAAACTTTTCCAGTTTCAAAGTCAAAGAAGCTTCTCATTAGAGTGCATGTGTAGCAGATCAGGTGAAGACAAAATTCCATGTTGCAGCTATGAAAAAGTTGGATGTTTCAGTTAATTTCTTTATGGAAGGCAAGATCATAAATGGTGCAAGCCACTTGGCCTAGCTGGCTCCTTAGTAAGGCAGGAAGGGAGGCAGGACAGAAGGCAGGCAGGCAGGAAAGTAAGTAGGACACCAGGCAAGAAGAAAGGAAGGCTGGGAAGAAGGAAGGCAGTCAGGCAGGACAGAAGGTAGGTAGAAAGGAAGGAAGGGAGGAAGGAAGAAGGGAAGGAGAGCAGAAACTTGAGATCTTACATTCACTTTGCTCTATCAAGTCAATTGTTTACATTTGCTTCACATTCATATGTCTTCACATTCATGCGTAATATTTAGCTGCCTAGATGGATTTCATTTGCTGTTTTTAGTATCCTTAATAAACTTTATTATTGCTACAAAAACAACAACTGCCGATGTCATAGACTCCTGATGGCCGTGAATTGACACGTCAGCTCAGTGAAGTGCTATTGTTCAGGAAATCAATTAAACCCGTAGTTAGGTTACGTTAAGTCCTGAGTAATTTGAGGCATGAAAGAACATGAGGAGTGAATAAGCACTGCTACTCCTACAGAGTGGTTCTTGTGCATTTGAACTGAAACGTGGTTTTGATGTCTGTACCAGATCTGTTTGCAACTGCAGGAGTGCAAATGCATGAAGGACATTTTTATCTGGTGCATTCAGTCTGACACCTTTTGTCAAAACAGAACTCAAACACTCATGTGTCAGCCAAAACAGGTGTTTGGCTGTTAATGGAGCTGAAGTGAAAGTTTGAACAATGTGTAGGATGAAAGATTAGCTTGAGGACAGTCTAGAGAATACATTTAAGTGTATAAATACTCCAGGCCCATGTAAGCCTCTCAATGTTGCCCAATTCAAGGAAAAATACAAAGACAAAGCCAAGCTTCTGGCAGCCTCCATTCCCATGTCTGCCTCTCTACTTAGCTCCAGTAGGGCTAAACATAGGCAAATAGAGAAGGCCAATACACTGAAGAGAGTAGGCACGTCCATTACTAGCCAGTGTGCTGTCATGTCTCGGTTGGAGCTCAGGCAAAAATCTACAGTGCAATTTGCTGAATTTCTCTTTTTGCTTCCGAGGACTGCCTGTCCATAGTCTCCTTCCTTTCCCTTCCCCATCAGCAACGCCTATCCTGCAAGCTGGCAGGCAAATGTGGTGCCAGGAAAGAAACACTGAAGTTCCTGGCAGCTGTCTAGCACCCAGCTCTTTCTTCAGGAATGGCTTTATTTTATACAGGTTTCAGGTAACAGATTTGGCAGAAAACAAGTGAAACTGAATAATTTATTCTGATTTGGCAAAATGTAAAGTATTTCTTGGCTGAATTTAAGATAAAATAAAAATCTGTGGTCTACTCATGTCATGTAACAGCCCCAACACTCAGAATAAATGATAACGTATCAGCTAGTGCATCCTTTTGACAGTCTGAATTCCTTAATCTTCAGTCCTTGTGGTTCTCTGATTGCCCCTTCTCTGATTCTTAATACCTCCTCCTGAGTCCTAGTACCAGGAATTATCTGCAGTAATTCTATTTCAATTACAGCCAGTTGTCCACAATCTGAGTTTCTGGTATGCTTCATACAAAATTATTGTCAGACTGGTACATTAAGTCTGTGTTTGCGTACCTTTCCTTTAAAAAAACAGAAAGAAGATGCTTATTTGCAAATTCACAAATTATGCAAGTTTGTCCATGATTGCCAAGGCAAATTAAAAGAAAAAACAGCATAATGTACACCACCAGTCTGTGAAGGATACTGCTGAATTTGTCAAAATGGGATAAAACCTTGGGGTGCTATCTGAATCGTCAGCTAAGCTTGGATTACCATTGATTACAAAACAAAACACACCCCTCCACACCCACACACTGTATTTTAGCTTCAGAATTCAAGGAAATGCTGATCTTTTCTCCTGAGTGTGTCTCTGATTCCTGTGATCCAGATCAGGTATTTAACAGCTCCTGACTGGGTTAACAAAACTCCCTGTACCTAAAACAGTGCATCAGCTCCAGCAGCCACAAAAGTCATCTTTCTGCTGCTCCAGAGCCTGGTCACTGTCTGAAATATTCCAAAATCTCTTTGCTAAGTAAAGTTTTTCTATTATAGGGACCACGGCAAGGATTGTATGACATCAGCTGGGACCTTCCTTATTGTAGGTTAATTTACAGGATTTGTATTGAAAGAGCCCCACTTATCTAAACAGCCATCCAAAACCCTAAAACCAATAGTATCTACAGGCTAGAGTGAGGATACATGGATCTGAGAAGAGGTTTCGCTCTCTAAAATATGAGTCGTCAGCATACCATAGCATCCAGTTGCGTATCCCTTTCTCCTGTTAAAAAGCGTATTAGGACGTGAATGAGCTCACATCCCTTCCCACACTACTGAAGGAAGACTGTTGCATCCCATAGCCATGGCTTGGAAATAGCATCGACTGGAAAAACTGTTTTCAAGAGACTTCAGAACAAGACTTCTAGATACGTGACCAGGCTACAACCAGACAGCACAAAAAGATGCTAACACCGGCTACGTACTCCTGACCTGCAGCAGACGTCCAAATGCCACTTGCATTAGCCAGACGTGTGTCCTGGTCTCTGCGGGAGGCTGTTGCATTGGTAGAAGGGAAGGCAGGGAGCACAACATGCACAGTGCCTCAGCCATCACAGGTCACACTCGTGCCTTATTAGCAGAAGTCAAAGAGGAAAGCACATTTGTATTAACATGCCAGTGTGACATGGGACAGCTGAGATGTGGGCACATTTTTGCTGCCCTCTGCAGTCTGCTGTCCTAGGCAGCTGGCTGCACTGTCTCTTGGGTAGCAATAGCCCTGACAGACAAGAAGTGCAGAAAAAGGCTCTGGAAAAGAAACTATAACAATTCTGAACTATAAGCCTAGCTGGGTTTTTTTCTGTGGAGGAGGCAAGATTAGGGACTATATCCTTCTGCATTGAAGCAATTTATAAATAGTATTATTTCTTAGAAATATATATGGCATAGAATAAAAGGAATTACATTTTACATTGCAGTCTTTTGTACATATATGTCTGCTGTCTCTACTGCCTACTTTCACTGGTTGTCTTCTACACCACGGCTATTACTGATAGCATATAACCTTGCCATTTTGGTAGTGTGTCCAAGGCAACCTTTGTATGTAATACGGAGCCGCTCTAGGTATGTGTAGGAAGTCTAGCATATCTGGGCAATTTCAAAGCTGTTGCACGTGTGAAGATCAATTCTGCACTGCTGGAGCAACACAGCTTCCCCCTAGCACCCTGGCATGCTACCGTTTCTAGAGCTACATATACTGACAAGGAAATATGAACATAAATGCTGCAAAAGCAAAAATGAAGGGGCTGTGGGACCTATGCTGTCTGAATAAATACAAGAGCCCGCAAGTTTCAAATGAAATGGAGTGACACAGTCTTGTAAAAAACTACCATCAGGGAGAGAGAGAAATATATTAGCATGCTTGTAGGTCATTGTTAATTAAAAAAGCATCTGATTATCATTAACATAAATTGTCACTGAAGGAAATGGGCCCTTCATTGCAGGAGACAAACTGGCTGAGTTAGCTTAAATTGTCTGGAGTACATGTACCATGTGATGGAACCAGTGAAGAAAATGAAAGCAAATTATAAATTTGCTTGTAGGTAACTAATTCAGAAAACAGTTACACTGATGTTGAACTTCAGTGTTTTGTTGAATTGTAATAGTGCCAGTATAGGTAAGGGTTGAGCTAAAGCTGTAGGAGCAGTAAATTTACTATAGCTGAAAACAACATCCCTACATTTCCAAAAGCTAACAAATGAAAAAGAGCAATGCAAAAGTCTGAAACTTTTGGTATTTAAAGATATACTTCAAGAAAATAAAATCATAGCATCTAGATTAACTTGTATCTCTCCATTTGCCGGACAGTCCTGTGCCAAACAATATTATAGTTTGATTTAGTAATTCTTCCCTAGATAATTCCAGGTTATTTCTGGATAATTCCACCTAGTTAGAATTTGACTTGGAGGTATTTGGTCTTCCTCTTGCTCCAGAATTCATTCTGCTTTGCTCTTGGATTGCCAGTGGCTATACTAAGAATAGCCCTGTGACTGACACAGCCTCCAAAGCACTTGGAAAATTTTATCTGTTTGAAACTCCACACTTTGGAGAACTTTAGAAATGAAAATGTCTTTTGTTTTGTTTCCTTATTGTGTGGAAGAAGAAAACTTGAAAAATCATCTGGGAGAAGGAAAAATACTAAATCAAGCAAGAAAAGCTGTAAATGCTACTAAAATCTTTCATTTAGTTTCTGTGATACACTCAATGTTTACAGTACTGTACAATTAGAGGAGATCTGTCTTGATATGAACCTCTTGCATGATTTTGAATTTCCTCTTACTATGCCTGCAGGGAGTTTAGCAGTTGGAGTTTTGGGGTTACTTTAGTAAGTTACCTTATTAAGTAACGTTATTGAATGCTGTGAGTTTTCTTATAGTCTCTTCATTTTATCTAGTGTGAGTGTTGCTACATAACTTAGCAACTAGTAGACTGGTGACATTTGCCATCAGAGTACATAGCATTAGAGGCTAGCACTGCAAAAATTGTACTTTACAAATACTTGTCTCAAGCAATGTAATTCAGTGATTTCACAAAGTCCGTTTGTGTTATCAGAAAACAAAAAAAAGCTACGAAGACATACACACACAGATTTATGAGATAAGCACTAAGATAATACATGTTATTTGTAACATCATTTGCAGGTAGTAAACTTGTGGAAATCAACATTGTTCTCTTGCCTTTGTTGGAGCTAAAATGATTTACGTGAACCACACATTTGTCCCATCTCACGTAAATGTATTTCTTAGGGTACCAAATCCCTTTTCTAAAGCAGTGTATTTGGAGATCAGTTCTTGTGGAAAGTGCTGTATCATTAAACATTAATTAAACCATTTACATTATGATAAATTAATAGCTGGTAGAGTTTAGTAAAGAGTGATGTCTCTTCTACAGATATTTTAAAAATAAATGTCTTATTTCATTTATAAGTCGTTGGGCATTTTTTAATCTTTTATCTTTTAATTTTCTTTCTTAATAATCTTTCATTTTCAAACAAACACAAATCTTACCTTCAAATGTGCAGCGCTGTTTTGTACTGGGAACTATTTCAGCATTTCTGAAACCATTTGAAAATGTCCAGACCTGTCTCCTCTTTATTGTTGCTAAAAATGTCTGCTGAATTTGAAAGTAGGTTGAGCTCTCTGGAAACTCTTTTATGATTTTTCATCTAGGCTCTGACTATGACAACCAGTAAGGTGCTTCCTGAAAATGTTCTCTTTGCTCCTCTTAGATTTATCTCTAGCGGGTACCCTTCCTCCACAGAAGGTGACTGGGGTCTTCTCTCTTCTCTCCAGCTCTTGGACCCAAAGGTGCTATCAAGGGCAAAACCCTCTGTGCCATTGACCGACATTAGTTTCAACAAACCATATCATGGTTTGTTTACCTTAAGACTCTAAACTTGGAGTCCATGGCAGGGAGGTGGTCAGACCTGGAAACCGAAGTGTGCGTCATTTCCAGCAAACAGACCCCAGCTGGAATTCACCCTAAGGACATATTATCTTTGATAGAATGGGCCCTGGTCTGGGTATGGTCCTAAGCAATCCTAAAAAAAGCACCCAAGAGGCAGGTTTGTTGACTAACAGTTACTATTTTGAACCCTTTGGACATTAAGTGAATGCTTCTCATATTAAAATTATTGCTTCATAGAAAAAAACATATTCTGAGTGGTTAATACTCCTGTATCTGACCATCGTGACTTGTCTTTAAAGGAACTTGCTCTTCAAACAGTTCTCTATACTCACCTAAAAACTCAGATCCTTCCTGGTATCCTAAAAGATATGCTAAAATTATAAAAGTAGTCCCTATCTGGATTTAAAGGAGGGCATTTTTTCATTTTCATTCACCAATGCCTTGATCCCTGACTTAAAGAAGAAAACCTATTTTGGTTTTGTTGCAGATATTCAATGATATTAAAATATGAATGTATAAAAAAGGCTCAGTTGTGTACAAATTCTTTGGCAAAAATGTCTGTTGACATCAACAAGATTTTTTGCTTGAGTAAGGTCCACAGGATTTGGTCTGATAGGTGTCTTGAGGTTTTCTGCCTGAATTGTGCTGTGATGACAGCTACAGTGACAGCAGTAGCGGATCAGCCTTTTTTTTTTTTAAGCCTGTAACCCGGCTCACACATGGGCATATTGGAAAGCCCACTTCTTACGCTGGGCAGGTACATTTACATATGCAAAATAAAGTTTCAATTGCCTTTAAGAATGTAAATTGGCCCCTTATGTGTCTGCTTGTAAACACATGCCTCGGAATTAGCTAACGTGCCCTGTACACAGATTTTTACTATATTCCAGAGAAACTAATGTCTTCAAAGAAAAATAAAGAAGAGACTTTTTGTTGACTTTGCTCTTATTCTATCTATTCTAGGAAAACTGAGGACATATTTCATTTATGAAAAGCTACTTCAACCAGCTTAGCAATCAAGTTAGAGGCACCTCAACAGTAACATACTGCCTTTGTCATTTTTCATACATTTCTATATTTTATGCACTGCACTGATATGGAGCTTTTCTTGGAGAGTTTTCTTTCAAATCACTAAATAGTTGAACAGACTGTCACTAGAAAATGCTTTGGAACTTTTATGAGCATACTTTTATTGTAAATATTCATTTATAGTGGAGCTACTTCAGTACCAGAGCTTAAGAAACAGTGCAATGAAGATTCTTAGCTACATAATCTATAATTTGTGGGGTTTATTTAGTAAAATTCTCAGTCACAGATGGCAAATTTTAGTCAGAATTAATAAACATATAAGTATGTTGATTTGCAGTATTACTTTAGCTTGTTTGCCTCTTCTATGTATCCATAAAATCTCTGAAAACCTTAAGCTTTATCACTGTCTTTTAGAAAAAACATAATTATGGTACAAAATTATTTTTTTCGCACTCTGTCTGTTGGGATCTCAGTGCATTTCCAGCTAATATGTAAATAACTGTTTTCCTGCTTAACTTGTCCCCCTCCTTGAAGACAGGAATAGCATGCCAGAAGACCATAAAAGTTACTGTGGTTAAATACATTGCCCCAGACCTGCACGCACAGCTCTGGTCTGTCTTTGGGCTCTATGTATGCCAAGTAAGACTGTGCTCTGGCATGGCATGTTTCAAACCATTGCCTAAATTTTGCTTTAGGGGGACACGTGGTTCTGTTCCTGGGGGTGGCCCAACCCTGCAGCCCTGCTTACTGCAATGGGACTCAAACAGCTCTGCCTCTCTCTGCACCATACCCATCTCGGAGCTCGCAGGGATGAATGAGCCGTCCGCTTCCCTGTTCAGAGGGCTGAGCTCAAGGCCCAAGGCAATAGCTGGGGCCTTTGGCTTTCTTCACGGCAAGCTTTGCCTTTTCATTAGGCTTGAGATGGTGACTGAAATTTATTAGCCTAAACTGGGCTGGGACTGATGAGATTTACAGTGATACACAGAAGAAACGCCGAGTTGGAGAAAAGGGATGAAAAATTTAAATGATAAAGTTGTATCGGTAGCTTGTTGAGGTAATTGGAATGCCTTGTTATGTCGTATTGTGATGAGTTTGAATAAAATATAGGCGCACTTTGTCTAGATCACTCCTGTAGCACACTACAAAATAGATTCCTCTCTTCTAGCGTTAAGGACATGTTCAATTTTTGCCTGTCAGTGGGGATTGTGAAGGGCTGAGATGAGACTAAAACTTCTCCGTATTGACGTAGTTGACCATTTGGCATTGTTCGCACTACACTGCTTACAGCAGGTCAGTGAGCGTTCTTCAGACCACCCAGGCACATTTCTGCAGAGAAGTCCAACGCACCCATTTTTGTCCCCTGGAGATCTCCCATGCTCTGTTCCCTGCTCAGAGAAAATTGACCAGCTCTGGTGCAGAGCTTTGCCCTCAGAGTGTATCCACACCGTGCGACCATTTGCTCTTGGCCAGGCAGGACTTGCAGGTGGCTCTGTTCAGGACATCCCTGAGCTCTTTGCCTCTGGCCCTCAGGAGAACCGAAGCCCAGAAGCAACACATGTGAAAAACAGGGAAGGAGCACAGTTAATGAGATCCCTCTAAACTGCAAAAAAATTACTTAGAGGTCATTATGTAGATTTCAAGAGGAAAAAGATGCTATGTTTCTCCAAAAATGAGGTGGATTTCTGCAGCTCAAGCCAAGTAGCCACTGAAAATCCTAAATCTTACCTGAATCAGGACAAGAGACTGAGGACGCTGTCTGGCTTATCTTTCATTTATTCCCTATTTAGTCCTGAAGTCCACTTAGAAAACACAGACTCCAAGCCATTCCCTGCAACAGCAGTGATCTCAAGGAAGAGGCAAATATAAGGCGGGTAGATCACCTGCTAAGTCTTTTTGTCACCTGTGGCAGTAAGACACAGGAGTGACAGGGTATACCTACTGCAAGTCCAAGGGATGTAACTGCTTTCTAGCAAACTACTTCTAGCACAGCTTAATACCCTGTGGCTGAAAATTGCCTTCCGTAAACTTCCTCAACACTTGTAGGCTGCAATTTGATTATTTCAGGTGGTCAGAAGATTTTGTCTAAGTGTATTCCCAATACTGTAGTGAAAATATGTCAGACACTATTAATAATGCAGAGGAGTAACCAGGTTCCCAGATAGGTATTTTATAATTACATAAGTAGCAGCATTGTAACAGTCACGGTGATCTAAGGCTGTAACAGAAGTTAAGTCTGCAAGGAGAAATAACATCTTTTATGAAGCCAGCTTGAGTACCTAGGGAAAAAAACAGACCAGTTTTTGCTCTGGGAAGGTCTTGTGTCCCTGATCCATCTTTCCATTCTAATCAGTTGGTCTAATAAAAAATACTGCCTGTGTCTACAAACCTTGCCTTGCAAATATATGTGACTTGAATCAATAAATCGATCTTCATTGCACAATAGATAATCATATGATAATTCACTGCCAGAGAGTTTATGTCAGTAGTGACATGTGGGCTGCACACAAGATCTTTTTAAATATAACCATATTACTTGTATTTTGAAAAATACTTTGTGTTTGGAAAAAAAAAAGTAATTTTATTCCTATGAATGGAACGCGTAATGTGCTTGTGCAATGGAATTCATCTTTCTCTGTCACTGTAGTATCTTTCTCTCTTTCTCCATAATGCCCTTCATTCTTTGCTTTGTGCTAAGGATATGTATTGACTTTGCAGAATCACTGCAGCAAGCTGTAAACGAGGTATTCAAAGAAAAATCACTGCCCAGTTCCATAGAGAGAACGTGAACAGTGCTGGGCAATCAGAGTTATGCTGCATTTTGTATTGTGACATTCAGTGCAATCAGGAAAAGCAGCCCAAGCACAGACGTCACTGACTTAAATTCCGACAATAGCAGCCTGTTCCTTTCAATATTCATATAGAGAGATCTGAGGTGTTTTTCCTTCTTCACCTTATTCCTTTCCCCTTAGCCCCTGTCATCATGCATGGGGACAAGACAATCCTTCATTACCTACAGTTCTCTCACTGCAAACAAGGGTGTAGCTAGCAATTTGGCAAACGCTTGTATACCAGCCAGCATACTACCTGTGGTTTGTCCGTAGTACACACATCATACCCGGTGGTAGTTACACCACAGCAAACAGTTCACTTCGTTTGCCTAATTGGTGCAGTTAGAGATATTCAGAAGTGTTTTACTAAATGGCTGGAAGAGCAGAAAGCTGCTCATCAGCATTCTGTAAGAAATGTTGTTGGAGAAAAATTGTTAAAAGTAAATACAATTGTAATAATACAGTTGCATGTATTTTGCATTTGGAAATTCCACAGGCCATATGATAAAAGGAAGCAAATTGAAATGGTGCAGTCAGGGAGAGGCCATGACAAGGCCAAGGTGCCATGGCAATTCCTGGGCAGCTCCCTCTGGGACTTGCAGCCATGCAAGCTTCATGGTGCCCTCTTGTCTGGGGTGAAATTTTTAGATGTGAGTAGGACTCTGTGAACTTTTTTGCTGCTGTTCTGAAGCCAAATCAGGTTTCAAACTAAACTAATAAAGTCCAGAGCTTTAAAGTTGACTTCTACTCTTGGGATTGCCTGGCACTGCTGTGGAGTTTTCAAGCCTCAGTGTACAGGAAAAGCTAATGCATCTGTCAGCAGGAGAAAAGGCACTGTTTTCCTCAGTGGCTTCAGACAAATGGGGGTAGCAAATTACTCTCCTGAAGATACTGATGGAGTAGACCATGATGATGGTCCTTTTGCAAAAGGCAGAAATAGAAGTCCATGTTCAATTCAGTGCCTTCCCTAAGGACAGACGTTGAGAAAGAAGATGCTGAATCCTACATCCCTTCAAAGCGACAATAGGCTAAAACAAGACTAAAATGATAAACTGAGAATTAGGTTTAAGAAGAGCTGTAAGAGACAAACAAAAGCTTTATTTTAAAGAGAAGGGGGTAGTCCAAAACAAGGCTATGCTGCCAAATGGCCAGTAGGTTTGAATATATGTTTGAACAAGGTTTTATTTAACTAAGGTAAAAGAAAAGGTGACTAAGAAGAAAGCCTTGTTGGATTGGCCTTCCCCTACCCTACATAAGCAACGTAGAAGATAAGTCACTGTATTAAGTGACTGATTAACACAAAACAAGAAGTAGAGCAAAGACACACAGTTCTGAGGGAGAAGACCTTTAAAAAGTTTGCCTGACAGTGGTAAGCTCAGGAAACCCCCTGAAAAGAATGAAAACTCAGGCCCTAGTCCTGAGCTAGGCCTGGGGACTCATCACTGGTGACTTGGAAGAAAGGGAGAGTGGAGGCAAAAAGAAGGGCATGTGACTGAGAAGGTGGTGTCTTGGAGCTTGTTGAATGACCGGGTTCCAAGGTACCTCCATATATGCATGTCTTTGCTTCTGCTGCGCTGTTGTCATTTTAAGTTCTTCACTGCATTTCATGTGCAAAACACACTTTTTAAACAGACTCTGTAGTGTTCAGGAGTTTCACCACTGTAGCATGTGACATTTTGGGCTTTCTGGGATACAAGTAGAGCTGATATTCTTGCCTGTGGACATGACAACTTGAAAGCTATTCCTAATACTGGTTTAGTAACATTTTACAAAGGTGGATGTGATTTTATGGCCTTACATATACCTTTCACCGTTCTTGTTGTTATATATGCATTGTCTTTATATGTCACTTCTTCAGCAATGTGCAGTTTTGTTTTATTGCTTTGAAAACTTCTTGCTTTTGGGTGATGGCCTCATTTTATCGTTTGGGATATCGAATTCTTTGTAGTTAATATTCACCTTTTCCCTTCCTCAAACAGACCCTGTAGCACCCTTAAAAACTGTTGCATTTTGAAAAGCTGTAATTTATTGCACAGTAAAAACCAATGCAGCTTAGGTCATGATTAACTGCAAAAGCAAATCAATGGTTAAAGGAGCACCCGATATTTGAAAAAGCCATGAAGGTGCTACAAAATCTGCATCGTATCAATTCCTCCAACACTTCCTGGTGCAAATATCTGGTTCTAGTATCTGTAAAGAATGAGCGTTTCATGTTAGCCACCTGTGAAGTGTGGCTAATATGTGCAAAGTGTAAAGTGATACCACAGCACAGCCCACATCTGCAAAGTCCAAAAACTTTTTTTTTGTCAGAAGAATCATGAATGGAGCTTGATGAAGTGAGGTGGGGGTATAAGGCAGAAACATAAAACTGCTATATGACATGAAATGACAACACAAAAGTGGAAAATAGTTGTTTTTCAGCTTTCTCCTCTCTTGTTCCTTCGCCTCTGTCATTTAAGTAACTTGTAACTCATTCCTCATTTCAGTCCTGCAAGACAGAAAACTATATGAACACATAAGCAATATCCATATATAATGCTGCTTCGTCCAAGTTTTCCTTGTAGGAGAACAGTGTAAATAGCTTGCAGGATATGAAATTCTCTTGTTCAAACAGTGATAGCAAAATGTTTCTTTCATCTCTCGGAAAGCCTCTAAATTTTGAAACTACTCAGCATGCTGCATTCTTTAGTATTTTTTACTTTGTTTTGCATGGTTTTAGCATTATGTATAGTATGGTGACAGGGAGAACATCAAGTATTGGAGAGAGACGACTCAGTCCTTTCATGTAAGGACATTTAATCACAACTGTGCTTAATAAAATGCTCCATATTCAAGAATTGATTTTTATGGTTCCTGTAAGATTTGAGAGTTAGGGTCAGTTTATTTAATTTAAAATTGCAATTTTATTTTTTGTTGTTGAGGAAGGACGTGAAATAGATCTTCACCCGCCTGTTCTGTACATAATATGTGCATTCTGCATGTGAATGTTTGAAGCCTTCTCTCATTTTTCCTGAAAAAGCCTGGTGGTTGAAACTATGTAATGTTGAGACAAGTGAGTTGATGGACACACGCTTTGCAATGTACTCTCAGCTCTGATTTCAGAGGCACAAGAGACCACTCTTCAGATTGCGTGATTCAGCCCTGTACTAGGGGGAAGCATGAGACACTCAGAGAAAATGTAAGTTCCTCCTATTTCACTGTACATCACGTAACAGCTCTTAGAAAAGATAAGTCACAGGCACATTACTAAACCTGTCCCTATGAAGGAAGACAACACACGAGGCAGAAATTAGAGTATGCAGCCACATCTGCTTTAGTAAACACAATGTTTGGATAACCCATTCAGCGTGTATGTGAAACTGAGGAGCTCGTGTATTAAATGTGTGGATTTTTTTCCAGTGCTCACTCTGTGTATCATAGAATTCTCTTGGGTTTTCTGTGTCATATATGAGTGCTGCATTATGTACTATATACTAATCCTAAATTTTAACCTTAAACAATTGACAGTATCTGTATTTTATTTTCATGGTGCTGCGATATATGCAATAATCAAAGAGCACCCACTGCAGCTGCCATTCCATTAAAGTTGTCATATGTATTTTATTCTATTTTTTTTCCCTTACTTTAGTCCAACTTGGGGGGAAAAAGCTAAACTCACGGACTACACTCAAACTGAGATATAAACTTTTCAAGTGGCATCTGTCTAGCCTTTTAAATTGTAATCAGACATATTCTGAGTATACTCTATTGAAGCAGAGAAAGAGAGATGTGTGTATATGCTGCCAGAAGGAAGTATTGTGAATAAAACTCTAGTCTGGAAAAAATTACACATTGACTCAATAACCAGCTCAATTCTAGCAAGAGGTGATCGCTCTTGTAATCAGACTCCCAGCAGTAATGGTGTACTGATAACTTTCCAGGATGTTATTACAGGTATTCTGTCCTAATATTGGGGAAAAGTGGTACTGAGGGGTATGTTTTGCCTTATCATTTTCAGAAGCGCACCGAGCCTCTGCCGGTGACCAGCGATGCTGACGAGAGCCATTTCTGCCTCCTTGGACTGTTACGCTAAAAATGTTCAATCAGCCTGAGGAGCCCAAAGATGAACATGCAATAGAGGAAATTGGGAGAACATCATATTGCTTCCCAACACATCAGAGTATTCATTTATCATAGCTGTAATCCATCATTTGTTTTGGGCACTTTGCCAGCATACAAACTTCCAACAACTTCTCTCCAGAGATCTGACTGCCCTTTTTCTTTTGTAATGCTGAAATGACTGTGTTATGATCAATATGAAAAATGCGGGGCCAGAAAACTAGCCAGCGTGACCTTAGTTCTGCAGATAATCATTAGTGCAAATCTGGAGAGAAAAAAAAACCAAATCTTGACTGTATAATCTGAATCTTCATCTCAAGATCTAATTGTTGAGGGACTGGCAGCATCCCAAGGAATTGATAATGAGATTTCAAGTCTCCTACTGCCAGTCATTGGCTTGGCCACAGACTGCCAGGGCACAGCTCTGCTCTGAGCTTAGTGGAGTTGCTTGAGATTTACCAATTTAACTGAGACAGGGAAGGGGCTCTGTGCTGGCAGCGAAAAGGAGTTATTACTACAGGGAGCTATTACAGAGGTAATAACCTTCTCGTACTCAAGTGGACAAGTTTCCCGATCTCTTTCACATGTACATGTCACCAAGTTGGTGCAAGTTTGCTACTTTCCCACACTGTGCAGAAAGATGAAGGCTAGCACAGGGACGGTATAAGAAATATCTGCCCTCCTAGTTACTTCAGGTCAAGATCGAGGCAAATTGGTAGGCAGAGAGGATGCCGTGTCATGTGCTGCCTTTGCTGCTGTCGTTCTGTGGGTAGGGAGTATTTCAGCAAGTCTGGCAGCTTTTATGAACACTAAAATGATCTTTAAAAGTGGATGTAAAACCCCTTTATTATTTGGTTGTTTTTCCAAAGTCTTACACAAACCCTCCAGGAAACTGTACTGTTTAGCCTCATAAAAGTCGCTCTGACATTAGTCTCAGGATGTTTATTAACTAAAATTGAGCCTTCTAAAGAAATTCAGCTTTCATCTCCATACCCTTTTTGTTAAATAAAGCAACGCTTCGTCTCCCCAGCGCTACTTTTGGTCCACCTCAGCAGCCCATTTTCTCACGGCCCGCGTGGTGCGTTTTGGAATCCTCCCGAGATGTAAAAAACCCTGCAGAGGGGAGACACGCGGCTGCTTTTCCCACAGCCGGGGAGCTGCGTGGGGCCCGGGGGCAGCAGCTGGGGGGGTTTCCCCGGGAAGGAGGGCGGGGGGTGGGGGGGAGCGGAGGAGGGCGCAGCTCCCCGGCACCAATCGCCTCCCGCGGGTCCCCGCGGTAGCGTTAGACCCGCCGCGGTATTTACGGGCAGCGGAGCCAGGGGCAGCGGCGGCCACTTCCAGCGGGGGCAGCTCCGGGGAGCGGGGCGGCCTCGGGGCTCCCTCCTCCTCCTCCTCCTCCTCCTCCTCCTCCTCCGCCCGCCGCGCAGCGCCGCGCAGCGCCCGCGCCCATCCCGCCGCCGCGCAGCCCGGCGCTGCCCGCCCCCCGCCTCCCCCCGCAGGCGGAGGCAGGAGCGAGCGGCAGCGCTGCGCGAAGGCGCCCGGCGCGGCCCCTGCGGAAGGAGCGGCGGGGGGCGCGGTGATGTGAGGGGCGCACCCGGCGGAGGAGGGAAGTCCCATCGCCAGGAAGGCAGCCGGGAGCTCCTCCGCACGGCAAGGTAACCCGTCCTGTCCTTCGGCGACTTTTTCTTCCGCTTTTTCCTTTTTTCCCCTCCTTTTCCCCCCTTTTTCTTTTCTCTTGCCTTTTTCGTTATTTTCATTTCTTTTTTCTTTCCCCCTTTTCTGCTTTCTTCATTTTTCTTTATTTTTCCCTTCTTCTTCTCGTTCTCTTCTTTTTTCCCCCCTTTTTTCCTTTTTCTTTTTTTTATTTGTTCCTCCCCCCCCCCCCCTTCTTCTTTCCCCGGCCCCCTAGCTAGCTGCCCAGCCGCAGTCAGGGGGCGAGGAGGAGGACGGAGCAAGGCCACACCGGGCCGCTCCGGAGTTTGCCTGGGACAGTCTTTTCCCCCTGCAGGTGCACTGCCGCGGCGGGCAGAGCCGGCCCGGGCCGGGCCGGGCAGGGCGGGGAGTGTCCCGGCGGCGCGGCTCGCCGTGGGGACCCGGGAGCAGGTCAGAGAGACGGAGCGGGGGCAGAAGGAGCCGCCCGGGGCACGGAGCGGCTCCCTCCAACTTTCCCGGGGCGCAGACGGCGGGGAGGCTCCGCGGGGGCTTTCTGCAGAAAGCGGAAAAGCTGTAGAAAAAGGGGTGTGCGTGGGAGGGGGTGCTGCACGGCGGGAGCTGGAAACTACCCCCCCCCTCGCCTCTAGCCTCTCCCCTCGCCGGGGCTCCCGAGGAAGAAGCGTCCGTGTCCCCCCCCCCTCCCGCCGGGGGTCCGGGGGCTCCGGGGCGCGGCGGGCGCTGCGGGAGCGGCGCGGAGGGGGTGCGGGGGGACACAAATGGTAAAAGATACGGAAGGAAGAGACCCAGTGGCTGGGACATAAATCAGGCAGAATATATGGGGAGTTGATGAGAATAGGTCTTTTCACCCTTAAAAAAAAAATAGCCACTTTGGACGAGAAAAAGGAGGCTGATTATTGGCATCCAGCTCTGAAACCCAGGCAGCTGATGCTGAGGGGAGCCAAAGGGAGCAGTTCTTCTTGGTTTAAAAACAGCAAGACAGTCTCTGCCAAAGATTGCTGTAAACACTGAATAAAGATTTCATTGTGGCTTGGTGTGACTGGAATAATTAGGCAGTTAATTGTTCATTCTGATCTTAAAGTGCAGTAATCAGTAGGGCACAGTAGGAAAAATAGGGGGGAAAGGGAGGAAAAACAGCAATAGGAAAATGATAGGAAAATGTATCACTTTTTCCTCTTCCGCAGGTTTACCTTTTTTTTTTTTTTTTGTGAGACTGGGAGCACGTGGGTCCCGGTCTGTTTAGATAGAGAACACCTTTGTAAAGCTGGGGTGTAATTGTGCTTTTGCTGCCACTGTGTCAACATCATTTCGGGATGGACAAAATCAAATTATGAGACTTAAATAAATCCTATTTTATGGAAATGAAATCTGAAGATGCCTGGAGAATGAACATCTTAACTAGATTGACTAATACCAATTAATGCATTTTACTTATGTGTGCACTTTATTGCCAACTCAGCAGGGATGAAAGCTAATGGTGCCAGCTTTTGTGCTGCTCTAAGACATTTTTCAAGCAGGCACACAAGGTTTTAATGGTAAACTGTTCTGAGTTTTTAACACTGTGATTGTGTCCCTGTTCAACTCGAGTTCCTTGCAGCGGTGACTCTTTCAGGGTAATCTAATGAAATGATCTCTTGTTACACTGTGTTAGCTATTCCTTGTGACACAGCAGGAAAATACAACCTGTGTGTATTTGTACTGGAGGTGGTTATAAGTTGTCAAGCAAGATGCACTTACAAGCAATCGAATAGGACTTACTGATATTAACTGGAAGATGGCACCATAGGCAAAAAATGTTTTTCTTTCCTGTATGGCATGTTTTTCCATATATATACATTTGTGATAAAGAAGCATAATAGTGGATTAATTATCAGAAAGGATGGAAGACTGTTATGTTTAAAACAGAGAAAACTTACAAAGAAGTCCATAGTCATTTGAGCAAAGTAAAAGAATTACTCAAAGTCTAATTGTAAAGGAAACAGATTCATCCTACATATAACTTTCTTGACTTTAGAGTAGTTATATGAAAGATTCATTTGGCTTGGAGACATCCATGTAGCCTGCCCATCCATCATAAATAAATAAATAAATAAATAAATGCGCTGGAATTGGGCAAGGTTTAAAAAGAAATTCCATTAGGTATAATCTTCTGTCACTGCACATGCAGAAAGCTAGGAACTATCCATTACAGAAAAAAAAAAAAAAAAAAAAAAACCCAAACCAAAAAGGAAGCTTTCATTCAATGCTGAAAAGTAATACAATTTGTTATATTTTGTTGAAGTTGAGTTTGTTGAAGGTTTTGACCTGCACTTTGTGAGATTTTTGTGGAAAGACAAGTGGAGAAAACACGAAGCATGTTGTCTGTCTAACAGTATAAAGCTAATATAAAACACTGCAGTCTTCATTTGGGTCACAGAGTTTAGAAGAGCAAGGACAGAATGGTGACTCCAGAGTTTTGTCCAAAGTGATGGTAAAAAAAAAACTGTAACAACTGAGTATGTAAGGGCCAACATTAAGATCTATTTTACAAGCATTTTTATTAAGCTGTTGAATGTGCTTTGTCCTACCAGTGATACTCAATATTCTGTCTATGAAGAGTATTCCTGATTTAATGGCAAGCTGTATTGAAAGGATGTCTTCAAGGCATTTTACTTCCTAGTACAGTCTAGAGGGGGATGTTGCTGACTTTAATTGCACCCATCCAGTCCGAGAAACCTAAGGATGTTCTACTCTTGCAGAAATCCAAAAAGTGTAGCGATCAAGTGATCGCATAAGAGACGCTGCTCAAGTTTCTGCTTGCAATGTTCTGACAGAGGATGCTTCTAAAAAGCTGCATGGTGTACCCTTTACACAAATGCCACGTTAAACTCTAGAATAATTTGAGAGAATTCTGAAGTCTTTTTTCCTCCATTTTCAAATACAAAATTTACCAAGTGACTCCTCATTTCTAGAATAAAATGCATCGAAAACACTCTTTGGCCATCACAGTAAGTTTGGGAAGAGGTCCTTCTTGCATTGTTATAACATGTTTAGCAAAATACACAGAGGATTATACACTTTTATTCAAGGAAAACATTTGCCATCAAATTGTAGTTAAATCCTGAATACCATCTTATACCTAAAAGTTGTTTGAAATGCACAGTACATCTTCATAATAAAATTGCATTGTCACGGACATAATTGTTATTCATACCAAGTAGTCTCACAAACAGATTCCATCCCTATAAGTATTGAGTCTCAGTCAGGCCAATTATGACTAAATTACTGCATGTTCTCTGCTGTATCAACTAATTAAAGGGTAATTAATAAAATGATAATTTCATTCCATAGCGATGTCTACATCTGGTTGTCATAGCAGAGATTGTTTGACATATGGTTAAATGGTCAGATACTACATTGTATGAATGCAACATTTGTACAGAACACCTGGCAAGCCAGAGGAATTTTAACCCTTAAGACATGAATTTCAAGAATCTGTGTCAATGTGCTATTAGACTGGTTTGCTCATTCTCTCCACCTAGTCTTCTTACGTGTTCAAGAAAACTTAGTTCTCCAAGTTAATTTAAGTAACTCTCTTGGGGTGGGGGAAGAGTGGGAAGAGGACTTGGGATACTAGATTGGAAATGAAAGATAAAATAGTACTGACTTCTCATTGTGGGAAATAAAACAGGTGGGTCTAAATTAATTTCTGAGAGGAGACTCTCCATTGGTTCTCATATTACTGGGAGCTTCCCCTTTAAGGAAAATCAGGCTGGAATTAGCATGAAGACAAAATTATCTTCTTTTCCTAGATACAATTGTATGCCAGGATTAAGACTGAGGTTGTGGTCACAACAGCATGGAAAAATCTGCATTGCAGCCTTCGCACACTGTACCTGTCATACGTAGATAAAACAAAACTTAGCTCCTCAAGGACAGTAACCATAAAATTCACACATGCTAAAGAAATGAAACAATCTTTTATCGAGTCAACAGATGATATGAATAAACAATTCTACTGTAGGTACCTGATGTGCAAGATAATGCATGCATATACTCTGAAATATCAGTGGCTGAAATTTTCAGGGCAGCCCATACATATTATTTTACACATAGCTTAAGGGAATATATCTTAAGCCTCAACATTGCCTTGAAAAATTTCAACCACTGCTGTTTCAAAGTATGTGAAGGAGTGTGTTTCTGTCCTTTAAAAGCATAAACTGTAAGTAGTGGTACTTTAACATGGGTTAAATGACAGATTCTTATCTGTACTGGGTCAAGCTGAATCCCTCATAAAACTAAGAACGAGACATGAAGTAACAGGCATAATGTTTTCCTTCTCTTTGGGGAAAAAAAAAAGCGTAAAAAGGGGAAAATAGCTAGTCCTTTTTCACAAATAGAGCAAAGTAAAAAGGATGCAGTAAACTGCAGGAAGACATGAAAGTCTGTCTTTTCCCATGCAAACGATCCTCAATGAACAGTTCCCCCAGTGAATAGTCAGGGTCGCTCATCACCTCGCGCGGTCAGGTGCAGAGCGTGGCCAGTGATGCTTATAAAGCACTGTTTGTCTGTCTCTCTGAGAGCCTGAGTCCCGCTTCTTGAGAATTTCCAAGCGCATGGATCCATCTCATTTTCATTCTACTCATGTAACTCATTAACACCTGGAAAATCTTTTATAGCATTTAACTGCATCAGATGCACTGTCCGGCACATGTTTTCTTAATAGGGCTTTCACTGTGGTATTGTCAAAGAGCCCTTATGTCACAGCTGGGAACATGAATCTGTCATGTCAGTACTGTACCTTGTTTTAGACAGTAATAGTGTATGAGTGTGTTTTATGGAGGAGCCGAACATGCCCATATACTGCATTAGCAAGGAAGAATGTGAAGCTTGTTCTCCTAAATAAAGATTCAGGCTGGTGGTAGTAGAGTACTTTGTACCATTTAAACACTGCTGCCTCTAAGGCATTGCACTTAAGGAAAGGGAAGTTTGAGGCAAGCAAGACGCACGCGTCTTAGTATTTTAGTGGTGTAATGCTGCTAGTTAACGATATGTCATTATTTACATTTCATTGGGAAAAAATTGCCAGAGGTTTCTAATTCAGCAGAAATAACATAACTAGAAGTTGATATGAAAGTCCTTACCCTGGGAATATTTGTTTTTAAAACAAGTTTGATTTAAATATATTTGGCAATATAAGAAGAAGGGGAAGAGAAGCAAATGTTTCCTAATTCCATATGCTTTTTGTGCCCATTAAATCACTGTAAAACCCCATTTTAAATAGATTACTTTGTAGCTCTGTAATCAGAATGCCTTGGGTAATTAAAAAAGGATAGAACCGTGAAAACTGACTGCAACGCATGTCTAAGACCTACTTTTTCACTGGAATTTTAACATAGTTACATACATTTCATCTAAAAGTTAAACACTCAAAATTCACCAGCTACAACACTACCAAGCATGTCATGATGGTGTTCCAAAAGACAGAGCCCACCTTTGAAAAGTGTTTGCAGACTTGAGAAACCATAACTGTTGTGAAGGAGTTGACTCAGGTCCTCATTTAAAGAATGAATGGATGAAAGGAGCATTTCATGCAGTCACAGGAGGTTCCAATTTTTAAACTACTTGTTTTGCTTTGAAAAGCATAAGTATAGTTCATATGCTAAGAAATAAATTAAAGGGATTTCAGATACTCAAGGTGAAGGTATGCTGTCAAATGCATTCTGTATGTTTGAAGTGTTTGTCGCTGTTGTTTTTGTAATAGCTTTTCAAAAGTCTGAGCATGCGGGGGTTGATAGCCCAAACCGTAACCAGTCCAAGCTTAAGCTGGAATCAGTGAAACACCAAGGTCTTTGGGTTACAGGGCTGCCTTCTGAATTTCTCTCTTGATTTTCTCCTTTTTGCCATTTGTGTCATCTCCTGGTTTTTCTAACAGTGGCAGTATTGAGGTGCTCTCATGGATCCATGCCATTAGTTCATGTCCATGTACTCACCAAAGAGGGAAGGAATAGGGCTGGTTAGGGCTGCCGTGGGGCCTCTGGGGAGAACATGTGGATTTGTTTCTCAGTAGGGCCTTTCTGTAAATCATTTCACTTTTTTCAGAAGGACTGAAGCCCTTCATACTTGGGTATATACCCGATGGAGCAAGCCAATGGTACATTGGGTAGATACCCAATGGAGCAAGCACTCACCAAACTGTGTAGGGTTTGCCCTACTGAAGTATGCAGCACCTGACAACGTAGCCCAAGAGGTGCTAACAGTTTTCAAGTTGAGAGCACACTGGGGCTGAACTCTTCTACGAGATTCCTTTTAGCCTACTACAGAAGCAAATCAAAGGTAAAAAATGAGTCTGTGTAATTGTGGTGGGTTGACCCTGGCTGGACATCAAGTGCCCACCAAAGCCGCTCTATCACTCCCCTCCTCAGCTGGACAGGGGAGAGGAAATATAACGAAAGGGGGTCGAGATTATCTCAGGGACAGGGAGAGATCACTCACCAATTACCATCACAGGCAAAACAGACCCGACTTGGGGAAATTAGTTTAATTTATTACCAATCAAATCAGAGTAGGATAATGAGAAATAAAACCAAATCTTAAAACTCCTTCCCCCCTCCCCTCCCTTCTTCCTGGGCTCAACTTCACTCCCGAATTCTCTACCTCCTCCCCCCAGCGGCACAGGGGGATGGGGAATGGGGGTTGCGGTCAGTTCATCACACCTTGTCTCTGCCGCTCCTTCCTCCTCAGGGGGAGGACTCCTCACACTCTTCCCCTGCTCCAGCATGGGGACCCTCCCACGGGAGACAGTCCTCCACAAACTTCTCCAATGTGGGTCCTTCCCACGGGCTGCAGTTCTTCATGAACTGCTCCAGCATTGGTCCCTTCCATGGGGTGCAGTCCTTCAGGAACAGACTGCTCCAGCGTGGGTCCCCTGCAGGGTCACAAGTCCTGCCAGCAAACCTGCTCCAGCGTGGGCTCCTCTCTCCATGGGTCCACAGGTCCTGCCAGGAGCCTGCTCCAGCGTGGCCTTCCCATGGGGTCACAGCCTCCTTTGGGCATCCACCTGCTCCAGCGTGGGGTCTTCCGTGGGCTGCAGGTGGATATCTGCTCCACCGTTGACCTCCATGGGCTGCAGGGGGACAGCCTGCCTCACCGTGGTCTTCACCATGGGCTGCAGGGGAATCTCTGCTCCGGTGCCTGGAGCACCTCCTCCCCTCCTTCTTCACTGACCTTGGTGTCTGCAGAGTTGTTCTCACATATTCTCCCTCCTCTCTCTGGCTGCACTTGCGCAGGTTTTTTCCCCTTCTTAACTATGTTATCCCAGAGATGCTACCACCATTGCTGATGGGCTCAGCCTTGGCTGGCGGCAGGTCCGTCTTGGAGCTGGCTGGCATTGGCTCTATCGGACATAGGGAAAGCTTCTAGCAGCTTCTCACAGAAGCCACCCCTGTAGCCCCCCCGCTACCAAAACCTTGCCACGCAAACCCAATACAGTAATTAACCTTTCTACATGCCTAGGTATTGTGAGACACAGTTAAGAGCACTAGTAATACGTAACTTAGTTACAGCAAAGCAAGTTAAGGATGAGTGAAAGGCTTAACTATAAATTTCCTTGCTTGTATGAGTTTAATTTAGAATTGCAATCATGACGTAACATAGCAGTAGTAGATCACTAGTTGGCATATCTCTTAAGAATAATATAGGTACCTCACTAGATTGTTATCTGTGGAGTGCCTTCTATGTGCTTAGCCCATTGCTGAAATTAGTCCATTTTTTAATTTTAAGATACTTTTGAAGAGGAAAGAAGTGCTTTAACAGGTGAAGTTCTGCTGACTCTCAGTGAGAATTAGGAGACTCACTTCTGGAAAGGGGAGCTTCCTAAATGAAAAGAAGCATTTCCCTGCAAAAAAACCCTGAAGTTTTGCCCCAAGCGTCCTCCAATCCACGCATAATCTGGAGGGCATTAACTACTCAAGTACATATTATGTATTGCTTGGCCTGCAGGTATAATATATTAAGGTTTCACAGCAAAAATACGTTTTTAAGGAACAGAGTGAAGAAATAAGAAGGAAATCAGCATGCCTCATGAAGGACATGTGAAGGGCAGACGAATGCCTCCCCAGAAAGGGAAGTTTGGGAAGAGTGTGTATCAGTGGTGTGTGTCCATTTTAGTTGGACACCGAGTTCCTTTCAGTGTCAGAGGAGGGCTGCGTGCATCAACCAACTACCATATCTCCTGAGAGGAACCACTGCACTTGCCTGTTTGGTTCATGCTTCCCATATGTATTTGCTGTAGTCTTGAGTCTCCTTCAGAAAGCAGTATGGAGATGGGCAGGCACCATGCAAACAATTAGGGGTGCCTGCTCCTCAGAAACATCTCTCTCTAAGGCAAGAGGGAGTGAGCACAGGCTGGTAAATTTATTCTGACAGCAAGCCTAAACATCCTCTTTTCTGGGCACCCCATGGACACCCAGGGGAGGTCCTCTCAAATGACTAGTGCACGTCCTTGGTAATGACAAGGGGAAGAGCTACCAGGCCTATTGGAAAGGCAGCAGTCAACTATTGACATTATCAGACTAGCACCTGTGGCCCACAGCCCTGCACACCTTACATCCCTGTGACCGTCCTCGGGAGGAAGGGCCACAAGGAGCAGACACATTCCCTGGTAGAACAAGCTCCCTGCTAAGCACTTGTAGCAGGGGAGGTGCATAGGCATGGTGCTGTAAGGAAGAGCTGAAATCAGCCTTCAAGCAGATGACAAGAGGATCTGTCAAACCAGCCTTCAAGAGGACAGAGAGCGTCTTGAGAGAAAAAAGATGATAATAGCAACAAAACCTTGCGGAGACTGAACAGAGGAAAAAGCTGCAGGAGGGCAAGAAAACAGGATTTTTATAGTGAGGCAGAGAAAAAGGAATGACAAATGTCTTCATAAAATAACAGAGACAAAAAAGGACAGATATGATCGGTGGCAGGTATAGAATTTGGCTCTGGCTTGGAGAGGGACTAATACAAAAAGAAGACAAATAACTGTTTCACAGGCTTGTGAATGAGCATGGTAGAAAGCAGCGCAGTTTGTGGTAACAGACAGAGATTGGAATAACAGCATCTGGATCCCACAAGAAGTCTCCGGGGTGACTACAGGATGTGTGAGGGGTTTTGTAAAAAAACCAGATTCCCAGATTTGCATGTGGAGTTTCAGGTTATAGCTCATCAATATGCCAAGAGAAAGGCATCTGTCAGCCATGCGTCGTAGGTGTTAGGGTTATATACATAATGGAACCATTATATAGAAATGCTGGACTGAATCATGGCTAAACCTTTCTTGTGTAGTACAGACTTTGGAAAGGTTAATCCTCATTAGAGTGAGTTCAGGGGCATTGCTAAGGGCGCTGTGTTAAATACACTGTTGTTGAGGTTCCACTGGTTTAGGTGGGCTAGTTGTGCTGACTCGTGCGCATGGTACATCTCAACATGAAGTCAAGGACTAAGGAACTGGATGTTAGATTCAAATGTGTAGAAGATAATGGCAAAAAACAAAAAAGGGAAAAAGAAAAAATTGCAGCTCAACACAGAGTTGTCAGTCTCTATCTATCTGTTTTCCTTGCCTGTTTGCCCCATATAGCTCTTCAAGTGCCCTCTTGCTTGCTGTCATGCTGCTCTGGGGCAATGGAAGGAGCTCCCATTAAGACTCATTTGTGTTATGATGACTGCTAAATACGTGACTATTAGTGAGGCAATGAATGAACCATGGCTAACAGTAGTGCTACCCAGTATAGCTATTAACTGTTCCGTACTAACTATTTGCTATCTCCATCCCATTCATTTGTTTCTCACTTTTGGGAGAAGGCACTCCATTGCATTGCCTCTGTAATCCCTTACTGGGTTGTGCAGGTGTTTATGCAGAATAAACATATCTAATGATGTGTGGCAGGTAGGTGTTTATTTTTTACTACAAATTCCTAGCCTCAAAAAATGCATTTTGATTAAAATCTGTTGCCACTCTAATCCTGTTGCCAATCAACCCTTTGACTACGAGGTCCTTGTTTTGTTGAAACATCAATAATTGTAGTATCAAAAATAGCTTATAGGGTGTTCTATTTGTTTTCTTCTTCGTGTGTCAATTTAGTAAAACATCAGGAAATGCTCATAGGTAACCATTTGAAAGAGGTTTTTATGCAATTTGTTCTCTTTCTTTTCTAAGATACGAGTGCTTCAGTGTTAATACCTTGCAGTGGGGAAAATGTGATTGTCCCAGGAGTGCATGGCTAAGAGTTTTGAAGCTACTGTAGGATCTGGACACTTAAGTTCCCATTATTTTTAATGACCACTGAGCATCCAAATTCCCCGTGTAGTTACAGTTACCTACCAAATTGTCCTCAAAGAGTTGGTGGACCAAAACTGTTTTTATTCTGAGATAAATTACCTTCTTTTCTCCAGGAACTTATCAAGTTATTTATTGAAGAAGCAATTACCTAATGTCATAACATGTTTGACTTGCTAGCTGTAAATATCCAATCTATCAACAATTACGTGCATTTAAGTGTTTTTAAGTCCATTGGTCTTTCTTTAGCCTCTTTAGGAACTATCAAGAGGGGACTGAACCACTTAACTTCTGATTTAAAATATCATTCTATGCAGGATGATTGTTTTATGGGAAGACCCCCTGCATTGCAGGGCTCCGGGAGAGTTAGAAGAAAGTCTGTTTTCTATGTTAATGATTGGTGTCATCTCTGGCTAAAGAGGTATCGTCAGTTCTGTATGCTCACAGGCTATTCAGACACATGTCTGAAATCATTGCTTTGCTGAACTTCTTTCTATGATAATTTACTCGGCAGGGTACTATTTCGCAATGTCAGTCTGTTACTTGAAGAACATTTACATGACATATTGAAGTACAATACAAATTAGAGCAATATTTTATACAGAAAATTTTCTTTTCTGATTTACTTTACTGCATAGATAGAGGCCACTCAAAAAGCATCCCCCTGCTGCATAACCCTACTGCCAATAGTAACTTTAGTAACAGTCATACAGTTCTCCTTTAATGCCAGCAATCTCCATAAGGATAAGAAACACAGGGTGATGTAATGCTGCATAATCTGAACGTTTAGCATTAGAAAAATCTCTCACCAATGAAAAAAAGGTAAAAAGTGGGGGTTTTTGAAAGCTCAATACTAGATGAAAGTATTTAGAATGGAGGTAATATCAGCAAACTGCAAAGGAGGATACTTTTGAAAGTTCTGGCCATATTGACCAATAAACAATTTATGGAGAGAACACAAACAAACCGTTAGAATATTTTAAGACCGTAGCTTCTGACAAGTATACTTTATTTATGACTTTGCAGTACAATCTTCTCCAGGATGTTTACAGGAAGTAAAAAAAAGAGGGAAAGGGGGAAGAGGCAGCATTCCCAGTGTTTTATCCTCTTGTCTTCTGCCATGTGTGGGGTATTGTCAACATCGGTAAGATAACCTCAATATTCCTGTCTCAAAAAACCCTGGAACTAGAAAAATCACAGATGTGACATGTTAAATGTTTAAGGAAAAGGAGAGGAAAGAATGGTGCTGCTTTATCTGAAACTTGTACAATACTGGTGCCAATAAATGAGAGCTGCAGGCACAGCCAAGTGAGGCTGGGTGAAAAAGGAGGCAGGGATGAGGTGGGAGAAGGGTCCAGCCTTAGCACAACTTCTGCCACTGTTAGGCACCCTATTGGCAAAGCCAAAGGTTCACAGTCTGGTGGGATTATATGTCTAGGTAGAGGCAACATTTGAGTTTGGCTCCAAATCTCCTGGTGCAACAGGGATTTTGTTGCTGTTGTCCACACAATGGATCTGGGTGCTTGCGGAAATACATGGGGTTTAGGTTTCTGAGACCAAAGCACCAGGCAAAGGTAAAACTTCTATTAGTAGTTATAATTTGTCTTTTAGAGGTGCCTGCAGGTGGTAGGTATGATGCAGACCCCTGTGCCGTACAAACCCATAGGACATATACCGCTGCATCAAAGTGCTTGCAATCCAAATACCAGAGCTGGGAGATCACAGTTCTGTTTTGCCAAAGCTTAGATTTCAAAATCATCTTGTTTTAGAAGGAAACCAAAGCCTTTAGAAAATGCTCAGACGAAAGAGCTGTCAGAGCATTCACATTTAGGAATGAATAGGTCAAGATTTTGATTTGTGTCTCTCAGAAAGTCATAAGAAAGAGCCCTGATCTGCGAAATCTTTCCATGGAAAATGTTGAAGTTCATATGTTTCTGGTAAAAAAAAAAATGCTTTTTTTACTTAAAGGAGAATGTATCTAGGAATTGAAAATATTGCTGAACAAGTTCTGACCAGTGGACTAAAAACACAAAGCAGAGTGAAGGTAGGACAAGCCCAGAGAACCGCGTGGGCCATCAAGGAGCAAGGTGGGAGAGAAGCCAAACACTGGAGTCAGCCCCCCGCTTCCCAATCCCCTACCACCAATTTACCATCCCAATTCACCAGACGTTTCCTTTTTTCAACCTAGGCCAGAGTTTCTGAGCCATGGGTTGCAAGCCCTGGGGTCGGGAGGACAGCAGCGCTCTTTGCTTTTGACACCCACCAGCAACACCATGTGCGTGAAGCACTAAGGGGTGCCAGCGTAAACCCTGCTGTAACAGGCATCCCTTTTGACATCTTGACATCTTGGGATGAGGCTGTCACACCACCCCGTAGCCAAGGAGGGCTCCCTTTCCAGGGAGACCCTCTGCCATCTGAGCACCACTTCCTAGGACAGCACTGCGTCCAGCCCACCGCTGGAGAAACACTGGTGTGGGAGACCTGGAGTAGAAATAAGCACTTCAGGAGGGCCTTAACAATATCTTTCTGCTTTAAAAGATACTCTGACAGTGTTGGTTAACTAGAAAAGTGTGCCTCGAACAAACCTATCGATCTTGATAAATGGTTCTCTATTAATATCCTAATTTTGCTGGATCTGATGAGCAGCTTTTGGAGTTCAGAGGCAGAAAAGGACTGCTTGAAAGATGGCTCTTACAAGAAGCTAATTGTATGCAGGGTTTTCAGAAATATTAGGTCAGTTCCTCTTCAAAAGTTGTGTGTCTGTTCTTCTTTAGTGGCAACAAAATTAATTCTTCTGGGCTTGGGGAAAAAAAGGAGTACTTTGATTTTTAACAGTTAATGTACTGTCGAGTCTTACTTCAAATAACATTTTTAAGTTTTAAAACATTCCATAAAGGAAGGGATATCGTTTCAAGGATGAAGGCTGGTGTAAAATAATTCCAACAAAACTGATTGTGTTATAGGCACTATGTTTATATGACTTTTGTAAAATACTGCTTTTTTAATGCTAATATTTCAGCAGTGGAAAAGAAATATTGCAGTTGAGTTCTCTTCTGGACACATACATAAAAATACCATTTACACCAGTACAGCAATGAAAACAATGTGATTTAAGTGGGGAGAGATCTTTCCCCATAGGCCATATTCTAGTTTTAATTACACCCTATCTATCTTAAAGATCCAGGATTTACTATCTCAGGACAGACTGGTGTCTGGGAAAATGACCTGTGTCAGTATTTCAAAGAAAGACGTAAAAGTTCTTTACAACATGATGTGTCTCTCTGTTATTCTGCTCTTTAATACAGTAGTGCAAGCTCACTGGTTTCCCTGGGGTTATGCTGGTGAAATTAGAATGAGGTTTCACTCAAAGAGGGTCTGAGTTTTGCTGATAGTAAGCAACTGATTTTTGACTGCTTGATGGTCTCTGATTTTTAAAAATTAATTTATTGTTATTGTTGTGTTAGAGTGATGACCCTCCCTTTGGCTTGGTCATTCTATCCATCATGGTAGACCTTGTACAGATTCCTGATGAGGTCTCTACCTTATTAAGAGTTTTCTGAAAAAGTGTTAATTTCCAGTGTGCTTCTTGATTCCCAGGTGTAAAATAATTTTTGAAACCAATGTTACTATGAAAAGAATGATGAAGAGGGTTGCTTATAAATAGTACTTTTAAAAGTTGTGGTTGTGAAGAAAGATTAATCTAAAATGCTTTTCAAAGTCCTTCTTTATCTACACATCACACTGAGACTCTAGCTTGATACTAGTGCTCTTACCTGGTATTCTGCCTTGATAGTCCCACTCAAAGGATTCAAAAGGCAAGCTGTAAAAAAACAACTAGGTTTGATCACAAAAGTGTCAAATTAAGTATTTTCCTGTTGGAAAAGGGAGTTCATTAAATTTGAAAATATTCATAAGGAAAATAGACCTTTTGGCAAAATGCTCCACAGAGGAAAACCTGGCTGACATAAATATTTTGTATTTGGGATGACATTTTGCAGTGGTGTGAAGCATCTTGAGAACAGCAGCACTGTGAGACTGTCATGCCTGGTGGGGCTCTACGCCTGACTTGGGAGAAGGATCCATGGGGTAGATAGAGACAAGTGGGCCAAGAATATGAACTCCCAGTTGTTGCCATTTAGGTGGAGTCAAGGAGCAATGTCACCACAACCCTCCTGCCCCCCAACACTGAACATTTTATTTCTGAAACTTCAAAATTACTCATTTTATAACATAGAAGTTAACATTTTTGCCTTTTTAAACTGATTTTTAAAAGCTTTATGGAGAGATAAATTGCATTATTTTGGCTTTGTAGCCTGACTCGGGAGAAATGCCAAATACTATAACTTCTTGCAAGATGGAAATTTTGTTTTTCAATCTGATATAAAAATTGTATGATCATAGTAAATATACTCTATTAAATCTGTTGTAAAAGGAAAAATAATAGGTACTGCCACATTTCTCTTCAAATGATCCTTAGCTAATCTAGACTTTATAGTTGGGGTGAGGTCACAGCCATCACTCTGTGTGTGTGTGTGTGCAAGACTGGAGAAATCCTGGTCATCCAAACCTATGCTCCAAAGTTTCCTTCATGCAGAAGAATATCTTCAATATTAAATCCCTCCAATATCAGTATCCTATAAAAGTGAACTCTGGGAAATGTGTCAATTAAAAATGTAATGGAAGAGAGAATGAGTAACACCCAAGAGAATCTCCTTCATGAATGCAAAAAGTTTTGAGGGTGTGCGAATCAGCCCTTCCCAGTGAGATGTGTCCTTCCAGTGGGGTGAGGAGCAGGAAATTCCAAAAATTTCTTGGCGTCTGGAAAGCGAAAGTGACAGTCTCTTAATGCAGGGTGAGAGGTCCTGCCCTGTCCTTATTATCCACTGAAGACTCATCCGACTAATGTGTTAGTGCTATTTTTTCTGCTGATGGTATAAATGAGATCCTTACACTGCAGTTCTGTCCTATACCCATCTTCTTCTCACAGCCTTCTGTTTCCCCGTCTTACTTGATAATGACCCTAAAGTGGGCTTGCTATTACACATGTTTTTAGCCTGAGCTTGTCCATAGTATTGAACTGTAGAAGCACTGTTTTGTGCAACCTGTAGAAAGCCAAAGAAACAAGGCTAGAAAAGTGGCATCTGCCTGCCTTTGTGTACTTCTTTCCTGACCTGTACTGAAGGCATGCAATATGCTTTAAATGTTTCCTGAACATCCTTGCATCTCTAATAGCGCATTTGCATGTTTCAAAACTTGCATTGATATCCTCTTTTCTATGCTTCCCTAGTGGCTGTTTGGAGATAACTTCTAGATAACACGACATTAATCAGAAAAGAAAAGAAAACAAGCTGATGATCGGTAGAGTAGGTTTTACTATGTATTGTCCCAGCATGTAGTATACGAAAGCATTGGGCTGTTTAGAAATGTTGTGGTAGGTAGGCATGTGCTCAGAGCTGGACTTGAACCACTTTCACACATGAAAGAGATGCGATTCTAGTGCATTATCATCTCCAGCTCCCTGTGACAGTCTGTGAAGTTTGCACCTTTCTAGCAGCTAGCGGGAAACTGCGCCTTCTGGGAAGCCAGGCTGAGACCTTGGCACTAGCTCCCTCAGAAACTAATGACCATCGCAAACCCCACCACCTTCTCCTTCACAAGCAAGGTGCTTATTTTTTTTTCTTCCTAACATATGGCAGCATGTAGATTTAAAACAACAAAAACAAAGCCCTGCCAAAACAAAACACTACGCTGCATACACAGTTCTCCCTTGGGAGGAGGATGAGAGGGAGAATGAACCGCACATGGCAGATGTTGGTCGTTTAATGCTCTACAGGAAGGCACTCAGATGCTACGGTGACGTACGACCCCATGGGGAACAGAGCAAAACAGCTTCCGTGCCCCCCTTCTCAGCAGCGTGAGAAACGGGGCCGATGTACGGGTGGAAGCAGTCAACCTAAAAAGATGACCGGGAACAAGTGCCAACACTAAGCAGCCTTAGTGTTTCCGCTAGGTAAAATCCTTGCTTTGGAGCATTTAAGTGGGACAGAGCCATGTGCTGGGTTTCTTTTTGGGTGTGGGTTCCACTCCTGTAGCGTGTGCGTGCACGCACATGCGTGTGTGCCAGCATCACCCAGTCCAACCCAGGCAGTGTACACTGCAGAAGTTCAAAGCTCTTGGATTCCTCTTCATTGCTTTTTTAGGGGCTGCCTCTGATCTTTGCTTTTCATCCCTGGGTTTATTTGGAAGCATTTCTCCCCTGTTTCTTCATGTGGCTGGTTGCATGCAGATTCGTTTTTCTGGTATTCAGTGACCATCCACGTTGCTTTGTATATAGTTTACATCTTCACAGACCGTAATGAAACTGCGACTTGAAGGAATAACTGGATAAGCAGGCCTCTCTCTCCAGCTGTCATGTCTAGTTGTGGCAGCAAACTGGTGTTTCATTGTAAAAGATGTTAATTTCAATCTGAGCTGTGGCTGTGTTGAGAGGAGCATAAAAGGAATTCTTGATTATCTATATCAGTACCGTTGTCCCTGGGGACAGGCTCTGAATCTTCAGATCACATATGGCAAGAGTGCTGTGATAAAATATGCATCAATAAAACTTTGCAATTTATGATAATAAAGGAGTGGAAAGTTTTATACACTGTGATAATTATTCCTGACTGGTATTTTTTCCTTCCTTTCGTTCTTCTGTATGCCTTTATTTTTAAGCCTTTCCTGCGTGTTGTAGTGATGATTGCATCATGGAAACTGTGGGTTCACAAACCGGGGGGCTCACCTTGTTTCTAGGTCCCCTGACCTTCTGTAGGCATCAGTCTGCTCCTGAAGCAGCAGGAATTTGCCCTCTTTGGGAAGGCTCCGCAATACTACGCCTCATCACTCTTCTTCCTCTTCTGTGCATGCACACACACTACATCCAACATGAATTTCAGAGTAGCTTCCAAAAAGGATCAAATTATATTCTACTGATCTTTCTTTGCATATCTCATTACTATAATCGATGAGAGATGCATACATTTGCATGAAGGTAGCATTTATCCCATATTGCATGTCACCTGCATTGTTTTAAATGTATTTCATCTAAATAGAGTTTTTATTCTTTTGAAGTAGGAAAAATAATGATATGTTTACACTCCCAGGAAGTAAACGGTGGACTATTAAATACAACCAATATATTATCTGTGACCTTGTTTTTTTCCCCTAGCTCATTATATCTTTGGTGGCCATAGTATGAGAGACCCTGTCTTCTGCTTCAGCACACTTGATAGCAATTAATCATATAGCTTGAAACGTATGGCCCGACAGCACAAACCGCTTGCACGCTTGGGTTCTGGCTGACTTCAAAGGGACTTCCACATGTCGTGTTTACAGGCAGCTCTCCTTTACTGAACACCCTCACTGACATGTTTGCACAGCGTCTAGCGCAGTGGGATCTCAGGCTTTACTGGGACATCTAAGCCCTGCTGTAACACAAATAGTCATTAGTACCGTCTGTCTTGCGTTTTCCTTTTTTTCTTTTTTTTCTTTTCTCGGTATTTTACTTCAGTTGGACTAACAGAAATAAATCAGCCGCTTTTATCCTTCTCCAGGCTTATTTCTCCACAATTAAGGATGAGCTGGGAAACTCCTTATGGGAAACAGTTTAGCCATCTCAAGCTATCTCAAGAATGTGTTCTTTACTCATGCTCACTTGACTAAATTGTGTGCTCCTGTGCAATGGTAGCAAAGTACTTACCTTGAAGCACATGCTTATTTCCTGTCGACTTCAGTAGTACTTAATCACCTGCCTGAGGTTCAGCATGTGCTGAAGGGCTTTGCATGTTTGGGGACCAAGGCCCCCCTAGGAAATCCATACCTATTCAGTCCTGCATGTTCAGCCTTTCCCCAGGTTTCTGCAGGTGCTTGAATTTCATCAAAGGCAATGAGATTTAGATCATTTGTGTAAGCGCTTAAGTGGACTTTGACATCTTTAAAAGTTCTGCTAAATCTAGGCCTACCTGATTAAAAGGACCCAACCGTTTAGCAAAAAGAACAGATCGATTTATAATAGGAAAGCTATTTGCAAGTACTTTCCTTTTTTATACAGCTGCAGTTGAAAAGACGAAATGTAATACTATTAGTTCCACTTTAAGGAGTGATGAGAGATTTAGGTTACAAAAATAATCATTTCTAATTATACAGATGTAAGGAGGAGTGGACGATAAGGCCAGCAGTGGAAAAAAAAAAAGGATCTTGTGTGGTTTTTTCTACCTCTGCATTTGTGTGAATTAATAGGAAATTACGGACTATTAGAAAGTTGATTGAATTTTGTTTCTTAACTTCGCTGTTTTTCATTAGGATGATCTTAAAAGCAGGTGGCTTTCAATTAGTTTTGTTGACAGTGCTGGCTAATGTTGTAATGATCCTTGGGAGGGGGAAAGAAAAGAGATTTATTGCAGTAGGGATAAGCTAGGGCAGGCAAAGAGACAGAGTACATAACCACTAATTAACTCATGTAGTCATTAAAAAAAAAAAAAAGAAGAAGAAGAAGAAGAGGAAGGAAAAACAACACGCAACCTGAAAGAGGATTGTAAAGCATTTCTGCACTGCAGATCAGACCCTTGAGCTTTCGTTATACTGTGCATATCATATTAGATGGTATATATGAGCCAATTGCATATAAATCACATTCTCCCAATCTTGCAAGTCCTTGTCACAGAGCATATTTAATTTAACATTGTAATATTTATTTTCTAAAGTTGTAAGTAGGCCAAAACATACCCAGTAAAATGAGCATTCTGCCACAGCACAGTGCCTGACCTACACTCCAGTAGAAAATTAACCCTAATTCATCTTCATAGTGACCGATGCCAAACAGCTATTTCAGATGCTCCATTCCTGCCCTTCACTGACTTTGTAAAGTGAAGCTGTGGCAATTTTGCCCAATTCAGTTTGGATTTTTAATTACATCTATTCCATTCATTTGTTTCCACTTAAAACCATTGTGTTGCGCTTGAGTGACTTGTAAGCAAGCTTTGCTTGGTCTTAGTATCCTTTTGGGACAGGCTTAAGCCAGAATGCGCGTATGTCTGTTGAAACCATGTCAAATGGGAACAGCTATCTCGGATTCGAACTAGAAGGCTTTGTTTTCTGACACAAAGGGTCAAAGTCTGCCTCGTTATTTCCATGTGTCCCTTCCCTCCCCTTCCCTCACTCCCATCAGGATTATTTTAAATTCACATTATGGATGAGTGTTTGTGTGCATACGCACAATTCACTGGAAAACAGAGGCCCTTTCTTGTTCAAAGCTCCTCTAGAAGTAATTTGTTGCGGGCATTCCTCTCACAACCGTTTGCACATCTCTAAGACTGCAAGGTTTCAGTCAATCTGCTAACAAAGTCTGTTTTCAGACACCATGTAGAGAAACCTGAGAAGCTTCAAGTGGTTTTTTTTCCTGATTTTTTTTTATTCGTAATAAGAATTAATAGCAATTGATTAAAAACATGTGTGCTTATTTCACCTATTATTTGAGCGATTAATACTGTGTTTTGCATTACATCACAATACAGCTGGTTCTTCTGCTCCTCCCAAGATTAACAGAGATTGTATCTGATTTCTGTAATGTTTTCTACATTTGTAGAACTGGGCATATGTGGACTGCAAGGAGGACGCAAAGTGAGAAGGCTGCAGAAAGGACGCTGAGATAAGGCAATCTGAGTCTTCTCACTGAACTCCTGCCAGGCACAGATGAAAATGTTTCGTGACAAAGTCTATCAAATTACATTTATCTTGTGAATGCAAATTATTCCTAAGAAGTTACGGTATGGGAGGAAAAGGTGAAATTTATTTAAATTAAAATTAATTTTAAAAAAAAAACGGATTTATCAAAGTCAGGTGACTTCTGGTTTTGACATTACAGGCACAAAAGTAAAGCTTAGCTGTCACTTCTTAGCTCTAGTACAGCTCTGCTTATGAAGAAAAATTGGACCATATGGGAGCATATGGAAAAACCAGAAGGTTAATATTTGCGGGAAAGTACCTCCTACAGGTGGCATTATAATTAACCTTGTGGGTCCTGAGCACACACGTCAGTCAAGCGTGCACACGTGCCACGTCCCGGCGTGGGACATGAGCGCGGTTCCCATGCCAGGACCACCGGGAGCCACCCAGCCGCCCCAGGGGCTCAGGGCTGGTCCCAGACGGGGGGCGAGGCTGCCGCGCTGCCCCCGAGCCACCGTTCCCCACCGCAGAGTCGCCGGCAGCAGTGTTCCCCCACGTCCCCCACGCACCCGGTGGCTGAGGCTGAGGTGGAGGGTGGCTGGTTGGGGCGTGGGGCCCCCCAAAGCTGAGGCCGTGCTGTCAGGTAGCACTGTGCTCTCCTGCAAACCCTGTTGAAATAGTGGTTGGGAAGCTGCTTTCTCGCACCCCGCAACTTCCTGCTCCCCCTTGCCCTGGCACGATCCCGGTGCCCGGGGTCTCACCAGCTGGGAGAGGAGGGGAAGCTGTGCCGCAGTCTGCTCAGCCTCGCTTCTCCTTGTTGCCCGGGCTATTATTAAAGGGCTGGTAGGACCTGGCTTATTACGGGGTTTTGGCACCCTCCTTCCCATATCTGGGGCAGGAGATGGGTGTCTCTGCGTAAGACACAACCCTGTGGCCACCTCTCCTCCAGCCCCATGGGCAGCTGAAACCACGCTGACCATGCCCTGGACATCTTAGAGTAGGGAAGGCAAATAAAAATGCGGAGTAGCCATATACACAGAGGGTCATGTGTCTGGGACGTTGGCGTATCTGTTGGGGGAATAAATGGTGCAAATGTGCCTGGGGCTGTGAGCTGAAGAGGGAAGATAGGGAAAGGCAGGATCAAGCTTGGGCAAACAGCTGGACCCATATTTTTCCCCGCAGCATGTCTGTGCCAAACACATTTGAGCAAGAATTACTGGGGAGGGTGCAGAAAGGTGAGTGACTGGATAAGTGACTTAAATAACAAGAACCAGCACAATAAAAATGTATTCACCTTTGGAAAGACTTGAAGCTTTTGCATAACTTTAATAAATGCAATTTGCAGAAACAGTGCAGTGGTTTGAAATAAATGATGCTCACAGAGTCACAAGCTATGATTTATCTTTAAGCATCCTCATGCAGTGTGGTTTATTAAATTTCAACCTGGGCTTTCAACTGTTCAGTTAATGTAGATAATTAATTTGATTATCATTCAATCAGGCTGTTTTGTGACTGACTGAAACATCCCCATATTGTTGCTACAAATATTTCAGTTAGCTTGTATGGAGAAATCATAAAATTCCTTTTTTTTTTTGCTTGCTTGTTTGTTTTATTTTATTTTTGCCCTCACTATCTTTCTTTCTGGCAGTGACTTGTTCTAAAATACATAGTGTGGCATTACTAATGCCTGCATTAATGCTTTTTTTTGAGCACACAGGCTGTATTCGTTCTTAGCTATGCATGCATCTTCTAGTCACATTAGGCGATCTTTTTTTCTTTCCTTTTTCTTCATGCAGAAGATAAAGGAGGAGGAAAAGCATGGACATCCTGTGTATTACATTGCAGTTCTTAATAACTATACGGGTATTACTTAAAAAAAAAAAGTAGTAATAATTGTAAAAAGCTGTCTGGCTACAGTATACAGGATGAAAAGTACATTAGATTCTATTACGCTTCTTGGTTGCAAAATTATATACTAAGTACATTAGTTTAGAATTAGAGCAGAAAGTAAGTGCCTAAATATAGTAGGAGATGTTCTCACCCTAGTTACCTCTTGTGACAAAATAAGTGGAGTTTGTTTTTACTAGCATCCATTAGATGTACTCTGCTATAAAACTTCCACTGAGTTCTTGAGTTGGAGGTAATTTTATGTGGTGTCATCCCATCAAGCACTGGAGGCAGCCTGCACTCCGTGCATGACAGAGGACACCTAGTCCAGCCTCTTACTGGAAGGTGCTTACTGCACCTCTGACTAGCAAAGGGACCTTTGTAAGAAGAAGTAGTAATCATTGCTGGGCCAGATGATAAAGTGGGGCAAGCTTTTGGACCCATAACTTTGATTCAGCTATATCAGCCTACCTAATGAAGGATATTAGTTCTGTTCACAAGACTTGTTGCGTGACACCAGTACTACTCTCTCTTACTATACACTGCACTCTTCTGACGAGTTCCTGCAACAACACTGACATCCCTCTCTGGGGAGCTGGTACAGATATGTCAGGGTTAGGAAGGCAGAGCAGCAAAAAAATAAAAATAGGGCTTTTTTAAGTGATGTGGTCCTTTTTCCCTTCCAAGAGCAATTGCAGACTTTGAATCTAGGGTGTTCGAAATAATTTTTTTCCAGGATAGAAATTCCACCTTGAACTTCTAATAATAGCTTAGCATGGATTGATGATTTCACTTATGAAAAAGGTCTCTAAAATTGTGTTCAGTCTTGCTTCAAGCCTTCAGGAGTATTTCTTCCCAATTTATGGAGTGCATTGCAGTGGATGGTAGTAAAACCAATTATTTCATGAAAGTGACTGGTAGACGGCAAGGAAAAGACAGTCCTTTCTCATCTGGCTAAATGAGATAGTTAGATACCCTAACTTGTTCATTGTACCAGCACAGGTAACCTATTGCAGTTCAGACCAATGGGCAATGTTTGCTGCAGAAAGATAACAGTGGGAGCCTGTAGAAATTGTGTTTCTCCTCAGTGCCCTTTGCCTCTCTGCTGCTCTGGGCTGGGAATGTCTTGAAAAGGTTATGGGGAAAGACTGTGATAGTGGAAGTGCAGAGATGTCTCTTCTGACAGCAGACTTCAGCCATTGCTGATGCCAGTCTTCAAACATGAAATATTTGCTTATAAAGGTAGAATTGAAAATTATCAAACGTATCTTAAGCATCAGGTCTGAATCCAACTCCACTGAGTTTAACAAGAATTTTAGCACTGAATTCCGTTGAAATATTAGGCTTACTAATGCATATAGATAGGAAAGGGTAGACAATATCAGTAGACCCTGGAGGCAAACGAGCTACCCTACATCCTACACTATTATTATTTATTATTAAGGGCCATCTCCCCAGGAGTGCTGGCTACTGGGATGACACGCTCTGCAGAAACATGTAGGAAGACTCAGCCTCTGTAGCAGAGAGCTTCAAACCCTAAAGCACCTGGTCTAGGTCCCTGTGGAAATCCTTTTCAAAGAATTATGAGCTCTTTTTTTTTTTTACTTATATTTGACCTGGCCAACAAATAGTCACAGATCCTCTTGTCAGGTTCTGTATGTCATGGGGTGGATGTGGTGCATTCTTTTTCCCAAAAGTTCCGTATCCCACATAATAGAGTAGACAAAATGTAGTATTTTTTTTCTCCACATTTCTTTACACTATTGACAGTATATTTTATTAAGTGCCATTAAAGTATTGTGCATTATATTATTTTGTTTTTAATAAAGACATAGGAACTGTTCTTAATAAGTACTATGGATCAATTTAAAATAACACTGCTTTTGAATTGCTGCAGAGGGCACAATCTTATTCTTGTATCTTCACTTAGTTTTCCACTGCAGTGCTGTATTACTGTTGTTATTAAATTCAGATAGCATTCCGACTGTTGTGGGTGCTGGAGGAACAAACAAAAAAAAGCAAGGTTGATGTTCCTGTGACTTGAGAACCTGAGTAGATGCTGTGTTCAGACAAGGTATACTGGAAAGAGAAGAGTTAAGGCAGCACTAGGTCATGGTAATGGTATTATAATACTGGTAATGTAGTTCTTGATAACATAACGGCTTTTCTCTTGAAGGTAGGCACCTGAGAATAAATAGATTACAGTTATTTGCCCATTAACCTCAGCGTTATTAGATGCCAATGAGCAACTGGAAGTGAGCCTTTAGGAGTTACCCGACTGTAAGCTAGAGGATACCTTAGGAAGGCATTTCTCATACAGGCCATGGAGACAGCTTTGGGGGACCAGAGCATGTGCACTCCCAGGCTAGCAGAGAAATAGGAGCAGTGCAGATGCAGAAAATGGGAAGTTATATAGGAAAGCAGAACAGTTTAGGATCTTTGAAGCAAAAGATGACTTTTGATCCCAACATACCTTGAGTCTTGGTACTTTTGCTTAGTGAAATATGTTGTTAACTGAGACCAAAATGTTTGATTTGGGGGCTGAACGGAACCACCTACATTATAGGCAGATTTTCAAGAAAAATAGAAGATGTGGCTACTTGTCCTGATAGCTAAAATCAGCCTTTATACACTCTGTTTGTTACTGCAGAATTAATGGGCATGCACATATCTTGCTAGGCTACTTTGAACTATATTGGAAGACAGATGTTTTATTAATCTAACTCTGGTTAGACTACTTTGAACAAAGTTGTAAAGGAAATACTAAAATATTTTTGCTGAGATTATAATAATTTACCTAAGTAACATTAGTAAAGCAATAGATAATGCTGACAAATTACCATGGAATATTTTGGGCAGTAGAGATCAGGCTTACAAGAATACTGAATGAATTCACTAGGGACTGCAAAGGTAAAATAAATTCCTGACTCTTAGATGCTGAGGTCTATTCCATAGTGAGATGTGAGAGCTCATCAGGGATTTGTTTCATATAACTTCCAAGTGAGAAGTAAGCAGAGAAACAGTCGGTATCATGAAATTTTACAACAAGTTGCTCCAGGAGCAGTGCAATTAAAAAAGCCTGGAGTCCTATAGACTTGTTTTCTGTACCCACAGATGCCCGTCCCTCCTCTGGGGTAGCCTTATTGTCTCTGTTCTGGCTCCTATAGTCTGAGCCACCCCGACAACATCTCCAGTTTGCCTCCCTGTGCCCCATAAGTGTCCACACAAAACTCCAGACTTTTTCAAGGCCCCAGGGATCTGCTCCATGACAAGGTCCAAGCCACCCCTGTGCTAGTTGGCCAGCCACATCCGCAGGCTGCCCAGCATGGCCCAGGCCCTAAAACACAATTAACCAGGTAGAACTTGCTATAGGTTTTCTCTCTGTGGGACATTTCATTTGGGTCTTCCTTATCTTCGTTGCAATTTTATATAATATGTGTAGGGTCCTAATGATTTCTGGTGCTGTCAGCTCTGAATTAAGCCAGCTGAAACTGGCTGAAATAACTGAAACTGAAATAAGCCAACAGGTTTCAAACTAATTATAGGCAGCCTGGATGGACAGGCATAGATAGAGAGCCCTGTCTTAAGGAGTGGGTTGTAAGTGCATGAGCTCCCAGGGCCCCAACTTTGAAAAGGCCCTGGAGACCCCTCAGTCGGTGCTAGGATTGTGCTTGATAATCGAGATGATCCTCTATTACGCAGTCCTGTATAGATGATCCAATCCCAGACCTCAGATGGGAAAACCTTTTGAGAGGACAGGTATTTTCTGTATTTTTGTGGCAACAAGATGCTCAGCACCCCGGGCTGCTGCACGTCCAGAAACTGACTGCTGTTTGCTTGCAGATAAGTCGGACGTGGGCTGTAAATCTGATGTACTGGACTGCATCTGCAGGGAGGCTGTACCTCCCATGGGCAGCGTGCCTGCCCAGACCCTGCTCCACAGGCACCGCAGAGTCATTCTCCTCACGTAACACATATTTATCCGGAACCACCGAGGTCCCCAGTCCGCTGTGTCCTTCAACATTCATATGGTGGCTCTGCCACAGACAGAGGAATGGCAAAACTGTGTCATTTCTTTACGAGGCCGTGCTTGAAATGGTGCAGTCTCTGAAAGGGATTATATTCCCAGAAGGACGAGAGAGCAGAGAGACATCGGCAAAACAGGAAAAACCCTGCCTAAACTGCAGATGAATATTCCTCTTTTTTGCTGTAAGATTGAGTGAATTCGGGATGTCTAGTTTAAAAATGAATGTGATGCAACTCTCCCGTATGCAGTAAAACTGAGACATAAGCCTGACTTTGTTTTTCAGTAGCACCCCATCCTCTGGCACTGTCTCTATTCAGTTAAGGACATGCTTAAGAAAAGATGCACGTTTCTGCCTTGGTGAATTTAATGGTGCTGAAGTCCATCCCACTGCAGGACAGCAGTTAAGTACCTGCTTAACTTTCAGAAAGTCCTTAAGTACCTGCTGTAATCCACTCCTGAAGCAGATGATCATCTCAAGTACAAAGACATCTGCCTAGAAATGAACGTGCATTGAACTGTTCATTTCATTACAGGTATTTGGGAGGTTTCAGTGTTATGCAGTTAACAGGGTAATAACACTATTATCTAAAATCTATTAATAGCTATTGGATAACAATATAACTATTGCTTACCTGCAATTAAAATCTGTGTTGATTAGGGTTGCGCTATACATTGGTGCTGCTGGAAAAGCTTTTGTAATGAAATGTGTGCATTGCCAAAACTTGAACAATCCTGTAGTCTGTTATCCCTCTTCCAAAAACTGGCACAATAGTAAACAGGAAAGCAAAACCTCTCCAATGGGCTCATTCAATTATGAAATACTGTGGAGGGGGTGCGGGAGGAGGAGAAGAAGAAATTCTTTCTAACCCTTGTGGTAATTAGTTGTTTGGCCCGGAGATGAAACCCAAAGTCCCTGACTTGGATTTAATGCTTGTTTAAATATCAATTGCTTTTGTGGCCTAGAAATGATGCAACCCACATAATGCCCATAATCCAAAACCAACAGAAAATTTTTCATATTTCTCACCTTAGCCTGTCCCTTTTAGTGGCCATCGCTTTCCTTCTTTTTAGGAACGCGCCTTGCCCCTCAAAGGAACAGCCACCTTCTGTCTCCAGAAAACATAGGACTGGGTCATTAACTTCTCGGAGTCAATGTCTGAATGTGCCCTTGCTTCGGTGGGGCAAGGCTCACAATGAGCTGGTGAACAAAGCTTTTCCATTTAGGCGCTAAAGTCAAAGAACAGGGTATTCAGCTGATCTAATTACCTGTCCAAACAGGGCAAACCAAGTAGAAAAAGACAACCGTGGGTCAGATTTGGATCTGTGTTATGCTGCTGAAAACTTCAGGGTAATCAGTAATGCTACTTCATATTTAAATTCGGCTCTGTGTCCACTTAGCGCATTAGTCCGAGTCTCAGAATCTGTAATCAGCAACCTGCAATTAACTCGCAGTGTTTGTCCCCTTCTGATTAATCATAACACTCCATATTATTATTAATGCAAACAGTTACCATAAAATATTTCTTCATTAGTTCTGGCTGGTCGACTTTTTGTTTTTTCTCTTTCCTACTGGAAAAAATAATTAGCCAGGAATAATACAATTAAGAATGTTTTAAATCAGGTCTATTAACTTGCTTTGTCTAATCAGTCGTGTGTTCCTCAGTCTCCTTTAAGTTTTACCACAGGAGCTGCTTCTGCACCAGTGCTTCTTCAAGGACTGTCCTCCCCTGGTGACGGGGCGACATACGTATCAGTGGGGGCAGTGCCATGTAAGGCCTTGACCTTTAATTGGGATGAGTGAGTGAGCTGGACAGGGCTGGCATCTGAATTGCAGCCAACACTATTAGGCAACCCCAACCTGAGCTACATCCTCCCCTCGTAATGCTTCCATCTGGCATCATCAGGCAATACCGCTTCGCAAAACGCCACGGTGTTACAAACCCAGCGTGCGATGAGCAGGAGCAGCCAGTTGGAAAGACAAAGGATTGTCCTTCTCCTTCCCCTTCCTTATGGATGGGCTGCCAGGGCAGAGAGATGGATTTCGCTGGAGATGGATGCAGTTCTGCTACTGGGATGGGCACTAAGCCCCGAGCTAGGGCTTTTCTAGAACAGTATTGTAAATTCACACTAAGATGTGAATGAAATCATCATATTGCAGCACCTCCATTTGCAGAGTGCAGACTCCATCCAGCAAACTTTAATTTGGTTAGTTTTGATTTAATTGCTCCCCTTCCCTCTCCCCTTCTCCTTTTACCTTTTCTCCTTCCCTCCCCTCCCCTCCTACTTTCCTTTTTTTCCCCTATAAAACAAAACCAAGTGTTCAGTACATCTGTATGGTTAATTAAATTATTTTAGAGATTGCTAGAAAACATAAAGCCTTTTACCTAATGGCCAGGGGTTCAAATGCAGACTACACAAAGGTCAGAAAATTGTGGTAGCCTTTGTGTGATGTGTTTTGGCATTAGTTTTTTCATTAGTGAAGAGTTAACTGGTGAAATCTACTGGCCAAACTACTTTCTCAGTCACTGTGAGGTTGAAGGGTGTTGCCAGGACCATGGAGATGAGCACAACCATCTTCTGTAGAGTCATGGAAAACATCAGTCTCTAGGACAGAACCCAAGACCCACTTGCCAGCTTATGCGTGATCCTGGCCAAGTCTGGCTCCTCATCAGTCCAGGGAAAAGGTCAAAAAGAAAGGCATGGCTCGTTCTCTGTGATTGGGAGTGATGTACGAGAGGACAAAAGCAAGACTGGGATTTGCCTGATGCCTCCTCATGCCACCATTTGGGAAGATTTGCTCTGGAGAGCATTCAGTAATTCTTCAGACCAATTCTGGGGCAGCAGGCATGGACTAGGAAGTATTTTCTTCATATGTAGGCAAAGTAATTTTGTTGTTGGTTTTCTGGGCTCATAGGATTTAAATAAGACAATGCCATTTGATGTCATTTGAATACCAACAAAACCAGCATTTGATTTCCAGGAATTGAAGCTCTATTGCTGCTCAAGCAGCCTCCTGTCTCTTGCCTCTACAGTTTCTAAGTAGGGCAAAATCCTAGCTCCATTAACGTCTGGAAAAACCTAGGGAAGAGTTGTGTTTTGAGCCTGTTGCAATACCTTGAAAGCTTAGGGGCAAGTTTTGTTCTCATTAAACTCAGCTAAAGCTGGGTTGCTTTACCTTTGTGGTTGTTATTGGTTTATTTCCATGTACTTAGGTTCCTTCAGTCCTCTCGGTAGTTAAGTCAGACCTCTCTTGCTGGGAAAATGGCGGGCTAAAAGGTCAGACCCGGCTTCCCTTACATCTCCCCAAAACAACATATCAGTTTGATAGAAGGCATCAGAGGAGGGATATTTAACAATCAATTGTGTGACTGACTGAAATGGGTTAAGGCTTTAGTTCTGAGAAAAAAATGCCCAAAAGTGTAATCTTTCCCCATCACAGCAGTAGACAGAGACATTATTAATGCCAATGACATATTAGGATGAGAAGTTTGCAACTGGAGGCGTGCTGCAGCCAAGCTAAAAATGTAGTTACTTAAGCAATTGCCAGTGGAGAGAGAACCAGAAGTAAGCAGCAACATTTTCAGCCAAGGCAAATTAGCCCTCATGGTACCTGAACATGAGAATACCTGCTCTGCCTCGGTGCTGTTGTGGTCTGGTGCAGAGAGGCAGAGACAGATGCAACAGAGGTAAATCCTTGATTAGGGGTAACACAGGAGATGGCCAAAACCTCTGAGTGTAGTGAGACAACCAACATTAACGCTTTGGCTTTCCTGTCAAAACACCTTTGCTTTTTAATTCCAGAAAGAGTTCTTAACACTGAAGTGTCCTGCTGGGCCTCACGGTAAACTTCATTGCAGAAGACCAGCTAAGCTGAACACAGATTAGCCTGCCTCCATAATCACTTGGCGCTCTCTCATTATATTCTGTGCTTTACTCTTTCCTGCCTTAACTTTTTTCTGCAGTAGCTTTAAGCTTATTCATTTCTGGCTTGAGGCTTGATCTTTTCCATCTCCTTCTCTTTGACTCTGGCTTTTTCTTTTCTCTTTGCTTCAGTCCTGACTAGTTTGTCCTTTTAGCGTTTTCTTCAACGCGTCACTCCTGAGGGCAGGTTTTGCACTCAGGGGCGCAGTGCAGGTTGCGGGTGGTGGTTTCACAGTGTTTGCCACTGTCTGCTTCCTATCCCCGAGTCCTCCGTCACTGCTGCTCCCTGTTCCTCACCTCCCCAGGCTGCGCTCAGCGTCCTGCCATTTTCTTCTGCCATCCTCTAGCAGCTGGTCCCAGCTTCCCCGGTGGAAGGGCTCACAGGCAGTGCCCTGCTGCTGCCTGCCACGGGGGAGGAGACGGACTTTTCTCTAGGCAGTCTTGGTACTGCACAAAGCTCCCTGAAAGCAGCCTCTCCATCCCAGCCATGCTCATTTATCAGCAAAGGCAAAGCTTCCTTGTTTGGGGCGGGGGAGAGGGGGAAAGGGGTTATGAGACCCTTTAACTCCAATGCCTATGAAAAATAACTTCTGCTCCTTTAATTCTTCACTTTAGTTTGGTCTTTTCTGTAGCGATGTTAATGGTTTGTTTTTCTTCTCACTGCTCCTGAAGAGACAGTCCCCTCTCCCATGTTGTCTCTGTGGGATCTGCTCCTCCTTGCTGTCGCAGCTTTTTCATTTTGGCTTTCAGCCCAGTTTCTCCACAGAAGACACCTGTAAAAGGGGATATTATTTTTTTATTATTACTTTAACTTGCTTCGACCTGCTTGATTTTTTTTCTTGCTCCCTCTCTGATTTAGAGCTTTTCTTTTTGCAACCATTCTCTTAGCATGTTTTTGCTCTTTTGTTGTCTTTTACACTTGAGCAGCCAGGAAACGGCCGGCAGCTTAGGGTGAGGTGCAACTCCACTTCTTACAGACATGAGATTTAGGTAGTTTGGAGGCTACCTCAGCCATGCTACATACAGAAGATAGGAGCATGGAGAAACAGTGCAGCTTTGCTAGTTGTAAGGGCTCTGATAATAATAGCCTGAAAATGACACAGAAAAGAAGCAGATTTCAGACCAAGACTCTCTACTGCCCTGCACTTCTGTATAGTACATGATGTCAGAAATAAAACCAGTTTTGAGTGCTTTCTTTTTACAGTAACTGTGTAGTAATTTAAACAGCTGCCCAAAGTGGATGGCACTGGAAAGGCAGGTGAGAGCCCTTTTAGTACCTCTCTGAGGAGGTGCGCCTGGTTACAGCTCTTCTCCTTGCCCTCTGCACTTTCACAGATTTCTCCCCTGAACCTCCAGCCATCTCCAGTGGCCCACCTTTGCTAATCCCTGTGAATGTGCTACCACTGCCCTTGGTATTTGCCATATCCTTCCCTAAATTCTCCTGTCAGGTGAGCATAGATGGTCTCACTAATTTCCATGCTGCAGTGAGCATCAGAAGGGAAAATCTTCTGTTCTTAGTGCAAAAAGAGTTAGCTTTTTAATTGTGCCTCCAATTTAGGGATAAAGGCTGCCTACTTCTGGTTTTTTTCTACCCTTCCCCCTGTTTCTTTTCCCCCTTTTAGGTGTGCCCTTTATTACAAGAGTGACTTGTATCAGCAATGTAATTCCTCTGGCAAACTCACTCTGCTAATTTCAAGAGTCTGTTGGTGCTGTTTTATTCTTGTCATGTCAGATGCAGTAATCCAGTTTGCATTCACGATTAGATTAGGAAAGACATGAAATACCTGCATTTGCAAAATTAGTGTGGATATTTACCAGTTGGCAGCTTGTTCTCTTACTTCCTCCGCACCTCACTGCTGGAAGCCCTTAATCCACTACTCAGATGTATAAGATGATGCCATGCTGTGAATCAAGAAAATGTCTTTCTGCATTGTTAATTTCTGTGGCATGATCTCACCTCATGTTGTCTTCATAGACACGTGCCATAGCATAACCCGATGAGATGTAACCTGTACTCTAATAGGCAGCGGGGAGTCAGTATGCTGGCGATGCCTTCCAGCAGCCTCTCTGCAGAGAACCTTGCAAAAGGGAAAAAAAAAAGAGAAAAAGGGCAGGTTGGCGCACCTAGCTCCTATGGAAAGGTGCGCAAAACCAATACCACCTCCGGTGAGATGTGTGTCATTAAGACCCTGATGCTCTCCATGGAAAATAATTGTCAGGTACCACTTTTGCTTTGTTGTCCCCCTTTAGCGTGTCCCCAGGTCCTGCAGGACAGCAAACAGAGAGAGAGCACAGGGCAACGTCTGAGCCTACAGCCCAGCCACAGCCTGTTTCCAGAGCAGCGAGCGTTAGCTGGGTGCTGGAGACAATCAATGATTTGGAGGCTCAGAAGCCCACTAAAGCTGGCACTCAAACTTCACCTGGGTTTAAATTGACTCTTTTCCCTTTTTATATAAACAGGGTTCCCTGAACCTTGTTCCCTGTGTGTCACCCCTCTGCTGAAACCAACCCACAAGTTGGCCATTTTCATTATTAAAATGCAGATACCTTTTTACTTTCCAGCACTTTTGCAGGAACTTCCGCAGTAGAAACGAGCGTGCCTAGCCATGAAAGTCCAGTTTATACCAGGAGCTAAGTCCTGCAGTTTAATTTCTTGCTCCCATTTTCCCCACACATGACGTCTCCTCCCTCCAGCCCCTAGAACTCTCTTAGCTCAAATTCAGATCTCCTCCCTGGCTAGACAAGAGTCCAAAAGCAAGAGCAAGAAATAAAGGCATGCCTCACATCCAGACCTCAGTTTTGTTTGCAGTCGGCAAAGGATGAATAGATGGGCCACGCAGCATTAGCCAAGGGCTGCTGTGGTGTTTGTTCTTCAGCGCCAGCCAGGGACATGTATTTCTAAGGCAATAAGTCCCTTGTGAGAAAACACTGCTGGTAACTCGTCTATGTTTAATCTGCTGGGATGCTAGTCTGAGCCCCGTGACGTATTGACAATATCATCCCAGAGCTGCAAACCTGTATGCTGTTCTGCCAAGGAAATGTTTTTCCAAATATGCTGAAAGCTGCCAACTAGCTGTTTGTGCAGCTTAGTAAATTCTAGGTAATTTTCTTCTTAGAAAAGTGGAAAGAGAGTAGGGGAAAACCATAAAGAAACAATCTACAATTCCCCAGAAATTACCTAGAATCATCCCTTAGGAAGAGCATCAGGGGATGCATCAGGGGATGCTCTTTGCTATCCTGCCCGCAAAGCTGTTCACATGCTGCCGCTGCCCCGCGGCGTTTTCACCCTTTGCCCCAGCCTCTGCAGCCTCCCTCTCTGCTCACTCTCTCCCTTCGTCCTTCCGTCACGTCTCTGCCCGCATGCAGGCTGCGCTTTCCCAAGGAGCGGGCTGCTCCTCTCCGACTGCCAGAAGCTGCCTCTCCCTCCTCTTGCCCCCGCTGCCGCCTGCGGCTCAGCCGCCCGGAGGGACGCGCTTCCAGCCTGCCCACGGTGGCCGGAGAGGCGCAGGAGCGGGCGGCCTGCCTGCCACGTCGTTTCAGGGGCGGCATCGGGAAGGGGGAGCAGCCTTTCCCAGGGGCAGGCTTTTCCCAGCCGAGGAGTCACCGGGCCAGATCAGGGCAGTTGGCCGGTATTTCCCAGGGCGAAAGCCTCGGTGCCTGGGGCAGCCGGGAGGTTAGACACGAAAATGTCAGCCGCTGTGTCGCCTCCCTGGTGCACGCCGGCACGGAGGAGAAAAAGGCCGTTTTCCCCCCGTAGTGGCCCTGCCAGGGGATGAGAGCTGGGTGGGAGCCGGTGTAAGGTGTGGAGACGAGGGCTGCAGAGCTCAGGCCCCCACGAGTCTCCTCTGTCTCCAAGTGTGTGGGATTAGCCCAGATTTGGGTGAGGCAGGGTGCTGATGGGGTGAGCCTGGGCACTCGTGGCTATCCACTCGTGGCTGTCCTTTGCTCAAAGGGAGTGAAGCAGCCGGGCTGCAGCTGCCTTCGGTACGGGCAGCACGTGTGTTCTCTCCCCAAATACATCCCCTGCCAGGAGATGCTGCTTGCCTCCGAGTTTCCAGAAGCGCTCTGGGTCCCCCCGTGAGGGCACCCGTGTGCAAGGTGCCACCCTGCTATTGCCAGGACATCCGGAACGGAAAGATTCGGACATGGGGGGGTCCGGCCCGAGCTGTGGCCGAGCAGAGAGGGCGAGGGAGTGATGGAGTTTAAGCAAAACCAAAAATAAAAGCCTCTCTCAATTTTCATATAACTGTGTTGACATACGAAAGCTTAGCGACAGTTTATTTAAAGCGACTCTGTTACCTATTAAATTGCAAAAGACGGAGTCCTTTGGTATTCATGAAGAAGAATTCATGAATTTCATAACAGTTAACTTTAAAGACGCAGCAATATGCTGAATGCTGATTACTGAGCTGTGTAAAAAAGGGCAAAAAAAAAAATCAGAGCAGTATTTTATTCTGTTATTTTCATTCCAAGTTGATTTCATTTCTTGAGCGGGCGCAGTGCTAACAGCTGTAACCCTATACTGCTCTCATGAACTGCGTTTCTCTGGCTCCAAAGGCTCCGTTTGGAGTTTGCCCACAACACCACAAAAGAGCACGCTTGGTTGCCAAGAAAGGCTTGCAAGAGCTAAGGATAGGAAAAATAACAAGGTGGGACTGGGAGTGCCAGGCACAAAGCTAAGAGTTAAAGTGTGCGTTTGTAGTGTATCAGTGGTGCGCTGGATTATTCATGCTCCTGCTCCACAGCCTGAAACTGAGGGTGGTAAAAACAAGATGTTCAAACCCGATCTAGATGATTTCTCAGGGGGTGCTGTATAAATGCGATAACCATCACCAGTGAGAATAAAGCAAACAGCAGGAAAAAAAGTAAGCAGCCTGGTCTTTGGTGAATTCACTCTGAGTCTTATGTGTCAGGAACCATTGTACTTATCATCTGAAATCCGACTCCCAGCCTTATCCCGGCTCTCCATCAGCCCTTGGACTGCAGTGAGCAAACTTCTTCTGAAGGACTGTCGGTTTGTAGCCAGCGCAGGCAACGCATCTCTGTCAGGAACAGTAATGCGTGTCGACAAGTGCACATTAATTTTAGATTATTCATCCTGACAAGGCTGTTGATTTGGAGGTTTGCTGCAACTGTTGGTTTAAACAGGCACAGAAGGAAGCTGGAGGCATGAACAAAACCCAAAAGGGGACTTCTGGGAGGGGAGCTAATATCCTGATGAAAAGTCTTCCTAAATTTGTCTAGAGCTCAGCTTTGAGCTTGGAAAGCTGAAGTGAAATAGAGTTGTATTTCAAGGTCTAGCAGCACAGGAGAGGTAACCATGGCAATTTAACCTATTCAGGCTGAGACAGGAAGAAGCAGGATTGAGTTCCTTCGGTCCTTTTATACAGAAAATGCTTCATGTACGATAAAGGATGAAGGAAAGGTTGTCAGCGAATGAATAAAGGAAATTAAATAAAATCCATGCGGCAGGGGGCTGTCCTGTGCTCCAGAGCTGCTGGGGAGGTGTCCGACTCAGCCAGTCCTCACAGCTAGGGCTGACAAAAATGCTGCGTTAGATTTTACCCCCAATAAAGTTAATGCTAAGCCCCCCCCAACTTGAAAGAAAAAGGATTTCGCTTTACATCACCAAGATGAGCTCTGTGAGAGACTTCTCTCACAGAAGTGCATGGAGAGACACAGCTCACTGGCGTGTGGTTCAGAAGGGTTCTTCACCTCAGAAGGAAACAATAGAGTATGCTGGAGGAGTTTTCTTCAGCGTGTGCAAAGAATCCACATCTGCTCTCTGCTGTGCAAAACAGGGGTGACTGTCTCGCTGCCCACCGGACTCCCTGTACCCCTCTGCACCCAGGGCCGTGGAGCGCCTCAGTGAGTTGCTATCGTGTCAAGTGATGCAAATGCATTCATAAGACTTTGGGAACAACTTCATGGATCATCCATTTTCATGGATCATGGGTCATTTAAACAAAATAGATTAACAAGCAGTTGATAAAATTATTGAGCTCCTATTCACACTCCTTAATATTTATCTCTCTTGAGTTGTTACCCTGAAACCAGTCAAACTGAGTGAGTAAACTCCAGTCAGCATGTTCAAAGGACATGCAACATGCCACAGAATAAAACTGTCTGCCATCCTTGTGAGCAAGAGGAGAATCTATATAAGAAGAGGAGGAGTGCGAGATACTGTGTATTCAGGTTCCATTTTTTGTTTTTTAAAAGATGCAGGTGAATATCAAAAATACAGGTGGGTGTGATAGCATCGGTGGGCCTTGCTCTTACAGTGAGGAATTCCACGGCTGTGGGGAAGGAGGCTGATTCTGTACCTCCTACCATCAAGCATCACTCTCTGCTTTTCCCTGAAGCCTACGTTTTTAATGCGCATTGCACAACTACAGGCAACACTTCTTTAACGTTATCTTTTGATAACCACAGCTTAATGGTCTTCAAATTCACATAGTCAGACAATAGTTCTTGTCATGCATAAACTTTTCTATTATTAAAATAAAATTCTGGTAAAAAATAACTTCTTTGAGATTTCCACAAAGAGAGTACAAAGAGCTAAAACTGCCATCCTCTTTGAAACTTCAACAGCAAGCAGACTCCATTCCAGAGGTCTAAGTGTTTGACATTCTCCTTAAGGAACGATTTAGCCCATGGACTGTTAGTATTTGCAATAATGGTTATTTTGGTGAATACGGACCTGAGCATTCCAGATGTTCAAGGCTTCGGACCCAGGTTTCATTTGTTCTTACAAAAGTGCCACCTTCTTGTACTGGTGGTGGCAGGGAGAGATGTCGAGGTGGTGTATGGGCTTTGCTACTGAGGTTAGTATATGTCGGTGCTGTGAAGTCTAGCAGAAATGCCAACCAGGTCTTGAGAGACTGATCCTTCTGTAATTTTGGCTGTGAGTACCAAAACTCACAACAGTGATGGTTTAGTGCTGTTGGCTAAAGATTACAGGGTGTTTTCCCAGAGGCTGTGTCGCTGCCTGTTCAACGCACTCCTCACCTGGAGCACCCACGCTATTTAAGCTCTGCTCTCCTCTGCAGCAGGAACAGTGCTGGGTAGTGAGGTAGAGAAAGGGACAATTTCACAGTTAAAATGGTTAAGCAATAGTCACCTCCCTCTGGCTGTGGAATTAATATTGGAGGCAGAAAGTAAACTGTTTGATGAACCTTGACACAGAGTCAGCTTTTTGGAAGGGTCGTGAAGGAAGGCTTAGGTGTGTATAGGTTGCCGCTGGGAAACATCAGTGGCTCACAGTCACAGGCAGCTGAATGCTCTGCGAGGGCAAGGAGTGTCCCCAGCCATGTGGACTTTCAGAACAAGACACAGAGCAAGGTGGGTGCAGCTTTCCCAACAGAGGATGAGCAGTCCAAGTGAGTAATTGGCTAAATAGCATGAAATCTGGCAATACTCAGTCATCTGAATTCAGGTGAAAAATGTAGGCTGAGTTACTGAACCTGCTGCTGCTCCCAGCAGCAGCACTCAGCTGAGAAGCCGTAACACGCTTTCCCTGATGACAGGCTTACCAGCCTCTTGCAGCTGCATGAGTCGAAGGCAGAGGCCCCTAATCTAGCCCGACTTCTTAACCTTAGGAAATTGCTTATGGCAGCACGTGACTTTTTTTCGCCTGAGCACATTTGCCCCACTGCCTGAACTTTATTTTCCTTTTACATGTAGAACTTTGTACCCTACTGTTGCTTCCCCTTCCTTCCCATCCTGTCTGCCCCAGCGTGCATCCTGCATCCGTGGGCATAGGCAAGGGATGACCAAGACCGTGCTATGACCTGCAGTTTATTCTCTACTTGGGAAGGGGCGTGGAAGGGGCAGGCAATTCCTCCTCAGACTGCAGCAGACTGTGGGTTATATGACATGTTTGAATATATGACAAAAACTTTGTTTTGAGTCCCAACAATTACAGCTAACTCATTTCAAAAAATTATGGCTTGTGAGTGCAGTGGCATTGCGGGGAAGGAAAGGGGCAGAAAGAGACAAGAGAGTATGTGTGGGGTGGAAGGGTGAGGTTTGTGGGCCCTTCCTTCGCTCCCAAGGAAAGCTAAGGGTAAAAAACAGACTAGAGCTGCGAGCGGAAGAGGATTTTGTAGGATGGCCCATGAAATCAGGTAAACACTGAGTAAAATCTGAGTAAGACACTCTTCACCCATCACTGTTCTGTGCTTTCAAATGCCTTACTAACTCTTTTACATACCGATGCTTACAGGATTTTTTCTTTTTCCTTTAGCCATAGCTGTTTCACTAAGATTAAATAACAAACTCCAGGATTTTCTAATATTTGAGTGTGTTGTAATTTTAGTGGTCATCCTTAATCTTTTTTCCCTAGCACAGCTCTTTCTCTCATCAGCTTAATATTTAAACTGGATTCATTTTTAATGCCTTAATATGCAAACACATTTATGTCAAAATTGATTCAATATTTAAACTTGTTCAGTTTCAAACACATTTTATGCTTCAGCTGCTTCAACTTGTAGATTATTTCAAACGTGGAATTGATTCCAAAATTAAGCAGGTTTAAATGTTCAGTCAATTTATTTTAAACTATGTGTGTGTTTGAGAGACCTGTATTGAGAAATGATAATTTTTTTTTTACTGGTGCTTTTGCAGTTCACAGCATGTCAGCAGTTTGAAAGTAAGTCTCTGTGTATACGGCTATTCATAACTTGCCTAAAGTTTAACCAAGTCTCTACATGACTTAGAAAATGGCAAATATGGTTAACCTGTGCTGAATATGGTATATAGGCCAGCTAACTTCAGAAACACATTTTTGTCTGTCTTCAGAAATGTTTGTTGAAAATTAGGATGAAAACCTATCTGTCTGCCTGTCTATATATTTAAATGTATAAAATAATGCCCTCCTTTCCAGAACATGCCGTTTCCAAACGTAACTGTGAATCTAGATTGTATTTGTGGAACAGCTCGGACAGACAGAAACGAGATGTTGAGATGTGGCGGTGTGTTAGCTAAAAGGGAAGGGGGTCTGCAATCACCACTGATGTCCAGTGAGAGGATCCCTGCAACCTCAGTCAGTTCTCTCCTCCGTGCGAAAACCCGCATACTCTGAATCTTGAAAAGGGGTACTGCGTATTTCAGGAAGCAGCGTCTTTGCTCTGCATCCTAGCACTGTTGCTCCGCTGTGTAGGATAGACAAATGTTATTTGGAGTGGAGATTGTAAACAGGTTTCCAGACTCTCAGGTTAGTATCCTAACCACAGAGCTTTAAAGTGCCTCTCATTTCTCTTTTGTACTCATGGATGCTTAGTTATTTATGTGAAGTGGCATAAAATAAACATGAGAGATTAAAAGTGACGCATAACCAAATTTCTTATGACCCTCTGGCTTTGGAAGTCCAGTCTTTCCCTGTTTTAAAGCTGAGATTTGAAGCCTGCTTTCCCACTTCTTCAAGTACACATGGAATGCTCCAAAGTGTATTATTAGAGCTTTAATTTTTATTGATTGCTTGCTTTTTTTTTCCAAAATGCTCAAGCAGCACTGGAGTTTCTCTTCAGTGAAAGTAAAGAGAACAGGAGGAGGAAGAGTGAAGTGGGATGTTTTGATTGATTTTTGTCCATTTCAGTGGTGAGGAGCGGAAAAATAAATGTGGCTTGAAGTAGTTCTCTTTTTGTTTTGGTTTGGCTGTTGAGAAAAACCCTCTTAGGAAGACTTAATGTTTTGTAGCTGTTTTTTTATATAAAAGTAGAAGAACAAAATCTCCAGTTTTTCAGCTGGCATGACTTTCTTTGTAATCTTATAAGAGAGAAAAGTACTGAATGGTTGCAATTTGATGCACAGGTGATGCATTTTTGTGGTAGATGGGGAAAGACTTTTTTTTTGTCTCGTTTGTATAACTGACCAGAGGTGCTCTGCTTCTGTTGTATTAATCTGGTATTTCTAATGAGTATTAAAAGAAAAAAGGTTAGGTTATTGTCAGACCACTGCTTGCAACATTGTTGATGCTTTTTAGTAAGACCTGTCCTCCCAGCAGTTATTTCCTGTCCTTCAGAGAGTGTTAATTTTGCACGTGCTGTTAATACATTGCAATCCAAAGCAAAAAAAACTCAGGTAAATTCTTCTCAGGTTGGTTATAATGTGTGAAAGTAGAAATTAGTTAGAGTTTTGGCTATTTTTCAAGACTCCTATAATTTAAAAATAGTTTTGTGCTTCAAAATGAAATGTTGTGTAACAGTTAATGATGCAGATGAGCTCTTTCTTTTTGTTCTCTTCAAATTAAAACTTCTGAGTTGTGAACATCTGATAGTTGGCTACAGCACACGTTAGCTGCTTTCATTTCAGAACCATTTAGTACACACAGACGTATTATCACCACAGTGCCTTCACGTTAAGAACTGATAGGTTATATATACCTGCCAACATCATCTGTAAAAACAAGAAGTAGGTTTCACATTTGCATAACTTTCTAGATTTGCATAAACTCAGGTTTACAATATCAGACACATTTTATTTAAAGTTATACTTTAACAAAACCATAGGTAGATTGCATGGGTTTATGAAGACCTTAGGGGGTTTCAGAAGACACTACGCACAAACACACACATACACAAGCATGCTCTTACTGAAGGAGTAAGTTACTATGTCATATTTGCATATTTCTTTCTATCAGTTTGTAATTTATGGTCAGTTCAGGTACTGCTGAGTGTCTTTTTCCTATGAGGGGCAGCAGCAGTAAGCCAATGAAAATATTCAGGTGCCCAGCAGTAGCAGAATCTGGGAGGAGAGTGAGAAATGCAGCCAGTCAGGATCTGGGCAGATGATAAAAGCAACCTGAGGCTACATCTATCCTAGGTAATTAAACCTGCCTAGGACTGCTCTCCAGCACTGAGGCCAGTATGCATGAAACAGCCCATAAGACTGGAGACTATTCTGACTATCTTGAAAGACGGACAACCACTGTCCACTGCCCAGGCATCGTTATTTAATTTACTAAGGTAAAGGTAGCCTAACAGTTCACATCCAGTGCTAACTTTCTCAGGGCATACCCAGAACTCCAACGGTAGCACATGGTGCTATGCACTTACCTGCTCGTTTCCAGAAGCAGTATAAAGGCTCTTGGATTAGTAGCTGCCGTTCCCCTGCAGCTCCCTTCCCAGTGGCTGCGGCAGTGCAGCCCCTGGTTGCGGCTGGACTGTGCCCGGAGCCCCTGCACTGCACCGTCCTGCACCCCAGCTCCGCTGGGCATCACACGCAGGAGCAACTCAGCTCAGCCAGGGTGCAGGTATGGCCTTATTTTTGAGTTTCAGTTCCCCATGTTGGAGGCTGATGGGGAGCCAGCTCTACAGTATCAAAGGAGGCTTCCCAGGTGCAGCCAGCAAAAGGAGGAGCAGAGCATGGTACAGGAATGAGTGGATGGGCTGCACTTCTAAAGGCAGGACCTCTGTCCCTCTGGCAGAATAGGCAGCCATTGGAAGCTCTGCCTGGGACCTGGTGAGGAGGAGTAGCCTTAGCATCATGCCCAAAGTCTGCTTTGCTGGAGAGAAGGATGGCGATACTCAGTCCACCAGCGGGAAAACGGAATTAAGGTGCAATCTGAGGGGAGATCAGGAAAGTTATCTGGCTGTGAGCACTGTAAGAAATTGGGAAATGGAAAATTTGCTAACAAATCACTGTCTGATTTTATGTAAAATACCCCCTGTGCCTCCTGGGACACAGCCTGGCATGAAGGGAAAAACAACTGAATTCTGTGTCAGTTTCTATGGGTTAATGGGTCTAGAGGCTCAATGGTGTTAACTCGACCTTGTCACTGCAGAACATTAGACAATTAAATACATTCATGGTTTTGACAGAGCAATCTCAATCTGCTTAATACCATGGTAAACAACTAGCTTAAAAATCTATCATCCTTTAATAAAGATGCGAAAAAGAAAATAAAAAGATTAATGCATCTGGCATATAAACAGCAAAGTAACTGCTTTTTAGCAATATACCACATTTCCTTAGACTTTAGCTGTAGAGAGACCATTTGGCAACCATTTGGCTGATATTAGAGATGATAGTAATTGTTCTTGTTAAAGAAAAGGCAAAATGTCATCTGAGCTGGGTTGGAGCTGTTTTGTCACATCTTGGTTCCCTGAAGACAAGAAAAAAAGGACAAAATGTGCACCAAAGAAGGAGCAAAGAGCATCAAGGATAGAAAAAAATTGGTTTTGGTCTCTGAGACTGGCTCTTACTTGCAACAATGCTTCTAGAGAATGGCAGGCACCACACACACTCTTCTTGGCCCTTTCAAGAGCTGGTGTCTTTGGACTGGCATTGGGCTGACTGGCCGGTAGCTCCCTTTTTGATGGTATGCTCAATGTAGCAACAAAAGCTGCCATCTTAGCCAAGCACATCAGCTTCACACGAAAAGACACAGGCACATCAAAAAGCACACAAACGTATGTAAGAACATCCAAATCACACAAAAAGCAAAAAAAGAGCATGGAAAAAGAACAAATAGGGATGGAGATGGAAAAAAGCATAAAAAGAAGAGAGAGAACTAGGAATTAATTAATTACACAATAGACCTTTGCCAGAAATTGTCCTGAGGCAAAAGAGCTGTTGATGTCCTCTAGGTCCCTCTGGTGCTTCCTTGGTTCAATCTTGTCATTTTCCAGGATCAGGGAAAGTAAGGTCCTACAGTGTCGGGGTGCATGTTGTGATCAGAGGAGGTGTCCCCATCACTACTGTCTGCTTACTTATATTATACTAATTACACTTCCTTCCAATCAGCTTTCCAAATATAGCCATCCCAGAGGAAATGGTAGATGGAGTAGCATGTCCACTTTTTATTTTGTTAGCTGATTTCCCAGCACACTGTTTTTATACCATTGATTTCTGGTCTTATTTTCTCATGCCTGTTGCTCAGACTTCAGCAGAGTTCCCGGTTTTATCAGTTGGACACCTCATTGTTCTCCATGGCTTTTGGTGACACTTATGGTCAATTTTGTGCAACAGGCTGAATTGGATTCAAGTTACTTTAGAAAAAGTAGTTTCTTACTCACAGCTGCTCAATGACTGTATAAAAGACCATAAAGTGAAGAAAAATAGCGCTACCATATCTGAATATTCACAAGTTGCAATCCAACATGCACACAGTCATAATGGGTCTATAGAGGTTTAGAAGGAGCAGACAGTGATACATGAATCTGTTCTAAACTGTAGTTTGATACATGAATTATCAAGTAAATAAAACGTATACTTGTATACTTCCAGTACTCAAAGGCTGGGAGCTCTGAGTCCATGTACTCTCTTTATGGGTTATCTGCACTGATGTAATATCCAAAAGGCAGATCAGCTGCAACACTATGTCCATATTTCTCAAAGAAAGCTACCATGACCCAGAAGATCTCAAAGAATTAGACTGAGATGAGCACGGGAACGGTTAAAAGCCGTCTGTCCTAACTTGCAATATATATTTATGAAATGCACAATGTATTAGGTGATATGGGCTGCTATTTCATTAACTACACATTTTGAAAAGAGATTTTTCTTTGTCTTTTAAATAGCTCTTGTAAGAATAAAGAATATCATTACATCAAAGGAAATATTCATATAACCCAAAAGATCTGACATAAGCCCTCAAATGCCAGGCAACCCATAGACGATATTAGAATTCTGTGTCTACCTCTAGCCATAATGCAAATCAGCAAAAAGTTCCAACAAAATGTCATCTTTTATGCTATAATTCTGTGACAAAAGGACCCGAAGGCAGACAAAGTGAGTATGCCCAGCTGATCACTTTTCACAACAGTAACATTGTCATTGAAATATTTTTTAAATGCCGTGATTTGTTACCTCATAAGGCAGGGTTTGATACCTCTTGGAGACACATCCATGCACTAAGAAAACTTGAGATTCACTTTCCCCCCGAAGATGGCTTTGGGATGTTCTGCCCTGTGGGAACCTTCCTCACCTCCTTGACATTATCAAACCCTCCTGCCACTATTACTTCTGCTGATGGGGGCAGTTTTGTACTTCTTACATTGCCAGTCAGCTCCTCTAGCAAGGGTTCGGAGGTGGCGTTGAGTTTGGGATGCAGTCATGTCTTCTCGGGCTCTGTCTGGGTGTGTTAGGAGTCAAGACTGTACTTATGCTAGCAATTTGCTTTGGAGCAGAAGTGCAGCGTTGAAGCAAATGTGCAAATTATCACCATGCACCACATACTGGGTGAAAAATCTACACAGTTCTTAAAAAGACAGAGTAAGGACAAGAAATACAAGGCTCCTATTCATATATAGTGGACAAGCAGACAGAGCATACAGTACTTTTGGATGCTGTTCCTTATTTCTTTATGTTTATTTGCATTAACTTTTAATTCTATGAGAGAAAAGAATAATCTTGAATTCAGTTTTTTGCTCTTCTTTTAAAATGGAAGAAAACATACCACCTGTAATAGAAATTCTAATAAGCTAATAATAAGTTATCAGGATTTTTTCTAACCATCAGATTTTATGGGCTTGAGAGTTAAGTAATGAAGAAGGATCAATATAGACAAAGAAATCAATATGCCTTGCATGCACTGTTTCCTAAGTTCAGAACAAACTCTCAGAACTGGCTGTAATTCCTCCACTGTAGCCATATATTTTGAAAGCTGTGGAAAACCAGCCATGCAAAAAATGTTCTAAAAACAAACATTAACATAAAATTCTTCCCCCCCCAAAAAAAAAAACACCCATGCATTTGCTTTCCTTGCTTCAGTCAGAAAAAAGATATTTGCATATGCTGTTTAGTCCAGCAGAGATGATTCAGGGACCAGTGATGAAAATTACTACAGATACAAAAAGACTTCCATATGAAGAGATAGTGAAAATCTTGAAGCTGTTTAGTCTAGAGATTAAACAAATAACATGGAGCATGATAGAGGTATACCAAGTAACACATACTATAGAGGAGGCAACTTGGGAACTCCTAATTACCTTTTCTGTATAACCTATAACTAACTGCTAAGATGAGATATATTTTACCCAAAAGCACAGTTAAATATGATATTCATTGCCACTAGCTATCACTGAGGCCAAGAGTATAGTAAAAAATGTTAAAAGGTTAGAAATGTGTATGTACATTGAGACTGTCTTTTGTTACCCTGGGTCAGCTTAAAAATATAGCAGATCATAAAGCCATTTTCTTCCAAGAGAAAGACAAACACTAACATGTTTTTGACATGCAGTTTGTTCCACTATTGTGTGTTACAGAGTTTTTGCACATTCTCTGAAACCTCTATTACCAGCCACTGGCAGAGGCAGGAGCCTGGGAGAGGGGTGCCAGTGCTCTGCGCCGGCTTAGCAGCGTTTGTACATCTCTATAATGGAAATAAAGCAGGGCTGAAGGGTCAAGAGGCCACCCCTGCCCGAACACAGGACCAATTATACCTCCAGTTTAGCCTGGTTTTAAAGGTGTTTGGGAACAGAGGTACAAGAGCCTCCCCATGCAGCCTGCCACGATGCTTGATGAGCCTTGTCCTTGCAAGGTCTCCCTCACGACTGACCTGATTCTTCCTCACTGGCAGGAAGGCCTCCTGTGTCGGCTGTCCAGCGTGGGCACCGAGAGCAGGCTGTGCCTTTCTTCTTCACAACACGCTTTTATGTGTTTGATGACTGTTAGGATGCTGCCTCCTTAGTTCTTTCTTCTTCAGGCTAATTAACTGCAGGCTTTCCTCTGAAGTCACGTTTTCCAGACCTCTAATCTGCCTCGGCGCTTGCCTCTGCCCTCTCTCCAGTTGAGCCACACATTATTTGAAGCGTAGTGCCCAAACCTGCATGCAACCCCACATGAAACCTTCTCGGTGCTGAGTGTAATGAGAAGGGCTGTTTCAGATGCCTTGCTTTTTCCCTGTTCATAGCTCCCAATACAGCATTTCTTTTTCTTGTACGTGCAGGACATTTTTGAGCCTTTTTCGGTGTGTGATCCATTGCAACCTCTGAGCTTTCTTCCTAGAACTGCAAGATGCAAATTATTTCCCCTGGACATGTACAGCTGATTAACCCAAAGAAAGTATGTACCTTATGTTTCCCCTCTCAAATTACGTCCACTGTAAAACAAGAAATGGGGTACCCATTTTGAAAGACAAAATTTTGTAATATACCACGTGAACAGGATAATATAAAGAGGATAATGGGTCACTTAAAGAGCTCTTGTTCATTCATTTGCTAAGTGTAATTCAGCTTTCATTATTTATTACAATAGCAAATTATCTACTTGCAACATCCCGTGCTGAAGTCTGAATTCTCTGTGACTGAGAATCTCATAACAACACTTAGCAGTATTGAAAAATTTGGTCGTGCGTGGATTTGCAAAACAGAAACCCTTTTGCAGTTGTCACAGAATTCCTCAATAGTCTTATGGAAATATGTGATCTGACTAGTTAACTTCCCTCAGGAGTTGATGATTATTGATCTTCTAGGAAAGATAAATTACAGAAATGTATCAAATCATTAAGTGAGTGTTTGGACCCAAATATGAGCAAAGGTTTTGTCATTGATACTACAGTGATGTATAGAACAATAAATGGAAATTCTCATATATGTTAATCTCATGATAGATGCTGAGATTAAAAAACAAATATTCAAAACGTAATGAAGGGACTATCAAGAGAATAATTTGGTAATTATTAGTTTAATGTCTTGAACTAAAATTTTCAGAAGTTACACCATTCATTTATTTTTTTATAGTTTCCAAATTTGATTCTTTTTGCTAATTCTATAAAGAGAAGTTTTCAAATATCTGTAAAGAAGAGATGCCTAAATTGCACCTTTGCTTTCCAAATGACACAATCATGTAAGCCTTGAAGAGCGTGAGACTTTCTGAGGTAGATATACCCGCAAAATTTCTGGTATAGCCGCTGCTGTATTCACATTAAACTGCCTACATAAGTAACTCTTTTCCTTTTTGTGTGGAAGCTTTTATACTGCCATGCTGGCAGAAGGGCAGGGGTTCATACAGCCTTTTCTAGCTTGTGAGGGCTAAAGCTCTCCAACCCCAGTGAAGAGACAAGCCCAAAGATAACCCACGCACTCACTGACTTTCAGTGCTAATCAGCCTGGTAATTAGCTCCCAGGACCCCTTCAAAACTCCCAGCCACACGTCTTGCCTCCTCCGTCTTGCCTTTGCTTCTCTGTCAGCTCTGATCATTTTCTGGCTTCAGCCTGGGAGGAAGAGCAGGAGCTCCTGCCTCCCACCTCCTGCCTCCCGCCACAGGTACAGGCGAAGCAGCCGGAGTCGGGCAGCTATTCCCTAGCCAAGAAAAGACAGAAAGCCAACCTTTCTCGGGCTCGATTAGCTTCTTCCTCCCAGAAAGAAAAGCGGAGAGCCAACGAGGAGCCGTGCCCCTTTCTGAGTCGTGCACTCATTCATCTGCTCTTACCTCAGCACAGATAACGTGCCCTTCCCCAGGGTAGGCAGATGGCTACGTTTCCATTTAGGTTTTAAATCTGGGGAGATTTTTTATCGGGTCTTAAAATTTGAGCCCATACTTGGCAGGGTATATTGCTGCTACCGTTCATAACTAGGGATTGTGCTCCGCAGTGGAGGTGTGACTGGACGGAGATGTTCGTCTCTTTTTCTGCTTTATTCTCAGTTTCTGCTAATCTAGTGACATTGATCCGCTGCTATTAATAAAAGCAATTGTTTACCTCACTCATCTGCAGACTCCTAATACCCTTGCAAACACAACAGTGCTGTTTGCTTTATTTTCTATGAAAGCATTTTTCCTCTCCGTACTCCCACTCACGTACAGACGAAGGCTATTAACGTACCGCAGCTATCTGATCACAATCAGGACCTTGCAACTTGATTTTACTTAATGGATCTTTAGGCAGAGGAAAGTGTTATTATTTATTCAATGTTAGTCAGGTCTCTTGTTTTGAACATAAAGGTTCTTTCTAATTCTGCAATTCCTTCTTTGTTTATTTAAAGTTCAAAAGAAGAAAAACAAAACAAAAAAACCCTAACCTTTACTTTCCTTTGTATTTAAAGCAATACAACTTGCAAAACAGAAATCCCTGCAAAACCAGTCCTGGCATATTACTTAGTCAGATGTTAGGCCTCCACTTAAAGAAAATATCTGTGATTCTCTGGGCTAGACAAGCCTTCAGAAGTAATACATCCCGGCTGTTAAAGTCAGATGCCCCTCTAGGCGGAAAAAGATTGGCATGTGCCAGCACTGAAATATCAGCTCTGGGTAAATAGCACAGAGGTCTGTGGTCTCCAACTCTCTGCTCTCCTGTTATCCAAGCTGTTGGCAAGCTCTGGGTGCATTTATCTTCACAGCCTCCTTAGGAATATGGATGATGCCCTTACACACTTTTTCTGCCTTCATACAAGGAAAGTAGCAAATGTTAGCCATAAGCAACTTGAAGAGAAGGCGTGTTATTTTCCAAAGGTCTCCATCACCGTGTTTTGCTCTTATCTTCAGGCTGTGTATGATCCTCTGAATGCACGGGAATGGAAGGGAATGGACGCCAATTGCTCACAAAGCACTTTCCTTGGTTACTCCCAGAAGCTATCATGGGAGGAACCGGGCAACCCATTTTAATCTGCAGTTCCCTTAAAATCCTTCCTGGCCTTGTGTATAAGAAAAGGGCTTGTGAACACATGGAGTGAAGATCCCAAATTATCATTCCAAGAGGCTGACAGTCCTATGTCAGGGATTCCTCTTACACTGGGAGAAAAGCATCTAATAAGGCATTCAGTAGCCCAAAGGCAGGGGAGGAGGGGGATTTTTTTCCATTTGTATGTAACTTTACTCTGAAAAATTACCACATAAAAAGAGCATCTTCTTGCTCAGGGGGTCTAACAAAACTCTGAGTTTCTTCTGCTGCTTTTCCTTTTATTTTGCCCTGCAGACTCAATGCAGATAGGCAGACAGAAGCTGAGGTTTCTATACTATCATATGCATCAACCTCAGAAGTGTTTACAGAGAGCTAATTAGTCGCAGCTTGCCTAATTGCACTGAGGCCAACAGAACTGCACGAGGTTCAACAATGGCACAGTTTGGCCAATTAGCCATTCATGCTTGGTAGCTGTGTAAAAGACATTGCCAGTCCACATCTACATACGGTTTGCAAGGTCTGCAGTCAGAAAACAAATATACACTTTACTCTCAAGCTGAATGTATTTTATGCAGAAAATCAACATGAAATAATAAATATAGACACCCACGATGTGATTTTTGCTGTAGCAGAACTTCCTAGGATAACACTGCATTTTAACACTCCCGATTACGCTGGGGGACATAGAAGTCTTGGAGGTCTTCACATGTAGATGCCTTTTTACTTTTTTTTCTGCATTTAATCATGGAATTATATCTACCATAGTATACATAGGCTTAATGTTTAATTCATTAGGTCCCCAAGGAAATCTGCAGGTTCTACACAAAGCCGTGAAAATCTGCCTTTTCCATGCAGGTACCCTATTGTCAGGCCCACCTCAACACCTCTCCACAGCTAACAACTCTTGATTAGAGGAAAACAATATTGGGCCTCAGCTGTGATGTGGCCATTGAGCTGTTTAAAGCTCCTCACTTCGGCAATTCAGAGTAATATTAAAATGTGCAATCCCTGGTAATTGAGACAAGAATTAAGGGCAGACCTGTAAAGCAAAGGCAACGTGGGAATGGCAATAATAATTATGAGTCCCCCTGCTTCCCCGAAACATGCACTACTGAATGTCCAGCAGCGGCACAGGCACTGCAGGATGCAGAAGAGGGAGGGAAAAGAGAGCATTTGGGCACAAGCAAACTAAATCTGTTTCAGAGAGAGCTGCCACTTCAGGCCAAAGCTGAGGAGCAGAAACAGCACTTGGCATCCCTTGCCCTCATGGCAGGATGCATGCCAGAATGGTCCCCGGCACCTGCTCATTTTACCTGCACTTCAGGGCTCAGCTCAGCCCAGGATGGAAATGGCTGTGCCTGCACCTTCATCCCACTCTGGGCATTCAGCTGGGTCCTGGAGGGGTCACAGAGCACCCCAGGTACCTGGAGGGCTCTGCGCCACTGGACTTGCACACCCGGGCTGTGACAAACACAGCCCCCCGGGACCTCACCAGGATGCTGGGGAAAAGGGGAGGCTGCTAAAAAGACCCAGACCAACAGAGAGGCAGACAGTGAGGGGAAAGAGGAGCCGTGAACAAAACAGACCGGGAGAAGAGCAGAAATAAAGAGAAAGGAACTGATCACAGGTGGCTACCCCAGACCTGTGTCTCATTTTGCCAGTGCCTCCGTGCATCTGCAGTCTACTGAAACTCATTTGCAGCTCCATCCCTTCCCAGATACACCACAGCTAAATCTCTTTAAGGCTGAACCACTCTGTAAGACTTCAGAAAAAAATGAATGAGTAGAGTGTTCCCCATCGCTACTTTGCTTAAAAAAACCACCTACAATGACTTCAGTCTTGTGACAGTCATTCCTTCCTCAGCTGGCTCCTTTGAGTTTTTTTCTCACCCACTTCTGTTCCCCTTTCTGCTTCTTTTATGTGATATTTTTGGTAGAGAGGCCATGAAAAGGAAAGGCAATAAATACAGTGTGTTCAACCATTGCCAAAAGCTGGAGTCACTTCACAGAGACAGAGGGATCTAGGGTTTACTGTGTAATCCCGAACATGTGAAAACTGAAACAGGTCATTGTGGGGCTCAGATCACAAGATGCATTGCTACAGCTTGTTTGGGTTTTCTGTCCTGTCAGTCGAAAGAAATCTTTATTATGTTATTCTTAATTAAAAAAAAAAAAAAATCAGAATGTCATGTCTTAATAATCTAGTGTGCTGGATTGGAAGCAAATTGATTTCATTGCTCAGGGCCAATTTATGATAGTCTTAAATAAGCTTTCTTTAACAGGTGTTGCTGCTGTAAATCGTATGCCTCAGTTTACTTGCTAAAGCTTACAAGTAAGCTAACACAAAGCTGGTTGTGACTCACGTATAATGAAATGAAAACAGTATCATCATCATTAAGCAGCAAATAAAGCTATTGATTCCTTGCATTATGCTGTCAGGTTTAATTCAATTGCATTTTTTTCTCCTTTCAGTCCTTAATTACGCAGTTCATGCTGAATCCTCATTTTAACACACCAAATGGAATGACGCCTTACCTTCTTACCTTAGCAACTAAAACACAAGCCCTGATGTATCATTGTTGGACGTAATTAAAGCCAAACGTTCACAGCTTCTGATAAAGGCAGGTATTTCAGTCCTGAGACTGTTTGGGGGCGGTGAGACCATGGACCGGCTTCGCGCACAATGCTGGCGCTGTTAGGCTGTGGCTGGCTCCTTCTGCCCATCCCCAGCTGAATGCACCAACAGCGCCTTCCATTTAGCTTGCAAAGATAAACCAGGCTGCTCACAAATGGCCTATAGAGCTGGAGCAAAGGAAAGGAGGGCAGAAAAATGCTGCGGCAGTCAAAATGTGAAAGAAAAATCCCGAACGACTTTGTGATCTGGGCGAAGGGGCAGTGGGGAGCAGGGCATGAAGGATGGAGAGCTGGGTGAGGGAGAGGGGGATCTCCTCCGAGTCCTTTGTGTCAACAGCGGGTACGGAGAGCACTGAAAGGGAGTACGCGGACACTAGGAGCCCTTCATTGTAGGACGTGCTGTGCCCCAGATTACTGTCGGTGTGGGCTGGGCTGCTGGTTGCTTACGATGGCGGGGACGTATTGTACCATTTCTGGCGAACAGAGCAATCTGAATAGCGGGAAGAGAGGGGGAGGTTTTGTTGATTTTTTTTAAACAACAACCATACAGATCAGCTGAATAGCATATTCACTGGATATTGTTCAAGCAGCACTTTTCCCTGCTTGTGGCCGGTTTGCAATACATGTATTCATGCTGAGGGCTACCTTATTCTGTGAGCTATTCATGAAGGACTTTCTTAATATGCATCAATGGCAAATCTGGTCCTGCTTGAGTAGCTGTGTTAGGAACGGTCTAGACTGATGCTTTTTTCCCACTTCTGACTTTCTGATGAACATAGCCCATGACTTATAGACCAGTTCTTCTCTCTTGCCTCAGACCTTCCAAAGTGATCTCCCTCGGCTCCAGCTATTGCAACGCTGACTTCCACAGGACCACTCGCTGACTTCACTCCCGCTCACTGCAAGCCGGGGAGTCAGAGCACGCGGCAGACAGCGAGAACTGATTATTTTAGAGGTGGCATGTCTGAGTGATATTTCTCTTCTGCCCGGATTCACAGGGATTTCCAACACAATTATGGGAGCATGTGAGTCCCCTTCACAAGAACTGGTGAACCATTTTTTCTGCTCCTCCAGATGAGCATATCATAAAAGGAGGAGGTTAGAATAAATCCGCTGGCATAAATTCAAGCAAACTGCACCTGCCAACATCTTAATTAAAGACAGAGGGTATCAGGTCAAGTGAATTTGTGAAAATATTGACTGTGGGCAAAACACATTGGGAAAGAACCTCATGGTGTTCATTTCCTTACGAGGTCCTAGACTGTGTGCGTCTCACGCTCTCTGCAACAGCTGCTTAGACCTTGGAAAAAATCTGCCTTCCCTTCTTCTACCCCACCTGTTTGTTTCTCACAAGAATGAGCCAATTGAAATATTAGGGAAGTTGATGTTGGAAGTACTGTTCTCACTCGGGGTGTTTTTTAAAAGAGTATTTCAACTCTCAGGAAAGCTATGATCATCTGATTGCTGCTTAGCCTTATTTTTTGAGGTGGCCAACACCACTTTATGTAAGGACCCTCAACGCAGTGGAACCATCTCCACCTGCAACGGAGCTTAGAGAACTTGTCTGATTGATAATTTGTAGCCATGAACAAACTGCAGAGAAAAATTAGGGTTGATTGAGACTACTTCAGTCTTCTGAGGATGCCACCTCTGAATCTCAGAAAACAGACTTTCAGCCTCAGAATGATCTGAGGTTAGTTTTCCCTGAGAAGATGAATATTGATATTTGTTATCAGTTGTCATCACCGCCCTTTTAAGCTTCACCGACAGGCTAAAAGAACCTGGCATAAAATGCTTCTAAATTCCATTTCATATCCTGTACAGGTCTGTGTGGGCATTGTGGAGCCTGCTTCCATTCTCTAAACATATTTTTTATTCTGTCTATCATGCTGAAAATGCAAAACAGAAAAGAAATACTGATTTGGAATCTGTCTTTTGAATGAAGGAGGTTTAGATCTATGTAGGCTTAACTTTCCTGCAAGATGATAATAATGCAGAAGAGTTTGATGAAATTAATACAAGTGGGTCCATCACCTCAGTGATTTCCTGCAAAAGCACACAGATATAATTAAGCTCATATTCCTCTCCTATACAGGCAGGATATTTCTTACTCTGTAGATATTTCCCTGAACATCTGTGAGAAAAAAGAAAACAGCTGTAACAAAAAACCCCTAATGCTTTACAGCTTTAAGGTTTCTCCTTTTGCTTGTTACACAGTCTCCTTTTCTCCAATTTTCATCTCCTCCCTCCTCCCCCATTTTGTTTTTCTGTTGCTGTATGTTATATGCCGAATTAAATAAAAGCAATTATTTGCAAACTTATAGATGCAGGTGATAAAGTCAGCAACACCAAATGGGAATTTCCCTAAGTAGGTTTGTTTGCAGCTTGTTACTGATGTTTGCAGCTGTTTCAGATGATCTTTCCCCATCGTCTGCCTGGGAATGGTTGCAGTGGAGTGAGACGGTCCTGTGGGAGGTGGAGCACCTCAAATTCCTTGCTCCATCGGAGGGACCCTCACCCACCATGGCTAGGGAGGGTGCTCGGCTGCTTGTGAGGCAGAGCCTCCAGGCAATAGCACTGGAAGCAGCAAATTGTTTTGGGATATTTTTTTTCCCCATCTGATTCTCCAACTCAGTGAATCATTAATATGGTTTAGAATGGAAATGAAAATGCCACAAAAGAGCATCTCATTGCAGGATGTCTGTAAAGATATATAAAAGGATCTGTTCATGGGTAATTATTCAAACCACTTCATATAACTGTCACCATTAAAAGGTCACTAACTTTTACCACACAGGGATTGCTGAAGATACAGTGTTGGCACCATCTTCTAAAACGAGGGGAAGTACTCTAGTGTCACCCATGGTCATCTGTGATACTGCCTGGTTTTATCTTCCCTTAACTTAGCTTAACTCAGCTCAACTCAGCTCATCCTATTATGTTAGTAGAGAGGATCAAGGTGACCGCCATGACTGGCAGGGTACAACCTCATAACAAATAGCAGTTCTTTCCCTGAAGAACTTTCACTCACAAAATGATAGACAGACCATATCTCAGGCACGTCATCTTTTTCCTGGTAATAATTGCAATTACAACCTACAATGTTCTTGCTATATTTCATTTCAGATTTTAATTGCATACTATCATTCTCATTCCAAATTAAGATCCCAGTGCATATTTTAAACTGTCTGTAAATACACATTAAAAAGATGACATCCATTACACAACCATGCAAGCAGCATATATGTGGCACATTAGAGAAGCAGATATACTCGAAGAGCTTGCTCTCAACCCAAATGCATGCATATACAAAGTTTCTGTGAAAAATAAGTCCTTTGGGTATATCACACATAATCCTCTTCCTCATACACTATAACATCTTCTCTGTCAAATAGGGTTGAAATTGGCTAAATGGATTTCAGTTTTATTAGATGAGGACTGACAGGCAGAAAGAAACTACTGTACACCCATTTCTTTGGGAAATCCAGCTAAAAATCCTTTATTCTCAAGGATGATGATATGTGGTATTACTCCCAGCAATGTGATATGCAGCTGTATTTTGAGGCTGCAAAAAGTGGCAGGCTACACGGATGCTGTCTATCAGAGGCTGCTCATCTGCTGGCTGAGTAAGTCCTGGGCATCCCTGAGCCCTTTGAACATCTGCAGAGCCTAGGGAGGTTGTATATGGGCACAGTGGGTGCCAGCAAACATTGCCTGCCATCCTTGTAGTCAGACATCAGTAGTACCGCCGTTGCACTGTAAGTCAAGTGAACTCTGAGACTCCCAAAAGGCAAAAGAAAGGAATATTTCTGTCTGCGTTGAAGAGGTGCTGAAGTTTTGGGAGTCCAGAGGAAGATGCAAAAAACCTGCATAAAAACCTCGTCTTGCTTGGAGTGAGAATTAAAGGGAGATGTAAGAGTCCGCCTTAGTGAGATGGTAGGCAGGGCAGAAGTGGCCCCAGAGGGTGGAAGATTAGCACAGAGCTTCCTTCTTTCCTTGGTCAAAGAGAGAAATTTTCCATATGGCTAGCTCTTCAGAACAGCAACTTTGTGCTTGCACAGACCAGAGTAGGCTGTGTCTGGTGTTTGCAAGACAGCCTGAGAAACCTGCTACTCTTTAACCTTTCCTTATTCTTGCCCTCTGTTTATCCTGCCCACCTCCCCAATAGCCAACAGTAAAGGAAAAAAAAAGACCAAAAAAAAAAAGACAAAAAAATGCTTTAAGATTTCATTTATTATGGGAAGCCTGGAGGAAAGCATTTGTTTCAGCTGAAAATTACTCCCACAAATATATGCTATACTATGGGAAAATTCTGTTTTCCAATCACATTAACTGGAGAGTAAAATGCCCTAAGATGCATGCTAACTTTTTCACAACGAAGTTGTCTGCTAGTGTACCATCCTAAGCATGTCACAGCCTGAAACGTGGTCAGTGACTGTGTCTCTGGATGCTTCATTTGGGAGCTGCCAGTGCTGAGAGTCCTTAAATAAGTGCACAATTATTAATCCAAATATCTAATTACAAACAAATGTTATTCTAGTGCTTGTGCTCAAGTTTCAATAGCATTGGAGATGGGTTTTTTGGTACTGTAGCCTACGTTTGAATAGATAATGTAGAAATTAGTGCAGTGTTCATTATTAGTGATTATTCCTTACTGGGAATGCTTGTTGAATGGGCCTTTCTCCTGCACCAGTAATAGGTAGCTGATTTAATGATGTATAGCCTCTTATCTCCTGATGAGACTGGAGCTCACAAGAAGTACCAGGGACATGCCTTTTGAGAAGCTGACATGGGCTGCATATTTCATGTGCTGCGGGAGAGTGCAGGCAGGCTATGTAGTGATCAAACCCCAGAAGATGTACATACCTACAATTTTCCGGTGTAACAAAAATCCTGTCATCTGTTGACATAAAAGACATGAGATAACAGCTCTGCGACCCTGCATAGTTCTTCAGTCTGGACAGATGAGACAAATCTAAATAATTGAGCATGAGCTCCTCTGATTTCCTTCAGGTTAATGCAGCGCCACATCCAAAACATAAAATGGTTTTAAACTTACCGCACTCATCTCCTGCTTGTGGTGGTCATTGTGTTTTCCAGTCACCGTTAATGAAAAGGCCAGCAAGGTAAATGTTGGATTTATACAGGGTACTATAGGTAAGGCTCCTCGCTGGCTGGCAGCAGCTTCCCGCTCTGCCTTTTCTGCCATGCATGTTTGGGAAAGTGCCGTTTCCTCTTTGATACAAAGATGTTAGGGTAGCTAAAAATATAGACCCATGTACATCTAGGTGCACAAGCATACACATGCATATACACACACACTTTTCCATCTAGCAATAGGATCGCATCCAACACCCTTTCTCACCTCACTGTTCACAGCCTGTAGTCCATCGTTTCACTTCACCTTTGGGCTTTGTCAGGCTTGCAAGGAAAGAAAATTCCAGCTTTAATACCCCTTTATTGAGTTGAAAGCTGCTAGCTGCCTCCCGTTTGAAACTGGGAACAGGCAGTCATTTAGTCTGTTGTGATTACCACCGCAGAAGATTCCGTTTTACAACTTAATCTTAGTTCCTTTTAATAGCGTTTGTTGGTAGAATTTAGCAAAAGTGAAACAACAGCAGAACGCTTACCAACACATTCATAACAACCTAATGCCAATGCTTTTTTATTGCTATCGCTATTTAAAATTACTGCAGTTTGTATTGAATTTACCTGAGATTCACAACATCATTTCCGACTTACTATCTGATTTTGAGTACTTTTTTCCTTTAAAGCTTTACGTGTTAATGCATTTTTCTATAATTATACCATGATCGCTCCTAAGTGCACAGTTTACGTGGAACAGAAACATTAAGTGTTACTGCTGGTAGTTGATTGTTTCACACAGTTGTGCAGAGATCTTTGTACTTAGACCCACAACAGCTTTATAGGGCAGAAATATATTTAGCTGCAGGAATTTCCAGTCACTATTTTTGTTGACGTCAGTAGTTAATCGGGCTGGACAGCCTACAGGGTAATTGTGAAGCCGGTGTTAAGTAGTTCTGTGCTCAGGAGAGATCTCAGTATCCTTGCTGTGCATACGGTGATGTGCTTTAGTGGCTGGCTTTGAATTGTGCTCTATCCGATGCAAAGACTTCATGGCGCACTATAAGCTATCAACAATGCATATTTTTGAACTCTGTTGCTTCCTTCTCTAAACTCATCCCTAGGTGAGGAAGGGATTTTATATTCACAAAATCTGATCTTGATCCTACCTCTTTGGTGAAATTCATTAGAGTTCTGTGCCAAATTTATATGAAAAACTACAGCTCTAACATGTTTACGGCTCAGTGGGGTACACTATAATTTGAGGAAAACATTAGTATGTGTAATACTACTAGTGATGAATAATTAACATACAGTTATAACACCTTTCATCTTTATGGATTTTATATGTGCAAGAATAATTTCATTTTTCCCCAGATCATATCTGGAATAAAACAGAGCAACAGTGAAAGAGGATATACACTCTCAAATAGTCCAGGGTAGGAACTGAAGATGACTGCTACACACAGATGAAACAACAGAGGGAATTTAGTTAGGCAGAAAGTATTAGCAGGAAGCAAGCATCTAGTGACAGAGCTTTGCACAGTGCCTTACGCATGTAAGGAATTTGGAAAGGACGCAGAAGACTTCACCACTGCCCTTGTTTAAAGGACTACTGCATCTTTGAATAACCTCACGTAAGCAAGAACTTATTTTAATGTCCTGTTCAGAAGAAAGAACATGCTATCTGCAGAATTAGCAAGAAGTATCTGTGGCAAGTGGGTGTTCCTCAGGGATTTCCCACTCACGACACTTTCCAGCCCTTCCCTAGCTTTTAAAAGCCCTGGGAATCTTAATGCAGAGTGACATGAGTGCTTAAAAGCTACTGTAGGATGAATCTAGGAAGGGGTCTATTTCTATTTGGGCACTGTAGGTTTGCTGAATCAGGAAAGAAAATCTTATGAGTGTGTGAAGAGAAAGCCTGAGCAGCTGCAGTGGTCTTCGGAGAGCTCGGTGCTCTGAGCACAAGGTTAGCAGCCACAAAGGCTGTCGAGATCAAGCAGGTGCCATTTCTGCCTCAGTACATCAAACAGCAAAACAGGCGGTCCTCAACAGACGGGAGAGGGGATTAGGTTGTCCTATCAAGGGAAAGCCAAGCCTCTTTGGCCTGATGTTCAAAAATAATTAATTTAGAGCTGCAGAGGGGAAGGAGATTTTGAATTCATTTGCAACCGAGGCCAGCCCAAAGTGCTGATAAATTAAGTAGTTGCACGGAGCAGCTGACTGAGACAAGAGGCATGGTCCCGGCAGCAGGACAGCTCCCACCCTTGGGCACCATCCACTCTTGCACTGAAGGCTGGGGCTCTCCATCCAGTCAGGATCCCCTGTTCCAATCCAAATGGAGGTCCCTTTACCAAACATTCACCATCTCCTCCAGCGTTTGCAGGGAGAGACTGCGCAAGAAATTATCTGGGCTATCAGTAATGAGGGGAAGGGGGAAAGGGGTGAGCCAAGCACTGGCTCCTCTCCCCCTCGTCTCCTCTGGCATGGCTGGTGATGCTGCCTCGTTGCAGGGGCACCCCGCACTCCTCCCAGGACTGCCAGGATGGAGGAAAGCCCCTGGCCAGGGAGCCCTCCTGTAGGACCGTCCACCTCCAAGGACGGGGAGCAGCAGGGCAGCCACCGCCCCACTGGCACAAACCTGGTTTTGGCTACTGCTGCACTCACTGTGAATGCAGCAAGGCTTTTCAAGCCTTTAATGACAGCCACAGTGAGATGATAAAGGACTAACAGACGTCGATTCTGCCGTGACTGGTCTGGGAGAGTTTTGCCCTCTGCCCAGCCACGTGGCCGGTTGGCAAGGCACCCCGCACCTTCTGAAGCGGTCGGTTTTGTTCCTGTTTAAAGTAGCGGGCCAGGCAGATTCGGTGCCACAACGAGCAAAGTCAGTGCTCTCTTCCCGAGGCTCTGAAGAGAGGTCACCAGTGGGGCGGGCAGGTGGGTGCTTATTCCTCCCGTGAGCGCTGCCTCTTCTTCGCTTTTTGTTGGCAGTCACTTCAGAGGTCACCCGGAACTTCATCCTGACGTGCAATTCCTCTTCTATCTTGACCTTTCTGCAAACGTTTATTTTCTATTTTTGCATTTGTCTATTTATAAAAACAAAGGGCAATTTTATTCCATATTCAGATTTCTCCAGCATGGCACTAATTAAGGCCAATGACAATCTAGCCCATTTTATAGACATGGAATCCCCTTTACTGACTCCTCCTAAGTAAGGAAGGTTTCTAGACTATAAATAATGACTGAAATTGATCGTATTTTCTTTGCAGGAATGCAGGTTTTATTGGCTTTGCTGTGTTTTCAAGTCGGAGACAGAGAAGCTGAGTTCTGTCTGGGCTCTAAAAATACCCCTTTCAAATGTGAGCATTTGTCCATTGGATGGTGACTAGCCCATATCTGCCCCAGTCAAAAAGAATAGCTAGTAATGAGAATGTATGGGACTAAAATACTGCAGTCTCTGAAGTGCATGCTTCTGAAAATGTTGAATTCACAGGCTTATGACTATAAAAAAGTCAATTCAGAATGGATTTGCCATTCCAGTTTTGCTGACTGTTCACAATTTTTAGAACTGAAGATCACACTGTAAAACTTGCACTTTGCTAATTTTTTTCTTGAGTACCTAATGGAAAATGAACCTATTATGAATTTTACATAGCTTCCTCCAGAGACATTTAAAAATGATCTAAAATTATACCATCTCTTTAGGTAATTATTTTAGTTACGGGCTGTTTAAGAAACACAATTGCTTATTTAAGATTCACAAGTTACAGAAGTTATTAAGGTCAAAGGGGCGCCCTCAGGATTGACATTACAAATTGAAAATGTGACTTTGCATTTTACTTTTTTTCAATCCGTCTGTTTTTTCCCCGATGTTTTCACCTCTTTTACTATGTTTTTGCTTTTTGTATGTGACGTTAAAATGAACTCATCTGTATAAAATACAAAAGCAAGATCCTAGTACTTTATTGTAGTAGGCGAACATTTGTCCCAAGTTCTACTCCAAATATTCTACACCTCGACACTGGCGTGGCCTCACCTCCAGGCCAGTGTGCAGTTTGGAGCTCCACAATATAAGGATATAAAAATATTAGAATGTGTCCAAAGGAGGGCAACAAAGATGGTGAAAGAACTAGAGGGCATGACTTATGAGGAGCAGCTGAGAATACTAGGTTTGTTCAGCCTGGAGAAGAGGAGATTGGGGGGTGACCTCATTGCTGTCTACAACTTCTCATGAGGGGGAGCGGAGAGGGATGTGGTGATCTCTTCTCTCTGGTGTCCCGTGATAGGACACGAGGGTGACCTTACCAATAGATGTTGCAACCAGTTCCAGTAACCTGAAGTTACATCCTCTGGTCTTCATTAATGACTGTATCGCAACTTCCTTCTTGGTTTTCTGACATGGAGCAGGAACATGAAAGCCTGAGAGAAAAAGAGAAGGAAAGCTGACAGCACTAAGTACTGCTGGACTTTTTTTCACTATTAGTTTCTCACTGACTGTGGGGTGGAAGAGCCTGACTGAGGCAGAGTGGTAGTTGAGAAGATAGTTTACAGGGAATTATGGCTTTTTAGAGCTTGATTGACAACAGTATGTTGAAAGGTGTTTGACATATTCTCGTTTGATAGCAGTAATCATGTTGGTCAAGAGAAGATCCTAATATTTCTCATTGGCATTCAGCAGCCCCAAGAATTAAGGGTCGCTTTCAAATCTGGTAGTTCACATTTCTGTCTGTCAGACACTGTCAAAGAATTCATTTCCTTTGCGTGGTTTCGAGTCTGTCTTTGCCTGGAGAAAGCACTTTGAACTCACTTTATCTGATCTGCAAAGGAAGATGACAGCTCTTTGCTATAGAAAATATGTGTCTGATAACTATATTATCTCTTCATACACTCTTCTCAGCCCCAGACTGCCAAATACTCACCACAGAGACAGGGCAGAACTCTCCCCATTGCTCTGTCAAGGGTTAAGACTGTACTTCGCGATGCTTGCCCATAGACTAAGGCACAAGGTACACATGGTGGGGGACGAGGAGGGAGTAGGAGCTGTGTATGTGTGTGGGGAATTTCTGAAATTCATTGTGCACTTCATTCCTATTTTTCAAAATATGCCACGTCTGTCCTTTTTACACACTGCAGTCCACTCCGCTTTTCTGGGCTGCCCAGTCCACTCCAGTACGATCAGAAATACTCCTTTATTTGTCTCCACCTGTGACAATGGTGACGAGATGGACTGCTCTTAACCTCCCGACTCATTTCTTATTCTTTGTCAGATCAGAAGGATCAGCCGAGTCCATGTAGCACAACATCACCTCGCTCCTCAAAGCGGTGTCCTGCCGCTACTGTCTACAACACGACTTCACACAAGCTGTATCCAATCTATTTCTACGCTGCTTTGTCACCAGTTGAAATTGGTCTTGTTCCTCCATTTTAAAGCTGAAAAGAGAGAGGAACAGATAAGCCCCAGTTTAATTTGTTCTGGCAATTATTGGAAATCTCCCACAGAGAGAGGAGCCCTTGCCTATCGGTGCGGAATGACATACAGCCATACGGGCCCAGACAAAAGGAGACCCCGCTTTTCTGCAAGTCTATTCAGGCATGTATAGACATACTGGCTGAGGTACCGGCCCATTCGCATTTTAATGGGGAAAAAAGAGAGATGAGGACCTAAAAAAAAGAAAAAAAAAGAAAAGAATAAAAACTATCAAGTGAGAACTGGCATGGAAGGCTTGAAAACAAACTGTGCACTGGTGAAGAGAGGGGGAGGAAACTTTTTTGACTATCTAGTCCAGTAGATAACTACACCACTGCTGTATGTGTTTTAGAAGTATAAGAATAATTCTGTTATTAGAGATAAAGGTTACTGTAAGATTGATTTGGAAATGGGAATTGAAGATAAGTGTTTTGGAGCTGGGGTACAAGCTAAGCTTCTTTTTTTTTCCTCTTTCTCTCCCTCTCTTCCTCTCCCTCTATTTCTGCAAATCAGGATTCAACATTAATTCAAGCCAAATGAAACGGTTAGGATAAAACACCTCAGAGAAGCATTTTAAAATATAATTTCCTGCAAAAGGAGCATGTAAGTTTATTAAAAAAACCAAAGTGCTAGTCAAAAGGTGAAAGAAATATGTTACATGATTATGGAGGAAGAAAGAGGTTATTTAAGAAATAGCTGAAATGGCAGTTCTTTTTAAATTGTCATGTGGATGCTTTTAAAATGCAATGACAATGGCAGCTATTCTTTAAGGCTTTTTTCCTTATACTCTGCTCCTGAGCCAAGGGAAAAAGTGTTTGTGGAGCAAATCACTTTAAATTCCAGGTAGCTTTTTTTTCCCTGCCTCTGGATTAATTTTCTCAATTTATCCCTTTAACAATACTTAATAATAATTCTTACGGCCACCTAACTTGTCTACACTGAAAACAGCTGACAGGAATAAATGTCAAAGTTTGGTCACTGACATCCCAGAAATGATTTCTCATTACGTTAATAACATGTTACAGAAGAAGAGTCGTAATATAAACTTAGAAAAAAACAGACACACACACACACACACACACACACCCCGCCTTGTTTTTAAAGAAACTGTCGGGACTGATCCAAAGCTCATGCCATTGATTGAAAATGCTTTTGCTAGGTTTGCTGAATTTGGAGCTGATGCATTGTTTGTAGGGATTATAACCTCTGCTGTTGTAGTTGTCTGCAACAAAAATTTAATAATTTACAAAACTAAGAAAAAGCAGCTTTCTTTTTGTTAATGCTGATTTCTGTGCAGGATGATTAGAGAATAGTTCTTCTGACTGGCCAATGCTCTAGTTAGACAAGTTAAAAACTAAAGTTTAAAAACAAAAAATATGCCGCCAGATAGTTAGAAAATGCATGTGTAATTCCAGGGAAATTAGTTCTTATTGCAATTAGTGGCCATTGTGTTTGAGCATTAGTAGCCTAGGGAAAACATAATAAACCAGTTCCTAACTGTTGGTAATGACAGATTTCTCAGGGATTGTTACTTAATTAACAATAATTTGAAAGGGTGGTTCAGCTGAGATGAAGCATTATATGGCATATCTAAACAATACCAGATCAAAAGAACACGTAGCCTGCTAACATTTCTCTTGGTCCTTTAGTTTCATTTGTGTATGTCTGCCTGCCTGCCTGCCTACAGAAAATATTATTTTTGCATCCAAGCTGCTTTTTTTGTGGGTCCATATAACGGTAACTGGTTCCCCCTTGGATATTTGCACATTGTTTTCTCATCATATGGTGTCTTCTGGGTCTATGCAGACGATGGTATTAATTAAAAATGCTAACTTGATCAAGAAAGTACCTCCCACGCCCACTTTTCCACCCCCTCCACCCAGAATGGGGCAACTGTTTCCCCAACACATGCATTATTCATTCCCAGCCACCTCAACATGAAATGTTTGCTATTGTTCCCACCGTCCACCCATGTAGCTTACGTTCTCCCAGCATCCTTTCTAGTGAATGGCGTCTGTATACCTCACCTCATGCATTACTGGACCCATTCATATACTGGTGCCTCAGTTGAGAAAGAGGCTAGATCGTCAGACAAAGAGTGTTCCGATCGGTTTGGGATGATGTCTTTTTTTTTTTCCTGAAATTTGCCACATGCTATAATACAACCGAAACTTTTTCTTTAGAGCGGGTTGTGTTAAAAAGAGGACAGAGCTGCTGAAGCGCCTGTTGCACATACTACCCAGAAGCGCACAAGAGAAAGGCAGTATGTAAACTGAGCTGCTGTAGCAAATGACAAGAGAACAGAGAAGTGCAAACATAGTGAAAGGTATGTTGTAACGCTACTTTTTTTTTTCTCAGTGGTATAAAGTATATTTTCTATATTGCTTCTTGCTGAATACAGTGGATTGCTCAAAACCAGGAAAGATTTAGAAAGCATTGTATTTTTGTGTTGGTAAGAAACAAATGAATATGCTGTGTTCGCTAAGATGTGGACAATCTGTCTAACACAGTGCTTCAGAAACAGGTAGCTGTCTGTTGCAGCCATTGGTGTCCATATAAAAGGCTCAGGAATAATTCCATTATTTGCTCCTCAAGGTCTGCTCAAGGAGCCTGTAAGTTTAAACCCATGCACTATATGAGAGTGACAGTGACATGGACAAGTTATTCTTAAACAAGTTGTAAAACTCTTCTAATCGAAAAGTTGATTTGCAAAATAGGCATTAGGCACATACATTTCTATTTGTGCTTTCAGAAAATTCCCATTTAAAGAGCTAATCCGCATGTCTTGACTGTCTCGTTGGAAGCTTGTATCTGGAAGTAGATCAGAATGGCACTTGTGCAGAGCCCAGACTTCTACAATGGATCAAGATTGATTACAGTGACACAGAATTTCACTTTTATTTCAGCAGAATTTAAAGATTTCTTTGGTTTCCACAACATCAAAGGTGTCCTTCTACATAAATATCTGTGCAGTGCTCTATCTTAGGGCATATCTTATTATGTACAATATAATCAGATTGATATGGTATTGCATCAGAAACAGCACATGTTGTTTTGAAATGTGCCTTGTGGGAAAACAAAATGGGGGATATATAACAATATATGTGTTTCTTTGAAGAGAAAGAAGAGTTACAGTGAATGAAGCTCACGCTAATTAATAATGTTGGACAGACACTACAGCTTTTCTTGAAATAGTGAATGAATGTTAAACCAGAAATCAAAAGTTCTATTGTCCTTGACATACTTCTTTCCAATTCACTGTTCACATTTTTCTACTTTATTCATTTTTTCTTCATAGCAAAATGACTAGGAACTACCGCTACAGAGTCCACCCTCTGAAATTAATGGTGCATGGGGATTATCATTAAAGAAAATACTCCTGTGTTTTTTAGCAAAAGCTGCAGAGACAGGTGAATGCCCGTTAAAACCCTCCACAAGCGGAGCAGTCGGGCTCCTGCGTGCAGGGAAATGCTCGCTTTCCTCCTCCTGCCTCTGACACGGCACGAGGAGCAGTGATTATTGTGCAGCTCTGCTGGGGCCATGCCTCCAGTTCCCCAGCCAGCTACCTTGCCCGCGTGGCGAGGTGGCACTGTCACAGGGGGGCTGTGAGACCTCCCGGGGCCAGAGCGGGTAGGCACCCGCAGCCCTTGGGGCACCTCCTGGAGAGGAAGGCTTTCCTCTGCCTGAATTTTAAGTGTACAAACGCCTCAGGGTGCCCAGCTTCTGCCCAGGGCGGCCACAAGAGGGTCTTTCATCTCCGTTTCAAAATGGCTGGAGAAAGGGGTAACGCAGGCACCCACTGATTGCCCACGGCCATTGGTAGGTGAAGCTGGGGTCCCGGGTACTGTCTCTGCCAGCTGGGGCAGGTGGGAGATGCAGGTGAGCAGAGCAAGTGTAGTGGGCAAACCGCAGGACAGGAGGAAGATGTTGTTCCAGCCTTGGCCGGTGGTGCTTGAGGCTGCCTCTGTGCAGAACCAGGACAGCCCAGCCCTCCGCATCGCCATGTCACTCCAGCAGCCTGCAATGCTCTCCCTATAGGAGTTTTGCAAGACACCGCTTCCCTATTTAAATCCTCCTGAAAAATGCAACTGTTTGCGGGGGCTTCCTGAGTAGTCACATTCACTGGTTTGTTACTCTACCTTCGATATTTAACTAGAAATTAGCAGCAACTGACTTTAATCAAATCTGATCATTTCTTCCATGCATCTCAAACTTAAAGGTGGACTTAAGGTGGCTTAAGGACTTGAAGGTGGCTTGTACTCCCCCTGCCTTAGAGCTGTCCAAGTACTTATGGATGTGAGCTGCGTGTGTGTTGGGTTCGCCCTTGCTGGTCTTATCAAATGATGCATAATCATGAGCATGTCATATCTTCTAGGGAAAATGGACACCATGCTTTCCATATGTGTCATATTATATTGCATTATATTATATCACTTTATAGTATATTATATTACATTATATTATACTATTTTATTTTAGGTCAGTGAAATATTGATTAAGAAACCCAGTCCCCTTCTATTATGCAAGTGGAGATCATTCTGACATTAAAAAGTAGAAAATTTCATTTAAGCTGTATTTTGTTTATTATCATGTGATTGGCAGGAAAAATATTTCTTGAAGGAAAGATATTCTAGTGGCTGGAGAAGGGGTGATAGATTTTTGACAGGTAATACTATGAATTTATATTGCACTTCCATCCCAAGGAATGTCACAGCAATATAAATAGTATCTGAATAAAATTTTAGTTTCTTCAGACATATTTTGTGCCTGCAGTTATTCATTGTTGCTAATGATACAATTAATAGGCTAATGGGCACAAATGATATAATATAGGCATTTAACTCTGCCATCTGAATGCCAAAGCTACATTTGTACCTACAAAGTATATAGTTAGGTGTTGTAATTCTTTTATGTGTCTTTTATGTGCCTCTGCAGAACTCCAGGTCATATCTTCATGGCTCTGTTCACCTGAATATTCTTACTGAAGTCAACTGGAAGGTGCAAATGAGCAAAGCAAGTAAGATTTGCCCTGTGCAAAATCTGTACAAATCTAGAGACTAGGCCAGAAGCTTTTTTTGGGAAAATTTGGTCTTACGCACATCAAAACAGTTTGCTTCACATTGAAATGTGGCAAATCCAAGATCAAATGCAATAATGTAGAGCATTGCTGTAAGACTGCATAGGCCAAAAGTGAGAGAATCAATGCCAGGTTTAAGTGGATTTAGATAAACAGAAAAGGGAGTTTACAGGACATGAAAAATAACACTTCTACTCTTACAGTAAGTGTCGATCAATTTTTAAAAGGCAGAAATTTTTAAAAGGCAGGGTCTCTTTGATATCTTAACAGACTAATGTGAAGAGGAGTGTCTTACTGTGCCCCATGATGTTGTACAGCAAGCTATGATGGAGTCACCGGGGTTCAAACTTTATTTTATTGAAAATATGTTATACTTAATAGGAAGGGTCAGTTAATTATTTTTGCTTGGATACATAGACCTATACTCTGAGGCAGGAATCAATGAGAAAAGTGGGTAGGTAGTCCTTATCTTCTCATATAGGGATTTGAAAGGTAATGGGGAATAATGGTGTTTTACAAAGCTGCAGGGAGTTTGGCCTAGTTAGCACTTTTGTATGCTAACTTAGACTTTAATAAAGTATCAATTAGCACATGCAGAAACAGAAGCCCCTTCTGAATCAATAGAACATCGTTTGATGGTCATTTTATGAGGTAAGGTGACAGTTCAGTGTGGTTAGGGAGATTACAGAGTAGTTTGCACCACAAAAGTCCTCATGCTGGGATCAAGGGTACAGCCTCCTGCTTGAAGGGGTAATCTAAAAACACCATTTAAGCATATAAGGCTCTGGATCTGTAATGAAATTATTGCTGTTATAGAAGTGGAGACCCACAAGGGCAATCAAAGTGCAGCTGGAGTGAATGCTGTATTCCCAGTTAGCCCCACAGTACGGCAATCACAGCCAAGCACCTTCTGATCATCTCTTTCCTGGAAAGACCAATTTCTTACGACGATCAAGAAAAGCATGAGGTTTTTTCTTCATGTTTTTCCCTAATTATCATGAGAAGCATTCATCATTCTAGGGTTCATTTGGTATGTTCACATAAGCTTAAAAATATTATCCATGCCTGATAAGGTTTCTCTCTACCACTTAGTAAAACTTACTGGTTTATTCGAGTACTTACACACTAGAGGCAATTCACAGCACATATGGAGTCAGCCTAACAGAGGAGGAGGGGAAGAGGTGAAAAGACCCAAAGAAATGATAAAGGAAGACTAGACGTAATGAGCACTCAAACCTTTTGTTTTACATTATAAGATGTGATTTTACATGCATTTCAGGGTTATAGAAATGTAGGACTTTTCTAAATTCCTTCTGTCTTTTGCTTCTGATACAAGATCAGAGGTCACCTAAACAACTTCCAATAGACTACTCTCTAGCCTTTTCCTAAAAACTAAAAAAATCGAGATTTCACAGTTTCTATCAGTCATCTATTCCCATACTTCACCTACCTTAACTTTAGAGGTTCAATTTGCTTGTAACCTAAATTCCTCTTGGTTCAGATTAGGTTTATTGCACCTTAACCTGTCCCTGAAAACTAAGACAAAAAGTAGATCACCACTCTTCCTATTATACCCATTAGTATATATTACACTTTTTAAAAGTCTGCTTTTATGCCCTCCCCCAAATCTCATTTTTCCAGATTCAACAAATACAATTTTTTTAACCTTTTCACAAGTCCTGTTTTTCCAGACCTCTGCTCAAATTTCTTGCTGTCTTCCTGGCAGCAGTTTGGGAGTCTGCCCATATCTCCTTTAAGCTATGATGCGCTGCCTTTCTGTGCTGAGGATGCCAGTAAAAGTGCTTCACATATGTGACATGAGCAACTTGCCCAACACCCTGTTGAGACAGCACAGAGTGGCATTTTCCTCCTTTGCAACAACCCATGGATCAAAGTGTTGGCTCCTGTTCAGTTTGTGGTCGGCTCCTTTCCTACAATGCTGACTCCTAGTCCGTTATTTACCTCTCTGTGCCTGGGCATTTGATTTTGCCACTCCAAGGCTTGTGCTTTCCACTTGTCCTTATTGAACTCTCTGGTATTGATTTCCTACCATTTCTCCAATTTATCAAGATCATTTTGAATTCTAACCCCATCTTCCCAAGTGCTTCCAACTTCTCCCAGCCTGATGTTATCCTCACATTTAGTAACTGTACTGCATCATCCAGACTGTTAGCGTAAACATTGAATAGTATTGGTCATGAAGCAAAATCCTGCAGGACCACTTGATGTTGACTCCCAGTTTGACACTGAGCTACTGATAGTGGTTCTTTGAGTTGTTTTCCAGTCTGTCTTACTCTCATTTCACCTGGGCCATATTGCCCTATGTTGCTTTTGACAACGAGTTGCGGAGTTGTGTGAAACATTTTACGAAGGTTAAGGTGTATTGCATTTTTCTCATCTCGCATCTGCTAGGCAGTTATCTTACCGAAGAGAGGAAAATCAGGCTGCTTTGTTGTCAACTTGTTCTTCACAAATCCATGTTGGCTATTCCTTAGCACCTCATTATCCCCTAGATGCTGAAAAATTGGTTGTTTGTTCCAGTAACTTTCCACATTTTGAAGTTGGAATGAAGGCTCTATAATTCACTGGTTCCTCTTCCCCACTGCCCCCTCACCCTTTAAATATAGGTATAATGCTTTTCCTCTGCCAGTCCTCTAGGAAATCACTCATATTCTATAAGCTCATGAAGATAATTGCCAATTTTTTGGCTATTGGTTTAGCTGGTTTCTGAAGTACCTGAGGGTAAATTCTGTGTGGACTGATTAACTTGGCAAGAGATTTCAAAAATGTAGGTTATACAGCTTGAGAGAAGACAGAACGTAATATCTAAATATCCCATCAATTTTCACTGGGCACTAGATCAGGCTTTTGGCTGAGATCAAGCTAAGTTGATGAAGTAAAAATGGATCCATCCTATTTCTTCATGCTTACCCCAAATTTAAAAAGAGAAGATGTAGTAAAAGGCTGAAAATCTGGGAGAAATTGAAGGTGATATTTATACTGCTAGATTTTTTAAAGAGACAAAATGATTCTTCTGTTAAAAGGAAGAAATCAAAACTCATGCTTCAGTGCATAAACCAATCACAAGGGTTAGCAAGGAATTCTTCTCACCATTTCCAGCATCTCACAACAGTACAGTCTTATTTTTTATAATTAACTAAAGATTATATATCAAGCAGCATCACATTATTGACCTCAACATTGAGCACTGGTGCTTATTCCCATTGTTCTTTATTTTCCACTTCTCCTTCCCCTCTCTGAAACTTCAAATACAAATTATTTAATTAATCAAATTTCTCCCACAAAGAGAAAGAAACAAAATTACATCAAGGCTGGATTTTTCAGCTTCACCTGGAAGCAAAGTTTGCTTGAGCAACTGTCTTTCAGGCATGTTATTAAAGTTTGCATGCACATGTCTTTCAAGTCTCATACATTTTCCCAGCAACCCATAGCTCAATATCTCAGAAAAATACCACTTTTTCTCCTTTTCTTACACCTTCTCTGGTTAGGATTTCACTTGTGTCAGACTAGAAGCCCATTCCATTTCCACTTGGGAAGTACTATCTTTCCAGCTTCTTGGTATAATCCTCTTTGCTGCTATTAATCACAGCTATTCTGATGTCAAGTTTCTTTTGTCAGAATTTCCTTCATTTCTGAACTATTGCCTCCAAAGCATACTGAGAGGGAGTTTAACTATTTGGAAGTACCAGTTATGGGCAAATTCCAAAGGCAACATTAGAGCAGAGATCTGGTTTGGCAGGGCAATCCTGATATCTTGAAAAGTTTTTCTTTTATTAGCAGAACTTGCTAATAAAATACAGATCCACAAGTAAGAAAGAATAGATTTAGCAGGTACATAAGAAAAAACTTTTTGCTGCAGTGCACACACAGATGGGCTAACAGCAAAGCTGCAATCTCATTTGAGAAGTTCTTCTGCAATGTATTTTAATTTGCTTTCCTTTAACCCCTCCTGCATTTTCTGCATTTCCTTGCTCTCTTTTGATTGCATATTTGCAATTCTGTGTCTGAATTCTTGAGAATTAAGAAAGGATCTTCCAACTATTTGAGGGATTACATGAAGTGACTACCAACAGTGGGAGAAATGGGCCTTGATGTCCCATGCAGTTGTTGTCAGTAGGGTCTTCCTGTGTTTATGTGCTGTGATCAGGGTCATTAATTCTTCGTACACTGGCTGATGTCTCCCTACCTAAAGACAAGGTATGCTTAGATATTAAAGGGGCCACAGATTACCTGCTGGTGACTACCAGTGAAAAACAGTGAATGGAAGCCATACCTTGCTCTCAGGTCCGTACTCAGAATTTGCACTGGTGTGCCCCACTGGAACAGTAAGACGGCTTTCAGCAGTGGGGTGGTCTCTGGGATTTATATATGGAAAAAGTTTTCCTATGAGGCTATTAACAAACAAGTGAAGAGGAGAACTACAAAGCCTGGTTTATTATGGTTATGTCTTTTCCCCATAACTCTTCCTTCATGCACACAATAATTCCAGCTCCTTCCAGCTCCCTTACCATACCAGCTAAAACACCTCAGTTACTACTCTGGAACCGCATGCAAGATGATCACTTGGCCAAAGAGATTGTATAACTGCCCATCCTTTCCTCAGTGGGGACATTAATCTGGGTCTCTCTTCCCTACTGTACCTGCTAATTCCCAGGGAGCAGATAGAAACGCAGTAATCCTTGGGATCTCTATCTGTCTTTCACAATATTAATGGAATATCAGTGCAATTATATCACTGCATAAAGTCATTTCCTTGGGAAATCAGACTCAAAACAGCTGCAAAAGGTCCTCGCCTGTGAAGAAGGACAGCAACCAGATGGCTCACAGCAGATAATGGAAGGATGGGAATTTTGGCCAAGAATACCTCAGCTCTTGCAAAAGCTGCTATTACATCACCATTACATATTGAATACTAAGACAGATGGAGCACTGGGTTTTGGAGTCTCCTCTGAGAGAGTCACCTGTAACAAATTGCCAAGCCAAGAGTCTGCCAGCAAGATGAAGCCTAAGAAACCTTTTATATTCTACTAAATGCTAGTTCTTCTTAGCCATTAAGTAATCCAGGCAGAGGAATGGCTTCATGTAGAATACTCACCTTCTGAAATGGGAGGGGGCTCGGAAAGCTGACAACATGTCTCAGTAGTGGATTATGAAGAAGATGGAAAATTGATAATGGAGTCCTCTTCATGAGGAGTATTGTTAGCACATGTCACATTTATAGAGGACAATTAGATAATACCTCATATACATTCCCTGTGGAGACTGCAACAATTGATATTGAAGACCAAAATCTAGAGGCTGACATGCAAAGCATCTGAGGTTGTTTTTCAGGCTTTACAAACCTTATTCTTGCTGTATTAGAACAGTTCTGGGACAAATGAGGTCAGCACATCTTTATTCCTTCTTAGTTTATTCTTTCAGCTTGAAAGTGTCCTGTGAAGGCCAGGCACTCATATTCTGTATTTCTAGAAACACTTTGAAGCTAGGTGATAAGAACAAGGTAGACTCTAACAGTTCAGATAGATAGAGAAAGAGGCTGTAAGACTTCTGTTTCTTTTGCTGGTTTGATTTCATAAACAGCAGCTTGAAGTTGGCTTGAAAATGTTCATCCTGTTGGTTTGTAGCATGTCTTCATGCTCAGACAAGGCAATCAGTGAGGTCAAGACAAGGTACAGATGCCAGTGTTGCACAGCTGAATCAATGATGTCAGACTCAAGAAATATGAATGAGAGGAAAGATTTTCATCTCTTAGAGCACCTACAGCTATTTTGTAGGTTAAAGACAATCCTTTCTCTATGAATACAGACACAATTTATCAAAAAAAAAAAAAAACCACTATGTGCCAGTGGGTGCATACAATTATTATGAGAGATGGCCAAATATTGTTTTCTGGTTGGAAAAAGAAATTACCCATTCACTTCTTTGTCTTCAACAGCTGCTTTTGGAAGTGGATTGTTTTGGGTCCATTTCTAATATGTCAAAACGCTGTACGAAATGCCAAGTTAACCAGGAACAGTCATAATGAAACTAGGATGTTGTCTTCACCAGTGACAGCACATAGGCCCTTACCTATCATTATTTTTGATCTTCATGCATGGGAAGAAATATTACCTCTATCTGCTCCAGGCAGACAGCTGCTTCTCATATCTGTCTCCAGATAGGAGATAACACTTCTTCCATCTTCGGCATTTAGGGGGTATCAGAGAGCCTTATCTTCTATCCAGCAGCTGTGGGATAAGAAAGAGTCCAGTTTTCACTGCTGCATGGAAATATGTCATATTCTGGGGACCAGCATACTCAAAATGCAATGTTTAGTAGCTAAAGAACATGATGTGCTACCGTAGCCGCCACGCAGCACAGACAGGGACACCTCAGGTTCAAAATGCATTCCAGGTGTGCAACAGGAACAGGTTTTATCCCACTGCAGGGGAATGGCGGATCAGGCAAGGCATCTGCTCACGATCTGGAAGAGGGGAGGGACATGGGCAGAAGGAAGTAAATGAAAAAAAGAGGGAAGGCATTAATGCATTTTTCTCAAAGAGGATTGTAACAGTTGTGAGTAGGTCCTGTTCAGGGCATAAGTGCTCCACTGCCTAGGGCAGCAGGCTGCAGCCCTGAGCTTTATCACTGCTGGCCTCTCAGCTTGCAGAGCTTAGGTGGTCACAGGAGTATTCACCTTCTCATCTTCTCATTGCCTTCACAGAAACCCTGGTTCTCTGACAGGCACCAGCGTTTCACCCCACACCTGACCCATCCTTCTCCTTCTTCCTTTTTTACAGCATAAGAAATTTCACCCTTCCACCCAGCCCTCTCATTCTTGGCAGAAAACTACAGATTTTGCCTATAGTGCTTAGAAGCCTTGAGACAGGTCTGAGCGAAGGCTCCTGGTACAGCTGCAAAGCAAGCAAGAAAGGTCACGCCGTGGGGGAGAGGAGGGAGTTTATGTTTTAAAAAAAAAGATACGTGCTTGAGAGGGTTATCACAGTTTACAAGAACACCAAGTCACAATTTAGAGTCACTTTTACAGGTTTTTTCTTGACAGGGTGGCAAAAGTAGTCAGAAGGCTGTGAGAAATAAAAAGACTTTTTCCTTAATAACAAAAGCTTAATTAGTATGGTTTTCATGTGTATTATATATTTTTGCACATCCTTGACTGGATAAGAGTTGTTTTATCTGGCATTTATTTGGATTTTCCAATGTATTTGCAATGCCTCACTTAGTTCCTGTTGAGGCTGACTTCAGCAGATTTAGTTAGACAAGTATGGAGCTTTTGAAACCCTTTTGTCCTTCTGTCCTGCTCGTTTACAACAGTACCCCACACTGAGTGAAAGCTGGGGATCAGATCCTCCCCTGATGTAAGTTATCAGCATCATTTTATTTCGAAATGTTTACTTTGTGATTGTGTTCCATTCTTTTTGATTTTTTTACGCATCTATAACCATAGGACTGGATTTATACGATGGGACTCCCTCTGTCGTTCTGTGGGATTCTTTGCTCTGCAGGCACTCTGTAGCTTTGAAGGACTTCAGATCTTGAGTAAAATGACTTCACTGATGTGTCCCAGGAGAGATTGTTGACTGGTCTGTAGATGCAATTTTATGACAATGGATTGTATTCTGAGTTAATGTTTATGCACCATATGGTACGTTGTCAAGTTTCATTGTATTATGAAGATCTCAATAAAATGAAGTAAAAATAAAAATACATGTTCAGGCCCAGTCTATTTTCAAGAACAGTAACAAATGCCTCTAGATTTTTCCTTTTAATTTAAACTTGCCCAGTAAGTATAACAATAGGTAATAATAACAGTAGGACTGGCCTGAGCCAGAGATAAAACATATGAAGTTCTGGAAGTAGTACGAAAACATTTAGGACTATAATCAGCCAGCCTGTTTAGAGGTACTTAACTTAGGTGCTGCAAGCATTAGGATTTCTGAAACGAGATAAGGATTGCATAATTGCTTAAGAGATTTTAGATCCTGTCTCGGTGGAGCCTCCATCCCTGGAGGCTGGTGTTAGGCACCTCTTGTGGGTGGTCTGCCTTGTGCAGAATACAGCCTACGCGTTCTTAGAGGACTGGTGCTCCTGTGGGGTTATTGCAAAGGCATTTTATGACAAAAGCTGTGAGCGACTAAGGGTACAGGAAACCTAAGAAGTAATCTGTGAAAACTTAAAAGAATAATCCATTTAATGGGGGGTAAAAAACTGTGCAATACTCACACCCCCACCTTGGGTTTAAAATATCACAAGAAATTCAAGGAACAAAGAAAATAGCTCACTTGGAGAATTCTTTTCACTCAAATTTAATTTCTTCCTACTACGTTCATTACTGAGTTGTTTGGTTTCTTTTGGCAAAATAGTGGGGGGAAACTTTTTAAACGTGTCATTAAACACAGAAATACTTTTCCATTAACATATTCCTAGTGCAGTGTATGTGCTGCTAAGAGATACTTACACATATATATTAGAAATATCACATGTATTTGTGTATTTATGTACAGAGAAAGTGGAGGAGGGAGATTTGAAGTGATTGCCTCTTTCTTCCCCACTTTCTCAGTGTAATATGTCTCCTGCAAATGAATTGCCTCTGCTCAGGCTATGTGCCTGCATGGGATCCACTAAGGTCTGTAGTATTCTACATGAGTGCTGGGTCCACACAGCAAAAATCCATTGGAAGGACTAGGCATAAAAGACTTAAGCATGTAATTAATTTATGAATGCAAATAGTCCACTGACTTTCTGGGAGACCACTTGCTCAACATGACGAATACACTAAGTGTGTGTATAAACCTTTTCAAGTCTGAGCTTTTTGACTACAAAATCCTTGGCGTTTATGTAAATATGTATTGAGCACAATACATTTCAATCCCAGTGGAACTCTCTGGATGCCCATGTGGTCATCCAAACTATTAATATTTTTATCCTTTCTTTGGAAGTGCTGTTCTCTTCAGAATTGACAAGATAAATGGGTCACTTGCGAGAAATGCTAGAAGTTGGTTCTGGCAGATATTTCTTTTTCCTTTTCATCTTTTCCCAGAATTAGATATTCAATTAAGAACAGTTTAATTACAGTACAAATATGTGTTGGGGAGAACTTTAAAATTGGATCGTGAAGAGTACCTCACACTTGGAATACTCCTACTTTAGTTCTTAATATGGGCTAAAAGAGAAATTTTTATTTGCAATGGTGGAAAGTGCATTATTGTGACTCTTTTGTGTAGAACAATTAGGTAGTTCTTTTGTACCATGTATAGACCACCAGTTGCACAGAGTTCAATCAGATCTTCACGGGTCTTTATGAAGCCAAAAGCCATATTTGTAACTGTTGAGTGACAAGAAAAAGGATTTTCAGCAATGTCTGCAAGGCAAGAACAGAGAAAGTAACCTAAACAACTGAGCTGGTAATCAAATATTCATCACAAAAGCAGGGGCAAGAAAGGCATTCATTTTGGGTCAGGGATCTAAACTGCACAGATGCAGCTAAGCCTATTACAATGGGGTACTCAACTGTGGATAACGAACTGGGTTCTCAAACATTTAAATTGTTCTTGAAAAATAAAATACCCTCTGCAGAACTCCCACAGGTTTTGGTCATGCAGTCTTCCTGGGCTCAATAATTTTTTTGTGTGAGCAAGGAAAACAAGATTTCCCTCCCTTTACTGCCTTAAAATCCTTTGCACATCCCCATGCTAAGCCATGAAACGTGTTTCTATACTGTATTTCATAGGACAAGCAGAGGCTCATCAATTCCGTCTTTGCAGATGTCCTTAAGAAACCATTTTGGAGGACTCCAAGAAACAACTTGCATTAAGAGAACGTTAAAGGTTCAGTTCTGCCTCACTCAGTCATGCCAATAAGAGCCTTCCTGTATGACTGGTCCCCCTGATCTCCCTGCAAGGAACTACCCAGCCTGAGGCAGAAAACAGACTCTGCCTCAAAGCCTATTTATCCCTCTGTGGCAAAAACCACTAAGGTCCATTTGAGGCTAGAGACCCCACCAAGCTAGCACAGTCAAAGCATATGGTTACCATCCTAACCAACTGTCATGTCTACAGTCTAAGTGACCCCATACGCATCCATCATACTCAGCTGGTGAAGAAGCCATCCGCATGAATCCTCTGAAAGACTCAGTCGTCCATGACCTTAACAGTAGCTCAGCCGTCACTTGTGTTACCACACAATTCAAATCCTAAATGTACGTGAGTGCCTTCTATACTGCTGAGAAATACCTTGCTTGAGCAGTAGGCCTTGCAGATCCAGAGGCCAATAGTACACACCTGGAGCTGATGAAGCTGCAGGAAAGGAGCCCCAGAGAGATCAGCAGCACTGCAGGCCAGAAGCTAACAAAGGTGTTTTTCATTCTTTTAATACCAGCTGAGGACCTGAGACAGAAAAAAAAAAATTTCATTCTCCTTCAGCCTCAGAGACAGAGGAACCATTCTTGATTAAACACTGTTATTAATAGTAGTAATTTTCCTTTAGGCAAGAAGCAATATGTGACAAGTTTGAGCCTGCTTGCTCACAGTTTTTGAAAGGCATAAAATACCAGAAACCCTCGTATTAACATAAAAAAATTGTGTGCCACCTCGCCACTGGTGCTTTCTTCCATTCCTACAAAAATATATGACCGTGTCACCGTGGGTTGGCATTAAATGGAGAAATTACTGGTATTCAGGGAAGGAACATCCTTTTACAAGACTTTACATTACTTAACGGCAAGTTTCCTGATAGTTGCTATAGCCCAAAATGAGATTGCATTGGGAGTAGGAAATGCTCTTAGGGATGTTGCTCCTGGGGGCCACTGAGTGGCATACTATTTTCAAGAAAGGTTCCTCATGGAACTGCCCTGCGATGCCAAGTGGCATTCAAATGACAAAAGCTGTTATCACAGAGAGCCTGAAGCATGTATGTCCCTACTCTTGACCTTTATTTCACTGCTTTTACTTACTTTGCTTTCTGCTGATTTAATGCACGTGTGCAGAAAAAGCATCCTGATGATCAGATTTCTTTTGCTATTTCCTCATTACAGGTATACTGGTAACTGTGCAAGTTTGCTTAACCATGTCTTGATACTACCTTGCCTGAGCACTGTTGATCCTTGTTGGCTGAACTTAATTGCAGGAGACATCTGGCACCATTAGTTTTGAATTTGTGGTTTGGGAGTTCACCTACAAACACAATTCTCATTGCCACAGGAATTGGTCCATCATGTCGTATCATCTCTTTTGTCACGTGGACAAAAATGTAACTGACTTATACAGTAGATGGAATTTCTTAAAGTAGAAACTGCGGGCAGGACCTTAGCAGCTGCCTGCCTCTGCCTTCCCTTCCCGTTACATGGCAGAGGCAGTGCTGGGTTCCCTCAAGTCGTGTTGAGGGGTGGTGGGAGGCCCTTCCCCACACGTACTTGCCAGCAAAATACAGGTTGTCAATAGTGTCCCCCTCTCTGGGCAACCCGTTCCAGTGTTTCACCACCCTCACTGTAAAAAATTTCTTCCTTCTATCTAGTCTGAACCTACTCTCTTTTAGTTTAAAACCATTACTCCTTGTCCTATTGCAACAGGCCCTGCTAAAAAGTTTGTCCCCATCTTTCTTATAAGCCCCCTTTAAGTAGTGAAAGGCTGCAATAAGGTCTCCCCGGAGCCTTGTCTTCTTCAGGCTAACAACCCCAACTCTCTCAGCCTTTCTTCATAGGAGGGGTGTTCCAGCCCTCTGATCATTTTTGTGGCCCTCCTCTGGACCCATTCCAACAGGTCCATGTCTTTCCTGTGCTGAGGGCTCCAGAGCTGGACGCAGTACTCCAGGCGGGGTCTCACCAGAGCAGAGCAGAGGGGCAGAATCACCTCCCTCGACCTGCTGGCCACGCTTCTTTTGATGCAGCCCAGGATACGGTTGGCCTTCTGGGCTGCGAGCGCACATTGCCAGCTCATGTCCAGAACAAGGTGGGCGTACCTTGTGTGAAGAGGACTTCAGTCTCCTTTCCCCAGTGTAAATGTATATTGGCTAGTGGGAGCTAAGGACTCATGGGACAGAGAGAGGGAAGTACTGCACACACCGCTCTGGGACTCCTTTTACTGTGGGTATCCAGCAAGCTGAGCCTTGTCCCTGCCTCTCGCAAACAGCTGCCAGCTTCTTCATGAAGTGACAGACACATGGAGATTACTGTGGTCCTTCTGGGCTTATATTGCTTAGATAAATCCCCATTCTTTGGCTTTGCAGACAAGAAGCCCTAGCACATTACGTAGCCAATGTCTAAACAACCAGCAGTTCTGTACATTGCTCTGCTTAGAAGAGATTTACCATGTTCTGTGCTTACAGTTTGTCCTTTCTTTGTTGTATCTATTGAGCCTTAGGTTGTAAACTTTTCAATGTAAAGGACCTATTAGTTGTTTGCTATACTTCACAACTATATAGACTAGCAGCGCTGTGTAGTCATATTCCTTCTGCGTTTTATACTTGGAAACATTATTTTGTGTAGAAATTAGTCTAAGATATATAGTTATTTTGTCTGTACTTCCCCTGTGGACATCTATTCCAGACTTAAGCTGCTTTTTTCAGATTTCAGCCAACTTTTGGATTAAATTCTGAATTTCTGTTTCAGTAGATTTCTAAGTGTACCCAGTCTTCCAGTTGTACCACCTTGGATGCTGGGGAATTTTCAAACACTGTCTTCTCTGTTGAAAATATTGCATTGTCTGAGTCTTCACTTCAAAATATTATCATGCAACTCTTTAAAATATTTTTTATGATTTTGAAATCTTTCAAGAATTTCAGTTAGAAATATTTGACAGACATCTCCTGCTACATTTTATTTCCACGGCATAAAACAATTAATTAAGCCTAAAGACTTAAGTATAGAACAGCAATAAAAAGAAGTGTGAACTACTTTCTTAAGCCTCAGAGCCCCATACGCCTTTCCTAATGAGTCTGTTTGTCCTGAAAAGAGAAAAAAGAGTTCTTAAAAAGAACAGCAAAAATACTAGGCCCACAGAGGATGTATGGAGTGTTTTGACAAAGTAACTTGAGTGCAGCACCACATCATTAAACTCAGCAAAGTGGTGAAGGGAAGGTTTGCTACAATCCATAGCCTGAAGTGAGGTCACCAACTTAACTGACTTCATGACAACAAAAGATCCTAGATTGATGAGAAAGTGTCCTCTGATAGAGGTCAGCATTCCTCTGCCTAAACGGGTCTTTCAGGCTTGTGGAGGAAAAAATGTGTTAGCTTGACTTGCTTGGACATATCACACAATAGCATGTGACCATCAGCACTGTGAAACCTTTTGTGGGTTATAAAATGATTAACTGACCATTCAAATTCTAGAAATGTTGCATGTGTAGCAGCAATCAGCTCCTCAGAGGGGAGGCAGCAGAGTGTGAAACCTGAATTCAAGCAACAGGGAGGTTGAAAAAATAATTAAAATTAGAAATAAGTTGGAGCTGCTAGAAATTATATCCGAGGTTTGCAGTATAACAATAATATCTGTATTTATGTAGACACGTGTGCATGCACTTGTGTGTAATGACTATGACAGTTTCCAACAGAAAGAGAAAAAAGATTGACCAAAAGTGTTCACCAGCTATTATAATTTTCCATAGTGAACTGTTTTTAAACATTCTCTAAGGACTTCTGGTCATAAATATTTCTAAAGAGTATGCACTTCATTCATGCCAATCAATACCATAAAGCAACACTACAGCTAAGTTAGCAAAGTAGAGAGCTCTTACTTATTGACTAAACCCTGACAATTCTTGTATCTAAGGCTCCAGTTCTGCAGCTTATATGGTAATAGTATTCCTAGTTTCAGAAGGTGTGCATCCTGATATTGTATTTTTATATAGAAGATTAAATGTTTTATAGCTTTTTTGCCTATTGAGGAAACTCTTTTATCTTGGGGAAAAAAACCATCCTCCTATGAATTTCCTTTAACTTTACAGGAGACTGCCATTCTCAGAACTGGGATCTCTCTTGGACATTTCAAAGGACTACACACAGGACCTACTTTCTTCTCAAGGGACCTAAAATACTGTGTTTTGACTTTTAAGTCAGCCCTAGTATACGGATGTGGACTTCAGGTAGAATGAGCAATGCAAAGAACTTGCTTGGACTTGGCGTCTCCTTGTATTTTTGGGGACTGATGGACCTTACTACAACTGTGCTGTCAGGAAGTGCCAGGCCCCTCACTGAGGGGCAAGAAGACAACCTGTCGGACAAGCTGCATCAGCGTATGAAGCGGAGCTGGGTGTGGAACCAGTTCTTTGTTCTGGAGGAGTACACGGGAACTGACCCTCTCTACGTCGGGAAGGTAAGACCCGCACCAGGAGGATGTCTGGCAGAGTGTATACATCCGTGTATCTGCAGACTGTGGTGAAACACGGGACGTTTCCCTCAGTGCCTTTACCTTCCTTCTGGCAGTGAATTTATCCACGTTAATTTCACTTCTGCTCCCAAGAGCTTTTGACCAGTGTCACTTTCGTTTGGGAAGAAATTCTGTTTCAAGGGGCTGTCAATATATTTGCCTATTTCAAAGAGATCTGCTGCACCAATCATCATCTGTAATTGAAGTAGTGTTAGAAATCTGCAGTGATCTTTCCAGGGACTCCTACAATGTCAAGGCAAAGCAAGGTTATATTGACATACGAGGATTAGGAAAGAAAGGAAGAGTTTGTGATCATGCTTCTGTCTGTGATCAAGTCAGCTGGAAGCTGAAATTCACAATCAAATTAAATAGCCAGTTTCTCTTGAAAACTGACAGTTCAGTTTTTGTTTTCTGCAAATCTCTAGGGTCAGAGTATCTCCTTGCTTACCACAGCTTGACCGCAAGTCTGTGGACTACAGAGAAGTTGCTCCAGATCTAGAAGGGTAGAAGGACAGCTCATTAAATCTAACCATGAAGGGTCCTATTTTTGGACCCCTTATACGCCAAGAACCTACACATCAGTACAGATAAGTGTAAAATGGATCCCTAAGCTCACCCCATCTACTTGGTAGTATTTTGCATTCACTTTTCTATAGCTCCTTGAGGAACAAGCTGATGGAAATCAGACCACTGATGTCTGCCATCACAATCTGCCTCACTATAACCATCCTCCTTTTTCTGTTTTCTGACTGGTTTTGAAGACTCTAAATTCTTTAAAGTATTGACCCTGTTATTCAAAGGGTTATGGTCAGCATCAGGTTTGCTTCTAGTCTACACCAAGGTGACAAATCTGGAAAAAGTGGGGAGGCAGAAAGTTAGTGTGCTTAAGTGTTTGAACAATACAATTAAGATTTTACATGCCTAGAATATCAGATACCGGTATGATGAGTGCAGACAACATGTAAGTAGATATGAAAAATTAAGAACTAAGAAAGGATGTCAGAAAACAATTCCTTCAGATTTCATTGCTTATTTTTACATGATCAAGGCTCCTTCTTTCCTTCCAAGCTATCCATCTGCAGAAAGAAAAGAAAAAAAAAAGAAACACATATCCAGAGGCCCATATTGGACTTGTATTTATTATTCTGCAGCCCCATAGAGCTACACTGTGCCCTCAGTCACACCAGTATAAATCCAAATGAATCCATGGGCTTCAAAAGACCTCCTCCTGATTTATCCCTGTGTGACTGACAGCAAGATGTGCTCTCCTTCCTCCCACAGCAATGGCATTACTAGTGATTGCCGCCAAATGAGACCTCATTAGTCTTCATTTATCTCTGCACCTAGCTTTTCAGCTCTTGATATCTCTATTGATTAGCAAAATTAATACTTGGTTTCATGCAATTCCCAGCTTTGGAACAAGGGCCAGATATATTATTTCACATACTCGGGTTTTATCTGAAATGACTCCAGACTTGCACTGGGAGCTGAATTTCAGCTCAAACAAGTACTGGAAGAAATGGACTCATCTTTGGTTTAGACTTGATTGTGTCATTAAGAGTACAAAAACTTGGTGCAGTCAGCAGTGCTCTTGAGCTTGCTGTGTTAGCATAGGGGGGGCACAAGGGCTAATTAGCTCCCACGGTTAACAGGGCCAATTAGCCCCATGCACTGCTGAGCTGACATGGCTGGATCACTCCTGAAGGCCTCCTAGCTCTGCACTGCTCCAGGTAGACCAGACACCAGGGAACTCTATTGCCAAAAGGGGCCTCTGGGGGTCAAACATTTTATCTTCTCCCATCCCTGACCTGGGTGCAGAGCAGTCAGCCAAGCAGTGGGATGAACGCAGTGGGGGCTGCCCTGAGGGAAAGGCTTCTCCTCGTCTCATACAGCCAAAGGCACAGGCTCTCGGAAGAAGCTGCAGCCCACCACGATTCATCGCCCCACCTGCGTTCGTGCTGCCTGTGTCTTAGGGATCCTTAGCAAAGGGGTCAGCAGGGAATAGACTGTGGGCTGAATTAATTGTTCTGGCAGGCCAGACATTTTTCAGCCCAAGTCACCCCAGGCTGACTCAGAAATAGCTCTGGTAGGGCTTGCGCAGAGCTCGGTGGAGGTGCAGAAGGACTCGCAGCCTACTGCTCGCTGCTAGCACCAGCCCTCCAAAGAGCCCTCGGTCCCATGCCTGGCCAGGCAGAGCCTTTTCTAACTGATACCACCAACGACACCCTGAAACATCCTGCTAGCCGTCTGCTTTTATCCGTCTGGTCTCTCCAAGCCCGTATCAGAAGGAGAAAGAGCACACCGCGTAGATCCAGTTGTATTTACTTTATACTCTAAAGGCTTCCCATAAGAAAGGGGCTTTTCTGATGCTCTGGTACAGCTGTTCATGGCTAGCTATGTATGACTGGAGCAACCGAAAAAGCACCTTGACTTGAACCACGGGTCCAAGCTTGCCTAATATGATTTTCAAGGCTGCTATGAAAAATGTACTTTCCTACGTAACTGTAAGGCAAGGGGCAAAATATCTTCTAGACAGGGAAATGAAAAGAAACTTCCTGAGGTGAAGTCAGTACAATTTTTGCTTTTCTCCAGCGCTCATGATCCTAATTTAAAGTATTTTGGCTTCAGAGGGTTCCTGGTCCTGTCACAGATAAATATGAGGCTTCAGCTTTCCTAGAGGTAGCCATTATTGGCTAATACGCTGAACTAGGGAAACCAAAGCCCCCGTGTTTGCTGCAGCAGGTATTTTCCACATTCATCCAGCAGCCTAAACTGTGTCAGTAATTGAACTGGGAACAGACTTCACCACTTTGCCGTGTCGGAGACTCCCTAACCCTGTTTTGAAGGAAAGAGGCATTTGAGCCACAGCAGCTGAATGAGTGAATAAAATTCATCCTTTCTACGGACTATCACTGCAGATCAACTAAACACACTCACACATCCTCACAAAAATCCCCTGCAGGTCCTACCTCCCTGGAAGCAGAGAAAGGAGAGCATGTCGAGGACGGAGTCACAGCCCGGTTAGCGGAGCTGTGCGAGTCCTTCCCTGAGATGCCCCCGGCAGCACCACTCTCTTCCACGTGCCCTTTGCCGGAAAGGTGTCGTTCGGGTGCAGATAAAGCCTCCTTAATCTTTTGTACTATCCTCATCAAAACAAGCAACCCAGGTTGTCACAGTTAACAGTTTCTCAGGAGGTATCGGCTTCATTCCTCCCATAGTCCATGCTTTAATATGGAGGAGAAAGCACAAATTAATTGCTTCTACTTCTGTGTCAGCCACGTGGCAGCCCAATTTATTGCACCACCCATAAAACAAAGCCAACTGAAATCTGGATCACCTTTCCAACACAGTGACTTCTACATACACCCCAAACGGCAGCATCCTGATACTGGGTTTGTCATTGTAATGGTGTGAGCTTCAGTCCCCTCAGACACCAAATTCTTTCAGATTTATTGCAGTCTGGAAGTATTAAGTCTTTTATGCTCTTTTTTGCTTTGTCTAGAAAGAGCAGGTTATACAAGAAGCGGCAAAAGTGCTGCTAGCATTTCTTACTGCCTAGTCTTGGTTGAGACCCAATGCTTTTAACAAATCACAGTTAGACAGAGATCCTCTTGTATTCCCAAATTCTTATTAACGTGCCATGTTCATTCCTTGTTTGCTCCCTACACAACTGCATTCATTCCAAATAGGGCTTCGGAGAGAAGGTGTAATTTAACCCATGAGTTTGATTCCGTATCTTCTTCTAAGTCTTTTGAACTTTCCAGAACACCTTCTGCTATTTTAAAAGATGCTTTCTTTTTTCTCTTTTTCTTTTTCTTCTTATTTTTTCTTTTTCATTTTCAATTTCCTTTGCCTTTGCCTCTTTTATAATTTTTTTCCTTTGTCTTTTTTTTGACTTTGAATTTGACTTTGACTTCTTCTTTCTTTTTCTTTCCTTTTTCCTATTTAATGAAGACTTGTTGATGTTCCAAAACACATTTGCTTCCATCAGGCCCAGTTCTAATTCCCTAAACAGGTCTAACATCTGTATCTGTCTCAGCAGCTGCATTCTCTCACTGATGCACTGATGCACTAAAACAAATGCCCAAGATGTAGCTTAGTGGTTCTGAACCAATTCAAAAAGCTATAATAGTGTCCTCCTTCTGGAAGCATCCTGTTTACTAGCTCCTACAGTGATAATCTCTGAGTTATGGGTGTTTAGGGTAAATAATGACAACCACTGTCTTTTTTTAAATTAATCACAAGATGGTGTTTCCTGAAGATATGCCAGTTTGCAGTCCTGCTGCCTGCATGTGAATTAATACACATGGCAGTCATCTAAATTTAACTGTTTGCCACTGCCAAATTTTTCTGGGCTTGTTCTTCCTCCATTTAGCTGACACATCACCTGAGAGCTGCCAGCGTTCCTCAGAAGGACTGATGTCTCTCAGATGCAGTAGCCACTGCAGAGACCAGGGGCAAAGCGATGAAAGGAAATACCAATGACCTGACACGGCAGTTGTCACAACCTGCCACAACCTGCACCTTGAGCTCTTGCAGCCACTTTGCAGTGCTGCCGCAGCAGATGGATACCTGCCATTACCACTCATTGTCCCAGCAGTCATTAAGAGTCGAGGGGCCACCTACAGACAGACCTGTCTGCAGGGTGGGATGTGCCATAGAAAACCGTATAGAACCCACCTCAGCTGAAATGAGTCTTACCCTAAAATCAGGAGTAGGCCCAAGTTTTGTGTAGTCATGTGCTGCACTCTGAGAGGCTAGTAAGGAAAACAGCCTCCAGAGAATACGCATCTTCCAACCAGACCCTTCATGGGGGGAAATGGTCTTTCAGCTCCCACGTCGATGGGACCATATGCCCTAAAACAGCTGAAGAGCTGGTCCACTAGCATTAGAAATGTTTAGGTCAGATAAGCCAATTTGTCCACACCCCTATAAAACTTTTTCTTATGTGATAAGTTATTGTATAGTTTTCAGTGTGTTTTTAAATAGCTCAGAGATGAGATTTCTTCTTTCTTTCTTCAGAGAATAGCCTGTAATCAAATGCATCAAGTTTGACTTCTGCTTTTCCATACAAATTATCTATTTCTATTTGGATTCTTTCTTCAAATCCTATCAATCCTGCATTAATATATTCAGTTTATTATTCCAAGATTTTTCTCTCCAGTACAAATATTTACCTATGTTTGGCCCCATCCTCCACAATTATTCCCATATGTCCTTTGAGCTCACCAAAGCATTAAACACACACTTAATTCTGACCATAGTTCTTGAGATAATTAGCTCATACATGCATTTTAATATGTGCTTAACTGAATCCAGCCCACTTCGACCACTTTTTTTTATTATTTATCTGTTCTTTATTCATCTCTCAAAATGATAATCACACTGGGAAAATGGTATTCACACCTGAGCCATTCTTGAAAATCCCATTTTGATTATTACACCTCAAGTCTATTGCCTTCCTGTCTTTTGGGACTGAACCAATACCATCTCTGGGCATCAGTCTTTATGCTCTGTTCCTCAAGAGCATGGAAGTATGAGCATACTGTTCAGCATCTTCATAGTGTGAGTGAAATTAAGTGATTTGTTTGTCTTTTGGTAGTCCTTCCAGTATTTCATGGGAACCAGGTGTTTAACAGAATGGTAGTCCCCAGGATGATTTGTTTCTCTGTTTTAGATGATAATTAGCACTGCATTTACTTTTCTTCTGTTCTGCTGCATTCACAGCTATCTGTGGCTGCTCAGAACTAATTAGCAGTCATGCAATAAATCCGTTTGCTAATTCCCGAGAAAATCTGGGATGCCTCTCATCTCTATAGCCTGCCATGGACACAATCAAATGTTCCTCGCTGCTTACCTTACCTACTGTTCAACAACAATTCTTTCCTGAAGATGTAAGGACCCAGCGTACTTTTTACCGCTAAAATTTTCATGGGAAAAAAAATGAAAATATTTCTGAATTGCAACAGTTACTGAGTAGCTCTCCCATCCTGCTTTTCCCTTGATCCCAAACAGATTTGCCTTATCTGCGCCGACATTATGCCACCCCTGGAATATCTGACTCCTCTTAAGCCATGTGAGCAAGCACAGTCTGCGGCTTTGCTGACCTCACCTTATCCCAAGCCTGGCAGTGAGTCCTTCTCAAAGGCCATTGCAACCAGGCAAAAGATAATTATTTTGTTGAGTGAGATTTCAAAAAGGCACACAGCCTGTTCCTGTTTGGGTGTCTCTGCCTTTTCTTCTGGCACAGCTGTGGGTGCAGAAATGGGAAGACAGGAGAGGGTTTTTAATCGCACCTCTGTGATACAGACTTTGCTGAGCATGTGCCTCTTTCAGCATAACAAGTTCATTAAAACCAGCTTGAGAGTCCCAACAGTGAGACCAAAATGCTCAGGATGCTCACGTGCTTAGTCTTTCCCAGCAGTTGCGTGCCCAGCTCGTGGTCTAATTGAATCCTGTTCCTTTCCGCAGCTCCACTCTGACATGGACAGGGGCGATGGTTCGATCAAATACATCCTCTCAGGAGAGGGAGCTGGCATTGTGTTTACAATTGATGATACCACAGGTGACATTCATGCCATCCAGCGGCTGGACAGGGAAGAAAGGTCGCAGTATACCCTGAGGGCGCAGGCTCTGGACAGGCGAACGGGCCGGCCGATGGAACCGGAGTCGGAGTTCATCATCAAGATCCAAGACATCAATGACAATGAACCCAAGTTCCTGGATGGACCTTACATAGCCTCTGTTCCAGAAATGTCACCTGTGGGTAAGGCAGATTTTGTGGAGTCTCTTCCCCCTGTAAGCAAATTAGAGATGGTCACTAAAACATAAATTCCCTGGCTCCTTGGACTCAGCTTTTGCCTCTTGCGCAGGAGCTGCAGGGCAGGAGAGCTTTCCCCGGGGTGCCTGACTGCCGCAGAAGAGGGACAGCAGGCTTCACACCACCGTCAGCTGGGCCCTCTGAAAGAAAACATGCCAAGGGAAGCAGGAGAGCTGAAAAAAAGGTGTCATTTGAACATGCCATCCTCAGACAACTTGTAGTAACGTAGTGCCCCTTCTCCCCTGCCGTCAGATGGTAGCAACAGTAATGACCATTAGACATCCATTACCATCTAGAAAATAACATAATTTTAGGAACCTATTCTAGTTCGTACTGAGAGCTGAAATACCGTCCAGGAGCCCTTGAAATCATGGAGACATGACATCAGTTATTAGCAGCTTTGCCCCTTCTAATCCATGTAAGCCTGCACTAAACGCAGTTCAGTGGATCCCAAAGTTCTGGTACTGTTTGCTCTCCACTTTTAGAGAGTGGGATCAAAAACAGTCCTGTTATTGCAATGCAGCCAGAAGACAAACAGTAGCCTTCCTACCTACACAAGTCAGGAGAAACCACTTCCATATAAGAAATCCAACAGTCACATAAAATACTGTTTTTCTGGACTTTTTTCTTTCTTTTGGAGATGCTTATTGCTTTTTGGCTCTGTGACGTTATTACAGAGATAATACCATATAAATCACTGAAGTTACAGTTATGCTTCTACTTCTCATTCTTCAATGTTATGTTGACATAAAGTTAGAGACAAGCATCAAATACAAAAGTTCCATTCAGAAATAATGTTTCTTAATGGTAACAGCTAGCTTGAATTTGGATTTATTTTCCAGTGCGTATCTAGTAACACTGGATTTGTTTCTAACACAAAACATTATGTAGAAGGCTAGATACATTCATAAAGGCATTGTCTGACATTTTAAGGAGTCAAAACTCACATATATTTCAGACAGTTATGCCTTACCTTCTCCTTGTTCTTGATAAATTACATCACCTGCAAGCCATTATTAGCTTCAGAGGAAGCAGACCTTGAAAACCAATTGAAGAAAAGAAATATATATGCATCTATGTGGGTTCCAACAGGCACTTCAGCAGGGTATAATCTCTAGGCCATGCAATGTAAACTGCAGTCCCACAGAGAGATTATCTCAGAGATACATCCCTTCACGCTCACTATTTGTGTACAATTTCCATCTCTTAGTCAACGTACAGCATCCATGGGCCCGCTGCAGGAGTTTGTGATTTATGTCAGCATAGCTATAGATCTTATTTGAGCTGCCTTTAAATAACATTTAAAATCAAGAAAAGGATTTCTTCAAAAAAGAAAGAAGCAAGCAGTATATAACTACCAGCTCTCTGCAAACCATAGCAAAGTGCTGTTAGATCGGCAATCCTGTAACTGTGGTCCATAGAGTACTTGCTCTTTTATATCTTCTTATAGACGCATGAAGAATTTATGCCTATTAATTCCTTTAGTGCTAATGAGACAAGGATGAGCAGTAAGTACAAGCACTATGAGCACCAAATGAAGAAGTCTGGTGTGGGAAAGCTCTTGTTAGGCATTTCGATTTATTTTGAACTGTGTACTTTTCATGCTAGCTCTTTATCCCACAAGGTCTTACCTGATGGGTTTTTTTGTCAGGCACCTCTGTTATCCAGGTGACAGCGACAGATGCTGATGACCCAACCTATGGGAACAGCGCAAGAGTAGTGTACAGTATTCTCCAAGGACAACCATATTTCTCTGTGGACTCTCGGACAGGTATGTTATTTCATCAGGGAATGAGGCAGTGTGAAAACGGAAGGAAAAAGTTTCAAGCAGAAAGAAAAGGCAGTGCATCGTGACTGTGGTCAGAGAAACGTATTTCTGTGGCTTGGAGCCAAGACAAAAGAGCGCTGTGTGAGGGTTAAAGCAAGGCTGTGGTAATAAGCTCCAGAAGAAGGACGTGCTTTCTGCAGTGATATACTCATGTGAATGACGACATTCTGCAGCTCGGGAGCTGGGTGGGTTTGGTGCTGTAAAGATTCTTGTTGGCTTCTATCATTGCAGCAATGTCTTCAGCAGATCTAATCGGTAACAAGGCTTAGTGGAAAAAAAGCAATCTATGAACCAACCAGAACTGGAAAGTGCAGGCTAAAGGATGCAGTTATCTGGAGCAGTTTTACCTAAGGGTGTTCTTGTTAATAACCTTAAATTTATCTATAGGACACTCTCTCTGTTTTGCTTGCTTTCTCTCTCTCTTTTTCTGTGTATATCCAAGGTTTATATCCAAAAGAGGAATCTGACAGGTTTTGACAGTTTCTAAAGGGCATCTGTAGTGCTAAGGTCAGAAATTCATGAGATGATAGTCACTGCTGAGCCCTAGGGACAAAATAGAAAAAACACTGCATAATCCACTTCTGAAAGTTAGCAGTTTATGGAGTAGGTGCTCTAGCCAAAGACAAACTTGTATGTGACATGTTATCTCCTCGGCTCTTTACAATATAAATAAAACAGTAATGTTCATTTTGTACTCGGGTTATCAGCCACAGACAAAAAAGGGCATAATCATAGATTTGCTAACTACTGAATGCTTTCTAAGAAAGCAAAGCAGCAATATTCAGGGTCAGATCCGGTACAGATTTAACCGCTAGTGTGCAACTTAGACAGAAGATATGCCCTTAAGACCAAATTAATGTACTTGATTGGTATTTAACCCAGAAATGGTCTTTTCCTCCACTTATTAATTTCCCAGTCACTTAGACCTGCATCTCTGGACATGTCCAGAGCTGCCTCAGCCTTTGCAAGTGGGCAGCAGGGCACCCATTTAGGCTAAGCGCAGCTGTGAGCCAGAAACCGTTTCCCCATTACGGGCACAGGACTCCAATGGCCTCCCCAGTGCAAACCCACCTGCAGGATCTGGTGACCCACAAAACACAGCTCTCACTTTCTTCTAAAACAGAGCTAGAGCATAAATGATCGCCAGCTCCTTCATATTGATGGGTGGTGATTAAAGCACCCAATAGTGGGCAACCCATTTCAATACATTCCTCTGCTAGAAGCATTTGGGCTCCTTATCCTTCACCTCCCGACACAACCTCTTGGTTCCAGAAGCGTGCTCCTGTTCCTGTTCTGTCACTGGCCTCACAGGTGTTGAACGAATGTATATGTGAAGGCACAACTTCAAAGGAAAGCTGAGAGCCTCCTCCTCCCTTTTTCCAGAATACTTTTACAGCCTGTCCGTGATCGTATTCCCCTAGAAGGTAAAAAACATGGCTTTACATCCCCTCCCCTCGGGTGGAGTAGGCAAAGGCCCCTGAGTCCCCCACTTCCCAAGGAACCATCTGGCTGTTACAGAAAAGAAAGGACATCACCTCTGCTCTTTACTACTTTTTTTAAGAGAGCAAACCTCAACCAGTTTGGTGAAAGAAATGGTACCAGCACCTGTATTTTGGAAGATCTGAGGATCTGAGCCTTTCCCATAGCCCTAAGGAGTGTTTTAAGATTCATCACCATCCTCAGCATTTCCTTGCTGACCAGTTGCGTGCAGCAGCATCGGAGGCTCCTTGCTCAGCATGGCTGCTCCTCTGGGTCCCATTTGGAGGAGCATGAACCCCGACCTGGCTCTGAGTCCTGATGTCTTGGACTGGCCCTCCTCTAGGGACCAGAGGCCCCAAACATAGGCGAGGCAGAGCCTGGCTTTTAGGCACTGATGTCTTTTTTTAGATCTAGCCTGTTCTGTATTAAGGACAAGCCAAGAGTGGAAGTTCCCTACAAAGTATTCATATATGGAGAAAATATTTCCCAAAACGCTGAGCATTTTCATATCTTATTTATATCCATGGGAGTTGAGGAGCTACAGCACTTCATGGGATTCACTCAGCTTTGCAGGATGAGACTCTTAAGGACTGCAACATTAAAATAGCGCACTGTGAATTGTTCAGTACTGGTCACTATTTCTTCCCTTCTACATATAGTGATAATTGCCAATGCGGTATCTTTTTACTGCTTTTTTATTAAACCCATACATTGTCTTTCTGCTAAAAATAAAGACTAAATGCAGATCACTCAAGTTAATAGTGTCCTGATGTGCAAGTACTGCATGTCACGTCATGTGACTGGCATAGTGCCTGGGGCTGACACTTATTTGCCCCCACACAGGAGGGCACCCCAAATGTGTCACAGCCCATGTCTAGCAAGGGCCGTTAGTGCCCTAGAAAGTGTCCCCTGCCAGGACATCCCCTGGGCTGCATCACCAGCCACTGCTTCTCTCCTGCTCGGGGACCCTCCTGCGGCTGAGCAGCCGCACCGGGCAGGCGTGTTGCAAAGGAGCCAGCTACCGGCACACTGTGGGCAAGGAGGTGCTGGCGGCGGGAGGAATGGGTGGCACTGGGAGCACTGGAGGTTTGACAGCTCTGAACGTAGGCTTATGCGCCTCCGTCCTGGCAGACTGTTGTGGTTTAGCCCCAGTCGGCAACTAAGCACCACCCAGCCACTCGCTCACTCCCCCCCGGTGGGATGGGGGAGAGAATCAGAAGAGTAGAAGTGAGAAAACTCGAGGGTTGAGATAAAGACAGTTTAATAGGTAAAGCAAAAGCCTTGCACGCAAGCAAAGCAAAGCAAGGAATTCATTCACTCCTTCCCATGGGCAGGCAGGTGTTCAGCCATCTCCAGGAAAGCAGGGCTCCATCAGCGTAACGGTTACTTGGGAAGACAAACGCCATCACTCCGAATGTCCCCCCCTTCCTTCTTCTCCCCCAGCTTTATATGCTGAGCATGACATCATATGGTATGGAATAGCCCTTTGGCCAGTTTGGATCAACTATCCTGGCTGTGTCCCCTCCCAGCTTCTTCTGCACCTGGCAGAGCATGGGGAGCTGAAAAGTCCTTGACTAGTGCAGCAACAACTAAAACATCCCAGTATTATCAACGCTGTTTCAGCACAAATCCAAAACATAGCCCCATACCAGCCACTGTAAAGAAAATTAACTCTGTCTCAGCTGAAACCAGACACAGACGGACACGGGCAAGGCAGGGTTCAGTGGGGGCAGCCGGGTGAAAAGGAAAGGAGCGCGTTCACCAGCAGGCCCGGCGCCAAGGGGGAGCAAAGAGGAGCACGCAAACCCTGCGGCAGGCACCCGACAAGCGGGGTGAGCCGAGGCCAGAACGGCAGGCAGCGGCCGTGGACGCGGGCCGCGGGAGCGAGCAGCAGCGCCCGGCAGCGCGGCAGCCCCGGCGGCCGGGGCCGCTTCCCCAGCCGGCACCGGCAGCGCTGCCCGGGCCGGCTGCCCGCAGCCGCCGTGAGAGAAGCGTTGCTGCCACCTCCCGTCCTCTCGCAGAAGTGTTACCCCGCGGGAACGGGACGGCCCTGCAGGGCGGGGGGAGCAGGGCGGCCATCCCCCGCCGCCCCCGCCCGGGGCGGGAGCAAGCTGCCCGGACTGCCCGGATTTGGTTATGTCCCCAGATTCTGCTCTGCTAGCCCCCGCCCTGGGCCCCGAAGGACGCGAGCAAAGCCCGCGGGCTTCTGTCAGGTTGCCTCCAGGACTGCGGAGTAGGGACACTCCGCAAAACTCGTCCTGATGTGTCTTTTACCTAGCCGCATCACTTCCACCTTTTCTGCCGACATCGTTATCCTGAGCAGGGCCTGAATTCAGCGCAGCGCACTCTGTTCCCGAACTATTTTTCCAGCTCTCTTGGAAGGCAACATTTTAATTGTGAACAGACAGCCTGCCCCGCAGCTGATGCGTTTTAACTGGGCTGCTTGAAAATTCACACCTTCTGTTAACCTAGATTTAATGTGGGTGAGGTTTACTCTGCCAGGAAAGGTGAGACTGAATGCGGAGTCTGGTCTCATTTGACGTAGGGAGTGCGCTGCAGGAGCAAGAGCACCCCACCTTGTTTGTGTACTCCTTAACTGCCATTTCTTTTGTTCCCAAAACCCCTTTCCCCCCTCAATCTCAGGCTTAATTAGAACAGCTCTAATGAACATGGACCGAGAAGCAAAAGAATATTACGAAGTGATTATCCAGGCCAAGGATATGGGTGGACAGCTGGGAGGATTAGCTGGAACAACCACAGTCAACATCACCCTCTCTGATGTCAATGACAATCCACCCAGATTTCCACAGAGTGAGTACCCGCTGCGTCAGGACGGGCAAAAAGGGGTGGCCGAGTTACAGGGCTGCTGTTTGCTCTCATTACAGCCATTTTCAAACTCAGGGTAGTGACAATTAGAGATGGGCAGAATTTCGGACCGAAGCAGGAACTTTCCTTCAGAAAAATGTCAAAATGGAGCATTCGCCAGCTTGTCTTTCAGAAGAGGTTTCTGACCTCCAAAATCATCAAAACCAACACTTTCTTTAAAGGGTGGAAAATTAATTTACGGAAAAAGGAAAGAAGGAGATCTTTTGTGTTCCTAGAGTGCTCGTGGCCATTGCCTTTGGCTGCGAATTGCTGCCCTGATTCTCTTTTCATCCTGTCTCCAAAAGGATGTCTGTCAAATCAGGGACATGTGGAGGTGCTGGAAGTTGAAAGATAATTCATTCAACACTCCAGCCAGGCCGCTGCAGGGGAGCGTCTGGTAGCTGTGCTGCCAGTGTAGAGTGTGTTGACTTACAGGCTGCTCTCCGGTAAAGGTTCGTCTAAACATTGGCAATACACTGTTAAACCCTAAGATATGTAACAACCATCGTTAACGCAATGCAAAAATAGGTAACTCCACTCTTATTAGAAACGTTACCTCGCCTTTACAGAAGTGAATCTCAAAGCAAGATTTGCAATATTTTGCTCTTCCTTTTTAAAATTATTTTAGATCAAATTTACCTACGTAACTCTATATTACTGTTAACAATTTGAAAGAAGCTTTTCAGGTTTGATTGAACTACATCTTTCAAGGAACCTGGTTTGGTTTTTTTTTTCTTTTTTTAAAGAAAGCTGATTCTTTTGGTGGTGTAGATCAGACTCAAGCCATTTTAGTTTTGCCATTTTTCTCATCTAGCTGAGAAATGAAAACTCCTGCACTTCTTTTTGGTGCTATTCTTCTTCTCCATCTGTTTCTGCGTGTTGCACTGCTAAATCAAAGCATTCCACTAAGATCAGCAAGAAGCATCAACTTCCACTTTTCTTCTTCTGTCAGAGCAACTCCTTGAATGCACCATTGCCAATCCTGTTTTGAAAGTGGCATGAATTGTAACTGTTTGATATCAAACCCTTGATTAAGAAAAATGAGAATAGATCAAACCCCATCCTTGGCGTTATTCTGCCTTGTAAAGTCCAATAATTGGTGGTGTTAACAGAGAGAGTGCAGCAAGGAAGGTTTGAACATAAAGGATAATGGCAGAGAAGTACTTTAGATACAACATTTATATTTTTAAAACACATTTTTAAAACAGTTGCTAAGCAAATTAGTGATGCACCAAATGTGCTCAAGACAGGGTTTGTAGGGAGGGGTACTATATTTTAATAGTGTAACTGGTAAATTTGGAAGAAACAGGCGAGCTTCTGAGCTCTCAAAGCCTTGTTCAAGGTGGAAAAGAAGTTTATATGGACTTGAGAAAGGATTTGTGGTGCTCAAAACTTGTGTGTTTATTCCCGCTCTACAAGCTGATCTAATAAAAAGATGCTTGTCCTGTTAAATCTGTTTCGTATCCTGCTTTATATCGTGGCTGCAACAGCACTGGTGTTAATTGCCCTATTTTTCTAGTTGAAGTTCCCATTTTCAGGTATATTGCTGTTTTGAAAAGAACTGTTGAACAAACCTGTTGATATGATAAACACTTAAATAAAACTTTCCCAAGCAATTCAGTCTGGCTGTGGCTTTGTAAAGGAAATCACACCGCTGTTGCAGCTTTGGGAAAGGTACTAGAGACTCCCCGCAGGCTATGCAGTATTGTGGCCTGCCCTGATCTACTCTTTGCATTGCTGTGCAGTTTTCGGTTCTGTTTCACAGCTTGTTTTTTGCTCCCCTCTCCCTCTCCGCTCCTTGTGCCAGAGCATTATCAGATGAGTGTGCTGGAGTCCGCTCCCGTCAGCTCCACTGTGGGCCGCGTGGTTGCTAAAGACCTGGATGAAGGCATTAATGCGGAGATGAAATACAGCCTTGTGGATGGAGATGGACTGGATGTCTTTGATATTAATACTGATCCTAATTACCAAGTTGGCATCATAACTGTGAGAAAGGTAGTAAAGTTTCCTTTTTATAGTAATTTATATGGCTAACAGTCCTGGTTACATTTTATGTGTGCAATAATCCCTTATGCCTGTAGTAACTTGGTTCCCGTTACATGACAGTAGCCCCTTTCCTGCTATAAAACACAATTTCTTTAACATTCATTGCTAAAATATGAAAGCAGGCTGCGTTCATAGGAGCAACCTTTAAAAAGTGGGGACAGCATTAACATAAACATGTCTTTTCCCACCGAAGGAATGTTCTGATTCACTATTTATCTATTTAAATATTCTCTGTAGCTTAATTATCCTACAATGCAAGAAATTAGATCAATATTTGCATTTGTACTGTACACATTTTTCACTCCGGTGTCCCACAAACAATAATAAAGCATGCCTTAGAATTATTTATAAACCAATAAAACCCGGGCAGGTTTTTTTTTTAATTGCTGCTTGAAGATCCATAAATGCTAATTAGGAAACTAGAAGAAGCTGTCTCTAAAATGGCAGCTGTGAAACTGCTAGTACTCTGTACCGCAGGCTATGCAGAAAGGAACAGAGTATTTTGCTTAGACTCCCTGCTACAGGATATTTATTCTACAATCTTACATAAATGCTAGAAGTTCAACTCTGTTTCTAGGTTATGAAATTGTAACCGTATTTCTGCCTAAGCATATCTAGTGTACTAATAAGGAAGTATAGTCTCCATTAAATAGCCTGGGACTAAATTGTGCACTAAAATGGAAAAACACATGGGAGAGATTTGACCCTGCAAGCCTACAGCAAAGCATTTAAGCAGGTATTTATGGTCACCTTTGTCCAACTCTTGTTTATGCACACTAGTCCCTGAAGTTAAGCATGTGCTTAAAGTGCTTTGCTGGAATGAAATAGATGTTGAATGCAAACTCTAATGTAACTTTTCACTCATTTATTGATGAAAGAAAATAGTTTCTTTGGAGTAAATATGTCAATAAGCTTCTTGACTTTTGCTATTATGAATACAGTTTTACTAGATGTTCACGTATGTCAGGAGGAGGAGCTACAAAAATTTATGGCATCAATCATACCAGATATGTACTGGCCTCAGGTACATACTGCTCAATCCATCTACTGTACATAAATGTTTGTAAAATTCTATATATGCCTGTAGCTTTTTATAACGTTATGATTATCAATAGTCAAACATTAGGAAAGTTGTCCTTTGGATCCACTCAAAACTCAAAAATCAACTGGTGTTGACAGAAAAGGATATCAAAATGGGGTGAAGGGGAGAGAGAGAGAATTTCTAAACCCAGAGAGAAAGCAAAACTTTCCTTTTAATTTTTCTAGACAGATTTCCCAAACAAAATAACTAGCACTTCTATCATGGGCATCAAAAAGTCAGAATTTACAATTACAGACAAGACCATGGCTTGCGGTCTTGTGGCCACTTATCTCGGCCAACTAATCCCACAAAATGTTGAGTGCCTCCTGAAGAGTTACAGTTCCTTCCAAGCTCCCTGCCTGTGAGGCTGATACTCACCCCAGTGACAGCCCCCGCCTTCTCCCTGCCTTCACTTTCACGCTGCCCATAGCAGGCAGGGTGGGGGGTTACCCGGCTGACATGGAGCCCACCACCCGTGGAGCCCCGCGCTGCCCTCCTCCCCAGCCGCTGCCTGGTCAGTCACTTTCTCGCAGCGGCTTGTGCTAAATCCCGCCTGCGTGGTGCACCTCTCGGTGCCTGTCTCAGCACTCCTCTCAGCTGTGTTTTGCAGCATGCTTGCTTCGCAGGAGAAGGCAACCTGCTTGCCCTCACCATGGGACCAGTGTTGGAAAGGGTTTGAACGCACCCGTGGAAGACAAATCTAATGAGGGAGACAGTGGTGTTGAGGCTCAACATATGCTAGACCATAATGACTCTGCAGTAATGGGTATTATGTTTGTAGACCTAGGTAAATCCTTGCTGACAAGTGCTGTGCCTGCAGTAGTCACTGATTTACCAGGTAGAACTAAGGGCATCAGGAGCAAGTTTCAGTTCATCCATACCTGCTGCTACAGGTTGCACACTTCTTACTGTATCGCTGGACAGCATCTCCAGTAATACTGGACCATCATCTCCCCCAGCACAAAAAAAACAGTTCCCATTCTAGTCTTCATTCCTTAACCCCATGTACTAAATGCTGAGTGAGTTCTAGTTTTTATAATTTCAAGAACTCCAGTCTTTCATCAGGCATTCCTATGCAGGACCTCTGTACTGGTAATTTTGCTGTGAAAGCGTGAGCTTTTGTATGTCACTGCAATGTTTCCACTTCTGAAGAGAGAAGCTGTTGTGGCAGTAGACAACTACTGATGCCTCCACTGAATTCAGGGGGTGTTTTAAGACCTGTAATATTTATTCCTGCTATGCCTGAGCATGTGAAACTTCTGCTGATATTGCTTAAACTAATACACATCTCATGGCTGCAGAATTTCCCGGCTGCACTATTGAGCAGGGCAGAAAAGAGACGGGTTATGACTGGCCAAGGAGGACTTCACTGCTTCAGTAATGATCTTTCTACCTTTGTCTTCTGGTTGCTTTGGCATCCTCCTCCTTCTCTGTGCTCCCGCCCATCTCCATGCCCCAGTCTGGTGGTAGGTCTTCAAAAAGAAAGAGCTGAATAGGAAAAACAAAGGTGTTGGATGCAGCAGTGATCTGACTGGAGTCTGAATGAACTGAGGCTGTGCATGGCAGTTCCACACACAACGCTCAAATTCCTACATACAAATAAAGCCACGGGTTTTGAAAGCCATTCATGTAACAAAAAGAAGTATGTCCCACTGGGCGACCCTGAGAATTGAGGGACATTTCTCTCTTGGTTTGTCTTGCTCAGGATCTGTGCCAGCTAAGGGGATCCAGTTGTGCTGGTTTTCAGCATTAAAACTCTCCAGATGATACAAGTAAAGGGTTGTGACCATTTAACCACAGCAGGACTGCTTGTAACTTGTAACTGCAACTTGGGAAGTATGACTGTGTCCTCTGTAAGGTGTACTCCATATGGTGAAAATTTTTTGTATGCTTTGGAATGATCCTTCCATGCTGTCATTGTCAGATGCTTTTAGTCGTCTCTTACCGAGACTGGTAAATGGCAAGTTAAATACGGAATTCTCCGTTTAGGTCTAAACAGGTTTCGGAGAGGTCCTATTTTCTTCAAGGATCTGTGAAAAGAAGAAGGAAAGGAGATGAAAGATTTATTTATTGAAAATTTCAGTGCCAGCATCAATTATTTCTATATGCATGTTCATCAAATAAGTAGTTTTATCTAGATAGGAAAACAAATTCATTAAACTACTAATAGAGGAAGCTTCCCCCCCCCTTTATCCATTATCCCAGGAAAGAAAAGGAAAATAAAGAGCCGTTCCCACTCCTTGTTTCAAATAATACTTGAGTATTTCATACAAAGTGGAAGGGCTCCCACAGGAAGATGTCAGGGTAACTGATAGTGCTTTGAAATTAAACTATTCTCTAGGCAGGGAGGAGATTCAAATCCTAGCACCCAGCACACCTGGATTGTGAACCTGTGTTTAGGACACTTACTGAGGAGGTGAACAACCACACTTCTAGAAAGGATAGATTACTGATACAAACTGGAGCAGGATCCCACCAGCGAGGCTGACCGTGTCCCCTCCTCCCACTGGAGCCCTTTAGCAGCTTGGCAGGCAGGTGCTCTGGAGACAAGAGTCTGATCTCACCAGGGAGAAGAGAGGATCCTAACTGGGACCCCACCTCATGTGTAAGCATCCTTGTCCCTGCCACCAGGACCTATTTTTGAGGAACCGACTCTTCGTCTCTTTACCTTATTTTCAGGTGCTCCCATACTGTCTGTTTCTGCATTTTTTTTTTTCCCAGAGAGGAATGAAACACACTGTGTGAATCACAATGCAGTGGTGGTGCATCCACTTTTATTTTCATTTCAGCAAGAAGAATGAAAGAATACGTATTCTGAAGTGATCTGCAAATATCTCTGTTCTGGCTTTTTCAGTTCAACTGTCAAGTTAAAAAAAAAAAAATGTAGACAGTGTCATTCCTGATACTACTGTCACTCAATGCTTTGTCTCCATCTGCAAATATTTATCTTTGTTACTCTTATGATTAAAAATCATGGTAAAGATTTATTTTAAAAAAAGAAGCATTACTTTATATTAGAGAGCATCTTTTACTTCTGAAAATTAAAATTATATGGCCTAAATCATACGGTTCAGTGTGCCTAATGCTAGATATAATTTTTCTCCTCAGCCTTTAAGTTTTGAGAGCAAGAAGAGCTACACCTTGAAAGTAGAGGGTGCCAACCCCCACCTGGAAATGCGGTTCCTGAACCTGGGTCCCTTCCGTGATACCACCACTGTCCACATCAGTGTGGAGGATGTGGACGAACCTCCTGTGTTTGAGCCCAGCTTCTACTTTGTGGAAGTGCCCGAGGATGTGGAGATTGGAACCTCCATACAGATCATTTCTGCCAAGGACCCGGATGTGACCAACAACTCGATCAGGTCTGTCCTCTCTTTGCGTGTTCCCCCAGGAGCGCTCCCTTTTTGTTGGTGGGGCAGTGATGGGGCTGAAACAGGAGAAACTCTCTTTTTAGCCTGTGGTAGTCATCAGTGGGTTTAGTCAAACCAGATCTCACACACTGACAGGCTCTGCTACGACTGCCCAAGCAATGCAGGAGCTCACCCTTGCCTTTTCCATGGTTTGGAGAATGTCTGCATCCAGCATTGCAATGAACTGGTCAGGAATGTCCTGATAGCGTACATTAAAAACAAACCCCAGACTCGTGCCTTTGCTGGCACAAAACCTGACAGCATTGCTGAGAATCTGCTGCCATACTGAGGGGAAGGTAATTAACTCACTTCTCCTCTCTCTCCCTTCTGTTTCAAAGCCCGCCTTTGTCAACAGCTCAAATACACAGCTACTTTTAGAGTAGATGGAATGCATACTAATAAATATTCATGAACCACTAAATTATATAGTGTCTGGTCAAAGCTGCAGAGCTAGATATTCCCATAAGGAGTTAAGAAAGGTAAAACTGTATTTACAGCCATGGGAGCTTCATAGCTGCAACTCAGCAAGGAGCCAAAGGAGCAGATTTGTGTGACCACAGTGCTCTTTTCCATAGTGGCTGCCAAGTCAGCCCAGTTTATCAGAGAAGACTGTTTTCCTCTGAGGCCAGCCCACATACTAATTTTCACAACCTGCAGAAGCTCCAGGTGACTGCAAGTTAATAATCCCAGCGGGTCGGCTCCTTCTCTCATCTGAGAAACAGCTGCTGTTCACCTAACGTTGCGTCAGTCCTGCTTCTGAATTGTTTGCATTCGGGAACAGTCCTGGGAAATACAGGAGGGAGTCGAAACGTCAAGTATTTGAGTTTTTGAGGAAAGTTAAATCTATATGAGCAACTCTGTGGGCTTCAGTTAGGAGATCTGAGCAGACACAAGCCTGTTCTTCTTAATGATATTGCTTTCTGTGTTGCTGCTCTAATTATTTTTTTCATCTCTGCTACCTTAATATACCTCTTTTCTACCTACATTATAAGGTTATCATACTTCTCATGACATTGTCTCAAATTCTTCAATAAAACTAAGTATCATACTGTCTGCATCACAATTTCATTACCTTAAACTTTTTCCCACTTGCATCCTATTTTGCTGATTACTGTCTAGCATTATGCAAACACTGCAGTGCAAACAGCTTTGTGCTAATCTGCTTAAAATAGTATAAGAATAATTCTGTGGACTATCAGAGGGTAGAAGTGTTCATTGTTATTTTTAATGAGGTTTTTCTTAGTTCTCTTCAGAGCTTTCCAGTGACTACCCTTGATGAAATAGCACTCTATAAAGCACAGAATGCATCACCAAAGATACATTAAAAAAAAAGTTGCAAATATGCACAGACTCCTTTGTAACTCTGTTCCTTCCCAACTTTCTTGTCTTTTCCTTCCCATCTTCCTCCCTTCCCAATTTCCTTTCTTTCCTCCCTTCTTCCCTCCTTCCTCCCTGACACCTTGTATGTACCAATGTACATGACTGGGGTAGAGGAAACAGGAAAAAAAAGAATAAATACAATTTGCAATGCTATCTAAAATGCAAATGTTAAGACTTGGTTCTCCTTGTGTCTTAGGTGGTGTCCTCCATCCATGCCAGCTCTGTGCAATACCAGACTGGCAATGCTTTAGGCTTGCTCTGTATTCATTTTGCTCTGCATTCATTTCTTATCAGGGCAAGGCAAGATAAGAAAAACAAATCCCAGATACATATTTTGTTACACAAGATGAAATCCAACTGAAATTAAAACTGTGATCTGACCCCTCCTTTTGCGATTTTTTCAAGTATGGAAAAGCCAGGACACGTTTCGGAAGAGCTCACTAAACATGGGGGAACTCTCAAATCCTCATTTTCCCAGTATCTAGTATCTGGACTCCCACACTGTGAAATTCTGATTGCTGGAAATATGCCATGATTGTTGTTAAGCAATTCAGGAAGATTACTGAGAGAGTACAGTGGAAACAAGTGTGAAGGAGCACATATTATTAACAGGAGAACTTATGTGGAGAATCCAGACAAAGACTCCACCTGTGCCTCTTGACACCAGTGATTAATCCTGCACCACTAATCACAAGGCCGTATTCAATTTCAGATACTCGTTGTCCTTAAACTGTCAGAAATTCTTTTTATAGCCCTCATACAAGAATAATTATTATAGCAAAATATAGCAACACTCGTACTTATTTCCTAAATAAATCAAATGCATCAGAAATCTCTTTATTTAAGAAGAGATAGGAAGGACTGGGAAGGAAAGGGAAGCAAACCTGCCATCCCACCCTCTTCGATTTTTCTGCAAGAAGTGTAAAAGGATTTCCCAACAACATAGCTCAAAATTATATCCCAGTTTAATAAGTGCCTATATAAAGATCAGGCTGGCTTGCTTGTTCCAGTGAATGCATTTGTGCTGAAAGGAGAAAATTCAGAAGAACGGGCCCTGTTCAGCATCCGTTATGACTAAAGCTCTCAATTCCCATCAACTTCGAAGAAAGAACCAACAAAAATGAGAATAAGTCTGGGCTCTCTTCTGGGCTGTGGCATTTACATAGGCACATGTGTGGCTTTTGCCAAAGGATCTCTTACCATGCTAACATAGCTAGCTAAGAAGGCAACTCATACAAACTGCTGTTAAGAGCAAGGTGATGCATACGAAGGGTATTGAGTATTTTACACACCCTGCGAAACGGTCCCTCTGACCGAATACAGCAGTGACAGCTGCCAATCAGCTGCCTCCCTGCCCGAGTTTTCTGGCCTGCAGGTACCACCACACTCCCCTGCTCATGGGTGTGAGAAGCTTGTTCCCAGCATTAAACTGACATATTGGCCAGGCAGGTTCAGTAATTATGATGAATCAGCCTCACAGAGGGAGCTGTTTTTCTGGCTGGATGATATGAGAAAGCCAGGCATCATCCCCCTTGCATTGACATGGCTCAATCAGTAGGATGGTCCAGGATGCAGGTGGAGTTTATTCCCCTGAAGGAGGAGAGAATACAAAAGCACAAGGAAGGGAACGGTTCCTCCTTGTCATCCTAAGTGCCCAGAGAACGAGCTGATGTAAAGTCATTTTCATCCTGTCTGAGTTGTGCCCAAGGAAAGGACATAATTATATTGCTTAGAAAAAGAAATCACACTCCTCACTGACAGATTTTTCTCTGTAAAGCAGATGTTCCTGTGCTGAGCTGTGCCTTGCTTTGAGGCTTCTTCCTCTAAATCTTACTGTCTTCCAGTTCCATCCAAGTAGTACTCACCATTAAATGCCGTTAGTCACATGAACTCCTAGTTTTTCGAGCATCTCGCTCTGTACCTATACAAGTCAATGGAGCACATAACTAGGTCGTGGAAGAATGTGGATCTGCTGTGTATGACAGTATTCCCATTGCTGGGGTACTTCGCTGGCTATAACACACAGTTTTCACAAGGGCTGCATAATATTTTTAATATGTACTCTTGCAGATACTCGATTGACAGGAGCAGTGATCCGGGGAGGTTCTTTTATGTCGACATTACATCAGGAGCACTGATGACTGCAAGACCTCTTGACCGGGAGGATGTTTCTTGGCACAACATCACTGTGCTGGCCGTGGAGCTGAGTAAGGAGAATGCAGACTGTACATAGATTAAAGAGATACAATAGACAAAGCAGGCTGAGAGACCTGAATTCAGCAATTCACATGTTCTTATGCACTGAGTGGGAAGCCATATTAACTGAATTACTCTTCTGACATCAACAAGCGAATACTGCATTTTATTTCTTTTTTACACTCTTTTTCACAGGGTGGTGGGAGGAGTAGAGGCTGGCAATTAAATGCGGAGTGCTGCTTTTTCAATTCATTAGTATTCCAGGGATTTGTTTAAAACTCTTCCTGATGTGCTTCTGCAAGAGCTCTGTCTCTTCAGAAGGGCTAGGCAGCTAAAGCAGACGCTGCAAAGGCTGCACAGCTGCCAGAGCTGCCAGTCCTACCTGGGAGGATTGAGGTGCAGGGACTGGTAGGCAGCAATGAGCCTACCCTGCTAGGTCACTAGTTGAAATCTGCTCTGGTTCAGCAGCAAGTAAATGTCATCACCATCTGCTTGCTGCATAAATAATTTGGGCCAGCGTGCTCTGGGATCTTCTAGTATGCTGAACTCATTATCCTTTTGAGTTTTACAATGAGCTAAAGCTCAGCTCAGGATTCATCCGCACCAGGTATTTACTGAGGCTATGAGAACAAGGAGATGCTGATCATTTCATAGTGTCAGTATGAAAAATTTAGCTGAGTTTGAAATACTAACATGTGAGCTTCATAAAGGAGCTTGGGATATATAAGCAAATAAAATAAAAGGTTCACCCAATCTTCACCTGAAATCTCTTTGGTCCACATAGCTTTTGCTCAGTTCATCTGCTGAGGGGCAGCAGCTTTTCAGAAGCTTGCTGCCAACAGCTGAGTCATTCCTCATGTCTGAGAGAGCTCCCCGCACATCCAGGCTGTACCAGAGATATGGGACAGTTTGAGAGGAAAAAAGTTTCAGGAAGCTTGCCCAAAATGCAATCAGCCAACTTGAAGCTGGCAGAGGGAATATTTCACAAGAGCTGGGGTGACTCTGCCACATATTTGCAGGCTGTTCCAGCACACGATGCCTTTCTGTCCCTTTTTTAGTAGTGAGAGGGGCTGGTGACATGATAGGATCTCACCCCCATCTATTTTGATGCTAGTTTTATTTTCAGCCACCCATGGCCATTGCAATTCCATGTAAATCCACATACACACACGAGTCTGTAAAACTGCCCCTGTAGCAGCACTCAAGGGTGAGAGCAATATGAAGGCATGTCTTCCTTTGACTCATCCTCCTTCAGTCCTCTGTCAGTTTTGCTCTGTACGTGTGCAGCACAGTATTTTAATTTAGTGAATAGTTTCAAAAATGTCGTGGTTGTGCACTCCTGAATAAAGCTCCTAGTTTTACAAGTTAGATCGATATTACCAAGAGTGTAAATGCAGATATTCATCTGCCACAATGACAGGTGTGTTAGCAAGATATGTATGGATATGTGAGAAGCTGAAGGATTAAATTATAAATTAGGGAGAAACAATATAGTTTAAGAGCATTATCTTAATGATAAAATGTGACACGTTATGGATACAGTACATTGAACATTTAAGAAAATTCCAGAGTGTTAAGAAAATTCTCTATTGTTTATATGAACATATCATTTCTTGTTCTAAAAGGAGATATATTTGGAGATAAATGCATTAAGTGGTATGGCTAAAAAGCAGATGAGAATACTAATTTTTAAGAATATTCTGGATTTTTGCACCTTTTCTGACCTCTTAATAATGAATTTCTTTTTTTTTTTCTTTCTGCTTAGAGTTGCATTTTATCATTAAATATGGCAAAAAAAGATGTTTTGGGGCAGAAAAACACAATAAGAAAAAAAAATATTCTGTGGCCAGTTAGTTTGGAAATTGTGAAGATATGTGAAATGCTGTATGGAGTTACTGGCAAAGAAAGCTAATGAACCAATGGGACAGAAATATCACAAATGATGTCATGCAGAATGTAAAATTTTCATTGCAATTTTAAGCTTCGGTGAAAGCTTTTCTGTACAATTTCATGTGTTATTACATTTTAAACTCCCCTGTACAAAGTATCAAAGACTTGACGCTATGTTTGAGTTCAAGGAACATAAATTCTGAGCAAAAACATATCTGAACTGCAGAATTACCACTTTCAGCAAGCCCTAAATAACAAGCCTATCCTTAAAAGAGTCCCTTCCTAATTTGTGCCACCAGTACTGAGGCTCAACAAACAGCATTGCCCAAAGGGCAATAAAAAAAAATACCAGGCATTGTCTAAAACTTTTGTTATAGAAATAGTCCCACTGGACTGAACCAGGTTGAAGTCTTTCACAGAATTTGTTTGAAAAAGATGTGATTAGATGGGAAGCCAGGACAGACAGAGAGCAGCTTTTGCAGCTTCACTCCAAGTCACACAAGCCACAAGTAACTGCAGTTCCTGATGGGAAAATGTCATTTAACATGAGTCAGTAGCAAAGAAAAGCTGCTTTACCTCTTGAGCAGAGTGAGGAGCAGCTCCTTCCCCTTCCCATATATCGCCTTTCTTTACATTGTGCCTCCTCCTTCCAGACAACCCCTCGCAGGTGGGCAGCGTCTCCGTGACGGTGAAAGTCCTGGACGTGAACGACAACGCGCCGGAGTTTGCAAGGTTTTATGAAGCTTTTGTCTGTGAAAACGCCAAAGCAGGGCAGGTAAGAAATGCTAGTAACACCAGGGGTTGGGGAGGGGATGCTGTCCTACACAGAGAGAGCGTGCCAGAAAGCGTGAGCGTTGGAAAGAGGGCTCAGCTAACCACACGTTTCATCTGAACTCTCGTCAGCAGCTGTCTGTGCTGCTTTCCAAAGGCAAGCACATCGCACCAGGATTAGCATGGTATATGGCACCTCTTTTATCTCCCACAGTAGTTTCCAGGCTCGCTGCGCAATACACTTCACGGCTGAAATAAAGCCTTCCCTTGGGCAGGTGCCAGCAGGCAAAAACCCAGTGTGTCCTGTAGCAGCAACAAAGAGAGGAGAAGTGTTATGAGATGTGCCACGGAGTCAGCCCGGTCCACGTGTGACAGACAAGGCTTACTGTTAACAGACCCTATTTATAAGAGCCTTAAGCACCCCTGGACTTATGGGAGCTGGACATAACATACTACATCAGCTTCAAAGGGCTGCCAAACTGAATCTGTTCTGCTGTGAACTGGAGATGACAGAGACTCATAGACAACACAGGACTTCCCACTCTGCACGCTGTAAACCAGCACCTCCAAGCAAGCAGTGAAGCATCTTTGCTCGTCTCCCTTCCAAAACCCCACCAAAGCCCTTGAACAAGGTCTGCCTGTGTCACAGATGGACATGAGCTCTCCCTTGCTGGAGCTGGTGCAAGCTCTACTGATGATCGCTGGTGGGGAGGCAACGTGGTGCTTCAGCACCCAGGGTCCACGGTGGGGACTTGTGCTAAGCTGACTAGCATAGTTTAAACACAAAGACGCACCACTCATGATTAGTGAAGGAAAAATTATGCTAATAATATCACTGTGTGTTCACTGAAGCTTCTCCCAGCTTGCTGTGAAGCAGCATGAAATAGCTACTCACTGCTGGGACAACTGTCCTCACAACTATCATATACAGGATAATTTCACCTCACTAATTTACAGAGGTCCTTAATAATATAGGGAATAGAATCATTGCCTAGCCTTTTTCCTGGTTTTGAAGGGTGAGTATCCTAAATAATAAGCTTTCCAAGAAATGCATGCTAATTTGGACTACTTCCTTCAGTGGAGAAAGCCAAATTCTGTTGCCACATTTTGAAAAGTTCTGAAATCAGTTTTAAGGTGATAAATAAGACTTTATGGGTCTGTCATTTGCCTTTGAATCCAAAAATAACTTTTGAATGCAAAAATCCAGGTGAAGATTTATTCCTTGTCTAAAAAGATGTCAGAATGTTTATTCAGACAGAGCTATAGCTCACTGTGCTTCAAGCTGTTAGACCTACTTTACTAAGGCTCTATAGGTGAGGTGACAAATCTCTTTCTGGATTTAGCATTGTCTTAGTTTCTTTCCATGGTGTTATTTATTGAATATGCAGAGTGTCTGCATTGTTGCCTTTTCTCTCTTTCTTTTCCACTGACATCTTTGGAAGAATTTAACTCATTTAAAATTAAAAGTGATAAAATAATCAACCTCAAGTCCTTTTCTACCTGCAAAATGAAGCTGAAAATAAGTATGGGCTTTCTTACAAGCTCTCTAATGCACAATGAATCTTCTGAACATCCTGGGCCCTCAAAAGAAAAAAGAAACGTGCAACAGAAGATAGGGATGCATGAGAGAAAAGTGTCTGTTATTTGATGATCTCCTGACTATCTCCTCCTTTGTTTAAAAGTGATTTGCATGATCACAGCAAAATAAATGAAGCCTGCAAGGTTTTGAGTCTCTTCTTGATTTATCTATTGTACCTCTGCAAGACAGTTTTATTCAAATGCTCCAGTTGCTTGTATTTATATATATATAAATATGTTATCTGTTTGTTTATTTATATTACATATATTTTGCTTCTCACCTGTTTCTGTTTTGTTCTCATATTCTGTAGCTGATCCAGACAGTGAGTGCCATCGACAGGGATGACCCACAGGAGGGTCAGCACTTCTACTACAGCCTGGCTCCGGAGGCAGCCAACAACCCCAACTTTACTCTAAGGGACAATCAAGGTAATCAGAGTGGACACAGACAGTTAGCTACTCTAATTTCTAATGCCTGAGTTGGACTTGAGAGGCTGTGACTTACAGTGTGTGATAAGACTGCCATTTCAAATAATACCAAGTGACACCTGCTCCTTAAAGGCAGTGATAAAATGACATATTACTTAATACACTTGAAGGTTATATGGTATTTTCTTCTCTATAAATATTCTCTAGCAATAGGCCCCTTTTTCTTCTTCGAGGAAATGTGCCAGTGTTTTGTGCAAATTCAGGTCTTGTGGTCAGGCTGCAGGCATCTCGGATTACCGGAGTGGAAATTGCATTCGTTCAAAAGGAGATGCTTAAAGGTAGGATAGCAACTGGAACTAGGAGGCAAATCTGAAGGGAATTACATTGCTCTTTTTTTGTACTCTTCATGTTTTCTCCCAGGCACAGAAAGGGAAGGTCCTTGTACTGTTCCAGTCTTTTCCCCCAAGCACTTTTTTTCTTCTGCTTTGCACATCCTCATTTCCCTAGGAAAGGGAGGGAGGTAGGGAGGAGATGCAGAGCCTTAGGGGGGTACCTTGGCATACAGCTAAAAGTCTGTGTAAGATGCGCTAAGTAGAAACTGAAACACCAGTGGGAAGACTCATGGCAAAGTGCTGGCATTTGAGTAGCCTAACCAGTGGAATTTGCTTCTTTTGGAGAAACTTTGGTGGTTTTGGAGCCTGCAGGAAAGCCCTGCTGTGGCAGGCCTTCACATGACTGCTGCTGATAGAGGATCTCCATGGGCAGACAACAGTGCTGAGGTCAGGTCCACACCAGCCTTCATTGGGAAAGAGGGACAATCTTGAGTGACCTGGTGCAGAGCTTTAAAAGTCAATATGAAGGGGCTGGATTTCAGTAGGAGTTTCGTGTGTAAAGTACCACAAATCAGCAAGCAATTCCAGAATAAACGGGGAGGAGGACTGCCCATGTGCAGCATCCATGGCCAGTCTCCAAGCAGAGTGCCTGCCCCTGCTCCCACACATGCCTACTTGTCACATTTACTTCCATAAGCCCCTATCTGTGCCTCTGCAGGCATATGAAAGAGCAACATAGAAACTAATAAAGAAGCCCCTGCCTTCACTAACCAAACATGTCTTAAAACATGCTACTTGCAGAGTCTGGAGCCCTCCTTCACAGCATGCTAATACTTTTTCATCCCCAAAGCAATTTTGTTCTATAGCATCCCTGAAGCCTCCCCACACAATTTCTTGCATTTTTATCCCCTGCTCTCTCCCATTGCATCCCTCTTTTTTATTTTTTAATACATATTGCCAAAATAAGTGAACAAATAAAACACAACCATTGCTAAAACATTTGGCAAACTAGGCTCATTTCATCCTCAAGGCATTGTTCTAAAAAAAGAAACTCAAAATTCCCAGCATCAGATGCACTTTGTCTAAGGCCATACTTGCGATAATTTATAGTGACAGCAGTGACTGAATGGCTGTGCCTCCCACTCTCTGTAAAATACCAGTTTTCCAGAGATATATATCACAAGAAGCTTAGGGTACTATTGGTTACAAATTTGAAATAAAAATGTTAAGTATCAAATCACTGACTATTTGAAATATACACATTAAGGATTAATTTACTGCCTCAGCAATTTGGAGTGCAGTAGTCATTTCCGTAACAATAATTTATATTTATATTTTCATCTAGGGACCACTAAGTACTATATAAATTATATGACTTGGTCACAGAGGGGGTAGCTATACTGTATGTCACAGGGTGACAAGACAAGAAACAGAACCCACCTTGCTAGTCACAGCCTGTGCACATAAACACGAGACAGCAACGCTTCCCAGGCTGTGAGAAGGCACTATTAAGATTAGCAATTGTGCTGATTACTTGGTTGTCCGATATAGCAGTAAGAGAAACTGCAAGGCATGAAGCCTTCCTGGCAACAATTAAAACCTTGATTTATACTGAGCAACAGATAGATCACAGTTTGCATTCTGATGAGCTGTTTTACATATTTCTTTGGCCCTTGTCATTTTAGTCTCTGAGAACTTCTTCAGTCTATTCATTCTCCACATATCTCTGGCAGACAGAGAAATCCTATTGTTCTCCACTTTATAGACGGGGATCCGGAGCAAGGAGAAATTAAGCTACTTACATGCCTGGTTCCTTTGAGTTCAGTAAAATCAGTGGGAGATAGACATGTAAGTATCTGCAAAGATCTGGGTCTAAGTGACTTCCCAAGGCCGTATAGGATACATGTGATGAAGCAGGGAATTGAGCTGGGGTCTCCTATCTCTTCAGTTACTGATGTAGCATTGGCAAGCCATCTTTCCCTGCTTCTAAATCTGGGTGAGATTATGCTGGGAAAAAGTTGGCAAAAGAGGCTTGCTGTAAGAATGCAATGAACAACAAAATAAGCTTACTGCATTTCCAGATTAAGCTCTGAGCTGATCTTCTGTTGACCCCTAACTGCTGCCCTCCCTCTTTGGGTACCAGGAACTGATGAGGAGAGTAGCCATTTTAATGGGTGCAGGCATCAGTGTCATACCACCCCCAGGCCTGTCATTGGAAGCCTCTGGCAGTCCTCCCCATTGTGTTTAAATTTGCCCTAGGAAAATTTTTAGCTATTTCTTCCTTCCCTAAAACTGTGGTCTACCTCACGCTTTGGCAGAGTGCAAAAGCAGTGAGCTGAAAAACCCCAAGAAAAAATGTGACCCCTTACTCAAGCTGATGGTGCCTGTAATGCCTGCTTCCTTGTGCTCTTTGTCCCACTCCTGGTGAAATATTTCTTTATATTATTCCTAACTACTCATAATTATTACAATTAGTTTTTAGAAGCTAACAGAAGTTCTGGGCTAATCATCTCCAGTTCTTGTACAGATGCATTCAGAAAGAAACCAAGCCTTTCTTGTGAGAAGAGCGGTGGTTAGCTCTGATCTCTGGACCTACAGAGCGGTTAATTCCCGTGACCTCTCCAGGGAGGTACATCACTTTCAGTGGGGCAGAAAACTGCAGGAAGGAGATGCCCCATGACTTGCTCTCACAACCACATGAAAACACCACCCTGCATGCCCACGGGAAGTACAGCTTTCACCTCCTGCTGACCACACAGGCACAGGACCTGCCATGCTGCAGTCTTCAGTATCTCTGCTCAGCGATGTAGCTTAGCGCTACCATCCAGCCCTCTGCAAGCCGAAGACACTGTGTTGGAAGCTGTGATGCAAAAATATTGTGAATTCTTACCATGCTTGCTTTTTTTTTTAATATAATGGGCTTTCATGTCCTCACAAGCCCTCTTCTCTTGATGGCCAGGGCTTAGCAGATATCAAATTTGGAAGGAAATTGTGTATTCCGGTTTCTGCCATGCTGCATCACATTCCAGCATGTCCTTCGCACTGCAGTAGCACATCAAATCACATTGGCTTTTGATGACTCACACAACAAGCTTTGGCACCAATGTATTGCAGTTGCAGAGTAACAGGTAGAGCGATCCTTTAGGGATGATTTGGATGCCTGCCTAGTACAAAGCAAAACAAAAGGGTCGAAATGTAATGCCAAGAGTCACCAAGAGAATTTTATCACGAAGAACATTTAAGACCTGGGTGATATGGTCAGCACATCACAGCAAAATATATATATATACATATATATCTTTCAATATTTGATTATAGAAACTGGGGTTTGGCCTGAAAAAAAAGAATTATCATTAAAAACACTTGAGATCTCTCACTAGCTGATTTTGCACAGCTTCAGTCAGGTTCACTGCCTGTGACTTCTTTTACAGGCAAAGTATGACCAGCTCAGAATAATGAAGTCTTTTTCCCTCACAGAGAGCAATTTTACATAAAATGAAGGTTTGCTGTCACCTGAATAGAATTTGTGACTTATATTGTAAGTCAGTTTAAAGAGAGTGAGTCTTTCACCCAGGAAAGGGAAATGCAACCAAATTACTACACTGTTAAGATGACTCGGACATTTCCATTGACACAGCATAAATCCAGGCACTTTTTGCCATTTTCTGCCCTTTGGGCTGCTTTTTCTCATGCTAAAACAGGCCCAGTGAAGAAAAGATGTGGTATTAATAGCTGGGGAGCACATACTAAGAGGGCACATAAACAGCCTGAGGGAGAGAAAGCACTTCCCTGTGCCCAGGAGAGAGGAGGGGGAGGTCTGCAGGAGGCGAGGGCTCCCATCGGCAGCAGACCCCTTGCCCAGGAGCCGTGGTAGCTGCAGGGTGCTGCTCTCTGCTGGGTTTTGGGACACATTCCTGAAAATCATCTCTGTCTGTCCACACCCGCTGCACATACTCAGAGCTGCATGGTATATCAAAGGGTGGTGAAATCAGTAAACACTGACGCATAATCAATTTTAAGCAACTTTGGGGATTTCATCTTGCACCTGGTGGTTTCTCCTCAAAGCTCCAGCTCTTGGGATCACATGATTTAACGAGACACTACAATTTCACTATATATTCACATACAGACATGCACATGCACTTCAGAATTTTACGCTTTCAGAGTAAAAGCTTGAAATGTCATTCACATACAAGACATAAAAGACCCTGAGATTCCTTTTAAAAACATGACACAAATTCAGACTAATCTCATGAATTGTGGAACCAGACGTCTCAATACTTATGTGCGCCGGTACTGCCTGATGCCATAAGATTTGTAGCACAAAGTATGGAACTTGGAGCATAATTTAAGTCTAGCAGGCAAGTCTAGCTTGAGTTTGGATATATTCTATAGCTGGCTGTATATAACTCTCCTGATTTCACTCCTAAAAGCCATCAAATCATTTTTGATGTTCAGACTACAGCAGATAATACAGCTGATTTACCTGCATGCAACCTGTGTCTCTGCACTGAAGAAAATCACTCAAGATTTAAATTTTAGCATTGAATCGACAGGGAAATAATAAGGAAATGGAACAATTCCTTGTTGATATTTTGGGTTTTTTCACAGTCTACTTGTGATCAGAAGGTTTCTTGCCAATGGAGCCAGCAGCTCCATTGTGCCAGTCCGCCTGGGAAGAGCTGATTGGCATCCTGCATTTCCAAGCGTAGCAAATGTACATTGGTAACAAGCTGGAGATGCAGGCAGCCAGACCTCTTTTGAACCAAGGGAACAGGAAACAAAACTAAGTACTAAAAGAAACTGCATGAAGCTCAGCTCCCAAAAATCCCACAACATCACTGCACAGGGTCAGGGCTTGTAGGTCTGCCAAAGAGAAAACGTACCTTTGTTCCCCATTTATCTTAGCTGGCCCAAGATTTGCAGACATGTTTGTAAGAAGGGCCAATTTTCCTGCAGGTTTCTTTAGACTCCCTGGTGGCCCAGAACACATTGGAGACACTCAGTCCTGCGCTTTCCAAAAGTCTCTGAGGCCAAAAAGCTTGAACGTCAGCACTGACATCATCATCACTGGTCTCCAAAGATTTTGCCCTGGCATTCCTGAGATGAGAATTGAGAAGAACAAATTCTTGAATCCAATTTTTTTCTGATTAGGAAACTTGGTGCACAGTCTGAGGAATTTGAGGGAGGGAGTAAACAGGAATTCAAATGCCACTGGGAAATTCTGACATTTTAAAAAACATGCTGAATATGGAGGAAAAAGCCCCAAAGTTAGGAATTTCCCTTAAAATGACCAACAGCAACTAGCTGTTAGGTCACTCTCTTGCTATTTTGTTTCAGCAGCATCATTTTGATTCATTTTGACTCAAGTTCTTATAAAAAACAGGCGGTCACACTAAATGAAGCAGAACGGTCAAATCAAAGCATAATAATTCTGACAATGATGACATGAAGCATTCTGACTTTTTTCAATGGCAAAAGTGCCAATGAAATTGCATGTATTTCACTGAAAAATGTTTAGTTGCAAATATTCAACTCGCTGCTGCTCTAGGATAGCAAGCTGGTTTTTTCCTTTGTCTCCTTGTTGCCTCAAGCAGATGGCCATGCCATGTATCCAAAAACACAGAAGGAACCTTAACATGTCCAAAAGGGTTATATACTAGCATCTCCAAAATGGTGGCAGCACTTAAGACTGAGGTCTAGAATAGCTGCTGAGCATGAACAAACAGGGACTACAAGTTGCCTTCAACTGTTTGTTTCTGTCTTGCCTTATGAAAGCTCTTTTAGCTAAATCTGAAGGCTGTGAGTTTGCTTGTGGCACTTTATGTCATAAGGGGTAAAGGCAGCTCATAAGGTGTGTATGCCTTGCAGGTTTGGAGCTATGGCCTGAGAAGATACTGGAATAGGGGAGGCAGAGGCAAAATGCTGATTAATGACAAACTGATAAAAAACAAAGGAAAAAAGAGAGAAGACAAATGCATGTGGGTCTAGGGCTGATTTTTTTAACCTTCCTTCTCTGCTGAATATATTTGTTCTGCATATAAGCTCTTCTCTCCATTTATTTTCTACCCCTAGACAATACAGCGTGGATTTTGACAAGGCGCTCTGGCTTCAGACAACACGAGCAGAACACCTTTTACCTCCCCATCCTGATTAGCGACAACGGCCGCCCCGTGCTGAGCAGCACGGGTACACTGACCGTGCACGTGTGCAGCTGCGATGATGACGGCATGGTGATGTCCTGCAACGTGGAGGCCTACGTCCTCCCCGTCAGCCTGAGCAGAGGGGCACTCATTGCGATCCTTGCCTGCATCTTTGTCCTGCTAGGTAAACCTTTGGCTTCTTCTTGGGAGGGGACAAACTCTTCAGTTCTGGCCAGGGAGTTGCTGATCCACTGAAGGTGAAGGACACAAACACACACACACACCCCCTATGTATATGTATATATTATATGTAGACACACACATACTTAGAGGGCCAAGTCAAGGACCAGGTGGTATAGTCAGCTGCATATGGCTTCAGACCCTGGGGTGTAGGAATGGAGGAAAAATATGGCCTGCAAATATTTCTGCCAGATCCCCAAAGTGCTAGGGTGTCTGCTATGGCCCCGCTTTCCTGCAAGAGGTACGCCAGGAGAAGTACTGAGAGCTGTGGCTGGGGACAAGTTACTTTCTCACCCTTGGCAGTTTCTGATCACATGCTCTCACAGGAAACAGGAGTGGTAAGTCCAGTTCCACCTCTTGCCTTTTGGCAGGAGATATCCCCACCACCATCCTTTCTTCTTGAGACACTACATATAAATGGTGCCTGTGCTGCTATAAAGGGGCTGAGCATCTTGCATGTGTTCTGTCTCCACAAATAAATTTCACCTTTCCTTTCCCAGGCCTTCTATGTCCCCTGTTAGCTGTTGGTATCAAAAGAACTTCAGTTCCCGCATTCACTCTCTTGAGTCATGAGATATTAGTTCAAAACACACATTCCCTGAAATTTCAGAGGAACCAGTTTGAGGAGCATTGGAGTAGAATACAGGAAAAATTCTTTAAAAGTGCCTCAATTCTGGCCCTGCAAAGGAGCCTAGATACTTCAGTCCAAAATTTCAGCATTCAAAACCTTTGCTGAGTTCTAGCCCTGGAAATACAGTCACCAGGTGACGGCACATTTTCAATAGTAAAGGCCTCTGGTGCCTGTATGACCACTTCTCCCCATGCTAAGAAGCATCTGCATCTCATTAGTGCAGAGCAAATACCCAGCCCAAGGCAGTGCCTTGCAGAGAAACACAAAAATGCTTTGGACCAGACTAAGGGGCTAGCTCTGCATTTTGCCGTGTCGGCAGACATATCACCACGGTGCCTCGGCACCATCCATCTCTGTCACGTGTAGTGCCCAGCACAAGAGCCATCCCCAAAGCCTGCTGCAAAACCCAGCTACAGAGCAGGAGAAAATTATCTCTATGGAGCTGTGTGCCACTGGAGATAAACCGTTACTGATACCTGATGTGGCTAGCTTAAAAGTAGCTCAAGTGTTACTACCGTGCATTGGCAAGCACCGCTGGATAGACATGTCCTAAGTGTCACCGAGAGTTAAGAATTAAGGTGAGAAAAGGGACAGATTAGCAGGACCTCAAGCTACTAATTTTGACTGGGGGAGGGGATTTCTGGACCCCTCCACCTGCAAACACCACAGCTCTTTAAATCCAAGGGGCTGGCTGGGCTCATCGACGGGAAAACAGGGCAACAGAAAGTCTGAAGCCCTTGCAAGATCTGGCCCCTGACTGACAGCCCCGTGTCTCGGTTGCCTCCCGCAGTGCTGGTGCTCCTCATCCTCTCCATGCGGCGCCAGCGGAAGCAGCCGTACATCATCGACGAGGAGGAGAACATCCATGAGAACATCGTCAGGTACGACGACGAGGGCGGCGGGGAGGAGGACACGGAGGCCTTCGATATCGCCGCCATGTGGAACCCGCGGGAGGCCCAGCTGGTGGTGAAAAACCGGCAGGACATGCTCCCTGAAATAGAGAGCCTCTCCCGATACGTGCCTCAGGCGTGCGTCATGGACAACAACGTCCACAACTACGTGCTCGCCAAGCTGTACGAAGCTGACATGGACCTGTGGGCGCCTCCCTTCGACTCCCTCCAGACGTACATGTTTGAAGGGAACGGCTCGGTGGCGGAGTCGCTCAGCTCCCTACAGTCGGTGACGACAGACTCAGACCAGAGCTACGACTACCTGACAGACTGGGGGCCACGCTTCAAAAAGCTGGCCGAGATGTACGGTGCCACGGACAGCAGCGGGGCTCTGTGGTAACGGACGAGGAAAGGCAGAGGGGTTTCCATGCGAAACAGTGTCTGGTTAGGTCCATTCTCATCAGATGCTTCCATGGACATGGGTGAGGCCTCCTAAAAAATAGCAATACGGTGCTTGGATGAGAATGGGAAGAAGGGTGCGAATGAAAGTCTCTCTGGATCAGCTTTACTCAGTTAAATTAAGTCACGTTTTTGAAACAGTGAGAAGCAGAGGAAGGAAGTTTTTTTCTGTTTTTTACAGCAAAATTGGAAAGCTCCATGACTGGAACATACTGACGTTACTCCCTTTCTTTTTCTCTCCCTCTGTCTCTCTCTCTCCCTTGTACATGGCAGCTTACTGAGCTCTATACGTCTGGGTTCAAAGATCTGTAAACTCCTACTGTAATCTCCAACTCGCTGAGAAATTGCCAGCATAGAAAAGTGGTTCCCCACTGGTTATTTTTCCCCCATTGAAAAGGAAAAAAAAATTGCTTGCTAACAAGAGGAAAAAAAAAAATCCCACAAAGCAGAAAATTGAAACTGGAATCTCAGAGGGCTCTTTCTAAACTAAACCTCCTCTCTCTGTTGCTAACAGAGTCCTTTTCTAATCCTTTAGAAACAAGGCTGAGGTTTTTTTTCTACCTGGCTGAGCGGGCTGGGGAAGAGGCTTTGAATTTCTGCTCTAGTTTAATGGCTGATCTATGAGCGTTAACACTAATCCATCTCCTATCAAGTTTGTGTAAATTTATTCTTGGCTCTTTAAAACCATGACTCTGCTAAACTGCTCAGAACAAAACCAGAAAATCTGCCTCTTTTGCACTGTAGATGTCTCTTCCATGTGCCAAATGTGAAGATTAGATTCTACCAATGAAAGCCAAATAAATTTTAAAAAAAGAAAAAGCTATATTTGGTAACTACATGGGTTAGATGGGCTTTCCTAATCTGTGTGAGGTCAATCCAAGGGATGTTTACATACTGTAGATAACCTACTTGAACAAATGCAGTATTATAGACCAATAAATGGATGTAAGAAAATTACATGTATAAGTTTTGTATATTTGTTAATTTTGGTAATAAATATGATGTACTGCATACAGTACAGTACCTTAGCACCTCTTTTAATAAAAGTTAAACAGAAGGGAGAGTCTGATGGCAATTTATTGACTACTTTGCACACAGCAGTTAGTGCTTATCTGTGGCTGTACATGCCTTGAGCATCAAGAAAAAATGGTTCATCAGCATCGGTTCAAGGAGATGCCTTCAGGTTGCAGGTTCAAGCAGACTGTCTGCTTCTTTCATTGGTGTTCACATGGACATTGTCCTTAGCAATGAATCAGCCCAAATGCAGCCCACCAGACTAGTTACTTTGCTATTCCAACCATGCTGAAGTCAAAAGAAAGCCTTGGCTGATTTTTTTGAAATGTTATGGCTGGGGCATTGAGAAGCTTGGAAACAAGTTACACAGCCCCGACAGAATCTCATGCCTTCAGAGACATGATGGACTGTAACATGCAATATCCATTTACGGTCATTCTTACTCTGCAATCAAAGTTTTGAGCCTGGATCTTATCTTGTTTGCATGTGTAAATGGGAAGGGCTAGGGAAATTACACTAACACAAGTTTCATGGAAGGTGGCAAAAGGCTTCTGAAAGTAGAACAGTCTGCAATGACATTTGCAGGTTTCTTTCTAGCTAAGGACTCTCTCCATCTCAAATTGCCCAGAAAATAGATGTGCAGACATAACCACCCAGTTACCACACCTTTACCATGTGCATACTGTGCTTGGTTTCTGTTGCAGATGTGCACAAAACACTGCTGTCTCTACTTTGCCTAATCTTAGGCTGTACCAATTTAAGACAGGAGCCTTGTTTCCACAGACTCGTATGAAGTAAGTCCTGCACCCCTGGAGAGCCAGGCAACCAGCAAGGAAAAAAAAGTTTTAGTGACTTCTCAAACATTTGCTCATTTGACACAGTGAAAATCTGTGCCTTCACAAACATAATATGCCATGGGTTCTGCTTATCACCTGAACCTGCCTTACACCATTGCAGAAAGAGCACTGAAAATCATGGGATAATGATTCTTTTAATCATCCCATAGCACTTAACCCTCACATAACATATTGATTTCATACACTAGACAAAGAACTGCAACCAACATGATCAAGGAAGTGGTAGTACAGCATACAAAACTGGCGTTGAGTCTTCTGAGAGCTTCCTCACCTCCTGATGCAACAGGAGTCATAGAACGTAGGGCAGGAATGAAGATAGAGAAGACATCTGTTCCACTACTTCCCTGTCTGAATTAATCATCAGTTTTATATATTTCAAGCAGATGCCTGTTTATTCTTAAAACCCCCAACTGTTAAGGCTCTGTAACCTTTCTAGGCAATCTTCCACTGCATCAATATATTCAGTGTTGAAAGCCTTCCCAGGGAAGTATAAGGCAAGTATCCCTTGCTGCCATGCAATCCTGTAATGCACATAGATGACTTTGTCCCTCTGTAGAGCTACGGTTTGGTACTTTCAGACCATTACAGTCTCTCCCTTTGGTCACAGTCTACAGTAACAAAAAGTTCTTCATGTCCTGATACCACAATGGTTTACTTCTCCCATTGTAGGCAGAGTGGGAGGAAGGGGGGGTAGAAATGCAGTCCAGCATCATATTGCCTTCAACTTGAAGACACCTACTACATTTACTGAGGGTTTTCCCAGGACAAGCTGCTCCAAGGTCTGGTTTTACTCCACAGAAGCCCGCAGCAGTGACCTCTGCAAGACAGGCTATGCAGCAGCTGAGACCAGCATCCAGGGTTGTGTATCACCTGGTGGGGAAGGACCAACGGCACTTATGTTAGGTGCTTGCACTTGCACCACAGGGGAGCCTGCAGTGAGAGCGGGCTCTGAACCCACCTTGCTAAGCTGCATGTCACCATTAGGCTATCTGATTATCCTCAGGTTTGCCTCAGCTTGTGAGCCCAGTCAGTAGTTGGACAGCTTGATGCTGTGACACTTACCAGCTGGTGTTTAGTAGGCACTTGGCAGCCTGGCTTTTTTTTTTTCCATTTTATGGAACAGGTGACAGTGTTTTTGCGGTCTGTGAAATCTCTATGCAAACAACCAACACTTGTATCTATCACCCTCCCACAAACAAAACTGAAGAATGCTCTGTTTTACTGATGAGATATAAAAAGGATCCATTTACGGACACATCAGGGCTCAGCAAGCCTGGCCCAAAGTAAAAGAGGGGAGAAGACTCTAAGCCCAAAGGAAATGTATGGTGCCACAGGCTGGCAGTGAAACAAACCTGCTGGTCGTGCAGGTCCTCAGCCTCCTGCCCTGAGGCTCCTCAAGGCCAGGCCTGGCAGTGTGCATGAACATTTGCAGCACTACATAAAACCTGCTAGTGGTTTACAGCCAGGGAGCTCAGCCTGCCGTAGTGGAGGGACTGGGCTTCTCCACACCAGCAGACACCTCTAAGTGACAGCCCCAGTCCTGCATGGGACCCACACTCTACCCACTGCCCTGGTGTAAGAGCAGAAATGTCAGAGGGCCAGGACAAGATCCCATATGCCCTTACCAGTGTCCCCAGTCCCCCTGTGCTCCAAGGCTGGTCTGAGTGCATAGAGCTTTTATCACTATTCATTTCATTTGAGTCCTCTGACAACATTTTTTTTTCACAGCTGCCAGTTCTCAGGAAAAAACAAAAGGATTTACCATCCAGGTACAATCCCCTAGTCTCAGCTGTGGCTGAAAATAAATGGTTCAGAGGAAAAAATAACAGAGGATGTAAGTCATTTTACTAATTCCAGCCACTTAAAAATTGAGCATATGGCCTAAGCAACCCATCTAAGCTCAGACCTAGACAAAAAGTGATTCATTCCCACTGCCTTGTCCATCTGCATGATGCTATGGCCCTCTGGAGGTCCTTCTCTCTCAGTTAATGGCCTGGCCTCTGGGGATTTATCCATGTGATTCAGAGTCTGGCCCTAGGCATGACATTCTCAAGCCCTCTGCTCTACATTTGGTTTTATGAGTGACCATGGGCAAACATTACAGTCTTTGATGTTTTCCTTTTCCCTTCCTACCACCCATCTCTGTCTTGTCTAAGTAGACTGCATGACCTGCAATCTCTTATACTGCATTGGTCGTCACATCTAGGCTCTGAGTAGCAGCTCTCTGTCAAGAGCCCAGATCTCTTCAGAGCAAAATGCAGAACTCAAGAATGCATAAAAAGAGTTAACATCATTCTTTCGGGCATAAATTGTCTTGCAACACTGCGTTTCATTTGCTGCTGCATTGCCCATTTATCCAGCTTTATTAGGTCCCTCTTGATTTTGTCATTTCTCCTCCAGCTTTTATTGCTCTTAATCATTTTATGCCACCGTCACATTTGCTGCCTACAATCCCCTTTTAGACCATTCATTAAAACCAATAGTGACACAGATCCTTGGGGGACCCAAAAGTTATATTTTAGTCACCTTGAAATATGATTTACTAGCCTGTGCCTGGGTTTTGCTTGGTGCAACTGTCATATAGCACAAACTAGAGCCTGCTTCATTGCCTGCTGCCTGACCACAGCTCCCAGGAACCATCAAACCAGAGGGACAGCTGGGTCCCAGAGGTCTATGCTGCATATGCACCACATCTTCCCTGTCCTGGCCATGAGTAAGAGAAATGAGGCATGTAAAAGAGGCACAAATGATGCCTGACAGACTCCAGAAAAGTTCTGACCTGGACAAATTCAAAGTTGAGTAGATTCATTTGCTTTTGCCTTTGTGCTGCCAGGGTCTTATTACTAAGGTGCTGTCAGACGTGATCGCTCTGGTTTATGCTAGCTTAGCTATCAGTTATCCCAAACCCAGGAGAGGCTGCTGCTCCTCAGGAGAGAAGGTGGGTTCAATAACAAGTGAGGACAGCATGTGAGGAAATCCATAGTGTTGCAAACTAAATCTGCTGCTGCTCTCCCTCCTCCTGTCTGTCAGGATGTGAGGCAGCCCATTGCATCCTGCTCAAGAAATAACCCTTAATGTATTCTCTTCACATGCAGCTGGTGTAAACAGGGAGTGGGTCTGTCCAAGACATCCTAATTTGTGCCTGCTGAGATCTGCAGCACTCAGAAGAGGAGGAGCTGCCTTTCACTCAGTAGTGCCCTGTCTCTCTCAGGGCAATGCATATGCCATCAGAGTGCTCCAAGATAGCCACTGCTACAAAACAGCTGTATCACCTAAGGGGTTCGTTCTCATGCATAGAGGTCAATGATTTGCCTCTCATTTGGACTGTAATGCAGTAATAATCTGTATCAGTGCATCCTCTTTAAACAGACAGAGGAAAATTAGCAGGGACAGCAGTGAACCTGAGGTGGAGTCAGAGCTATGATCCAGGGAAAGCAATAAGGGCTGGGGGATCTCACTGCCAAACCAAAGCTTTAGGGACAAATTTCAGTTTTGTTTTCTTATATCAACCTTCTAAAGATCCTGCCCCCATAGACATGCAAGATATTTTACTGTTGGCCTCAGAGGTGGCAAACCAGGCCACCTGCATCACTGGCTCTGAGGAGAAGCAGCAGTGCAATGCTGATACTGTATTTCCCAAGAGATATTAGAGTAATATGGTGGAGGAGGTGGAAGAGAGTCACTTTACAATTACTTTAAAAAATCGTGATTTTTTTTAAGAGCTGATGTAGAAGACAGTACACTGTCTGAATACCATTTTCAGACCTCATTTGTTATTAAGCCTACTATTAAGGAATGGCCCTCTTGGGGAATATGAATTTTCAAGCTAGCAGCTTAATATCTATAAGGCCAGTCCCATGATAACTGATACTATAATTTTTTCTGAAAGGTGAATGAGCTACAACATTTAATACTAGAGGCAGAAGTGTTTGCCATGCCATACAACAAAAAATAATAATAATTACAACATCTCTCACAACGGGGAGGGCCTGTTTTGTGGGAAGGGTGAAAGTTCCCAGACTCATCACGGGGCTCGGGAAGCTGAACCCCTAATTAAAGGCTTATTATTTCCAGGCATTCATCCTGCCAAGCAAACATGGGTAAGTCAGAGTACAACATGATCCTCCTCAGCATCAGAGTACCATGATGAGTGTAGAATAGGAGATTTGCCTTTTCTACCAAGTCTAGAAAAAGAAAAATCTGGAAAATCTCATTTGGATGCTGTTCGGAGCACGCAGAGAGCCTGGAGCACTGTGCAGTACCCTGTTCCTCCCAGCACAGCTTAATGCTCTTGCACTCTGCTGACACCTGTCCTTCAGCACAAGGGCCACCCCTCCCAGGTAGGAAGGACAAAGGAAGGGAAAGAGAGATCCTCTTGAAACCAGCAGTGAAGACAGCCCATGGCAAGGGAACCTGTACTCCCTTTTGCTCCCACTCTCCTTGCTGCCACTGTTACAGGTACAGCGAAACGTCCCTGCACCTCTTGTTCCCCCTTTACAATGGGAAGAAGGTTCACTGCCGTGATCACTGCAGAGCATCAGAGCCACTGCTGGTCCCCAGTGGGTCTCTAAGTGACCCAGATTGTCTTAACCTGGTCCTCATTCAAATCAGTTATGAGGGAGAAATCAGGGAACACAAGAATCCCCTTTTTCCTTCAGGTGTGGAGGTATGTGCTCCTGGGTAGCCTGGGATGTAGTTCAAAACAGGAAAATTTTTACACCTTCATAACCTTCATGTTCCCTACCTGGGATATAACATGTATCACCACGAACTTACAGGAAAAGTGTTTCTGAGCTCAGAGGGGAAAACCTGCTCTTCTCCCAAGTAGTAGTGCTAACACAGGATGAGTTGTTTGGGCTTATTTGTTTTTCTTTTTGTGTGGATTCTTTTTGGAGCAGTCAAAGGGAGACAACCTGCCCAACATGGCCACTTCTTTTTGAAGGACCTCAACCAACTATTCTGTAAGGTCATAGGTATCATGGATGGGAAAGGTAGAAAAAAAAAGAGGTACAAAGCAATCAAGTGACTTTTTAATGGCAACAGAAACAGAGCCCAGCCTGCATATGACCTCTTCCAACCTTGGGGCATCCTTTTGGTTTAGAAAACTCTTGTTTACTTTCAGCTTGGAGCCAGGTTCTCAAAAAGAAAACTAACTAGTTGAGGTACATCCTTTCAATAGCCTCAATCTTGTGCCTACTGTCCACGGTATTGCATTTAAGATGTCCACTAGAAGTAAGGAAAATCGTGCATATTCTGCCTTCAGACTGTACACTCTTGTCCTAAGATTGCAAAGTGTTTTGCAAACCTCAGTTAAGTAAGGCCCTCATATCTGGTACAGAATAGTCACCGGTTTTTTTATAGACAAATAAATGGAAGCACAGAGAAGTTTAAAAAATTACAAAGATTTCAGAGAAAATAATTCTAGAAATGACAACCTGTCCCAACAGTCTGTTGATCTAAGCAGACCTCCTCTTATGACTTCATAAATTATGCCTATGGCATAGGTGGCAGGTGGGCAATGGAACTTTGAGCTACAGCTCAGGTGCAAAGTTATTTTTTACAGATAATATAAACATGTCTATGGGTTAAATGAGAAATATAGTCCCACAACAGAAAATTATCTCTGCTACTAATCCAAGGAAATTTCATTTCATGATTCTTGTATATTTGAAACTCGCAACTACTATTCAGCCAGCTGTACAACCACTAAAGAAATCAGAAGTCAATGTTGCATTTACAACTCAAAACAGATGAGTAGGATAAAAATGTGTGAAAGCTCTTATTAAATCTTATCATCCAGAGTTAATTGTAAAGTGTTTTCCTAAACTGTTAGAGTAATGAACAACCACAACATAAATTATGTGTAATTTTGAGAAATGAGAGATGATATTAGCATTGTAGAAACATCACTTACAGTGAGAGCTCCAAACTGACCGATTTATAAGACACTGAGCCTCCTTCATCTTCCCTGAAAAATTTCAGCCATCTCGTGGATCTGCTTGATAAATGAACAGCACATTCAAAGATGCGGTAAACTGTTGGCTTTGCTTAGAACAAGACCAAATGAAACAAGCATTTTCTGTCAGCATTTTCTGACGGGGCCTAGGCTCAGTGCCTTGCCAGCCCTGGCTTCATTTGCAGATTGGCGCAAGAGAAACTAATGTCAGTAAGGAAAATGGCTCCATCCCACAGATGGAGTTAGGCTGCATAAACCAGTGCAGCAGCCACCCCAATAACGTGTCTGGTGAAGGAGAAAGGAAGGCTGGAAACCTTCCCCAATGATCCCAGTATCATATCTTTATATCTGGGCTCACAGAAAGGAAGGCATCTCCCACCAACACTTTGGTGAGCAGCCATAACCCTGTATAAGCCATATATTGCCAAATGTGCTTTCCCAGCTCATCCCTAACAAGCAACACCAAGGCACTACGAGACTTGGGGTCTGGTTTTGACTCTGATGTTGATTCTACATGTGAGTATGATGAATTTTCAAGGTCTCTCTGTGCTGTGGCTTTCCACCCGGCATACCACAGGGATAACCACCTTTGCTACCCACTCTAAAGTAGCATAACAATATGAAGAGTTTTAGTATTTATTTAAGCAGACTGCTAAGCATTTTAGGGCCCCAGGCACATGCTAGATAAGATATAAAGCTGCATATTTCTTTTCAAAAAGCACATACTCTTCTAGCTCTGGGAAATGAGGAAAATAAGGATGACTCACAAGTAGCAGATGTTGGTAGCATCTCTTAACGCACTACTGGAAGGCACTCAGAGATTGTAATGATGCAGGCTCCCTTAAAGCCTACCTGGAATAGGCTTGAGCAAAATGCTGTAGCAGGCCAGATCCTAATCCATTCCCTTTGTCTCACTTTATCAGCTGTAGTCACAATATTTTCTTCTTTGTCAGACCTTCTCTCCAAAAACATCAAAGCACGCAGCAAATATGAATTACTGAAGCAGCACAGCATCGTTGATGTGTATGGTGACTCTGTTATCAGTAGCCCTTGGAGAGTATTACATGTTAATACTATTGCTAAAGGAAATCAGCTGAGTGTCTTGGTGCAGCCCAGCAGGATTTGAGACCAATAATACAGCAGATCCCATTTTTCCAGAAAAACATAGAACAGAACTAAAAATTAAATGTCTAAGCTCTTTCTACAGACAATAGAGACAGAGGCGGATTCCCCAGCAAGAAACCCATATTACCTTAGACACCGTTCTCAAGAGTGGAAGAGTTGGCCCCTGGAAGAGCATTTCTCTCTCCCGAGGCCATCGGCTGCTGGCCACACAGGAGGTGTTCACATGGGCCAGAGGTGCCCAGGGCACTGCTGAGGGCATCCTGACTTCTGACTGCACATCTCCAACAGGGATGAAGAGGGGCTTCACTGAGACATTAGTGCAAGAGAGACTAGTGAAGAGTGAAATCTCAGAGGAACCCAAATTGCCAGGTTGGGTACCTGTAGTGCTGCACACACTGCTTCACAAGGGTGTACAGCCCAGAAGAGGGGTGAGTGAGACCTGCCACTGCCGGTGGATATACCTGCTGTCAGCACCAATTACCACCACCTCTGCTGCTCAAACTGACACATGGCAAAAACAAGTTGGTCAACCTCTCTTTTAAATAAAAGACATTTGTACTGAAGACAAGCTGCAAGAACATGGCACTGGTTTCATAGTGGTAAAGACTTTACCACTGGTAGTTGTGGTAAAGACTTTCTTTAGACCTGTAGCAAGTCATTTATTCTATTAGAATCAGATCCCTGTCCACAAAACAGAGATAATGGTCTCATCCACCTTAGCTACTCTGCCTGTAAGGCCAGGGGAGCATATCTCTCATTTTGTGTGTGGATAATGGCTACTGCAATGTATCAGAATTAGAACAAGAAAAATTACGCTATTTAGCTACTTTTGCTGTAGCATCCTCCCTGCCAGCCTCTGCCTGCAACTCATTGTCCTGTCTCTGCAAGTAAATACTGTGATAGCGTCTAAAAGCAAAACACAGCTGTAGTGAAATATCCGATCAGCTTGCAGCCATTAAACAAACAGAATGCCGGCTCTTTCCTTTTGTTTAAAATATCATTACTGGGAACAAGTCATCCCTCTCGCTGCCTTTGCACTTCAGTGCACATGTTAGGCTTTTAAACCTGACCTAGTTTTGGCTGGAAAGTTTTGCAGAGAGAAGCTACAGACAGCATCACCACGCACATTATTTTCCCTGCTAATCAATACATCCTAAAAGCTGGAGTGTGTCCCTTTGCTGAAAATAAGGCAAGGGATCAGGAGCCTCAGTATGGTTGGGCTCTAATGCAACTTCTTGTGGGCCAACTGCACCATTGCACCTGCTGGCCTCCTGCTTCCCCTCATCCCTTTTGACCTCCCCGGTGCTCCACGTCACTAATGAAGCCCGCCCCGACCCCACAACAGCTCTGATGGCATCACTCTGAAAATGAGAAAAGCTTTGCTTTCCCTGTAACAAACCATCGGGGTTGACACACTGCAGCAGTGTTTGTGGAGCCTGGTGACATTTTTAAGGTGTTTGGACGAGCTGAGTTTATAACTGAAGTCTTTGGTGGCTGGAAGCTCCTGCCTTCAGGGCTCATTTGTTTGTTTTAACTGTGCACAGGATTCCCCTCAGTGTTGAGCTGCTTCAAGCACTGCTGATAAGGAGGTCATGTTGTGCAGGGGACGGGCAAGACAGAGTTCACAGTGAATAATAACTACTTTTTTCATGATAGCCCTGGCAAAAGGTAATCAATTCCTGAGGAACTGATTACCTTTGGAATTACCTAGGATTACCTAGGAATTATGGAATTACCTAGGATTACCTAGGAATTACCTAGGAATTATTTCTAGGATTACCTAGGAATTATTACCTAGGAATTATGGATTACCTAGGAATTGATTACACTGGAGTGGGTGGGCTCCATCTAGAAATGCCAACATCAGAGGGCGTCAAAATGCACCTGATCGCAAACTGAGACCCCATGGAGGCTGCACATGTCCCAGACTGTCATCGGGTGCAGCCAGTCTCTCCCTGTTGCTTCATGCAGGCCTGTGGGACCAACACAATGGGTCAGCCAAGGCACAAGGGCGCATGGTTGAGATGTACGAATGGACTTGTATTAAGGGGCAGCGCAGCTCACGTGAAAAGGGAGGACGTAGCGTCTCAGGGCTGGGGAGTGTGCAGATCCAAGAGCAGCAGGAAGCAGAAGGGAAGCTGCTGTGTGATCATAAGATTTGGGGCACATCAGACAGAAAGCACTACTTCAAAAAGGGCTGGGAATCAGACAGAGGAGAGAAGCTGGAGGTATTCGGCTGTGAGGATGTTCAGTTTATCCCTGCAAAGAGCACGTTCAGAACATGAGGACAGGACAACAATAATAGGAAAGCATTGATCCCACTTCACATCCTTTTAGCTGAAAAGGGGCAGACAGTGAAGTAAGGACCTTGTTAGAAATGCCTGAACAGAGATCTGAGGATGAACAGAAAGCGATGGCTGCAGTACCTACTTCATGCTGGAATTTCTGATGCAGGTGAGGAGGTTACACAGTCATACAAAGCCATGGGCCAAGAGAAAAAAGGCCCCCTGTCTTTATATCTGTGCTTGCTAATTTGACCATTTCCAGAAGCCCTTTTCTGGTAAGTGTTCAATAATGAAGCTAAAAGTTGTGCAACAACAACAAAAGAATAATTGATGTATATTTTTAGTGTCACTAATACCTAGTATCCAGATGAAGGGTAAATCACACCGGAATTAGAAGGAGACGTGGAGGACAGTTAATCCGGCTGTACCCCTATGGTTGCTGTTGTAGGGGGGAACAGTTATATCTGTTACAAGCATTCAAAAAACCACAAGTCAGCTATCCCCAAATTATTAAACTTTCTTTGCTTCATCGTAATATATTTTCTTTTAAGACAAATAGCATTTTGTTTTTAACAATTTGCCACTAACACTGGCAACTTTGGAGCTCACGTCCCAGAGTTCCCAGTCATGAAAACCTTGCCTCTCTAAATAATTAAAAAGCTGAGTTTCCTTTTTAGGAGGCTGGTTTTTTAATGAAAACACAAATTGCTTGAATTTTGTGATGAAATCCCCAAAGCCGGCAACACTGACCAGGACTCCTGGAGCCAGGTTTTTATCATAAAAGAAGGGACTGATTTTCTTAGTATCTCATACCTAAAGTTAATCCCTTGACAGGAGGGCAGGGCACATGGAAAGAGAAATAAGACAAGCACAGGCTCATCGCCTGCTTTGTGGTGCTGATGCATGCTGAGGGGAGATGGGTTCAGGGGCATAGTGCCAGGAAGCCCCGGCTGAGTCAGCGTCACCTCCAGACGGCTGCATGACATCACACCCCACTCCACTAACAGGACACAGAGAGAAATTGGCATCGTTTGTTGGACCAATGTTCTGATGTCCAGCCTTCATGACAACATGCCCTGAAGCATAATGTAGTATATGCCATAACGAGACACATTTCATTTGGGACTCTTAATTGTGCTGCAAGTGAGCGAGGTCTCCAGGACATAGGACAGACCTATGTGAATAACCTCCTGAAAGACGTATCAGACATGAGGCACTCCAGCAGCTATAAAGATCTTCGTCACACCGCACAGAGACTTGCATGGAATTACATAGGGTCTATAGGCTTCATTGTATGGCATCAGCTGCTTATCAGCAGCTCATATCTGTGCTAGAGTGGCACAAGAGGTATTTATGGGATGCAGTCCATGCTAATATTACCTATAGTGTCCTTGCTTTCCTGTCTGCGTCTGAAGTCTGCAAAGCCTTTCTGCAAAATGTATTGACATCCTCCGCCTCTCAATACAGTACGGTTTGTTTCTTGGCTTGTTTGTTTTCATGAACTTACAGGCTGCCTTTAAAAAGCAGCCATCAAATGCTCAAGCAATATAAGGGAGAAAAGAAAAAGAAAACCTGAGGGAGGAGAGATGTCAGTTTCCGATTTCCAAGAGGCTAATATAAAAAGTAAAGGGCTGGGGAGGGAAGCGTTTGAAAATTTCATTTAAAAAGAAAAACCGCACCGGCTGTCTCCTCCCCGCAGCAGCGGTGGGGCTCGATGACACATTGGGGGGGGGGGGGGGGGGAAGCCCGGAAAGTCCCCGGTGAGTTTCTCCCGCGGCAGAGCCCTCCGCACGGGCGGCCGCAGCGGGCAGCGCCGGAGCCGCCGGCGGGGGGAGGCGCGGCGCTGCCGGCGCTGCTGCCGGGAGACACTGGCACCTACCGGCGGCACCCGCCGCCCTCGGCCGGTGGCAGCTGGGCTGGGGATGACGAGACCCGTGCAGGAACAAAGAACTCAGTTGTGCCTGAAGCTGCGGCCATCAAAACAGCCCGAGTGATACCGGCGGCCCAGCCGCACAGCTTCCAAGTCAGGGAACGGGGTCTGCACGTCCTCCGCAGGGTCTCTGCAGAAGCAGGGAAATGACGGCATGGCCCAAAGCTGGCACAGCCCCCGCCCTTTCAGACAGAGAGGGTTTCACTGCGAAAAAGAGGGTTTGGGAACATGTTTCACTCCCAGGTTTCCACAGCCCCTGGAATCATTCCCCAGCGCCACAAATAGGCGTAAGTGAGCACAACCCCAGAACTGCTCTAAAGGACCACCAGGTTAAACCACGACCTGATCAAACCAAAATAATGTTGGCCAAGAACTTAACGTTATTCCTCATAAGCCGCTGAGAACCCCACCAGCTTCCACTGGAAAGGACCACCTGGCATTTGGCAGACTCACCTCGGTTCTCACGGTGGTATAACGGCCCAAAACCCAGGGCTTCCCACGGACCGATCAAACGGCTGTGTTCCGGTCAGCTCCAACAGCTATACAGGGTGTTGCAACAGGCTCTGTAGAGCATCTTTAAAGGCACTGTGATAACTTCCACAAAGACAAGGACCAAAACTTGGAGAGGAAAATAAGCAGTCACTATGAAACACATGGGACCCTTTCTATCCAATTGCCCAGTATGACAGACATGCTCTCATGAGGTTCTGTCATCATATGTGTAATTTAAAAATACAGGACATGAAGATGAAGATCACTCCCACTTTACTCTAAAGAATAGGTTCATAAATGAATTATAAGGTTTCCTAAATGATTTATAGCTGTTATAATCATTTTACAGATGAGTAATACATTTTATAAGTCCATCAACAGAGGATTTAATAGACAGGC